>NC_142461.1:42365000-42990000 GCF_049115385.1 Moschus berezovskii
AGGAGGAAATCTGGGTCAGACCAATCCCAGATGAGGAGCAAATGTTGGTGAGAGTGCCAGTTGATATAATCGCATTGGAAAACCAGTGGATTTCTGTAACTGAAACTAGACCTATGGCCAGACAGTCTCATTCTCAGTTGTAATCCCAACAGAAACTGTGGTAGGCAGACACCAATATGGCCCCTAGTGACCCTCACCTCCTGGGTTTTATGCCTTTGTGTAGTCCCGTCTCCTGGAGGGCAGATGGGACCTGTGATCTTCTCCTGAGCAATAGAATACAACCACTGTGATGGAATATGACTTACATGATTATCACACATAAAACTGTAATTTGCATCTTGCTAGCAGCCTCTCTATTGTCTTCTTGGCTTGCATGCTTTGATGCTGGAGAGGACTACATGGTGAGGAACTAAACGTAGCCTTTGGTCAATAGCCGGCTAGGAACTGAGTCCAGTGGTCTTTCAGAAACTGAATTCTGCCAACCACAGTGGGGACATCAAAGCAAATCCTTCCCCAGTTGACACTTGTGAGTGAGACCCTAGCCCTGGATGAAACCTTGATTGCAGCCTTGTGAGAGGACCTGAAACAGAGGACCTAGCTAAGCTGTGTTCAGACTCCTAACCCCAGAAACTGTGAGATAGTATGTATGGTTTGAGTTTTGTGGTACTTAGTTACACAGTAATAGATAACAAATGGGGCTTCCCTGGTGGCTCAGATGGCAAAGAAGACCTGGGTTTGATCCCTGGATCAGGAAGATCCCTTGGAGAAGAGAATGGCTACCCACTCCAGTATTCTTGCCTGGAGAATTCCATGGACAGAGGAGCCTGGGGAGCTACAGTCCATGGGGTCACAAAGAGTCAGATATGACTGAGTAATTAACAAATAGATAACAAATACAGAAATGCTTACAAATGTGCATCCAAGAACATGCCTAAGAGTTTTCATGGTAGCATTTTTCATAATACCAAAATGAGAAATAACTCAAAAGTCCACGGGCAATAAGATGGATAAACACATTTTGGTATGTTCAGAGAGTGGACCACTGTAAGTTACAATAAAAGAACCAACCCTAGTTACATGCAACCCCATAGATGAGTCACACAATTAATTGAGTGAAAAAGCCAGACACAAAAGAGTACATACTGTACGATTCAATTACATAAAGCTGTAAAATGGGCAAAACTAATCTATCATCCTGTTTGAAGCTTCAGTTCAGTTCAGTTCAGTCACTCAGTCGTGTCTGACTCTTTGCTTAGGATGGTGGTTATTTTGGGGATGGGTGGTGACAGGGAAGGGACATAGAGAAGCTTTAGAGATGTTGGTTAATGTTCTGTTTATTAATCCAGGAGGTAGTTACAAGGCTGTTTTGCACACATTTCTGTATTTATGCTGTAACTTCAAAAGTTAAAAGAAAAAAACACCTCTGTTCCAGCAGGTAACCTTTTCGGCTTAGGATATAAATAGATGTGTGGTTAGAGGGGTGCTTTCTGTTTGTAGGCACAGTATCATTGTACCCTGAGAAAAGAGAGCACTGATTTCAAATGACTCAGAATGGAGGAGGTAAACTGAGCTGCAGAGAGGCTCAGAGAGTAAAGTGAGTTCCAGAAGTCAAGCTTTCCATTATTTTCAGAGATGCAACTGCCGAGCAGATCTGTTTTGTAGATTCTGATTCAATGGGAGGGTAATCTGGCTGTGGAGTGTCCTTCATGGTTCTTCATGCCCGAGTCCCTCTCTTCACCATTCTGTGCAATTAATGATGCAAACTCAGTTAAAGAAAAAGACTTGCCCAGACTGCCTGGTCACCAGCTCAGTCAGGTGCCTTAAACAGGCCTATGCCCAACAAGGAGGAGCCTTCTGGTGCCTGGTTGTTGTCAAGTTTCCATCTTTGACTTCCCTGATAGTACAGTGGTTTAGAGTCTGCCTCGCAATGCAGGAGATGCAGGTTCGGGCCCTTGTGGCTGAACTAAGATCCCACATACCTCAGAGTGACTAAGCCTGCAATGAAAGATTCCATGTGCTTCAACTAGGGCCGAATGCACCCCACATTAAATAAACATACTTTTTTAAAAAAGCTTCCACCTTGCTCCCTTTCACCTGGCCCCTCCCTTCCATTTGTTTGCAGACCTGTTTCTAGCAGCGTGGCTAGTGATCTTTACCTGATCTTCTATTCACTGTCTCCTTCTCACCCAGAGCAACTGAAACTCAACACCTTTCCCTGGCACTGAACTTGGCAACCTTTCTTGGCTTTGATTGGGACTCATCTTTCTGTGTGTATTTTCTGCCAGCAGCTCTGGGTTACAACCTTGACTGGGAAGCCTGCTGCAAAAGAGGAGAGAAGCATTTTTTTTTTTTTCTTCAAAGATCTACGAATATCCAATCTCTCCATGTTCCAGATAAGTTTTAAAATTCCATTTTAGAACAAAATCAGCTGGTGTAGGCAGAGATGCATAAACTTTCTGTTTTTCCCTGTTTTCTCCTCTTCCAAGCTCTGAGCACTAGATTATAAAATGAATACAATGGATGAGGCCGGTCATACACATATGTACCTTAGAGACAAAATGTCTATAAGAAGAAGGCAGAGGGTGAATGTGGTGGCAGTTACCCTATGGATGGTATGAATATGTCTAGAGAAAGGAAGTGTCCATCATAAAGGGACTTGGTGAGCATAGAACTTAGAGGACAGAACAGGGGGATCTCTGAGAAGCTGGTATGAATTCCAGGGGTATGGCTTCCCGGATGACTCAATGGTAAAGAATCTGCCTGCCAGTGCAGGAACTGGGGGTTCAATTCTTGGGTTGGGAAGACCCCCTGGAGGAGGAAACGGCAATATACTCCAGTGTTCTTGCCGGGACAATCCCATGGACAGAGGAGTCTAGTGGGCTACAATCCACGGGGTTGCAAAGAGTCGGACATGACTGAGAACACGCATGAGGATGGCTTCATCAGACCCCAGCTGCCTGATGCCGTTAAGCTTTTGAGCCATCCAACTAAACTGTCTTTGCTCTGATTCCAAGCTCAATAAGGAGATTTTGGATTGTAATAGACTTCCTGGGTAGATTTTCTTCAGGGAGAAAAAGTGCTGGAGAGAAAAGTGTGAACATTTGATCTTTCTGATGGTTGCACGTCCCTTTGTCAACAGAAGTATTGACGGTTTGGTGAGAAATTTTGGTGTTTTGAGAATTTAATTCACATAAGCCAGCCCTCCCAAGTCAGGCAAATCCTGGAACACTAACAAAATTGAATTTTTGGACCTGTAAGTTTTCTGGCCAGACTTCGGACCGTGAAAAATTCATTAAGATAATGCCACTTTGGAAGGGTTTTTGGTAGATGGCCAGCCAGCCATTTCCTGGTAATATTCAACATGGCTTTGGGCCCACTTTCAAAATCCTGTTGGTATCTAACTGGACTGAGGGGAAGGGAAGGAGCGAGCAGAGAGAAGAGGAGGTGAAATGAGGTAGTCCATTCAATTTGGTTTTCATTGGAGCTACAAATAGGATCTTATTGAAGATGGATTACTAATATGTGTCTTAAATGGGGGTAGATACCTTTCTGGGAGTATGTGGCAATGTCTTTGGGATGAATAAAATATGGGATAAAATTCAGCACATCTTTCAAGAGCATTAACTTTTCTCTCTGATTTGGGGAGGTAGAGAAGTTAAGACATTAACTAATGAGGTGAAGACTTACTAGTCTACCCAAGAGTTGTTTCTGGGTAACCAGGGACTATATTTCCTAGATCCTGTTGCATTTAAATGGGGTCACATGATGAATTCTTGCTCCTGGAATGTGGGAAAGAGTGGCTGTCAATTCTGGGCTCAAGTAATTAAGAAGTAGTCTCTTTCCCCATCTAAACAGAAATAACTTGGAGGCCCTGAAGGAAGGTAGAGACACAAGACCAAGGGGTGGACTATCTATCCACAAGCCACAATCATGTGGACTTCCAGTGAGTGAAATATGCATTTCTAAAAAGTCACCAAGGGTTTGGGCCTGATCTCTTATAGCAAAGAACATTACTCTAATAGAACTGATATATGAATGTTTCTATGTGAAAGCAGTCCTACGATAGCCTGTAAACTTTACATGAATTCTTAAGTTAATAATGAGACATCTTTTTTCAAACATTTGAGATTTTATTTTTTTTTTAAATATGTATTTATTTATTTGGCTGCACCAGGTTTTAGTTGAAGCATGTGGGATCTAGGTCCCTGACCAGGGATGGAACCCAGGCATTGAGAGTGTGAACTCTTAGCCACTGGACCACCAGGCAAGTCCCCAAACTGAGATTTCAAAGACACCTTTTGCTCATGGTAGGCTGTTGGCACTTTCCCTGGGTGTCCAGAGAGTGAGCCATTCATTCTTCTATGATGTTGGAGAAACTTGAAGGCAAAGTTTGACAAGGACCTGGCAAATTCATGGAATGGGAGAGGATTCTTCATCCTTCAGACTGTAGAATCTATAGAAAATGCTCCCTTAAGGCAAGACTGAAGAAGGCAAAGTTAGATTTCAGATGGTCTTTCTTCAGTCCCTTACCCTCAAACCTGAATGGCTCATACGGTCCATCATAAGTTTGTGCCCTGTTTTTCAGGCAAAATCTTCATGATCTGTACCCTTCCTAACTTCTGAATCTCCACCCCGGTTTATATTCCCTTAGAGGCCTGCTCATTGATGGCCAAAGAATTCAGACTAAGAGGCCAGGATGGCATACATGTGGCACCCTTCACACTAGGGGCTTCCCAGTTGGCACTAGTGGTAACAAACCTGCCTGCCTATGCGGGAGACGTTAGAGATGTGGGTTTGTCCCCTTGGTTGGGAAGATATCCTGGAGAAGAGCACTGCAACCCACTCCTGTATTCTTGCCTGAGAAATCCCATGGACAGAGGAACCTGGCGGGCTACAGTCCGTGGGGTCACAGAGGTGGACAGGACTGAAGCAACTGAGTGCGCGTACATAGTGCTTCTTACTGAACCCCTTTTCCACATCCGCACACACATCAGTGACTCCTCGGAATGCTGCTTTCTGCTGAGCCAGGTGGAGTTACACAGTCTTCTCAGGACAGACCTCCAGGCAGCTCCTGTGAGTCTGTCGGTGCTGGCTCTGGAATTGAATTGGACTTGCCGTCCTGGGTGAATGATAGATCATAGTGGCTTCATGGATTGTAGCTCTCAGACAATATTTGCCTTTCAACACAGTTTTCATTACTCCATTAACCCAAAAGAGGGATCTGGAAATTTCCCGCACTGTGGCAGTTCTAGTAGGAGTGAGAGATCTGGGGCAGGGGACCACTTTTTCATTGCTCCTCAAATTACATCACTAACCTGCTGCCTGCTTCAATTCAATTCAATCCAACATATACTTATTTCACTCACAGTAAAGCAGACTTTGTCTAGGAAGTCACATTTAACTCCATCACCAGCAAGTTTTTATTGAGGACCTGCTGTGTACATTACAACAAACTAGGTGTTCAGGTGTTTCTTTTGTGATTACATTGACTTCTAATCACCATAAAGAGAAGCTCTGTGGTCTCTCCTTCTCCCCCTGCCTCTCCCTCTTCTGCTCTCTCCTTCCCTCCCCATTTTTCGTCCTGGGATGCTAACTTCCTGGAGGAACATTTTCGTCCCACTGTCAAGGCCACCTGGGGCTGTTTGGGCTGCAGTCAGGAGCGCATTCATTGCCCTTCCCCAAGCATGCTGGGTAGGGGGACAGGGTTCGCCCTCCTCCCCTCCCCAGTTTTCCTTAGCCATGGCATTCTGACAAGGCCACAACTCTTTCTGCAGAGACCCCACCATCTCTGTCAGTGGCCGATCAGATGTTTTTTGCCACTGCCTTCTTCAGGAATTGTGCGGTAGTCATCTCACACGCTAGTAAAGTCATGCTCAAAATTCTCCAAGCCAGGCTTCAGCAGTATGTAAACCGTGAACTCCCAGATGTTCAAGCAGGTTTTAGAAAAGGCAGAGGCACCAGAGATCAAATTGCCAACATCCGCTGGATCATGGAGAAAGCAAGAGAGTTCCAGAAAAACATCTATTTCTGCTTCATTGACTATGCCAAAGCCTTTGACTGTGTGGATCACAATAAACTGTGGAAAATTCTGAAAGAGATGGGAATCCCAGACCACCTGACCTGCCTCTTGAGAAACCTGTATGCAGGTCAGGAAGCAACAGTTAGAACTGGACATGGAACAACAGACTGGTTCCAAATAGGAAAAGGTGTACGTCAAGGTTGTATATTGTCACCTTGCTTATTTAACTTATATGCAGAGTACATCATGAGGAACGCTGGGCTGGAAGAAGCACAAGCTGGAATCAAGATTGCTGGGAGAAATATCAATAACCTCAGATATGCAGATGACACCACCCTTATGGCAGAAAGTGAAGAGGAACTAAAAAGCCTCTTGATGAAAGTGAAAGAGGAGAGTGAAAAGGTTGGCTTGAAGCTCAACATTCAAAAAACAAAGATCATGGCATCTGGTCCCATCACTTCATGGGAAATAGATGGAAAAACAGTGGAAACAGTGTCAGACTTTATTTTTTTGGGCTCCAAAATCACTGCAGATGCTGATTGCAGCCATGAAATTAAAAGACGCTTGCTCCTTGGAAGAAAAGTTATGACCAACCTTGATAGTATATTAAAAAGCAGAGACATTACTTTGCCAACCAAGGTCCGTCTAGTCAAGGCAATGGTTTTTCCCGTGGTCATGTATGGATGTGAGAGTTGGACTGTGAAGAAGGCTGATCGCCGAAGAATCGATGCTTTTGAACTGTAGTGTTGGAGAAGACTCTTGAGAGTCCCTTATACTGCAAGGAGATCCAACCAGTCCATTCTAAAGGAGATCAATCCTGGATGTTCATTGGCGGGACTGATGCTAAAGCTGAAACTGCAATACTTTGGCCACCTCATGCGACGAGTTGACTCACTGGAAAAGACTCTGATGCTGGGAAAGGTTGGGGGCGGGAGGAGAAGGGGACGACGGAGAATGAGATGGCTGGATGGCATCACCGACTCTGTGGACATGAGTTTGAGTGTACTCCGGGAGTTGGTGATGGACAGGGAGGCCTGGCGTGCTCTGATTCATGAGGTCGCGGAGAGTCGGACACGACTGAGCAACTGAACTGATCTGATCTTCAGGAATGTTTCACTGACATGCTGCTAGGGCAAAGAGAGCACATCTTTCTTTTCTTTTTTCCAGGGGAGGGGACTTTGAGGGGCAGTATCTCTTTCCCACCCACCCATTCCACATTGTGGTCCAGACTGGTTAGGGCAGGTCCATCCTCTCCTGCCAGTGAGAGGTGTTTAACTAGATGACCTTGGCTGCCAGTAGAGCTGCAGCTCTCCTGGCAGTTGCAGTTAGGAGAGATCGGGGGTGGGAGCGCCACCTGCCAGACTCAGGGTTGGAGATATGACTCCAGGTGATGGCTGTGTGCATGGACCCAGCTACTAATGCTTCCATTTAAGCTTTGGAAAGTTAGAAAGACATGGCTAGGGGGGTGTGTGTGTGTGTGTGTGAGTCACTCAGTTGTGTCCAGCTCTTTGTAACCCCATAGACTGTAGCTCACCAGGCTCCTCTGTCTATGGGTTTTCCCAAGCAAGAATAGTGGAGTGGGTTGCCATTTCCTTCTCCAGGGAATCTTCCTGACCCAGGGATTGAACCCAGGTCTCCTGCATTGCAGGCAGAGTCTTTACCATCTGAGCCACTAGGGAAGCCCCAGTGACTAGGTAGGCAGTAGGCAAATTTTAGCTTCTCCCAGCTGGGGCTACATGTTGGGTTTCCATAAGGCTGGGTTGTGAGGGGAATGGGGCTTTGGGGCGCACCATGCTAGCTGTGGACACAGTGGGAAGGGCTGCAAACATATGATTAGTTAATGAAAACTTGCATTTTGCAGAAAACAGCCAAATCTGTGGAAGGGTGGCAGCTGCTACATTTAGCAGAAGCCCTAGGAAAGCCCTAAAGTTGTGGATTCTGCATATTTTCCTCACCCCTACCTAGGAGGCCGGCACAAAGCAGTCATCACAGGACTTTTCTGGAGGCATCAGGAAGCCAGGGATGGTGATTTGTTTAGATTTGTCTGCATCATCGCGCTGCCAAATCGCTCAGACAGCTGCAGTCAGTTGCTCTCTTCGTGCTGTTCAGTCCACGCCATGTATTTTATCAGCCGCATCTCTGCTCCACCTTGGACATCTTGGGAAATCATCATAGCTTAATAGAGAGTCAGAGTCCTAAATGTGTTCCTTTTCCGCAACATTGCTATGTTTGTTCAACTGTATCATTAGCTGGCAGATGATAACAGACCATAGCTCCATCCTTTTTCCCGCTCGGGCATTTGTTTATTGAATCCATATAGGAGAAGAATAGGCTGTGTGTGTCATCTCGCTCCACGCCTCAAACACACCTCTTTCCAGAAGTGGTGGTGATGGGAGTGAGAAATCCAGTTATGTGCAGACTAGGAATTTGATGTGATAGGAATTTTGTGGGCAGCCTAATATTTTTTGCCTAGAATTCCTCTGGATAAAAGCAAAACACTTTTTTTTCACCCTGAATCATTCCTTTTGGTATAGGTTTGGGATGAATTTAAGAGCTGGACTTGCTATTTTTCTCATTTTCATACGGAGTCAACCTGCAGTGATCCTGGAGCCCATGACTATTTTTAGGAAGGAGGCAGCAACACTGGCAGAGAGCGGAGCTTGGAAGTCAGGTGGTAATAATGAATTTTATGGGTTTCCCTTGTTTGACCATCAATTAAGGTTAGTTGAATCATAGACTCTTACCACTGAGTGGAATCTTTGAAATCCTTGATTTCAATCTTTTTATTTTATAGATGATGTAACCAAAGTGCCAAGAGATGGCTTATATTCTTAAAGTCTCGGATCAGTGGCAGTGATCTCCAGGTGTATCAGCTATCCAGGTGTAGGGACTCTCCAGGTGTTCTGGATCTCCAGGTGTACGAGTTACATCTTCTGGTTACAAATGACAGAAACCAACTCTGGGAGTTTACTGGAAGTAATGGAAGGATATTAGAAGCTCCACAAAATGGCTGAGAACCAGATTTGGAAATGGATCAAAAACAAGGCATCTCTGGAAGGTTAGGAAGGGGGCCACCCAAGGAGTGGCTGCTATTAGGAGCAGTCTGGCTAGGGCAAGACAGACCTCCACTCTTCAGTCTCTATGTAACTCTGATGACTTTTTCAGTTTCCTGAGAGTGAGCATCCACTGGTCTTAACTTGCCTGTGGAACAAGTGCCCTTGGCACACTGACTATGTTCCCTTGGAGGTCACCTGTAGACAGTTTCCTTAACATTCTGACAACTGGAGGGCACTCTGTCCACAGAGGTACAGTCTGCCTAAAACAGGTGACACCAGAAGTGCTGGGAACTAGCCTCCCCAAGAGTGATCTGCCGGGAGCCAGCGAGAGAAATCCTACCCGTGGCAAAGGTCAAATGGGGAAGAGGCCTGATGGGCAAAGGCTAATCAGGACTCGAGGAACCCCCTGGACTTACCCAAGCATCTACCCCAAAGAAAACCGGAGTCTGACTGCCTTACTATCTTATGCCTCTTACCAAGTCCTCTAATACTTATGGGGGCTTCCCCCCAATCACCTTTCTCTGAAAACATTAATTCAGAGCTGTAGTTAAAAAGTTCTCCTCGGCTTAATAGGAGTGTTCCAATCCAAGCCCCTCTGATAGCTTTCTAACTTGCCTGACAAGTTTGTCTGGGCTCTTACAACTACGAATGTGACTGTTTACAGCCTCCCAGCCATGCAAGGACAGAAAACCTAATATTCTAAAATACAGGAATTTGTTGAAGAAGTTAAAATCATTAGAATAGTACTAAAAAAGATTTCATTGTTGAATCAATGCTTGCTGCAAAGTTTCCATATTTTCTATCTATTGTATCCTTGGAAATATATTAATCACATATAGAGAAAATAAGTAGTAGCCTTTGATTTAACCACATCAGATCTTAAGTTAATAAATTTCTTTCTTGTAGCTCACTACACCCTTGCCTTATAGGAATGTAACCTTGTCATGTGTCTTTGGAGAATAGCGCCTGACTTTAGGAAAATCACCTTGAAAGAATATAAGCCTTTTTCTAGCTAACTAACCTTTGTTAGGAGAGAGGGCCATAAACTGTTAGCAGGCCTCCTGGCCAGAAGATAATGTAAACCACCTAAAACTTTTGTATCATGAGACATACAAAAATAAGCCCTGATCCTGATAAGGGTCAAGACTGCTGACCCCGCGTGATTTTGGCGTGACTCTATACCTCCCTTTCTCCATTTTTTATGTGCACAACTTAGGGTATAAAAGCAGCACTGGAAAATAAAGTTTGGGGCCTTGCTCACTGAAGCTTGGTCTCCCCGTGTCATTTTTCCTCCTTTTCTCTATTCTCCTTTTTCTGGTTGAGATCCTTGGAGCGCTGGGCCCTCTGCGTTTACTTATCTGCCTGGGCTTCTAAGGCCCACTCGAGGGGGTGCCCTGGTGGGGTGCCTCCAGTGATTCGAGAGGGTGCCTGTGGCCTACGTAAACAGAGCAGACCCCGTGCTGGGGCTTTATTGGTTTCCTGCGTAAACCAAGGAATCATCAGCCTCTGTTTCTCTCTCTCTTGCTGATGCCGACGCCGTTCATCCTGAGGATACCCCAGGCCATATCGAGGCAGGTTCCCACTAGATCCCACAGCGATCCTCACTAGAGACATTGACACACCCCAGCCTCTGCTACCTGTGGTGAGACAACCCGAGGGGTGTTCCGCACAGTCTCTCAGAGGGTGCTGATGGGAATGAGCCTCAGCGGCCCACAGCAATCATGTGCTTGTTAGCCTACACTTCCCTCCCTTCCTCTCTCACTTCCTCCTCTTCACATTGCTTCCTGGGCTCACCTCCCAAATAAAATGTTTACTAGTCAATCCTTTATGATCTATTTTTGGGCCATCTAAATTAAGATGGGGAAAAAGTGGAAACAGTGACAGATTTGGGCTCCAAATTCACTGTGGACAGTGACTACAGCCATGAAATTCAAAGACGCTTGCTCCTTGGAAGGAAAGCAATGACAAACCTAGCTATGGCCAACCTCAAAAGCAAAGGCATCGCTTTGCTGACAAAGGTCCATATAGTCAAAGCTATAGTTATTCCAGTAGTCATGTACAGATGTGAGAGTTGGACTATGAAGAAGGCTGAGTGCTGAAGAATTGATGCTTTTGAGTGGTAGTGCTGGAGAAAATTCTTTAGAGTCCCTTGGACAGCAAGGAGATCAAACCAGTCCATCCTAAAGGAAATCAATCCTGAATATTCATTGAAAGGACTGATGCTGAAGCTGCAGCTCCAAGACTTTGGCCACCTGATGTAAAGAACCAACTCACTGGAAAAGACCCTAATGCTGGGAAAGATTGAGGGCAGGAGGAGAAGTGGGTGACAGAGGATGAGATGGTTGGATAGCATTACCAACTCAATGAACATGAGTTTGAGCAAACTCTGGGAGATGGTGAAGGA
The DNA here is from genome assembly GCF_049115385.1 of Moschus berezovskii. Lineage (NCBI taxonomy): Eukaryota > Metazoa > Chordata > Mammalia > Artiodactyla > Moschidae > Moschus > Moschus berezovskii. The sequence goes on from NC_142461.1 coordinate 42,376,480, forward strand.
CAGGGAAGCCTGTCGTGCTGCAGTTCATGGGGTCACAAATATTTGGACACAACTTAGTAACTGAAAAACAGCAGCTTAAGACAGGTGTCTTGCTAGAACCTTGGCTAGAGGAAACTTGGTACCTAATAATAGTCTCATGAGACCATATCCAATGGGGAGGAAATGATTCTCCTAAAAAGGCTTTGGTGCCTTCAGGAAGGTATCTTAGGGGGAACTTCAAAACAAATGTCTGCAACACTAGCCAAACAACCACTTGGCTTCAAACATTGGTTCATGGAGTGCTTTTTGATGTTTATGTTCATTAAAGAACTGACTAATTCTTTTAAATACATCATGGATCTTTTGTTTCTGTAATACTTACCAGGAGCAAAGATTCTTCATTCCCACCCCCCCCCCCAAGCCCTTGTCTTCTTCTTCCTTTTAGACTTAAAAATTTTTTAAATTTATGGCTGTGCTGGCTCTTCATTGTTGTTCTTGGGCTTTCTCCAGTTGCAGCAATCAGGGGCTGCTCTCTAGATGTGGTGTGCAGGCTTCTAATTGAGGTGGCTTCTCTTGTTGTGGAGCATGGACTTTAGGGTGTACAGGCTTCAGCTTTGGAATTAGAGGTGGCCAGGGAACCAAGTTTGAAGCAATGAAAGATAAGTTAAAATGGTGATGCAATTTCAAGGGCATGTTCTTTCAAAAGAAATTGACTTGTCCTCTCTCCCTTTCTCTCACCATCAGTTCAGTTCAGTTCAGTTCAGTCGCTCAGTCGTGTCCGACTCTTTGCGACCCCATGAATCACAGCATGCCAGGCCTCCCTGTCCATCACCAACTCCTGGAATTCACTCAAACTCACGTCCATCGAGTCGGTGATGCCATCCAGCCACCTCATTCTCTGTTGTCCCCATCTCCTCCCGCCCCCAATCCTTCCCAGCATCAGAGTGTTTTCCAGTGAGTCAACTCGTCGCATGAGGTGGCCAAAGTATTGGAGTTTCAGCTTTAGCATCAGTCCTTCCAATGAACACCCAGGACTGATCTCCTTTAGAATGGACTGGTTGGATCTCCTTGCAGTCCAAGGGACTCTCAAGAGTCTTCTCCAGCACCACAGTTCAAAAGCATCAATTCTTCGGCGATCAGCTTTCTTCACAGTCCAACTCTCACATCCATACATGACCACGGGAAAAACCATAGCCTTGACTAGACGGACCTTGGTTGGCAAAGTAATGTCTCTGCTTTTTAATATGCTATCTAGGTTGGTCATAACTTTCCTTCCAAGGAGTAAGCATCTTTTAATTTCATGGCTGCAATCAGCATCCGCAGTGATTTTGGAGCCCCCCAAAAATAAAGTCTGACACTGTTTCCACTGTTTTTCCATCTATTTCCCATGAAGTGATGGGACCAGATGCCATGATCTTTGTTTTCTGTATGTTGATCTTCAAGCCAACATTTTCACTCTCCTCTTTCACTTTCATCAAGAGGCTTTTTAGTTCCTCTTCACTTTCTGCCATAAGGGTGGTGTCATCTGCATATCTGAGGTTATTGATCTTTCTACCGGCAATCTTGATTCCAGCTTGTGCTTCTTCCAGCCCAGCGTTCCTCATGATGTACTCTGCATATAAGTTAAATAAGCAAGGTGACAATATACAGCCTTGACGTACACCTTTTCCTATTTGGAACCAGTCTGTTGTTCCATGTCCAGTTCTAACTGTTGCTTCCTGACCTGCATACAGGTTTCTCAAGAGGCAGGTCAGGTGGTCTGGTATTCCCATCTCCTTCAGAATATTCCACAGTTTATTGTGATCCACTCAGTCAAAGGCTTTGGCATAGTCAATGAAGCAGAAATAGATGTTTTTCTGGAACTCTCTTGCTTTCTCCATGATCCAGCGGATGTTGGCAATTTGATCTCTGGTGCCTCTGCCTTTTCTAAAACCTGCTTGAACATCTGGAAGTTCACGGTTCACATATTGCTGAAGCCTGGCTTGGAGAGTTTTGAGCACGACTTTACTAGCGTGTGAGATGAGTGCAATTGTGCGGTAGTTTGAGCATTCTTTGGCATTGCCTTTCTTTGGGATTGAAATGAAGACTGACCTTTTCCAGTCCTGTGGCCACTGCTGAGTTTTCCAAATTTGCTGGCATATTGAGTGTAGCACTTTCACAGCATCATCTTTCAGGATTTGAAATAGCTCAGCTGTAATTCCATCACCTCTACTAGCTTTGTTCGTAGTGATGCTCTCTAAGACCCACTTGACTTCACATTCTAAGATGTCTGGCTCCAGGAGAGTGATCTCGCCATCATGATTCTCTTGGTCGTGAAGATCTTTTTTGTACAGTTCTTCTGTGTATTCTTGCCACCTCTTCTTAACATCTTCTGCTTCTGTTATTCCATACCATTTCTGTCCTTTATCGAGCCCATCTTTGCATGAAATGTTCCCTTGATCTCTCTGATTTTCTTGAAGAGATCTCTTGTTTTTCCTATTCTGTTGTTTACCTCTATTTCTTTGCATTGATCGCTGAGGAAGGGAATGGCAAACCACTTCAGTATACTTGCCTTGAGAACCCCATGAACAGTATCAAAGGGTAAAATGATAGGATACTGAATGAGGAATTCCCCAAGTCGGTAGGTGCCCAATATGCTACTGGAGATCAGTGGAGAAATAACTCCAGAAAGAATGAAGGGATGGAGCCAAAGCAAAAACAATACCCAGTTGTGGATGTGACTGGTGATAGAAGCAAGGTCCGATGCTGTAAAGAGCAATATTGTATAGGAACCTGGAATGTTAGGTCCATGAATCAAGGCAAATTGGAAGTGATCAAACAGGAGATGACAAGAGTGAACGTAGACATTCTAGGAATCAGTGAACTAAAATGGACTGGAATGGGTGAATTTAACTCAGATGACCATTATATCTACTACTGTGGGCAGGAATCCCTTAGAAGAAATGGAGTAGCCATCATGGTCAACAAAAGAGTCCGAAATGCAGTACTTGGATGCAATCTTAAAAACTACAGAATGATCTCTGTTTGTTTCCAAGTCAAACCATTCAATATTACAGTAATCCAAGCCTATGTCCCAACCAGTAATGCTAAAGAAGCCGAAGTTGAACAGGTCTATGAAGACCTACAAGACCTTTTAGAACTAACACCCAAAAAAGATGTCCTTTTCATTATAGGATATGCAAAAGTAGGAAGTCAAGAAACACCTGGAGTAACAGGAAAATTTGGCATTGGAGCATGAAATGAAGCAGGACAAAGGCTAATAGAGTTTTGCCAAGAGAACACACTGGTCATAGCAAACACCCTCTTCCAACAACACAAGAGAAGACTCTACACATGGACATCACCAGATAGTCAACACCAAAATCAGATTGATTATATTCTTTGAAGCCAAAGATGGAGAAGCTCATACAGTTAGCAAAAACAAGACCAGGAGCTGATTGTAGCTCAGATCATGAACTCCTTATTGCCAAATTCAGACTTAAATTGAAGAAAGTAGGGAAAACCACTAGACCATTCAGATAGGACCTAAATCAAATCCCTTATGATTATACAGTGGAAGTAAGAAACAGATTTAAGGGACTAGATCTGATAGATAGAGTGCCTGATGAACTATGGACGGAGGTTCGTGACATTGTACAGGAGACAGGGACGAAGACCATCCCCATGGAAAAGAATTGCAAAAAAGCAAAATGGCTGTCTGAGAAGGCCTTACAAATAGCTGTGAAAAGAAGAGAAGTGAAAAGCAAAGGAGAAAAGGAAAGATATAAGCATCTGAATGCAGAGTTCTCTCACCATCAGTTCAGTTCAGTTCAGTCGCTCAGTCATGTCTGACTCTCCGTGACCCCATGAATCACAGCACGCCAGGCCTCCCTGTCCATCACCAACTCCCGGAGTTCACTCAAACTCATGTCCACAGAGTCGGTGATGTCATCCAGCCATCTCATTCTCTGTTGTCCCCTTCTCCTCCCACCCCCAATCCTTCCCAGCATCAGAGTCTTTTCCAGTGAGTCAACTCGTCGCATGAGGTGGCCAAAGTATTGGAGTTTCAGCTTTAGCATCAGTCCTTCCAATGAACACCCAGTTTCATGTCATTAGAGTATTCAAAATTATTTGTTGGTCCATACATGACCTCCAACCATTCATTCATGCAGCTATATTTATTTTTTATGTAATGGACAATTATGAACCCACCAGTCAGCGCAGAAACTAAAATTATAACAATAAGTTGAATTTATAGTCCTTCCCTGGTAACCTCCTATTTCTTCCTAACCCAAGTAACCAGCATCCTGACTCCTATTTTTACCATCTCCTTTACTTTCCCTTTTAGATTGTTTTATCTCACTGTATCTATCAAGGTTTAGGTTATAGAGGCAGAACCATAAGAATGGTATAGAATATGGAATTTATGAAAGAGATATGACTCCATGTAGTTGCCCCAACTTGTTAAACCATTGTTGTATGTTTTTTCTTTTTTTCCTGCATCTGGTGCTAGGTCTAGTCCAGGAGTTGGAGAAGGTGAAGGAGGAGATCTAGCAGGAGCTAAGGAGGCACGGGGCTATACTCACTCGGTCAGGATTCACTGAAGAGAAGGTGGACCAATCATGGAACCACCTACTTCTCCATGCCAGTAGATGAGGCAGCAGGTTGATGTGCATAAGCTGCAATAGTGCCTGGTACCCCATGCCCATCTTCTGAACATAAGGAAAGTCCATCTTCCAAATGCTGTTTAACTATCATCTGAGGTTTACTCAGAGCCATACAGTAAAGGAAATTCTGGGAAATGTAGTTCCGGTTTAGCTAAATTGACATAGCATAAATTTGTCCATACTCAACCAATTGTATTCCTGCCAAGTAAGTGTTTTTTTAAGTTGTTTTTAACTTTACTAAACAAACAACCCACACCATTCTGCATGTAGCCATTTAGGGCTTGCTTTTCAAACAGGATTATTTTTTTAGGATTTATTCATACTGATGTGGATAGCTATGACTCATTCCTGTTGACCGCTCTATTATATTCCACTGTGTGACTATACCATGGTTTACTCATCCACTCTGTTGTTGATGGGCATCTGGCTTATTTCCAGATGTTTTAACTAGCTTGGGCTACTATAACAAAATTGCTGCTATAACCATTGACTGAGGGGTTTAAACAATAGACATTTATTATTCACAGTTCTAGAAACTGAGAAGTCCAAGATCAAAGTGTGCCCTCCTCCTGGCATGCAGACAGCTGCCTTCTCGCCTTATCTTCACATAGCAGAGAAAGAGAGCTCTGATTCCTCTTCTAGTGAGAACACTAATCCCATCATGGGGGCCCCACCCTCATGACTTCATCTAAAAACAGTTACTTCCAAATACATTGAGGGTTAGGTCTTCAACATAAGAATTTTGCATGAACATAAGCATTTGGTCAATAACATTAAGGTTTGCTATGGCTCAGAGAGTAAGGCGTCTGCCTGCAATGCGGGAGACCCAGGTTCAATCCCTGGGTTGGGAAGATCCCCTGGAGAAGGAAATGGCAACCCACTCCAGTACTCTTGCCTGGAGAATTCCATGGACAGAGGAACCTGGTGGGCTACAGTCCATGGAGTCGCAAAGAGTCGGACACGACTGAGCAACTTCACTTCACTTGCTATGTAAACAGTGTTCATAGAACATTCTCACATATGTCTCCAGGTGTTTAGGGGTAAAAGTCTCATAACTTTACACGAGGAGTAGAATTTTTGGACCTAAAGTAGAGTAACCTGCATCCTAATTTTCCCAGGACAATATCAGTTATGCCTGCTGCCCAGGAATGATTATTAAATATTGCCCCGTCTTTCCTCCATTTGTAGCTTGCTTTCATGCTCTTTTGACAAATGGGAGTTCTTAATTTTAGTATGGCTGAATTTGTAAAAAATTTTAAATTGTTAGTATTTTTTGAGTATTGTTAAATCCTTCTCTATCTCAAAGTTTAAAAGATATTTGCCTATGATTTTTTTTAAGATTTTAAATTTTTTTATAGTTAAGCCTCAATCCACCTGGAATCAGTTTTGCTATATGATGTGTAATAGGGATTTAATTTTGCATTTTTCCATATGATGACCTTTTTCTTATCCCACTTTATTTATTTTCTCATTATTCTGGCCGGCCACCTCTGTCGTATACCAAAGATCCATATGTGTGTGGATCTCTATCTGAGCTTTGGGTTTGATTCCACACTCTGTCTGTTCCAGTGCCAAAAGCAACCTTTCTTAATTACTGTATTTTCATCAAAAAAGTGTGATATCTAGTGGGAAAAATCTTCCCTCTGTGCTAATCATTTTTATAAAAGTTTTGTTTCCCCCCACCTTTACTCTTTTATTTAAATTTTATAATCAACTTATCAAGTTCTATATGCTGCTGCTGCTGCTAAGTCACTTCAGTCGTGTCTGACTCTGTGCGACCCCACAGACAGCAGCCCACCAGGCTCCCTGTCCCTGGGATTCTCCAGGCAAGAACACTGGAGTGGGTTGCCATTTCCGTCTCCAATCAAGTTCTATGTAAATACGTGTTAAAATTTTCTTTGGAACTTTATCAAACTGGGGAGATGGATAGCATTATATTATTGCTTTCCTATTCACAAAGATATCTCCTTTATCTTATTTGGGCCATATTACAGGCTACTCATAATAAAGTTTTATATTTCTCTTTGTAGAATTTCACGTTTTTAGGTTTATTTCTAGGTTCTTGGTGCCCTTTGAAGCTATTGTGAATTTTGCCTTTTCTTTAATTACATTTTCTGTTTATTCAGAGTATAGAAATGCAATTGACTTTTACTAAACTTGCTTATTATTTCTAATAATTTGCTCATAGTTCTATTTGCTCTCTTGTGCAAACAGTTATATCATCTGAAAATAATGACTGTTTTATTCCTTTCCATTCCCTCTTTCATTTTCTTCTCTTATTGTGCTAGCTGAACTTTTAATACCATGCTGAAAAAAAATAGTAAGACTCTGGACTAGATTGTCTCATTTCTTATTTTACAATGAATTATTCTAATGTTTTCCCACTTAGGATGATCTTTCAAAGTTATTATTTCATAGTTACTCTCATCAGACTAAGGAATTTTTCTTTATTCCTAATTTGCTAAGCAGTTTTTACAAAAATTTCAACAGTAAAGTATATATAACGTAAAATTTGCCATTTTAACTATTTTAAGGGTACGATTCAGTTACATTAATTTTGTTCACATTAATTCAGTTACATTAATTACACAATTTCTGTTGTGTAATCATTACAACTATGTTTTTTCAAAAATTTTTTATCACCCCCAAAAGAAACTGTAATCATTAAGCAATAACACCCCATCCCTTTTCCCCCCAGGCCCTGGTTACTGCCAGTCTACTTTGCCTCTATACATTTGTTATTCTAGATATTTCATACAAGTGGAATCACATAATATTTGTTCTTTTGTATGCAGATCCTTTCACTTATATAATGTTTTCAAGATTTATCCAAGTTGTAGTATATATCAGAACTTCATTCCTTTTACAGAGGAATAATGTTCCATTGAATGTGAACATACCTTTTGTTAATCCATGCATCTGTTGGTGGACTCCTGTGTGGTTTTCAGCTTTTGCCTATTGTGAATCATTATTCAACAAGGGTTTCTTTTAAATCATGAATTTATATTGAATTTTATAAGTTCCTGTTTGCATCTACTGAAATGATTATGTGTATATATTTTTTTCTACACTGGCGGATGACATTTTAAATTGGGTAGAGCCTCAAACATTTTACTTCCTACGCACCTTTTCTCAGGATACTACTGGAGGATATGCTCCACAAAACTGAGGGTATAAACCAGGAGACATGAAGACATGGGAGATAGGAAACAGAAGATTCAACAAAGGAGAGAGGAGAAGGGACCCACTGGGATCATGGTGACAGTAAGGTACCCAGGGTTGACTTGTTGGGGGCAACCTGGACCAAATTAGAAGGACCCTGGGGAGATTTATTCAATAAGGTGACACTGAGAGTCTCTCTGTTGTGTCTATATAAATGAAGGAGAGCTTGGAGCTGAATTAATGACAGCAACATTAATAACAAGGAAGAAAATAAGACAACTATTAACTTTAGACAGAATAAGAAGTGTGTGCAGGGAAGGAAAAGTAATCACAAGATAGCCCATGACTCATCTGTAAATTGCATTTACTTAGTCATAGATATAAACACAGAATATTAATCCATACTGATGTGAATCTTAGAGAACTGGGGAGCTGAAAAAGTGTTGTGTGTGGTAGGGATGAAGGCATCTGGAAAAAAAAAAACAAAACTAAGTTCTCATCTTCCATAGTGGGAAGGATAATCAGAATTAGAAAAACAAACTGGGTTAGAAAGATCCCCTGGAGAAGGGAGAGGTTGCCCACTCCAGTATTCTTGGGCTTTCCTGGTGGCTCAGACGGTAAAGAATCCACCTGCAATGTGGGAGATCTGGGTTCCATCCCTGGGTTGGGAAGATCCCCTGGAGGAGGGCATGGCAACCCACTCCAGTATTCTTGCCTGGAAAATCCCGTGGACAGAGAGCCTGGTGGGCTCCAGTCCATGAGGTTGAAAAGAGTTGGACATGACCTGGTGACTGAACAACTGGAGCTATCTGATTAGATGTGAAGATAATAGGAAAAAAATATATTTTAATCTTTTTAATTTAGTTTTTGCCAAGGTTATATAAACACATAATTTAAAGAGTCAGATGGTACCATAAGACTGGTTGTTGCTGCGAGAGTTCTTGTGATATTTACATCCATTTCAGTAAATAACGTGTTTGTTTTTCTGGGCTGTGTTCTTAGTCACTCAGTCATGTCCGACTTTTTGGGACCCCATGGACTGCAGCACATCAGTCTTCCCTGCCCCTCACCATCTCCCGGAGTTTCCTCAAGTTTATGTCCATTGAATTGGTGATGCCATCCAACCATTTCATCCTCTGTCACCCTGTTCTCCTTCTGCTTAGATCGTTCCCAGCATCAGGACCTTTTCCAATAAGTCAGCTGTTTGCATCGGGTGGCCAAAGTATAGTAGCTTCAGCTTCAGCATCAGTCCTTCCAAAGAGTATAGAGTTTTGATCTCCAGAAATACCTCAAATCCATCCTCTTCTTCCACCTCCTTTGTTTATGTGGCTCTCTTAACTTTTGTCTAACTCAAAGGGAAGTTTGGAAGGACTGTTCAAATAAGCATGTGATTGTTCGGGATCAAGGGAAAGCAAAGTTTAAACGTTGATTTCTTAGAAAGAACAAGCCCATAGAGAAGTACCTCCTCAACTTCCTGCCACTAAGACTTTCCTTACCCATACTCCTTCCTTTCCTGTTTCAGTGAAAAAAGTGGTTCTCCTTCCATCTAAGGACCATCCCTCCACCTGCTCCACTTGCTGTCTCCTCTTCTGCCTCCCCAGGTAATTCACCTTCTTGATTATCTCCTCTTCTTCTCCACTGGCCCCTTCACATGAGCATTTTATCAAACCTTATTCTCTCTGATTAAAAAGCCTTCCCTTGATCTCTCAGCTCCTTCAAATTACTATTTTACCCCTTTACTTATGCATTTACTAATTTATTCATTCAATTTATAGTTATTGAGTACCTACTATGTATCAGTCACTGCTTCAGGCTTGGGGTTTCAGTCCCTGCCCTTAGGGTGTTTCTAGCTTAGTTGGGGAGCTTATGATCTGGTTGGGGAAATATACCTTAAATATCTGCACAAAGGATTCATTGCACTCAGGTTCAATGATACAAAGGAGAAGCTCAGTGTGCAATAGGATGGTGTATGATGGAACTTAGTCTCATGGGGAATTGGGGGAGCGGGTGGGGAGTCAGGAAGCCTTCACTGAGGACAGCTGAGCCTTGAAGGATGAGCAGAAGTTGGTTGTGATGGGAAGGAGGGAGGAATAAACCCCAGTGGAGGGAACAGTGCGGGTGAGAACCCTGAGTTTGAAAGGGGACCTGAAAGAGGGACCATCTGTCTGGTCGAGCCCTACTGAGCAAGATGGTGCTGGCACCAGGTCATATTGTGTTTGAAGTCAGAGGATGGGCAGGGACTCTTATTTACGGTGATGTCTTGGGATTTTAGCTCAGAGTCTTGGAGAAGTTGTTCAGACTCACTTCCTTACCGTATTCACTCCTCATCCCATCACACCTGGTTCCCACCCTAGTGGAAGTCGTTTTTCTAGGTCACCAATGAGTTCTGTTGCTAAATTCAATGGACTTTTTTTTTTCATGTAACAACTATTTATGGAATACTGTTCCAGACACTGGGGATGCAGCCTCCTGGCACCAGTCGACCCTGTTGACTGATCTCTTGAATTATTGATTTCCCTGACTTTTATGTTTTTCTCCTATTTCTTAGTCTTTAGTCTCCTTTTCAGACTTTTCTTCTGCCCACTCTTTAAACACTGGTGTTCCTAGGAGTTCTGTCGTAGGGGCCCTCTTATCTTCTTACCATACTAAACCAATTTTAGTCCCCAAATTCTCTCAGTTCTTACCCTTTGCATGGACTGCTTCCTTTGTCTGGAACACTTTTGCTTCCCGTCCCTCTACTTCACCTGTTCATCCCACTTACCCTTTAGGTTCAGTTTCACTGTAACTTCCGTTTAGCTCTTAATTAGGAATTAGTTTTCCTGAGTGGATTTGTTAACTACTATGGCACAGCAGCTCACTCCAGTATTCATGCCTGGAGAATCCCATGAATAGTGGAGCCTGGTGGGCTACAGTCCATGGGGTCACAGAGTTGGACACAACTGAAGTGACAGCATGCATGCACATGGCTTCAAAAAGCACATTCATTTCCCTGACTCCCGTATGTGGTTAGAGAGCCAGATGATTTCTCTCCTGAGCCCTGTACGCAACTGCCTGGATGACAACCATACATGAATGTTCTCTAACACCTACAGACCTATATGTGCAAAACTGAACTTATCTTCCTTCCAAACCTACTCCTCTTCTGAAGTTCTCTATGCCACGAATTACAAGATCATTCACTTATTTGCTTGAGCCAGAGTGTCATCTTTCTTCAAACACCTTCCATCCATCCTATCACCAAGTCCCCTTGATCCAAAATAACTATCCACTTTCCTCCATACCCCCTATCATTCATTATCCTAGCAGAGGCAATGATTGATTATCACTCACCTGGCTTTGGCAATGGTCTCACCATCATTATTCTCCTCTGCACATTGGCCACATTGAAGTCAAAGAGACCTTTGGAAAATGTAAAACTTCCCTTCCCCTGTTTCAAATCCTGTTCTGGCTCCTCAACACCCTAAGTATAAAAGTCAAGCTCTTTCAAATAATTTACAAGACCCTGCAAGAACTGTTTGTGTCTTATATTTCCAGCATCCTTTCTCCTAACTCTTCTTCCCACCTTCCAACTTGAGCTTCATTTTAGTTTCTTAAATTCTTTTACTGTTGACCACTTGTACATGTGTTTCCTCTATCCTGTACAATTTTTACGTTACCTTATCCACTTCATTTGTTATTCCTACTTATCCTTCTTTCTTTTGCTTAGATGTCACTTATCCCAGACAGCCTTCTCTGACTTCATCACCCAGGTCTTGATGACTGTTCCCTTCTATGAGCGCCCAAGGATCTTTTATCTCCCTTATCTTAGCAATTACTAAGTTGAATAGTGATGTACTTATTTATTCCCAGCCAGGACAAAGACTGTATCTGTCTTATTCACCATAGTATCTTTGTTCCCCAGCTCAGTGCTTGGCACTTGCTAAGGCTCAGCAAATAGTTGCTGATGGACTAGCTTAACGTATTACCCAGTGTTCTATGGGACTTGGGGCTCCTTTACGGGGGTGAGCCGGGTGAAGAATGCTAAAAGCTTTATTTGTGGTCTTTATTGTTTTTAAAGCCCACTGTGGCCACTGATTGTTTTTAAACCCCGGAGAACTAGAACTAATGGACCTAGTTCGTTAGCTCCAGATGTGCTCAGCCAGGACATGTGCAGATGGAGAACCACATCAAAAGAAGAGGAAGATGATGCCAGCTGACAGAGGCACCAAAGGCAGGGATGCTCGGGTGACATTAAAGAGAGTGGTGAGCTGCCCAGACCAGGGCTGACTCTGCTCTTCGTTAAAAATTATTCTAGCTTAACTGGGTTGGGTTTCATCCGGGACCACATTAATAGAGTCAGGGAGGTTAGCAGGAAATTCCCACATTCTTTTAGAGAGATGTTCTCGAAGTGTGGTCCAGGTTCCCTGGTGGTCTGCTGGGCTGGTCTCCTGCAGGGTGATTGTTAAAGTTAAGCTTTTGTTGCTGGTGTGAATTAGTGATTACTTCATGACGAGCCTCATTTGGTGGTTCAGTTAAAGCAAGACCATTCTCCTGAATTCTTTGTTTCTTTTAGGAGGGTAATCAGGAGCTGTGAGGGAAGTGTCATGTCTCACAGAAGAGCACTGCCAGCAGGGAACTTTGAGGACTACATCTCTAGGAGTGACTTGGCCAGGAAAGGAGAGAAGCCAGGAAGTCATCCCACAGTCTCTCTCTGTTCTCTGGCAGTCATTCTTCATGGGCTGGCTGCTGGCCTCTAGTTTCTAGCTGCCTGGAGTGAAAATTGTAGGAGGACATGTGGAATTGCCCAGAAAGTGTGTTTTTTTCTGGAGACTGCCATAGTGCAGCCATCATTAGGTCGGCAGGAGGTCGCTGTTGATGATAGTGGTGACGGTAAGGGTAAATGAGCGCTGAGGCCCCTCTGAACAATGTTCGGTTAGGCTTTCTAATAGCAGAAGTGGTTGAGTTACTGTTTCTCATTCTTTCTGCTCATTCACTCAGTCGCCAATAGTTTCTGAGCAGTTGCTGTGTGGTAGCTGTAGACTGTAAGATAACACTGGTAAAAAAGAGAGCTTTGATTCCTGACTTCATGGAGCTTACAGTCTGGCAGGGGAAGTGAATACTAAACAGAATATTAGGTGGGTGACTGTTAAACTGCGCTGTTTAATGACAAATTGTGGTGTGTGCTATAAAACAAGATAGGGTACTCTGAGAAAAGTGGGGCAAAATCATTTAGATTAAATGGTCAGGGAAGCTTTCTCTGAGGAAGATAAAAAGGGGAGGAAAGAGTATTTCAGGTAGCAGAAATACACGTCTAGGGAAAAGCTTCAAAAGAGCTGAGAAAGATCAGTGCCCAGGAAAAAGGGAGCCGAGGAAGATGGTAACAAAGGGAAATGCAAAGGCCCTTGACAGTCAGGAAATTTGTGCTTTAACCTAAGTACAATGGATGGTCAGTGCAAGGTTTTAAATAAAAGAATAATATACTTTTATGAGATTACTTTGGCATCTTTGCAAAAACAAATAGAGGGCAAGAGGGAAAGAAAATAAGGAATAAAAAGGAGTGAAATATTGATACATGTTGCAACATGGAGGAACCTTGAAAATATGATGCTAAACAAAGGTGCTAGACACAAAGGTCACCTACTGCGGGACCCCATTTATGTGAGACATCCAGAGTGGCTGGAGACAGAAAGCAGGTTAGTGGTTGCCTGGGGTTGGGAGTGGGGAAGATGGGAGTGACTGCTTAATGGATATGAGGTTTCCTTTTGGAGTGATGAAAACGTTCTGGAACAGATAGTGATGATGGTTGCATTGTGAATGAAATAAATGTCACTAAATTGCTCACCTTACAGTGGTTAACATGGTAACGTTTCTGTCATAAGTATTTTTACCATAAAATAAAGCAAAAAGAGAGCGAAAGCAAGGAGACCAGTTAGAAATCTATTGCTGTTGCCTTTGTGAGTGCAAAGCAGTTGGTGGGAGTGCACATAGAGAGACATGAATGGACTAAGGGTAGGTTTTGGATGCAGAACTGAGAGAACCTGGTGATGGATTGGGGGTGGAGGGTGATGGAAAGAGAGGTTTAGAGGTTTACTCTCAAGTTTCTGGTTTGAGCAAGTAGCTGGGCTGATGGAGAAGACCAGGTATAGGCAGCTGTTAGGGAGGGCAGACCCAGAGCTCCCACTTGGACATCCTAGCCTTTTTTTAAAAGATTTTTTTTTGAAATGGACCATTTTAAAAGTCTTTATTGAATCTGTTATGATTTGCTTCTGTTTTATGGTTTTGGCCACAAACAATGTGGGATCTTAGCTCCCTGACCAGAAATTCAACTCACAGTCTCTGCATTGAAAGGGGAAGTCTTAACCACTGGACCTCCTAGGAAGTTCCTGGACATCTCAGGTTTTTGAAGTGCCCATGCAAAATCCCGGGGAGCTGTCAAGTCAGCAGTGGGTCTGGAAGCCCAAGGCTCAGGGATATGACCTGGGTTTGAGCTATGTTTTGGGGGCTGTGGACCTGTAGATGGTATTAAAAGCGGTGAGAACAAATGCAGGCTGTGAGGGAGGAAGGGAAAGGGCCAGGACTGAGCCCAGAGATGTTGGTACATGGCAAATTGCTGACAAGGAGATTAGAGAGGAGAGGTCAGAGAGGCTGATGGCAAGAAAGCCAAGAGAACACAGAGCAGGAGTGCTCTTTGAATGCTAAATGAGGACAGAGATGGTGGCATCAGAGCACACTATGGGTTTCTGAGCAGAGATCAGTAATAAGGACGATAATTAGCGTTTAAGGACCCGCTGTCTACCAGGCACCGGTCTAAATGCTTCACATGTGTTTTCTTGGTTAATTTTCATAAGAACTCTATATAACATCTCCATTTACGAACTAGGAAACTGAGGCACAGAGTAGTTTAGCTTGTCTAAGATTACACATTTAGCAAGTGGTGGAGCCTGGTCTCACACAAGTTCTCGCTGACTCAATACTCTGTTCCCCTAATCATTACCCTCACAGCCTTGACCCTTGGTCCCAGTGGGAGAAGATTTGACTCAAGACTCTGTTCCCCTAATCATTACCCTCACAGCCTTGACCCTTGGCCCGGATGAGCGACAATGGATTTGCTTTAGACATACCATTGGGGCATCAGGGCTTAGAGAAGTCTCACTTATTGGTGAATAAACATGAAACAGCTTTGTTCTTCCAATAACTCCTACCAGCTGTGCTCTGTCGACCATGATCCCTCCCTTCTTGCTGGAGCAGCTGGTTCCCTTAGCAACTTCTGGTTGGATTCCATTATTTTTCAACCACTTCTGCATATTAGAACAGTCTCTTTCTGGTTATTGGAATTCACGCTCATGCATTTTGCAATTTCTACTTCAATCTAAGATTCCAGCCAAAGCTCTCTGCCTTCCTCCAGGCACTGGTTGTGTTCTTGGCCCCAGTTCTTGGTCTGCCTTCTTGTACACCCTCCCTTCCCCATGCTTTTCCCTAGAGGGTGAGAGGTGGGACGGGAGGGGAGGCTTTTCCTACATGATTGCCAGAGCGGTGCTTGCTTGCCTTCTTTCAGGAGGTCATTACATTAGTGTAGCCTATTGATCTTGGGCTTGGCATGGAGGAGGGGAAACCCTAAAAGCCCCCAAACCTTCTGCTGGGGGCTGAGCAGTTTCTGAACTTTGTAAGCTTGACCATGTTTTTCAGACATCCCTCCAGCTGGTGGCCCAGGGCCACGTTCCCTCGATGGCTCTCCAGTTTGGCCCATGCCGCTATGGTTCCACAGTGTCAGGCAAGCCTGCAGCCTAGTCTCTACACTCCACGGTCTCATTGCTGGGCCCGCAGGCAGAACTAGATCCATCTTTATTTCTTCTGGAAACTGGCACTCTCTGCCTGGTCATTTGTCCTCAGTTCTTGCTACCTGAGCAGCTTAGGCAGCCGAAGGGCTAAGAAACTGACCAAAAAAAATGCCAGCTTCCCTTTCCTGCAGACACTCCGAAATGTGCTGAAGGAGTCTTTAGGGGTGTTGAGAGGCCTTGGGGGGAAAACCCTCTCAGTTCTAAGTCACAGCCTCTCTGAGTTCCCATGCCTTCTCTTTCATCTCTTCATGATGAATTCTTGCCAGCCAGGTCTGTGGTTCTCCTCCCGAGCGCCGAAACCTTCTTTGAATCCAGCCCTGGGAACTGTGGAACTTTCTCTTTCAACAGGGATTGCTCTGTGTCTGGTGTCATTTCCGTGACCTCAAAGGTCTGGAGATCTGTCAGTTCCTCACACCAGCTTGGCACAGGGGACTATATTCCTTTCAGAAAGCTGACTACCATGGAGTCCTGGTGGCAGTTTGAATGTTTAGATCTAGAACACCTGCCAAGGAGCAGAGAGCGTGAGCCTGGACATGCCCCTACAGGCTGGCACAGAGGGGAGTTTGGGGACCTAGCTCTGGAGGCTTTTGTGCTTTTTTTACATTTTTACATTCTTTCCCTCAGGGATGGGGGGAGCAAATGAATGAATGAATGATGTGGCTAGTCCTCAGGGGATCAAGGGCTCCTGAGGGCGTGAGCAGGGCCTGGTTTCTGTAGTCACCCTGAGAAAGGCAAAGAAGGCCACATCTTCCTCAGATAAAGTTCTGCAGCTGTACGTCCAAAGTGCTTGCCCAGTAGAAGCTTATTGGATCCTCACAGAACACTGTGAGGGAGGCAGGGTATTTCACAAGCACGGAAGGTCAGATGTTGACATGATTACCAGTGCTCATCTGGGAAATGAATGGCACCGAATTCTGACTCCGTGTCTGACACCGTTGGCTGCCTTTCTGAGGAAGTGAAGAGGTGAGAGAGGTACGGTTGGCCAGGAGAGAAGCATGTGTGACGGTTATGGGCATACCCGGTGTGTGTGTGTGTGTGTGTGTGTGTGTGTGTGTGTGTGTGTGTGTGTGTGTGTGTGTGTGTGGTGTGGTGTGGTGTGGTGTGGTGTGGTGTGGTGTGGTGTGTGTGTGTGTGTGTGTGTGTGTGTGTGTGTGTGTGTGTGTGTGTGTATGTGTGTGTGTGTGTGTGTGTGTGTGCGCGCGCACGCTGTTTCACATGCGTGCTTTTCTAGTCATTGTAGTAATGAGACCTCACGGTGCAGTCAGAAGGGCCCTGATAAATAGAGTAACTTAGAGGCTACCCTCAAAATGTCAGCAAGGTAGTTAAAAGCACTGACCAGGGTGTGAGTTTAGGTTCTGACTTCAAGCCTGACCAGTTGTGTGATGTTGAAGAAGTTACTTCACCTCTCTGAGTCTCTGCCTTGTTGACACGGTACCATCCTCTTAAAGTCTTTTAAGTGAAAATTAAATGAGTTCATGTATGTGCTAATAAATGCATTGTATTTAATAAAATAAGAAGTGCTGGACTTTCCTGGTGGTCCAGTGGCAAAGCATCCACCTGACAATGCAGGGGACATAGGTTAGACCCCTGGTCTGGGAAGATTCTATATACTGCCCATGAGCTGCAACTGCTGAAGCCCAGGCCTCTGGAGCCCATGCTCTGCAACAAGAGAAGCCACCGCAATGAGAGGTCCGTGTACTGTAACTAGAGAACCTCCTGCTTGCTGCACCTAGAGGAAGCCCCGTGCAGTAACGAACACCCAGTGCAGCCAAAAATAAATAAAATTTTAAAAATTTTAGAAAAGAAGTGCTGTTATTATTATTATTAATAGTATCAGTGATAGTAATATTATTTCCATGCAAGGTGACGTTTTCAATAATCAAACTGGTATTATTTTTAAAATCTTTTAAATCTTCTCTGCAGAGTTGCTAGGGAAGCTACAAAAATATAAGACAGAATCTGACCTCTATTTGCAAAGAAAAATTATATGTGTAAAATGCTAAGCTATGGAAAAGCCCCAAACAGTTGATCAGTAGTAGGCTATTTAAGGACCCATGTTCTGTTTTTGATAAAATATTAATTAAAAAAACTTTCCTGGAAATCTTATACCAAGATGACAAAGATTACAGATGTTAAGATCATAGAAGCCAGACTGAAATCCAGCCACCCTGAAAATGACTCTGGGACGGGTCCCAGACTGCAACTTTTCAGTGTGAAGCAGGCAAAGACATGAGCCTGCTTTGTTCTGCGGTTTACACCAGGAAACCGTAACACAGTATCCTTAAGCGCTCTTGTATTTGTAGCCTTTCCCGTTACCCCATCCCCTATTCTATTTAGGGCAGAGATTGAACTGCTCTAACTCTCCCATTCTGCCATTGAAGTCAAGCTTATGTGTCTGGTGTAACGAAATGGAAAGTTTGCAATAGATACTGTACGTCAAAATTGTACCAAGTCCAGCCATATAATCATGACGATTTGCTGAAACCATAAAGGGCTTCAAAAGTTTGCTATCATTTAAAATTTTTTTCAAGAGACACCATCTGTGTAGTGGGATACTTAAATTGAAGTTAATTGTTCAAACTTCAGCATATTCTTTTTCTTTTCAGATAGGTTTAAAAATCATTTCTAGGAGTCATAATAAATCTTTTCTTTCCTAAGCTCAGCATGTTAAGCAACCTGTTTCTAAATCATGCTTTCTACCACTGTAGTGGTTCTCAATACCCGTACCCACTTTGTTATGAGCATCTTACAATTCCTTAGGGAGACCACAGTACATGTCAGTCCATGTTTCAGCTGTTTCCCCATTGCCCACCTAGAGAGGAGCATGACAGTTCAGATTAACCAGAGTCTGGTCTCCATGCCACTGTGATTGTCTGAGTGATGGGCAAGTGTCCGAGGTAGGCCATTGAGAAGCAGTCTGGGAGCCTTGTCTGTAAGTACTGAGAAAGATGCTCTTTCCACTGGAGTGGGTGAAATGGTAGACTGTAAGACTCTAAGTGGCTGGTAGTCATCTAGATGAGGCAGAGAGCAAGATCACACAGAGAAAAGCAGAACTGGGATAAATCCAATTGTATATCTCTATCTTTCACTTTCATATATCCATCTATTGAAATTCCTGATGTCGTGGTGGGAGCACTTGAATCCAGCCATGCTAGAAGGTATACATTCTCTTGGGTATAGAACTGAGATTGTAGATAGGAGATTTCTGGGCTACATGGCAACTCTCTCTGTTTAATAACTTTTTGAAAAGTTGTCACACTTCTTTTCTGAAGTGGCTGCATCATTTTACAGTCCCACCAACAGTACATTGACGGTTCCGTTTCTCGACATTCTCACTGACACTTATTATTGTTGGTCTTTTTGATTGTAGTTGTTATGGAAAGTGTTTTTATGTTTTTTAAAAATTTCTATTTTGTCTTGGGGTGTAGCCATTTAACAAACAATATTTTGATAGTTCTGGGTATACAACAAAGGGATCCAGCCATACATATATATGTATCCATTCTCCCTCAAACTCCCCTCTCCCATCTGGGCTGCCACATGACAGCTCCTTGTTGATACATGCTGCTATACTGAAAGTGAATAACTTTTGATTTTCATGTTTGTGTTAACCATTAGTATATATATTACATAATTTACCTATCTATCTATCTTCTTTGGAGAACTGTTTCTTGAGATATTTTTGCCTATTTTAAAAATTGAACTTTTTATTGATTTGTAAGTGTGCCTTTTTTCTTTTTAATTTTTAAGGACAAGTCCTTTACCAGACATATTCTTTAACTATATTTCAACCATTCTGTTTATTTTCTTTTCACTTTCTTGAAAGAATTATTTGTAGTATGAAGTTTATAGCTTTGATTTTTTAAAATCTATTTTCTGTTTTCCTTTTGTTGCTGTGCTTTTGGTATAATATCTCAGAAACCACTGCCCAATCTAAGTTCATGAGGATTTATTCCTATTTTTTCTAATAGTTTTATAGTTTAAGTTCTTGTATTTAGGTTTATGATCTATTTTGAGTTTCTTATTATATATGATGTAAAGAGGGTTTCCCAGGTGGCACTAATGGTAAACAAACTGCCTACCAATGCAGGAGACATCAGATACATGGTTTAGACCCCTGGGTTGGGAAGATTCCCTGGAGGAGGGCATGGAAACCCACTCCAGTATTATTGCTTGGAGAATCCCATGGACAGAGGAGCCTGGCAGGCTACAGTCCAAAGGGTAGCAGAGAGTCAGCTACCACTGAAGCAACTTAGCAAGCACATGATGTCAAGAAGGGAGTCAAGTTCATTCGTTTTCATATGGATATCCAGTTGTCCCAGCAACATTTGTTGAAAGGACATTTCTGTCTCCTTTTCATGGTCTTTGAAAATCAGCTGACTATAAATGTAAGGTTTGCTTATCGATTCTTGAATCTATTCTGTTGACCTGTATGTCTATTCTTAGGCCAATATCATAGTCCTGATTCTTGCTGTTCAGTCCCTCAGTCGGGTCCGACTCTTTGCAACCCCACGGACTGCGGCGCGCCAGGCTTCTCTGTTCTTCACCGTCTCCTGGAGTTTGCGCCAACTCATGTCCATGATTACTGTAGCTTTACAGTAAGTGTGAAATTGCTAAGAGTTGAGTCCTACAACTTTGTTCTTTGTTTTTTAGGTTGCTTTGGCTATTCTGAGTTCATATGAATTTTAGCCAAAATTCTACCAATTTTTCTATTCTTTATCATATCCTTCTTTAGGTTTAGTTTTCTCTTTCTTTCCAGGTTCTAGAGATAGAAATCCAGGCTATTGATTTGAGCTTTTTCTTCTTTAATGATGTTGGGATTTACAGTTATAAATTTGTTTCGAAGCATTGCTTTAGCTGCATCCCTTAAGTTTTGGAATGTTGGGTTTTCCTTTTCACTCATTTAAAAGTATTTCCTTATTTCTCATGATTTCTTTTTTGAATAACTGATTATTTAGCAGTATATATTTAATTCTCACATATTCATAAATATTCCCAAATTTCCTTATATTATTGGTTTCTAATTTAATTCCATTTTGTTTGGAAAGCAATTTGTATCATTGTAATCCCCTTAAATTTATTGAAATTTGATTTATGGGCCAACATATATCTATCCTGGAGAATATTCCCTGTGTACTAGAGAATACACGTTCTGTGATTGGTTGCAGTGTTATTTAGATGTCTTTAGTTCTAGTCAGTTTATAGTGTTGCTCAAGTCTTGTATATCCTTGTCAATCTTCTCTCTAGTTTTTATATCTATTACTGAAATTGGTGTGTTGAAAATTCCAATCATTATTGTTGAATGATCTTTCTCCCTCCAAATCTGTTAACTTTTGCTTTTGTATTTTGAGGCATTGTTGTTAGGTACATGTGGGTTTATAATTACCATATCTTGCTGATGAATTGATAATCATCATATAAATTTTACTCTTTTATGTTATAAAATATACCTATTATAAAGTGTATCTTTAATCTTATAATCTAGCAATATTATTTGTTTTAATGTCTATTTTGTCTGATACTAGTATAGCCACTGCAGTTCTTTCATTGCTGCTTGCATGATATATATACTGTATTTCCATTCTTTTACTTTCAACATATTTATATCTTTGAATCTAATGTGCATTTCATGTAGACACTATATAGTTGATTCTTGTTTCTTATCCAGTCTCTCTCCGCCTTTTGATCAGATTATATTGTTTATTCATATTTAGTATTTCTATTGATACGTTTTGATTTATGCCATTTTGTTTTTTCTTTCTTTAGGTCTCATATATTTTTGTTCCCTTGTTTCTCCTTTGCTACCATCTTTTGTATTAAATGACTCTTTTCTAGTGAAATTTTTAATTCCTTTAATGATTTTTAACCATATTTCTGAAATTATTTTCCTAGTGGTTGTTCTGCTGCTGCTGCTGCTAAGTCACTTCAGTCGTGTCCAACTCTGTGTGACTCCATAGACGGAAGCCCACCAGGCTCCCCCGTCCCTGGGATTCTCCAGGCAAGAACAGTGGAGTGGGTTGCCATTTCCTTCTCCAAGTGGTTGTTCTAAGACTTATATGTATATATATATATATTCTATTATATGACGATTTAGTAGATTTTCTTAAATGACTGAGTCTCCATTTGATGTGCATCCCTAGGAAGATCTTCAGGGACTTTAAATGGCTGTTCTTTTATAATTTTTAGTAGTTAAATAGTATTTCCTTGGGAAAAGGGTATTTGGGATGCCTCACATGCCCATTCCATGAAATCTTCTATGTTACTTTTAATTTATTTCACGCAGCAACATCCAACCTAGGAACATCTTGGGTGCCGTTTAAACTAATTTCTGTCTAGAAAACAAATAGCAGAAAAGGTAAGTCATTTACTGTTCCTTACAGCAGAATCTCTCTTTATCTTGTGCCAGATACTTCAAACAAAAAAAACATTTAGAACCACAGCCAAAATGACATGGTGATCAATTGATCTGATGACTTCTTTATGATCACAGCTCTCCAGTGTTACCTGTTCTTACATTTGCAGGCACACTTAGTTCTGCTTTGATCTTTGAAATTCATTCTGGAGGTCATTATGTCTTCTCCTGGCTCTGTGAGTGTTGAGAGGTCCTTTTTCCAATTGCATTAGAGTTTAGATCTATGACAAAATTCACATGCAAGGAACAATTAGTGAAAAATTAAGAACAAAAGTAGGTAATACGATGCTGAAGTGCAGTAGAAGTTCAGACAAGGGAAATGTTAGTATAATTTGGAGCATCTGGTTGAGGGTCAGAGGCACTCAAGACAGGCCCTGAAGGATAAGCAGTGAGAGGGAAAGATAAAAATCTCAACCTGAAGGATCACAGATTCCTTTCTTACCTGGGGAAGTTAGTTTGCAATTAATATCTAGTATTGACTTGATTGAATGGAGAGTGATGACGACTTCTTCTTACAGCAACTCTCTCAAAGGCACTTATACCTCACTCAAAGTATAATCCACAGACCAACAACATTAACATTACTTTATTGTTAGAAATGCAACTTCCCACCCCCCCCCGCCCAGAAATGAACATGCAGATTTTCAGAGCTTACTTCAGACTTATTAAATCAGAATCTTTGGGGGCTGGCCTGAGAGTATGTGTTTCATCAAGTATACCAGGTGCTTCTTTTGCATGCTAAGGTCTGACAACACTGTTCTCAAGTGTTTTTTTTTTTAATCATTCTTGGCACCCAGGATATATTTGGAATGGAATATCCAAGGCCAGCAGCAAGAGCTTCTAAGCATGGACCAAGGCTGGGTAGGTACGGATTTCCAATTAGCAGATCATGTAAATGAAAAACTGTGTGATTGCACCTAGGCCAGCAGAGTGGTTAAACAAATAAGTAGAAGGATGCCTGGCTCTCATCTCCCCCAGCTGCCTCACATTTTCAACCTCAGGCTCTGGGCAGCAGAAGTAGCGGGGGTGGTGCTGGCTCCCTGGCACGAGGCAGCGGGGCTGTTCGGGGAGAGGGAGCTGTTCACTTAAAGTGCCCTCATGCAAATAACTCCCTATCATCATAGTTGTCACTCAGAGCTTGTTCTCCCAACAGCAAGGCAGAACCATAATGAGACCCCCAGTCATCTTGTCAACCTCATTTCATACTTCCCCTCTATTCATTTCATTAACATTAGTTCAGAGAATATTTTCCTGATTCGTTGAACCTCCAGACCCACAAATCATTGAGTCTTTGCTCCTACTCTAGACAGGATCTGGAGAATGTGATGAGAACCACTCACATATTCTTAAAATAGTATTTGTTTCTCAATCATCTCTTTGCACAGTCATGCTAAGAGGGCCTTAAAGGGGAGGGTCTCCAGGGATCATCAGAGTCCCTAAGAAAATAGGTTGCCAGATGGATGGGCTGGACTCTCCAAAGCCCAGCAGTTTGGTTTCCAATGGTGGTTGGATTCAGCTGCCAAGAACCCAAATTAGGGAGGTTTTGTTGACAGCTCATAAGAGGACACTCTGAAAGACTGATTGAATGCTGTTGCCAACCCTAGATAATAAATAGACATATATACAACCCAGAGAAAATGCATGTGCAAATATATATGTGTAAATGTATATACATGTTGCTGTGTGTTACCAAAATATGTGTGTTTCTCACAGTCTTTGCCATGGATGAAATCATCAAAACCAGCTGGTCCATGTAGTTCTTCATTGAAAGGAATAGGGGGTGGAGCTGGCAGTTAAGGGGGCTCAGCAGACACACTTCAGCATCAGGCTGACTTACCACTTCTCTGGAAACAGTTAACATGCTTGGCTCAAGCCACCCATCATGTGGAAGTGATGTGCCTCTGAGCAGTTCTGTAGATGACAGGTATTTACTTCACCCCCAAATCTGAGGGGCAAAGGGTCGCATCACAGGGGAAGCCAGTTTGCTTCTGAGCCAGTTCATTTGCATTTCTCATTAATCCAGGCTAGACCCTTTATCAAGTCTCCATCATAATTTATTCAAAACCGTTCAAACATTTGACTTGTTTTGGTTGAGTTTACTCTAATGTGGTTTCTGCATAGCTCTCTCTTTTATGGTAATCAAATGTTCTGCCAACATTTCTCCTGCTATGTGCACCAGCTAAGGAAACCAGATGCTTAGGGTTGGTCTTTTTGACATATCTGAGTGTTGTTTTTGTTTAGAATTTCAGAGGTTTGGCGAAAAGAGCACTGTTTTATAAATCTGAGCCTTGATGCACTCCATTTCCCAACCTACTAATAGTTTTGGCTACTGCTCACATCTGATTTGAAATGGCTCTCCATTACCATGTGGATTAGCATGTGGACAGACAAGCTCATTTCATTCATTTTGTTTAATTTTCCTGTTCATCACTTATTCCATTTTGTGGGGTAAAAAGGATGGGTAGAAGAGATGAACAGCTGACTTAGAACCACACCCTGCATTGTCTCTCAGCCAATCCCAGACCTGAGTGGGATTGTTCTTTGATGTGTGGGGTGTTTTCTTTTCCTCTCTCGCACCATCAGTGTGGGAAGGAAGCAGGCCAGCTCTCGTGGGAGTGTTGGCTTATAATGCAGACTGGAAGTGTTTCAGAAAAGTAACTTGGCATTGAATCAAACTAATAAGTGGAACTGTTTGTCTGTATAGATTGAAAGAAGACTTTCTAGGGCCTCAAGAGTTTGTGGGAAAGAGAAGAGGAGAGGGCTGAGGTGAACTGTGTCGGAGAGGGCTTTGTAAAATATAGGGCTTGAAGTCAACTTACTAGGAACAATACTTTACAAATGCAGAGGCATTAAAGGAACCAACCTGAAAACATTAGCCCTCTCTAACCCCAGTGGTACCCTCTTGCTTGGTTAATAGGATTCTCTGGTCTGATTGGCTCCATACTGATGACGGGAGAGAAAACTAGAAATCAGCGGCCTGATTTAGTAACTGAAGAAAACCAAAGAGGATTGAGTGGTCCCCCAAGAGGGGGCACAGAGTCCTTGAAAGTATATAGAGGAAAGCTGCGTTTGTGATGACATGTGATGGGTCATTATGACTGAGCCGTGGAAAACAAAGAGGGAAAAGAGCTAGACTTAGGCTGAACAAGATCAGTGGGATAAGGGGTCCTCCCTCTAAGGATCTTCAGTGTTGGTCCTGAAATCTAGAAACCGAGACTCCAAAAGATACAGCATGAGGAAGTATAAAGTGTAAAGGGAATCAAAGTTTCGAAACAAGAATAGGGGCAACTGTTAAGGTCTTAAATTTAGTTTAAGGCTACAAATGTAAGCCTTAAACTTAGTGTATGCATAAGGCTGAAGCTTCAACACTTTGGCCACTTGATATGAAGAGCCGACTCATTGGAAAAGACCCTGACGCTGGGAAAGATTGAAGGCTGGAAGAGAAGGGGGCAACAGAGAATGAGATGGTTGGATGGCATCACTGACTCAATGGACATGAGTGTGTGCCAACTCCAGGGGATAGTGAAAGACAGGGAAGATTGGGGTGCTACAGTCCATGGGGTCGCAAGGAGTCAGACACGACTTAGTGACTGAACAACAGCAACAAGTATAAGCGAATTCAAAGGAAAAGCACCAGACCTTGGTTTTTCAAGAACAATAGCTATAACCACATACACATAAACTTAAAAGAAGGATGAATCTGAATCTCCAGGGAAGAGTGTTTAGACTGGGGTCTTGGCATTTGTTCCAGATGTTCAAAAAGACTACATTCCTCTATTGTAAGCTTCTGCTTTTGTGAAGCCCATTGACAAAGGGGTGGTTCATTTGAAATGAGCCCCACACTATCATTATAAAGAATAAGTACTTATTAATCTCCAGCTACACACCAAGCACTGTGGGGAAGCTAGAAAGAGAGTGGGGAAGACTAAGCTCTTCCCTTCTAGAACTAGGCTTATGAAGAGATAAGGTTGAGACATAGCCATTTTTGGCAGAAGAGTAAGAAAGGGTTGAAAATAAAAAATAGCAAATTCATGAAAAATGATTCCTTTTTTTTAAAGGCCAAATAGGACATGATATCTCAACTACAGGCTTTAAATCCAGAAATTATGGATTGAGTTTGGGTCTTATTATAAATAACACACTTTTGAAAATCTAGGCACATTTTTTTTTTTTTTTTACTTAGGGGTTCTAATGAATTTAATAACGAGAAAACTATCTTGCTTGAGAAGAGATGATTAATTTTGACAGTAGCCATATCGACAAGATCTGGATTAATGAGTTTTCCAACAATCAAGTATGTTTATTATGAGTAGAGATGGACAGAGAGATGAGTGAACGGACTGAAGATGTTAAATATGTGTGTCATTTTCAGAGTGTTCCAGGATTTGGCTCAATAAGAAGAAATAGATAAAATGGATTTAAACTACTCTGTCATTTAATCTTATTGCTTTTTGTTTGCATGTTTATTTTTTAAACATTCTGCTATTGATTCTCTTTACTACTAATTTTTAAGATGCTGTACACCAACCTGTGGAAGGACAGGAGCAACAGCAGAGGTTAAAAAAAAAATATTTATTTTCTTTTTGACTGTGCTGGGTCTTTGTAGCTGTGGAGGGGCTTGTTTCTAGCTGTAGTAAGCCAAGGCTACACTCTAGTTTCCATGTATGGGCTTCTTACTGTGCTTGCTTCTCTCATTGCAGAGCATGGGCTCTAGGCATGCAGGTTTCAGTAGTTGTGGCATGCAGGCTTAGTTGATCCATGGCATGTGGGATCTTCCCAGACCAGGGATTGAACCCATGTCTCCTATATTGGCAGATGAATTCTTTACTGCTGAGCCACCAGGGAAGCTCAAGAGAAGAGATTTTTACAAGAGGCAAAGAAGGTCACAGTGACTCTCACAGGAGGGGAATATAGGTCTCCAATCTGAAATGATTTAAAGTGGATGATGGATCCCTGGAAATGTGGAATTTTGTAAGAAATCTTTTAAATAATTTCAAGAGCCTAGACAGGATGTGATAAGGGGAAAATAAAAATTCATATAATGCTGAAATTTTTAAAGAGGCTGAATAATGATTTTAAATTTCTAAGGTGTAAGAAGCCTAGGATCTTGGAATTGTGATAGTACTGCCAAAGAGATCAGGCAAAAAAGATGATCTTTTTCTTTGCTTGGCTTCATCTGAGGGCAGAATATTTAAGCTAGGCTGCAGTGGTAGAGTGACTGGGGAGTTGGCAGATGCATGAACACACCTGAGATCAAGTCAGGCCCACATCACAAAACCACCCAGACAACGCATATACTTGCCAGCAACAAACATAGGCTAGTATTTTAGACTGCTAAGTTTAAAAAAATTTTTTTAATTTATTTTTGGCTGTGCTGGGTCTTTGTCGCTTTGCATAGGCTGTCTCTACTTGCTGTGAGCCGGGGCTACTCTTCCTTGTGCACGGACTTCTCACTGTGGGGTCTTCTTGCTCCTGTTGTGGAGTGCAGGCTCTCGGTGCACGAGTATCAGCAGTGGCAACACTCAGGCTTGGTAGTTGCCGCTGGTGGGCTCCAGAGCTCCGGCTCGGTAGATGTGGTGCACGCAAGCTTAGTTGCTCCAAGGCACGTGGAATCTTCCAGGACCAGGGATCAAAGCTATGTCCTCTGCATTGGCAGGTGGATCCTCACCCACTGGGCCACCGGGGAAGTCCTAGACCACTAAGTTTTATGATGGTTTGTTAGGCATTATTATTGTGACCATAGATAAGCAACACATGTATCTTCAACAGAATTCATACAGATCTGAAAGAGATAAAGAACAGGAGCTGGAGATTATATAGACAGCTGATAGAAAATCTACATGATTAGATGAACCACTTATTGGAAAGAATTAGAAGGGATGATCATTGGACAGGAAGAGAAATAAGAATTTGCCAAGGAGTCATCAGAAAGGTTAGAGGTGATTTATTACACGGAAGCCAGACATCTGAAGTCTAGACATCAACTCTTACAGCACCAGAAATGGTGAGAAGAACACACCTTTGTAGAAAAATTTGTACACAGGGGATCTACTGAGTTTAACACAAAGAAAATCACAGAGAGTATGGACAGAAACCAGCTTACAAGGTGCTAAAAGAGGAAGGAAGATGAGTCAAGTGAAGGTTAACAAGATTTCTTACGCATTCTAGAGAAAAGTTGTGGTAGAGGCTCTAATGGATGGTGGAATGGAGAGAAAGTCTTCTAGAGGGGAGGGACAGATGGATTCTTAAACAGAGGGGACATACCAGACAGTAATGTGTAGGAGAGGAGGAGGTGGTACCAGGGCTTTTAATAGCTACTCCATAATGATAACTCTATGAAGTCAACATTGACCTGAGGCCCTTCAGCATTTGTAGATATTCATTAATTCCATGAAATTCCTCTGTGAGATTCAGTTACACATTCAAGGTTGGGAGCAGCCCAAGAGCCAAAAATAACATGGCTATCATATTGTTTTACTCATGTTACAGATGAGTAACTTTAGATATTAAGTAGTTGAATAACTTGGCCAAAGTCAAACAGGAAGCCTGCCATTGCGCTGCTGAAAGACCCCAGTTTGTCAAATAAACTTCTAATCCACTAGCTTTTCACTGAATGAGCTAGTTAGAAGTCAGATTAAGTTCATTTATTTATGGATCCATTGACTTAAGAAAAAAAAGTTATTTCTTATGGGAGGTCCTAAATAACCGAATTTCCTTATATCTGAGGTGGTGTTTACTTTTCTGTCTTTTTATTTTATTCTTCACTCTCTACACAGCCTTCACCTTTTATATAGACATTTTTGGCTTCTTTCTGGGTTTTAAGATAGTACATGTGGGGTGCGAGTCATAACAGCTAGATTTTTTCCTGATCCACACTGACTTTTATAGGCAACACAAAACCAAAAATTCAGGGCTTTATTAGGTCCTAGAGTCTCAGATTCTTAACTTTTTTGCAGCAATCCCTTTGAACTGCTAGTGAATCTAGGAGGTGAAAATATGATCACCATCTTTGGGAAAAACATCTTTGGGAAGGTTAATTCACTGCTGAAAGGCTTATATTTCTCCCCCAAAATCATCTCTCAACTTTGCCCATTTCCCTTTTCCTTGGTTGACCCAAGGAAAGCATCCACCTCCCAGAGTTTTCGACCTCTATATTGTCTCTAGAAGGAGAGTTTTAAACTTTAAAAGTACAGTCTGCTAATCAACCAGTCTGACACACGGAAAGGTAGCATTTTTTTTTTTTTTTTTGCTATTTTTACTAGAGATTAAGAAAACTAATGAATATTAATGACCATATGTACTCACCTATGAAATGACATTGCATAGGAGATGCACTCTAGTTTCCAAGGCAAAGAGGAAAAGTGAGAAATTGAGGAGAGTCGACAGCAGAAGGGAGAGAGGTGATGGACATGAGGAAAGAAAAGTGGACAGAAGTGTGATGAGAAGGGGAAGGCAACTAGGAAAGAGAGGAAACGCAGACTGTAGAGTATATGGAGCGGAGAGGAATGTAAGACATGGAAAAGGTATATTGATTTTCATATTTTGAAACACTGAAAGAGTTGCATTTCATAAGGGAGTGGGTGTTATTTATTTAACATTGCATACGTGCAAAGTCACTTCAGTGGTGTCCGACTCCTTTTGACTCTATGGACCACAACCTGCCAGCCTCCTCTGTTCGTGGGATTCTCAAGCCAAGGATACTGGAGTGGGTTTCTATGCCCTCCTCCAGCGATCTTCCTGACCCAGGGATCAAACTCGACTCTTACATCTCCTGCGTTGGCAGGCGTGTTCTTTACCACTTAGCCACCTGGGAAGCCCTTATTTAACATTTAGCAAAAACTTGATCTCAAAGGTTTGAAATGTACTGTGAAGGTATTAATTCAGTCAATCCTTTCCTGCCACTGTGAAACAGATCTGCCAACTTCTTTTCCACTGAGGGAAACTGAGGCAGAGAAAAGTATGCCTCACCCTAGGATATGGGTAAAGCAGGCCTGAGCCCTGGCAATCAAAGTGGTGTCAATTTGATGTTTCCAATCAGGCCTGCCCCAGAGGGAAGGCTGGTTGAGTTTGGCATTTTCATAAAAATTCATGGCATGTTATTTTCAGTTGCAATGGTTTTATGTATTTTAATTAGTGTCTTAACATAGTATTTTTGAACCCCACAGGGCATAATTGAAAGAAACAAAAAACAAAACCCCAAAATACACAGAATGAGTGGATGAAAATGAACGACAACCCTGGGAGTTCTTGGCTTCCCAGCTTGTGCTAACCACTGGGCACTGCTGCCTTTCTCAAGATCCCCCTCCACAATCTTCTGACCCCCCCAACAATCTTCTGACCCCCCATAATCTTGACCCCTCCACAATCTTCTGACTCCCCAACAATCTTCTGACCCCTCAACAATCTTTTATTTTTTAGAAATAAAAAAAAGCATTTATTTATTTATTTTTAGTTGTGCTGGGTCTTCATTGTTGCGTGCAGGCTTTCTCTAGTTGCAGAGAGCCGAGACTCCTCTCTAGTTACGGTGAGCAGGTTTCTGTTTGCCGTGGTTTCTCTTCTTGAGGAGTACAGAGTCTCTAGAATGCGTGGGCTTCTAGTTGTGGCACATGGGCTTAGTTGTTCCGAGGCACATGGAACTTTCCGGGACCAGGGATCAAACCTATGTCGCCTGCACTGGCAGGCAGATTCTTATCCACTCCACCACCAGGGAAGTCCCCCCTTCCCTGAGATCTTCTGATTTCCTCCTCCACCTTCTTTTGCCCCCAGCTGCCCGGCCTTTCGTACTGATTCTGGTTGCTTACAAAGTTAGTTTGCATTCTCTCTCTCTTTTCTGTCTTTCTTTGGGGCTGTTTCAAAGCTCCCCCCCCCCCCCCCACGCCGCAGCCAGAGGTGTGCTGCTGGCGTCTTTGCTGCAGCCTCTGCAGGTCCAAATCCGCCTCCTCTCCCACCCCCGTAATCTGCTGCTCTTTTCGTACCTTATTTCCAGTCCCGAGTCTGCTTCTTCCCCACCATGCCTCTGCGGCCTCGCCTCTCTTTTAAGCCTAGGTTGGAATCTTTTCATCATGCTGCCTCAGCCTGAAAAGATGCCTATTTTTTTTTTTTCCCCCTGCTCCTAAACTTAGATTTATGGCCCTTGTCAGGCCTTCCTACCGTGGCCTCTGACAGCCCCTGCCTTTCCTAACATCAGATTCATTGCTGTTCCTAAGGTCCTTTAAGATTTTAATGCTAAGTCTATAAATTTCGTTTCCTTTCTGCTTTAACCTTTCTTTAGACCTTCTCATTGTCTGATGGGATGTCCCGCAGGCGTTGATTTGCAGCTCTGTTCCCGCGCTCTAGGGTGAACTGGGGGAGGAGGGGTTGGTTGGAGCGGATGGAGGGGGATGTGGGGAAAGTAACTGATGAATTTAGATTTCCATCAGCTCCAACAATTCTTTGTGCTTTGATAGGGGTTGACATTTTCCTTCAAAGCTGTGATTTGCTGAGGACTTGCAGTGGCGTTTCATTAAAACAGTATCTGAGAGTTAAAAAAAAAAGGGCTTGGTTGAACAGATATCCAACCTACCTTAATAAATGCATCTGAGCTTACATTTTTTTTTTTTTTCTATCCGATGTGGCAGCCAGGGATGGTCTTCCTTCTCTAACACACATGGGCATTTCTTAAATCACTCTGATTTCTCTCCTAGGCAGACTTGTGCCAAAGAAACTTTTCTCACCTTACGATAATAAAGCCCCTAGTTGAGAGAGGTGGAAATGGCAACTGGCTTGAAATTTCAAGGGGGATGACTGGGTCATAATCAAAAAAAGAAGGAACTTGCCAGCTCGGGGAAGCATGATGAGTACTTTGGAAGTATGATTTTTGAATTCGTTTTGTCTTTCATTGGCCTTGGAGGTGTTAACAGCAGCCTCAGCCTAACTTTTCCTTTACTTCCTTCAGGTCAGTTGTTAGAAACAGGAAGGTTGGGGAAATGAACGGGAGATAAAGAGAAGGAAGATTTTTGTGTCCAAATCACTTTGATTACATTGCTCCTTCAAGCTTCAGTTTATTCGGGGTGACAGTAAAAGTCTAGGGAGCAAGCCACTAATGGAATAGTGAAATCTGTAACATGTACAGAAGTCTTGCTTCCCCAGGGCTGACTTGAGTGAAGTCAAGACTTTTGTCATTGGATGGTATTTACCTCTGAGAACTCAGTCAGTTTTCTAGTTTGAATTCCAGGCATTGATTCTTGAGGGTCATTGGTGCCACACATGCTTTTTCTTCAAATTCTGGTGCAGCTTTATATTCCTTTGAGCTGATTTTGTTCACAGCTTCTGTGGTCCCTCCTAGGTTTGTGGACAAACCTAGAGTGTGTGTTGAAAAGCAGAGACATTACTCTGCTTACAAAGGCCCGTACAGTCAAGGCTATGGTCTTTCAAGTGGTCACATACGGATGTGAGAGCTGGACCGTAGAGAAGGCAGAAAGCTGAAAAATGGATGCTTTTGAACTATGGTGCTGGAGAAGACTCCTGAAAGTCTCTTAGACATCAAGGAGATCAAACCAGTTAGTCTTAAAGGACATCAACCCTGAATATTCATTGGAAGGACTGATGCTGAAGCTGAAGCTCCAGTATTTTGGTCATCTGATGCGAATAGCTGACTCATTGGAAAAGTTTCCCTGACGCTGGAAAAGATTGAGGGCAGAAGGAGAAGAGGGCATCAGAGGATGAGATGGCTGGATGGCATCACTGATGCAATGGACATGAGCTTGGGCAAACTCCAGAAGATGATGAGGGACAGGGAGGCCTGTCCATGGGGTCACAAATAGCTGGACACAAGTGGGCAACTGAACAGCAACACTGTGGGCTCTGTCATCTCTTGCTGCTCAGTATCTTCAAACTTAGTGCCAGACTTTCCTCTGTTTCCCCAGCCTTGAAGAAATGGTCCCCTAAACTCCCACAAACAAGAGATTAGCACTTTTTTGGAGCCAACTTTACATAGCTTGACATTCCAATAAAGAGAGCTTAATATAGAATGTGGCAGAGACTGGCTAACTATTCACTTTACCAGTTCCCGCTTCCTCTTAGACACACAGCTGGATTGCATTTCCCAGTCTCCTTTGCACCTGTGAAATTTGTAACCATATAACTGAATTCTGGGCAATAGAATGTAGGTAGAAGTGATGTCTGATGCTTCTAGGACTGGCCCATGAAATTCCTACACAACCCTCCATGTCCTTGCTCTTCCCTTGACTGATGGTGGGATTTAAAATCTGCCACTAGGTATGGTGGGGAGATCTATACACCTGAAAATGTGTTATTTGATACCAAGGCTCCTATAACTGCTTTGGAACCCATCCATTCCATCTGCTAAACATTAGAAAAGCCCAGATAAATTATAAACACTTACTTTGATCTGTGTTTTCTACAATTTAATAAGAGTACCTTAGGTGAATCAGGTCACATTCCTTAGAATGAGGTCCTTTGCTCTAAAAAACCATAAAAGGTGGTGGAAAAGATATGGAGGAATTCTTGCTATTTAGGAGCAAAGTATAAAGAGGTCAATTGTGTAAGGAGAAAGCTGAGGTAGGTTGCATTCAAGTTCACAATTCCTTCCATTCCGTTCCGTCGCTCAGTCGTGTCCGACTCTTTGCGACCCCGTGGACTGTAGCCTACCAGGCTTCTCCGTCCATGGGCTTCTCCAGGCAAGAATACTTGAGTGGGTTACCGTTTCCTTCTCCAGGGGATCTTCCCGACCCAGGGATTGAACCCGGGTCTCCCGCATTGGAGGCAGACGCTTTAACCTCTGAGCCACCAGGGAAGCCCCTCACAATTCCTTACTCCTCCCTTTATCTTTGTGTTTTACCATTCAAATTTTGAAAAATCATTCTAATTTATTTCCAGCTTTATTGAGGTATAATTACAAATTAAAATTGCATATATTTAGGATATACAATGGGACTTTATCAAGGTGTACAGTGTGATGTTTTAACATAGGCATTTATTTTGAAATGATTTCCACAATCAAGTTAGTTAACACATTCAATGCCTTCAAGTATACTAGACAGCATTATTTACATGTAATCACCATGGTGTATGTTAGACTCCCAGAATTTATGCGTTCAGTAACTGAAGGCTTGTACTCTTTGACCAGCATCTCTCCATTTCCTTCATCCCTCAGCCCTGGCAACCTTCATTCTATTCTCCAATTCTGTGAGTTTGACTCTTTGAGATTCTGCCTCTAAGTGACATTGTATAGCATTTGTCCTCTGTGTCTGGCTTATTTCACTAAGCATAATATCCTCCAGGTTCATCCATGTCTTCATTCAACTTTGTAGCTCCTTTTTCCAGTAGTGGAGGGTGCTTCTCTGCCCTTATATATGTGTGTGTATAATATATATATATATATTTAATTGGAGTATAATTGCTTTACAATGTTGTGTTAGTTTCTGCCATACAACAAAGTGAATCAGCTCTATGTATACATATGTCCCCTCCCTCTTGGACTCTCTTCCCACCACCATCCCCCATCCCACCCCTCTAGATCATTATGGACCACCTAGCTGAGCTCCCTGTGCTATACAGCAGGTTCCCATTAGCGGTCTTACACATGGTAGTGTATATATATCAATCCTAATCTCCCTGTTCATTCCACACTCTCCTTCCCTCTCTGTGTCCACATGCTCATTCTCTATGTCTGCATCTCTATTCCTGCCCTGCAAATAGGTTCATCTGTGTGCAGAGACATTACTTTGCCAACCAAGGTCCGTCTAGTCAAGGCTATGGTTTTTCCCGTGGTCATGTATGGATGTGAGAGTTGGACTGTGAAGAAAGCTGATTGCTAAAGAACTGATGCTTTTGAACTGTGGTGCTGGAGAAGACTTTTGAGAGTCCCTTGGACTGCAAGGAGATCCAACCAGTCCATTCTAGAGGAGATTAATCCTGGGTGTTCATTGGAAGGACTAATGCTGAAACTGAAACTCCAA
Organism: Moschus berezovskii; assembly: GCF_049115385.1. Lineage (NCBI taxonomy): Eukaryota > Metazoa > Chordata > Mammalia > Artiodactyla > Moschidae > Moschus > Moschus berezovskii. The sequence continues at coordinate 42,411,455 of NC_142461.1, forward strand.
TACTTTGGCCACCTCATGTGATGAGTTGACTCACTGGAAAAGACTCTGATGCTGGGAAGGATTGGGGGTGGGAGGAGACGGGGACGACAGAGAATGAGATGGCTTGATGGCATCACCGACTCGATGGACATGAGTTTGAATGAACTCTGGGAGTTGGTGATGGACAGGGAGGCCTGGTGTGCTGTGGTTCACGGGGTCGCGGAGAGTCGGACACGACTGAGCGACTGAACTGAACTGAACTGAACTGCGTCTTCTTTGTAGATTCCACATGTATGTATTAATGGGCTTCCCAGGTGGTGCTAGTGGTAAAGAAACTGCCTGCCAGTGCAGGAGATGTAAGAGATGCAGGTTCAATCGCTGGGTCTGGAATATCCCCTGGAGGAGGGCATGGTAGCCCACTCCAGTATTCTTGCCTGGAGAATCACATGGACAGAGGAGCCTGGTAGACTGCAGTCTGTAGGGTTGCAAAGAGCTGGACATGACTGAAGCAAATTAGTATGCATGCATATGCATTAATATATGATATTTGCTTTCTCCTTCTGACTTACTTCACTCTGTATGACTGACTCTGCTGCTAAGTCGCTTCGTCGTGTCCAACTCTGTGTGACCCCATGGATGGCAGCCCACCAGGCTCCGCCGTCCCTGGGATTCTCCAGGCAAGAACACTGGACTGGGTTGCCATTTCCTTCTCCAATGCATGAAAGTGAAAAATGAAAGTGAAGTCGCTCAGTTGTGTCTGACTCTTAGCGACCCCATGGACTGCAGCCCACCAGGCTCCTCCATCCATGGCATTCTCCAGGCAAAAGTACTGGAGTGGGGTGCCATAGCCTTCTCAGGCCCATCCATATCTCTACAGATGGCCCAATTTTGCTCCTTTTTATGACTGAGTAATATTCCATTGTATATACGTACCACATCTACTTTATCCTTTCATCTATTGATGGATATATGGTGATGGACAGGGAGGCCTGGCGTACTGTGATACATGGGGTCGCAAAGAGTCGGACGCGACTGAGCGACTGAACTGAACTGAACTGAATCTATAATAAGGAAGGCAAGAATATACAATGGAGAAAAGACAGTCTCTTTAACAAGTAGAGCTGGAAAAACTGGATAGCTACATGTAAAAGAATGACATTAGAACACTACCCAACACCATACATAAAAATAAACTCAAAATGGATTAAAGAACTAAATCTAAGATCAGACACTATAAAACTCTTAGAGGAAAACACTCTTTGACATAAATCACAGCAAGGTCCTTTTGGCTCACTTCCTAGAATAGTGAAAAGAAAAACAAAAATAAACAAATAGGACCTAATTAAACTTAAAAGCTTCTGCACAGCAAAGGAAACCATACACAAGATGAAAATACAGCCCTCAGAATGGGAGAAAACATTTTCCCTTACTTTTTTACCTCAGCTGTGTGATTTGCTTTGGCCAAGGGGATACAAGGCAAGGCTTTACATGTGTCTGAGTGTTGGGTGTGCCCTCTGGTGCTTTTGCCATCATTGAGGAGAATATGCCCTGTCAAGTCTACTGCTGAGAGCAGGAGAGACGTATGAGGCTGACCTGGATCCCACCTGGAGTCCAGAACCAGGACTATAAGCCCTGCTGAGCTCATGCTAGATCAGCTTACCCCCAGACAAACTACAGGTACATGACTGAGAAGAAATAATTATTTTATAAAACCACCAAGGTGTCTTTTTTTTTTAGTTAAAATTCACCTAAAATTCAGCATGTGAACCATTTTGAAGTATCCAATTCAGCAGTATTTAGTACATTCATAGTGTTACGTAAGTATCACTACCAGCATTTTCTAGTTCTAGTGCTAGGCTTCATATCCACTAGGAAGATTTTCTAGTTCTGGCATTTTCATCACTCCTGAAGGACACCTAAAACCCACTAAGCCTTCACTTCCCATTTCCCTGCCTTCCCTAAGTCCTGCCAAACATGAATCTGCTGTTCCCAGGAATTTTTCTCTTCTGGCTGTTTCATATGAATAAGATTACACACTATGTATCCTTAACATAACCGCTTTGAGGTTCATCTATGTTGTGACATGCAGTACGTCATTCTTCTTTATGGCTGAATAATATTCCATTATATGGATAGATCATATTTTGTTATCCAGTTGATAGACATTTGGATTGTTTCTACCTTTTAGCTATTGTGAATAATGCTGCTCTTCACATTTTTGTACATTTTGTTTGAACAACTGTTTTCAGTTATTATGGGTATATACCTTGGAGTGGAATTGCTGAATTATATGTTAAAATTATATTTCATTTTGAGGAACCACCAAACTGCTTTCCACAGCATCTGTGCTTTTTATATTTTATGAGTAATATAGGAGGGTCCCAATTTCTCTATATACCCACAAACACTTATATGTTTCATTCCTTCTTTTCTTTTGCCTTTTCTCCCTTTCCCTCTCCCCGTTTAATTATAGACATCCTAGTGGGTATGAAGCCTTATCTCATTGTGGTTTTGGGAGATCGATCCTGGGTGTTCATTGGAAGGACTGATGCTAAAGCTGAAACTCCAATACTTTGGCCACCTCATGTGACGAGTTGACTCACTGGAAAAGACTCTGATGCTGGGAAAGGTTGGGGGCGGGAGGAGAAGGGGACGACAGAGAATGAGATGGCTGGATGGCATCACCGACTCGATGAAGGTGAGTTTGAGTGAACTCCGGGAGTTGGTGATGGACAGGGAGGCCTGGCGTGCTGTGATTCATGGGGTCGCGGAGAGTCAGACACTACTGAGTGACTGAACTGAACTGAACTGAACTGAATGACCAGCAGGGCTTCCCTGGGGGCTCAGACAGTAAAGAATCTGCCTGCAATATAAGAGAACTGGGTTTGATCCCTGGGTTGGGAAGATCCCCTGGCGAAGGGAACAGCTACCCACTCCAGTATTCTAGCTTGGAGAATCCCATAGACAGAGGAGCCTGGAGGACTACACCCCATGTGGTCTCAAGGAGTTGGACACAACTGAGTGACTGAGCACACAAAATGACCAGTAATGTTGAGCGTGTATTCATGTGCTTGTTGAGTATACATCTTTCTTGGGGAAAAATGTCTGTTCAGAGTCTTTGCCCATTTAAAATAGTGTGTTTTCACAATATTTATTCTTCCAATCCATGAACACGGTATATTTCTCCATCTATTAGGGTCCTCTCTGATTTCTTTCACCAATGTTTTATAGTTTTATATATATAGGTCTTTTGTTTCTTTAGGTAGATATATTCCTAATTATTTTATTATTTTCGTTGCAACGGTGAATGAAATTGTTTCCTTAATTTCTCTATTTTCTCATTATTAGTGTATAGGAATGCAAGGGATTTCTGTGTGTTGATTTTATATCCTGCAACTTTACTATATTCATGGATTAGCTCTAGTAATTTTCTGGTAGAGTCTTTAGGGTTTTCTGTGTAGAGGATCATGTCATCTGCAAACAGTGAGAGTTTTACTTCTTTTCCTATTTGAATTCCTTTTATGTCTTTTCCTGCTCTGATTGCTGTGGCCAAAACTTCCAGAACTATGTTGAATAGTAGTGGTGAGAGTGGGCACCCTTGTCTTGTTCCTGACTTTAGGGGAAACACTTTCAATTTTTCACCATTGAGGATAATGTTTGCTGTGGGTTTGTCATATATAGCTTTTACTATGTTGAGGAATGTTCCTTCTATTCCTGCCTTCTGGGGTTTTTTATCATAAATGGATGTTGAATTTTGTCGAAGGCTTTCTCTGCATCTATTGAGATAATCATATGATTTTTATTTTTCAGTTTGTTAATGTGGTGTATTACATGGATTGATTTGCGGATATTGAAGAATCCTTGCATCCCTGGAATAAAGCCCACTTGGTCATGATGTATGATCTTTTTAATGTGTTGTTGGATTCTGATTGCTAGAATTTTGTTAAGGATTTTTGCATCTATGTTCATCAGAGATATTGGCCTGTAGTTCTTTTTTTTTTTTGCATCTTTGTCAGGTTTTGGTATTAGGGTGATGGTGGACTCATAGAATGAGTTTAAATATTGTGAAAATGAATATATTACCCAAAGTAATTTGTAAGTTCAATGCAATCCCTATCAAGAAACCAACAGTATTTTTCACAGAGTTAGAACAAATAATTTCACAATTTGTATGGAAATACAAAAAACCTTCAATAGCCAAAGCAATCTTGAGAAAGAAGAATGGAACTGGGGGAATCAACCTGCTGGACTTCAGGCTCTACTACAAAGGCACAGTCATCAAGACAGTATGGAACTGGCATAAAGACAGAAATATAGATCAATGGAACAAAATAGAAAGCCCAGAGATAAATCCATGCACCTATGGACACCTTATCTTTGACAAGTGAGGCAAGAATATTCAATGGAGAAAAGACAATCTCTTTAACAAGTGGTGCTGGGAAAACTGGTCAACCACTTGTAAAAGAATGAAACTAGAACACTCCCTAACACCATACACAAAAATAAACTCAAAATGGATTAAAGATCTAAATGTAAGACCAGAAACTATAAAACTCCTAGAGGAGAACATAGGCAAAACACTCTCCGACATAAATCACAGCAGGATCCTCCATGACCCACCTCCCAGAATATTGGAAATAAAAGCAAAAATAAACAAATGGGACCTAATTAAAATTAAAAGCTTCTGCACAGCAAAGGAAACTATAAGTAAGGTGAAAAAACAGCCTTCAGAATGGGAGAAAATAATAGCAAATGAAGCAAATGACAAAGGATTAATCTCCAAAATATACAAGCAACTCCTGTAGCTCAATTCCAGAAAAATAAACGACCCAATCAAAAAATGGGCCAAAGAACTAAACAGACATTTCTTCAAAGAAGACATACAGATGGCTAACAAACACATTAAAAGATGCTCAACATCACTCATAATTAGAGAAATGCAAATCAAAACCATAATGAGCTACCATTTCACACCAGTCAGAATGGCTGCTATCCAAAAGTCTACATGCAATAAATGCTGGAGAGGGTGTGGAGAAAAGGGAACCCTCTTACACTGTTGGTGGGAATGCAAACTAGTACAACCACTATGGAGAACAGTGTGGAGATTCCTTAAAAAACTGGAAATAGAACTGCAATATGACCCAGCAATCCCACTGCTGGGCATACACACCGAGGAAACCAGAATTGAAAGAGACACATGTACTCCAATGTTCATTGCAGCATTGTTTATAATAGCCAGGACATGGAAGCAACCTCGATGTCCATCTGCAGATGAATGGATAAGAAAGCTGTGGTACATATACACAATGGAGTATTACTCAGCAATTAAAAAGAATACATTTGAATCAGTTCTAATGAGGTGGATGAAACTGGAGCCTATTTTACAGTGAAGTAAGCCAGAAAGAAAAACACCAATACAGTATACTAATGCATATATATGGAATTTAGAAAGAAGGTAAAGATAACCCTGTATACGAGACAGCAAAAGAGACACAGATGTATAGAACAGTCTTTTGGACTCTGGGAGAGGGTGAGGGTGGGATGATTTGGGAGAATGGCATTGAAATTTGTATATTATCATATGTGAAACGAATCGCCAGTCTAAGTTCAATGCACGATACAGGATGCTCGGGGCTGGTGCACTGGGATGAACCAGAGAGATGGGATGGGGAGGGAGGTGGGAGAGGAGTTCAAGACGGGGAGCACATGTACACCCGGGGAAGATTCATGTCAATGTATGGCAAAACCAATACAAAAATGTAAATAAAAAAAAAAATAGTGTGTTTTTTTAAGTGTTGAGCTGTAATAGTTCTTTATATAATCTGGATTCTAGACCCTTACTAGATATATAACTTGTAAATATTTTCTTTCATTCTATGGGATGATTTTTTACTTTCTTGATAGTGTTCTTTGATGAACAAAAGTTTTTAATTTTAATGAAGTCTAATTTATTTTATTCTTCTGTTTCTTCTACTTTTGGCATCATATCTAAGAATCCTTTGAGCAATCCAAGGTCCTGAAAAACTGATGTGAAGAACTGACTCATTGGCAAAGACCCTGATGCTGGGAAAGATTGAAGGCAGGAGGAGAAGGGGATGACAGAGGGTGAGATGGTTGGATGGCATCATCAACTCGACGGACATGAGTTTGAACAAACTTCGGGAGACATGGAAGCCTGGCATACTGCAGTCCAGGGGGTCGCAAAGAGTTGGACATGACTGAGCAACTGAACTGAACTGATGATTTCTCTAAAAGTTGCACTGTTTAGCTCTTATATGTAGATCTTTGAACCACCCTGAGTTAATTTTTGTATATGGCATCAGGTAAGGTTTGAAATCTCTTTTTTGCATGTAGTGATCCTGTTGCCCCAGATCAAGTCATTGAGTTTTGGGGTTGTCACACAGCTTTGTTGTGGCAAAAGCTAACTGATACAAAGTTTACCATTTCTGCTTCATTTATCATGCATTCTTGCTACTGATGTATACCACATTTCAAGGTGCTGTGCTGAGTCTGCATTTGGGGGACTCCTTTCAAATAAGAGAATGGAGTATGGTTGTTCTGAGAATTCCCGTATAGCCCTCCCAGTACATGTTATTAACTGCCATTGCAGATGAGCTAACTCCCAATTATTATTCACTGTGATTCTCAATTATATACCAATGAGGTTTGGGAATGCTAAGATTTGTTGTTGTTCAGTGGCTAAGTTTCATCCGACTCTTTGTGCCCCCATGGACTGCAGCACGCCAGGCTTCCCTGTCATTCACTATCTCATTTGCTCTGATTCATGTCTATTGAGTCAGTGATGCCATCCAACCATCTCATCCTCTGCCACTCCCTTCTCTTGCCCTCAATGTTCCCCAGCATCAGGGCTTTTTCCAATAAATTGACTCTTTTTTATCAGGTGGCCAAAGTATTGGAGCTTCAGCATCAGTCCTTCCAATGAATATTCAGGGTTGATTTCCTTTAGGATTGTCCAGTTTGATCTCCTTGCAGTCCAAGGGACTCTCAAGAGTCTTCTCCAACACCACAATTCGAAAGCATCAGTTCTTCAGCTCTCAGCCTTTTTATGGTTCAACTCTCACATCCATACATGACTACTGGAAAAACCATAGCTTTGATCATGTGCTAGGATGAGTAAGCCTCTTACTTCAATAATTCCTTGTATAATGATAATTATCATCAGACAAAAGCAGCTCTGTTAACCTTCAGGCTCATATCTCTAGTCATTTGTTTTCATTCCCCATGTGCAGCCTGCCTGGCTCCCAGAACAGAACTAAGGATGGTAATGACGGGTCCCCTCTGAGGGTGGTGACCACCTGAAGCATCCTCTGGGCCCTTCATCCACAGCTGAATAAAACTGGGCAGAGTTCTTAATTATTTTGCACCTCAGTCTCCTCCCCACTAAAATGGAGATAACAGTAGAACCTGCCTCAGAGGGATGTGGTGAGGATTTCCATGGTTGGCACCTGAAGCAATTAGAATTGTCCCTGGCACACAGCAAACTCTGTGTAAACATTTGCTAACTGAATATTAAGAAGTCTTGCTGTAAAGGGTCATCTGCATGGAAGTGGTTGGCTTGGCTTGAGCCTCATTTCCTGTCTGGGTTCTCTTCATCCTAAATGTCTTTCATAACCTTCCTTCTTGACTCTTCCTGACTCTGGGAAATGTGGGAGCAGCTCGCTTCCTTAGAACCTTTTGGGGTGTAAGGTGAATGCTGCATTATTCTGTCACAGAGACTTCCCTTCCTCCTCTAGCTGAGCTTGAGGGAGTCAAGTTACCAGTGGGTCTTTCCCTGGAGCAGTGAGGAGCCCACACAGAGGTTTGGCATGTGCCACTATTATAGCATGAATCAGATCTATCATTTACCTAACATAAAACCTCAAGAAAGGTTTTCATCAGAGGGGCATTAAGTCACCGGTTTCTTCCCAGTTTGTTCATTACATAGTCTGTTTAGAGAACTACCTGGAAAGAAAACAAATGGTTCACCTCGATTTTTTCCATTCCTTTATTTTTATTGTTGAAGTTTAATACATCTGCTTTACTTTCCTATTCCGGTGCTGTCATCTGATAACGGCACAACTGATTTATGGTGGGAGAGCCTGGAGGTGAATTATTTATTCTTCCCATGTAAAGGATTAGCTAGTTCCACTTTTAATGGATTTTTGTTTCTATGTGTTTATGAGTGTTCAGATGGATTGAGAAGTCCTCTGACCTCCAATATCATATCACACAAGGCTATTTGCAAATCACATTAGAAGTCTGAATTTAAACTGATGAAAGCAAAGACATGAAGAGTTATAATATTGAATCTGTGACCCTAGAGATTTTTTCTTAATTTATACTCTTGTGTCCCAGAAGGAATATATAGATGTGAGAACAGGGACAGAGCCCAACAGATTGTATTAAGTTAGCAGGTTTCTGACCTTCTAGGCACAGTTATCCATCTCCAAGGCTCCTTCATCCCACAGTGGGTAGGGAAGAAAAAGCTGGGATGGGAGGGGACAGACGGTTCTAGATGCTGAACTTCCTGGGTGTCAACTTCAACTATACAGCACTGGCAGGTGAATCCACTCTTTAGATGGTCATAAAACCAGATGTTCTTTTCATTGAAAAGAAAAGTAAGTTATCTGCCTATCTTATACCTATATATCTATTGATTGGACAATGAAATTTTTACAGTAAGATGTTTTCCCTTCATTCCTTGCTTCCTCTCCCATCTGCCTAATTCTCCATCCCTTGCCATGGGAATCATTCCTTTTGTTTTCTTCATACATACCTATCCAGAGTTCTTAATGTAAAACAAATGCACATATATGTTCTTATCCTCTTTTCCCTCACTTTTATGCCCAATTTGGAATGCTTTCTATATTATTCTTTTGTCCCTAATGACTTGACTTAGTAATATATCTTGGAGGTCTTCTCACAAAAATACATGGAAATATTCCTTATTCAAAATTTTTTCATGGCTGTATAATATTCATATTCTGCGCTTGTACCAAAGTTTATCTAATGAGCTCTTCCTATTGATAAGATGCTTAGTTTGAGTCCCATTTTGCCATTTCAAACAAGTCTGCAGTGAATAACCTTGTACACATGTATATCACATAGATGTGAGTTAATCTGTAAGATAAATTCTCCAGTGTGACTTTCTGGGTTGAGAAGTATTTGTATTTGTCATTTTGATAGAAAGTGTCCGAATTTCCCTCTGTGGGAGTTGGGCTCTTACACTCCCATCAGCAATGCACGAGAGACCATATTCTCTCACTGTGTGTGTGTATGTGTGTGTGTGCAAGAGAGAGAGAAAGAGGGAGAGGGAGACGTGGTTTTAACTTGAGAGTTGTGATAGTATTTAAATAAGAGGCATGAAGTGAGAGAAGGAAATGAGAGAGGCCCTTCTGGATTCCCATAATGTGAGCAAGAAGCAACAGTGACTCTAGGCAGCAATAATAACACTGACAGCTAATATTTATATAGCACTTATGTGTTGGGCACTAAATGTGCTACTGTATTCACTCATTATTAGATTAGACATGGCTCATTTTCATTTGATTGTCTTCTGATTTTAAAAAAGTACTGAGTATTGAGTATGTGCCAGACACTCTGTTAGGTGTTGGTTGAGGTAATTTTTGTTGACAGAAGTCCTGCCAGATGTCAACGGAAAGGGAATTTGGGGAGAAGTTCTTACAAGAAGATTCCTTAGTAAATACCAACACTGATTCTGTTTCAGGTGCTGTGTAATGTCTCTCAAGAAGGTTTGCCTTGGAAGCTGTGACACGAGGCAAGGTATGTGGTTGACTCACCTGGTATATGATGAAATCCTAATAGCTGCTTTCCTGAACACATGTACTGATGATTTGTTTGTTTCCTGTTTCTTTGTTTAATAATTATGGTTTGAGGCTAAAGATGTGGGAATGGGAAAGGAAGATTTTGATTTTGTGTGAGCATATGTGTATGCGTTAGTACTAAACTAAGAAATAAATCCAGTTCAACTACATATCAGATTTCATCAATAGCTGGCAGTTATAATGAGCACATGCAATGTATCACTGCAAAGGAATATTCCAAAAAAATTGGAATGCATCTATACAGATATTATCTTCCAGACCTGCAGGCAAATATACTGGAGCTAGATGGCAATAAAAAAAAAAAAACAGAATCAAGAACTAATTAACATTGAGAGCAAGTGTCTCCTATTATTTTCTATCTTTTCTCTCCTTTTACCCTCTGCTGTAGGTCATCTTGAGCTTCCCTGGTAGCTCAGTGGTAAAAAATTTGCCTGCAATGTGGTAGACCCATGTTTGATCCCTGAGTCAGGAAGATCCCCTGGAGAAGGGAATGGCAACCCACTCTGGAATTCTTGTCTGGGGAATCCATGAACAGAGCCTGGCAGGCTACAGTCCATGGGGTTGCAAAGAGTCAGACACAACTGAGCGACTAACATACATAGGTCATCTTCAAGATTACTCCAGAACTCTGTCATCTTCACTCCTGTCACTGGCTTCCAAAGACTGTCCTGTCACTTGGGCTAGCCTCCCTTCCTGATTCCTGATCCCCAGTGGTTCTGTTGTGGTAGGAGATGACTTCAACCTTTGTTCATCTGCACACCCCACATGAAAGGGCTGTAATATCAACAATACCCTCATCTTCAGGATGGAGTTGAATAATGGAGGGGGTTTCAGGGTGGACCAATCCAGTACTCTTGCCTGGAAAATCCCATGGATGGAGGAGCCTGGTAGGCTGCAGTCCATGGGGTAGCTCAGTCAGTCAGACACGACTGAGAGACTTCACTTTCACTTTTCACTTTCATGTATTGAGAAGGAAATGGCAACCCACTCCAATGTTCTTGCCTGGAGGATCCCAGGGATGGGGGAGCCTGGTGGGCTGCCGCCTGTGGTGTCACACAGGGTCAGACACGACTGAAATGATTTAGCAATTATGGGTGAGTGTTAGACAGTGGAAAGTTTTAGGAACAGTATTAATAGTCAGGGAAAGTGTTTGTGGTAGGAGAATAGTCTTCTGGGGTTATGGATGCTATTTGAAAATAGAAATATAGCTGATTTTGGCTGGGAAAATAATTTACAGTAGTTGAAGATTTTTCCAACTCAGAAGCATAGCATTGAGTTCTGACTCCAGAAATCTGGTTAAATACAGTTTCAGTCAAGGTCCATTCAAGTTAATATGAAGCACAATAGATACTTCAAAAAGTGGGAGATTCAACAGAGGTTCATGGATACAGGTATCTTACCTTGGAATAACCTGCCTTAGGTTAAAGTCAATTGCTTAATTAAGATGGGACATATTCGCTACCATAAGTCCCTGCTTGGCCCATTAACTGAGCAGTAGTAGATTGGCCAGGCCCTTGAGTGTGCAAACACTGCTGTAGAGGAGTTTGTGGCTAGAGGATCTAGATATGTCTCGGATTAAGGCATTTCAGCCTGTTGATGTTTTCTAGGCACACTATCATTACTTTCTGGTAACTATTGCTGAGTGGCTCCCTGGATTTTTAGACCTCTGTGTGACACTCCTTAAGATGACGACCAAGGCCATCTCTTCTTTTCAGACTATATTATTCCCTAAGAAATTTCATTCATACAATGACTTCAGTTATACATGGACTCTTTCATGCCTTCAACCTTGTCTTCTGTTCTGAGCTCCAGAGCTCAAAGATGCTTTAAAGGCAACTCATTAAAAACACATGTTAGACTGAGCTTGTGAATTGAAAGTCGCTCAGTCGTGTCTGACTCTTTGTGACCCCATGGACTATGTAGTCCGTGGAATTTTCCAGGCCAGAATACTGGAGTGGGTAGCCTTTCCCTTCTCCAGGGGATCTTCCCAACCCAGGGATAGACCCCAGGTCTCCCGCATTGCAGGTGGATCCTTTTCCAACTGAGCTATCAGGGAATGTAGCTATAAAGCCTGATTTTCTCCCAATGTTCTCCCAGGGACAGACACCACCATCTACCCAGGGGCTCAAGTCAGAAACCTGGGCATCATCTATGACCTTACCTCATTCCCCATATCCAATCCATTATTAAGTCCTCTTGATTTTGCCTCCATAATATTTCTGGAGTCTGTCCTTTTCTCTTTACCCCTACCCATACCACTGTAGTCTAAGCTGCTGCTATCCCCCTCCTGAGAAAGTAGCATTGCCTTCTAACTGGTCTGTCTGCATCTGTGCTTACTTCCCTTCCATTCATTTTCTGACTGACTCTAGTGTGCTCTTTGCAAAGGCATATCTCGTGCTAACATATTTTCCCCTCAGGGATGCTTTCTCAGCCCTTCACATCACTTATCGCTGTAGCAATTTTACAGTTTTGAGTGTGATTCCTCAATTATTGTCTGTCTTTCCCTGTAGACTGTCAACTCTTGGGGTGTTGTAGCTATATCTGCTTTTGCTTATTTTTCTCCCATTTCTAGCCCTTAGTGTGACATGTAGCACATAGTGAGCCTCCAGCAAATATTTCCTGTAATACTTCTCACAGAGCTTTGTCCTTAGTCTGTGCTCAATAAATATTAGGTATTTATTTCTTAAAATTTTATTTTTAATTGGAAGATAATTGCCTTACAATATTGTGTTCGGTTTCTGCCATACATCAACATGAATCAGCCGTAGGTATACATATGTCCCCTCCCTATTATTAGGTATTTATAAATAGCAAATATCAATTGAGTAAACTGACATCAATTTTTAAAAATGGATCAACAGTCAGTCTAAAAGTATGAAGGAAGGCTACAAACCTCTGTTTTCTATGGGAGGTAAAGGAATTCTTGTCAGGGTTTTTAGCTGCAGGTGACAGAAGCTGAGTCTGACTGATTGTGCAGGGAAGGAGTTTTTTTCAAAATGTATTGGGGAATTCATACAACTGTTGACAGGGCTAAAGAAACAGGCTAGAGGCTAAACTTCCAGAAATATCCTATGACTATGCCATCAAACTAGTCTGATGGGGACGTGCTGCTACCACCATACACTTGACACTATAATCTGTTCTGCTGCAAAGTCTACACCAGGAACTAGACTTGCTACTTGACCAGTGCATCTGATTGGCTGAGCCCAGGTCACGTGTCTGCCCTGCTCTGCAAGGAAGACAGGAAAGTGGGCTGCTCTCCAAACATAAGAAGCATATCTAAAAGATGTCAGGCATCCACCAGCATGACCGATGTCCTTTCCAATCATGAAGTCTTCACTAGCCCCTGGATGGTGATTGGGCATCTGAACATAGGGGTATTTCAGTAAGCATAGTTATACAGGTGACTGGTAAACGCTTGGCCCAGAGTTCTCCAAACTCTTTTCCTACTTGTATAGCTGATTTTATATTTCACCGTTAGATGCTTTAGTTTAACCATCTAGAAAATTAATGTAATACTATCTACCAAATGCTGAGAATCAGCAGTAATAGTAATGTATTTTGAGGTCCTGGGATAAAAAGCACTTCAAAGGTTTACTGTATCATTATTTAAAATAGATGATATCTAATGAATATGCTAAGTTTAAAGGGCTTGATGTCTTCTTAGGATGCAAAATGGGCAATGCCTGGTATATTAGCTTAATAAAACCAGTCCTGAAAATGTTTGCCTAACTCTTCTGCCCGCTCTCCTGTGGGTTTTAGAAGGCAGAAATATGCAGGAATGGTAATGGGCATAATCAGTCACAATATGCAAGCTTATTATATTGGCTGCTTGCACAGTTGGAGCCTTCTAAGGCTAATCACAGCCCTTTTGCAGAATTCACTGGGTTGGACTTTCTAACACATCCTCATGCCAGGTAGGTAGGGCAAGAGGCAGGGAAACTCCAGAGGAGGCCCCCTGATGGCACCATTCACCTACATATGATTCAGCGTGAGAGAATCACACGTGAAAAACACAAATCTCTTTTCTTTGAGTCGTGGGATCTGAAATCTTTTCCAACAGGATAGTGTCAGCAATTGATTTTCTCTTATACCTCCTCTTTCTTTTCTTTTCCAGTTCTATTTTTTTAAGCCTGGTACACATAACTCCATTCTTCCCCAAGGCTACCAATCAGTTCTTTGTCACTGACTCTTCTTTAAAGAATGGCAGCCCAGCCTCTTAATCCCTCTTAACCTCTTGCAGCCTCCCTCTTCTTTCCTGCATCGTTCTCCCCAGAAATGCCCTCACAGATCTCATCCTTCCCTGGGCCACTCCATCTCTTTCCATTCATCTATCTAGTCTCTAGATTTCCAAGATAAGGTCACGATATGTCTGTGTCTCTTCTGTTTCCTTTCTGTAGCAAGCCCTGGTCATTTTTCCTTTCTCCCTTTCATCAGCTGAAATAGCTATGCTGTTCTGGTAATAGAGCACATTTCTGTAAGCAAAGTGAATCTCATAACAGGCTCCCATGTAATGAAGTGCTTTTTATGGACTCTGGCAGGTTCTCTTTGCCTGTCAATAAAATGGGGCACATAAGGAGAGGTATATTGGGCTCCTGCATTGCAGTATACCAGCTGAGCTGAGCTCAGCCTGGGAATAATTTAGAGAGACTCTGAGCAGCAGAGCTTCCCTGGTGGCTCAGATGGTAAAGAATCTGCCTGCAATGCAGGATACCTGTGTTCGATCTCTGGGTCAGGAAGATCCCCTGGAGAAGGAATGGCTACCCACTCCAGTATTCTGGCCTGAAGAATTCTATGGACAGAGGAGCCTGGTGGGCTACAGTCTATGGGACTGCAAAGAGTAGAACATGATCGAGCCACTTTCATTTTCTGAGCAGCAGTGGCTAAAAATTCCAGTATGCCCAGTTCATTTGGTGGCAAGCTTATGAAGGGGAAAAATCATCTAGAGGACCTTTTTTGGATCAGTCCGTAGATGTGGGGGCTCAAAACAGGTTTTTTTGAGCTGAATTTGACCCCTGAACCACCAGTGATTGACGAGAGGGAAAGGCACAAAAGCCTCCCCAAACGGCATACAAATTACAGTAGGGTGCCCATCGACTGTGAGGATGTCAGTGAGAGACTGAGCATTTATTAAAAAATCTTTTGTCAGTCAGATTTATTTTCGTCTTTCTTTATAAGATGTGATAGTTTTGCATCAGCGCATCTAAATGAAATAATTTACTAAAGGTCAAATGCAATTCCCTCCAGCCAGCTTTCATTTACCTCCTAATTAATAACTAAATGTTCACACATACATTAGCCTCAGGCTCATGCATAAAATAAAAACTGCCATTTATTGATCACTTATTATATCCCAGGCATTTTAATACATTATCTCAAATTCTCACAAACCCAGGAGGTAGGAATACCCCTTTAATTCAGTTCAGTTCAGTTCAGTCACTCAGTCGTGTCCGACTCTCCGCGACCCCATGAATCACAGCACGCCAGGCCTCCCTGTCCATCACCAACTCCTGAAGTACACTCAAACCCATGTCCACAGAGTCGGTGATGCCATCCAGCCATCTCATTCTCCGTCGTCCCCTTCTCCTCCCGCCCCCAACCTTTCCCAGCATCAGAGTCTTTTCCAGTGAGTCAACCCGTCGCATGAGGTGGCCAAAGTATTGCAGTTTCAGCTTTAGCATCAGTCCCGCCAATGAACATCCAGGATTGATCTCCTTTAGAATGGACTGGTTGGATCTCCTTGCAGTATAAGGGACTCTCAAGAGTCTTCTCCAACACCACAGTTCAAAAGCATTGATTCTTTGGTGATCAGCCTTCTTCACAGTCCAACTCTCACATCCATACATGACCATGGGAAAAACCATTGCCTTGACTAGACGGACCTTGGTTGGCAAAGTAATGTCTCTGCTTTTTAATATACTATCAAGGTTGGTCATAACTTTCCTTCCAAGGAGCAAGCGTCTTTTAATTTCATGGCTGCAATCAGCATCTGCAGTGATTTTGGAGCCCCAAAAAATAAAGTCTGACACTGTTTCCACTGTTTTTCCATTTATTTCCCATGAAGTGATGGGACCAGATGCCATGATCTTTGTTTTCTGAATGTTGAGCTTCAAGCCAACCTTTTCACTCTGCTCTTTCACTTTCATCAAGAGGCTTTTTAGTTCCTCTTCACTTTCTGCCATAAGGGTGGTGTCATCTGCATATCTGAGGTTATTGATCTTTCTACCGGCAATCTTGATTCCAGCTTGTGCTTCTTCCAGCCCAGCGTTCCTCATGATGTACTCTGCATATAAGTTCAATAAGCAAGGTGACAATATACAGCCTTGACGTACACCTTTTCCTATTTGGAACCAGTCTGTTGTTCCATGTCCAGTTCTAACTGTTGCTTCCTGACCTGCATACAGGTTTCTCAAGAGGCAGGTCAGGTGGTCTGGGATTCCCATCTCTTTCAGAATGTTCCACAGTTTATTGTGATCCACACAGTCAAAGGCTTTGGCATAGTCAATGAAGCAGAAATAGATGTTTTTCTGAAACTCTCTTGCTTTCTCCATGATCCAGCGAATGTTGGCAATTTGATCTCTGGTGCCTCTGCCTTTTCTAAAACCTGCTTGAACATCTGGGAGTTCACGGTTTACATACTGCTGAAGCCTGGCTTGGAGAATTTTGAGCATGACTTTACTAGCGTGTGAGATGAGTGCAATTGTGTGGTAGTTTGAGCATTCTTTGGCATTGCCTTTCTTTGGGATTGGAATGAAGACTGACCTCTTCCAGTCCTGTGGCCACTGCTGAGTTTTCCAAATCTGCTGGCATATTGAGTGTAGCACTTTCACAGCATCATCTTTCAAGACTTGAAATAGCTCAACTGGAATTCCATCACCTCCACTAGCTTTGTTAGTAGTGATGCTTTCTAAGGCCCACTTGGCTTCACATTCCAAGATGTCTGGCTCTAGGTCAGTGATCACGTTATCGTGACAATCTTGGTCGTGAAGATCTTTTTTGTACAGTTCTTCTGTGTATTCTTGCCACCTCTTCTTAATATCTTCTGCTTCTGATCTTCCACGACCAAGGTAAGAGAAACCCAAATAAGACGGTAGGTATTGCTAGGGGGCATCAGAGGGCGGACAAACTGAAATCATAATCACAGGAAACTAGCCGATCTGATCACATGGACCACAGCCGAATGTGGTCCACTGGAGAAGGGAATGGCAAACCACTTCAGTATACTTGCCTTGAGAACCCCATGAACAGTAACAAAGGGCAAAATGATAGGATACTGAATGAGGAATTCCCCAGGTCGGTAGGTGCCCAGTATGCTACTGGAGATCAGTGGAGAAATGACTATAGAAGGAATAAAGGGATGGAGCAGAAGCAAAACCAATACCCAGTTGTGGATGTGACCAGTGATAGAAGCAAGGTCTGGTGCTGTAAAGAGCAATATTGCATAGGAACCTGGAATGTTAGGTCCATGAATCAAGGCAAATTGGAAGTGGTCAAACAGGAGATGGCAAGAGTGAACGTCGACATTCTAGGAATCAGTGAATTAAAATGGACTGGAATGGGTGAATTTAACTCGGATGACCATTATATCTACTACTGTGGGCAGGAATCCCTTAGAAGAAATGGAGTAGCCATCATGGTCAACAAAAGAGTCCGAAATGCAGTACTTGGATGCAATCTTAAAAATGACAGAATGATTTCTGTTCGTTTCCAAGGCAAACCATTCAATATTACAGTAATCCAGGCCTATGCCCCAACCAGTAATGCTGAAGAAGCCGAAGTTAATCGGTTCTATGAAGAACTACAAGACCTTTTAGAACTAACACCCAAAAAAGATGTCCTTTTCATTATAGGGGACTGGAATGCAAAAGTAGGAAGTCAAGAAACACCTGGAGTAACTGGCAAATTTGGCCTTGGAGCACGGAATGAAGCAGGGCAAAAGCTAATAGAGTTTTGTCAAGAGAATGCACTGGTCATAGCAAACACCCTCTTCAAACAACACAAGAGAAGACTCTACACATGGACATCACCAGATGGTCAACACCGAAATCAGATTGATTATATTCTTTGCAGCCAAAGATGGAGAAGCTGTATACAGTTAGCGAAAACAAGACCAGGAGCTGACTGTGGCTCAGATCATGAACTCCTTATTGCCAAATTCAGACTTAAATTGAAGAAAGTAGGGAAAACCACTAGACCATTCAGATATGACCTCAATCAAATCCCTTATGATTATACAGTGGAAGTGAGAAATAGATTTAAGGTACTAGATCTGATTGATAGACTGCCTGATGAACTCTGGACGGAGGTTCGTGACATTGTACAGGAGACAGGGACCAAGACCATCCCCGTGGAAAAGAAATGCAAAAGAGCGAAATGGCTGTCTGAGGGGGCCTTACAAATAGCTGCGAAAAGAAGAGAGGCGAAAAGCAAAGGAGAAAAGGAAAGATATAAGCATCTGAATGCAGAGTTCCAAAGAATAGCAAGGAGAGATAAGAAAGCCTTCCTCAGTGATCAATGCAAAGAAATAGAGAAAAACAACAGAATAGGAAAAACAAGAGATCTTTTCATGAAAATTAGAGATATCAAGGGAACATTTCATGCAAAGATGGGCTCGATAAAGGACCCCTTTAATAGAGAGGGGAAATGATGCCTGAAGAGGCTGAGGGATTTGCTCCTGGTCATGCAGATTAGGATCTGAAGCCCAGCACTCTGTGCTTTTCCATACCATGCTGTAGGGCAGTGGCTTCCTGCAAAGGTTTGATGCCTTGTACTGTCTGCTGTCACTGACGAACAGGAAGATGAGAGATGGAAGACTGGGACTTTCTGACTCAAACACTCCCTCACTGGAGGAAGCTGCATTGCCCAAAGCTTGGGCTCTTTGATGGTTGTCATGGAGCTAATAGCGGCATAACTAAGGTGGGGACCTTGGAGAGAGGGGCCAGAAAAGCCTCAGGAATGATGAAAGCTTTAGGAAATGGGTCCTCTGAGAAATCTCTGATTCTACTGAGCCAGTGCAGGCTGAGCTTCTTTAAGAAGGGCTATGTCTCTGTATGTCTCAGCTCATGTTACTTCTCTGGGTGAATGGGTACCCTGGTAGGGCAGTGAAAAATAGATCTTTCTCTGCAAAATCTAGGTAAGAAGCCACTCTTCCTACTTTTCTGTTGGCCTATAGTAGCCCAGGCACTCTAGGAAGGGAAATTACAAAGATTCCCAGTATTAGGCCTGTACTGTTACATGGAACTCTCGTATGATAGAGGGAGGGAGAGAAGCCATGTGCATATTTGGAAGGGGGCCAAATGCTGTCCTGGAGAAGGAAATGGCAACCCACTCCAGTATTCTCGCCTGGAGAATTCCATGGACGGAAGAGCCTGGTAGGCTATAGTCCACAGGGTCAAATGCTGTCCAGAGCAGGGTTCCTTTCCATTCCATTCACTTTTCTTCCCATGTCTTCTCAACTGAGGGAAGGGTTGCAGTGAAGTTAGAAGCATATGCTTTGAACTGCTAAGGCAGATTTGGACATGCCTCACCTGGAGAGGTAGGTGACTAGGGAAAAATTGGTAACAAAACAGTGATTTCTTCATCATCAGTTCAGTTCAGTCTCTCAGTCGTGTCCGACTCTTTGCGACCCCATGAATCACAGCACACCAGGCCTCCCTGTCCATCACCAACTCCTGGAGTTCACTCAAACTCATGTCCACAGAGTCAGTGATGCCATCCAGCCATCTCATTCTCTGTCGTCCCCTTTTCCTCCGGCCCCCAATCCTTCCCAGCATCAGAGTCTTTTCCAGTGAGTTAACTTGTCGCATGAGGTGGCCAAAGTATTGGAGTTTCAGCTTTAGCATCAGTCCTTCCAATGAACACCCAGGATTGATCTCCTTTAGGATGGACTGGTTGGATCTCCTTGCAGTCCAAGGGACTCTCAAGAGTCTTCTCTAACACCATAGTTCAAAAGCATCAATTCTTCAGCGATCAGCTTTCTTCACAGTCCAACTCTCACATCCATACATGACCACTGGAAAAACCATAGCCTTGACTAGACGGACCTTTGTTAGCAAAGTAATGTCTCTGCTTTTTAATATACTATTTAGGTTGGTCATAACTTTCCTTCCAAGGAGTAAGTGTCTTTTAATTTTATGGCTGCAATCAGCATCTGCAGTGATTTTGGAGCCCAAAAAAATAAAGTCTGACACTGTTTCCACTGTTTTCCCATCTATTTCCCATGAAGTGATGGGACCAGATGCCATGATCATAGGCATTAACAAATTAGTTTGAAGTTTATTATCAGGTCACTACTTCTAGAGAGAGGCAGGCAGAATTGAAAAGTTGGTATAATTGAAAAGTTGGCAGCTTTGCAATCACTCCTCTGGGTTGTTTCCATGTATTCTGGACTTCAAAATTCTAATAAATTAGCCATTATACCAATCCACTGCTAATTTTTCTTCCACGTTACTTTGGTTTTGAATTTGTAAAATTCATCCAAGTTTCTTTTTATTCTCTTAATATTTTAAATTTGAGCAAATTAAGTTATGAAACATTTATTGAGTAGTTATTTGACATCATATTTAAATGATAAAATCGCTACCCTCTGACCTCCCAGAGTTCTCCTTTCCTTTACACCTGAAATTTTGATAAATGTCCATTAGGTGGTAATTCCTTGCTCCAGATGCATAGATCCAGAACATTATGTAGTACATAAATTATAGGAGTATTTTCTCAAAAGTATTTCTCAAAAGTAAGATGTGAATTCCTTGCATCAAATCACCTAAGACCTATTCGCTTGTTAAAACACAGAGTCCTGAGCCCCGACCCTATATTCACCTAGTTGGGGGCCTTAGGTTCAGGATCTCCATTTTTAAAGTTTCCTTCATTTGTGCATGCTCAGTTGCTTCAGTTATGTCCGACTCTCTGCAACTCTATGAGCTGTAAATTGCCAGGCTCCCATGGGATTCTCTAGGCAAGAATACTGAAGGAGGTTGCCATGTCCTTCTCCAGGGGATCTTTCATACCCAAGAATCGAACCTGCGTCTCCTGCATTGCAGGTGGATTCTTTACTACTGAACAACCTGGGAAGCCCTTTCTTGGTAATTCCAGTGCAGATAAGTTTTAAGAATCACTCATTTTGAGAAAAACAGAAATGCAAATAAGAAAATCTAAACATAACTCTTAAAATAGTAAAGGCAATACAGAAAGTGATATGTTGTAGAGAACTTAGAACAACGTCCAATGAACTATTGAACAAAAGTCTATGTTCAGGTTAAGTTCTTTGTCCCACTAGACTTTTGATTATCATTGATTACTGTTCACTTGTAACCTGACTTTTCCTTTTTTCCCTTTAAGCAAAACTCCCCGATTTTCAGTTACTCTTAGAGTGTAGACTAATCCCTTGGCCTCTCCTCACAAGCTACTGGCAGTCTGTCTCATCCTACAGCTTTTACTGGAAACTTTTAGGGCACTGACCTCCTCCTAATATTATCTCATCACCTGGCCAAGATTCAGCCAGTCTCTTTCCCAAGAAAGCCTGGCTTTATTAATCTCATAAGAGTCCCTGGACTATCTTCCCGCTTCTGGTGCTTCGTCACTTTGAAACAGAAAAAGAAATACATAAATAAATAAGGATAAGACCAAGTGTAATTTGCATAAAATTAATAATTTTTTCCAGTAAGGAAAATGTTCTTTTGGCAACAAAATCACACCTTTCCTCCTACCACTGTTTCTTCCAGGAATTATTTTTGCTTAGCTAGATGATTATTCTTCAGCTAAATTAGCAACTACACAAATCCCAACTGTTTTATGTCCTTTTGTACTACTTTGGATATTGAATTTGTAAAAATCAGCCTATCCTCTTTTCTTTCTCTCAGTATTTTAAATTTGCACAAGCTTTAAAGCATTTAGTGAGTAGTTACTTGACAATATCACACAAATACTTTTCAGCCTTCCAGGGCAATATATTAAGCTGATCTGCAAAATGTTTCTCTTTTACTATGTTCAAGACATTTTGTTTTTACTTTGCAATTCTTGATGAAGAAATTATTGTTTGTTTTGTTTCATCTCCAGCTTCTGCCTATTGGGAAAAGAATTTCTAGCAATGATCACCAAGTGTCAATAGAATAAAAATCACTTGAATATTTCATTGGTTGGCTTCTGAGAGGGGCTGGATTGTCATGATGAGATATTACTTGTATAACCTGACCATTAAGGATTATGGTAATACATCAATTGACTGATGAGGCATTCATTCATTTTTTCAATAAACATATATCAAGGATCTATTTTGCTTTGTAGCATTTTAGGTGCTGGAAAAGAAAGATAGATCTGAAATTGGCTTTTCCACGAAAGTAATCACCACAATTTAGGGGAGGATAAACGCAAAACAAAATAGATTATACATATGTATGTGTACTTCTCTCATGTAGATACTTGGTTCCTTGTGTCCTAGGCAATTCAAAATTCCCAAGGGAATGTTGGAGTTTGATCTGACTTTCATCCTATTTCTACAGCCAATTTGAATTGAGTCCTGGAGACTTCTTTTCTCAGCTAAGGAATGCCAACATCTGCCTCTGATTTTGACCTTCTGTGACCCTGGATTAGTTTATTAATTTATTGGTACTCTTGGAAGTAATTCCTCATCACTCCTCTTAACTACCTCAACTTTTTACATCAATTTGAGAGTTTGTGGGAAGTCTCCCAAGAGCTGACACGTTGTCAAATTTTAAGAAACATTTCCAAGAAAAGGGGGTGCAGGTCATACTAAACATTAACAAACATTACTGTGGGCTTTAAATAATGGTGAGCCTAGCATTCATTTGATCTGATGGCACAAAAGAATTCATAGCCACATCTATACAAATGAAAGTAGGAGCTCTTACTTCCAGATTAGCCTTCTTGTGTTCTGGATTGAGGAAGATTTTTTGGTGAAACAGTTGAGAAGAATTATTACATTTTAGTTTAATATTACTTAGATCATTTACATTAAAGTTGGAGCTGCCCTTCTGTGCCGTTAATGGTTAACAGAGCTTTGGGGCCAGGATGTCCTTGTTCCAATCTGGCTCCATCTTTACTCTCTGGGTAATATCAGGCAAATTACTTTTTCTCTTTGAATTTAAGTTTCCTTACCTATAGGACAAGAAAAATAGTAGAACCTGCCTTGAGGGGAATCGTGAAGATTAAATGAATAATTCTTTTAGTATGTGGTAGGTACCCAATGTGTGCAAGCTGTTACGATTATTTGTAGTTCAGGAGCAGTTCACGTTCTGCTTCTATTTTTTCCAGGTTGCATCAATCTGGAGACACATGAAGGTGTCTTTTTAAACTTGAAACATATTGCTATTACTGATCATTACTGTTATTACCGAAACAACCAACCTGCGGTTTAACAAGATTTGGAGTCCCTCTGCTCAGCAGAGTAGCACTTATTGCCCTACAGGGTGCTGTAAAAGTAGGACTGGCCCACGTGCCCAAAGCCTAGCAAAGTTCAGGAGAGAGCTCACAGATCACAGAGAGACACAACATTTTCTATTTTATTTGGTTTCCTAGAAATCTAAGTCCAGTGCCAAACACATGAGTGGTGAGGAAGAGGACAGCTGTGGCTTCAGTCATCACAGTCAGATGGCTTTGTCCCCCGAGCTTCTTTCCATCCCCAGCACCTCCACATGGCAACATGGAATCACTGAGAAATGTGAGTGGGAGCCCATGTATTGCTTAGAGTCAGCGTGGTGCTCTCTAGAGCCTGAGGACTCTTCCTATTTCATTTTTTGACTAGGTAACTTATTCACACACCTCACACATTAAAAAGTATAAATGGGCATAAAGTGGACATTCTCCTTCTTCCTTCCTGCTAGTTCTCACCACCCCCATATGGAAACCTCATTATTTACATATTGTTCAAAACGTTTATCTATCTGCTGCACCAGGTCTTCATTGCAGGCATGCAGGATCTTTAATTTAGTTGCAGATTTAGCATGAGATTTCTTAGTTGCGGCATGTGGGCACAAGTCCCCTGACCAGGGATCAAACCCCAGTCCCCTGCATTGGGAGCTCGGAGTCTTAGTCCCTGGACCACAAGGAAGTCCCTCATTGTTTATTTCTTATTCAACATTTCAGGTGTCCTGCATGGTTAGCATCGCAACACGACTGGCTTCATGGGTGTGGAGTGTGAACGTGCCACTGTCACACAGGGCCCCAGGGTCAGGAGGGCCCTTGCACTTGGTTTAATACTCTGCTCCTGCTCTTTTGAAATTCTCTTTTCTCTTTCTCTGTTTTTAAAATTGGAATGTAATTGCTTCACAATGTTGTGTTAGTTTCTGCCTTACAAGGAAGTTAATCAGTCATATGGATACATATGCCCCCTCCCTCTTGAGCCTGCCTCCCCACACCCCTCATCCCACCCCTCCAGGTCGTCACAGAGACCCGCTGAGCTCCCTGTGCTACACAGCAGCTCCCAACCAGCGATCTGTTTCACACGTGGGAGTGTGTATGTCAGCGCTACTCTCTCAATTCGTCCCACCCTGCTCTTTTCCCGCTGTGTCCACACATCTGTTCTCGATGCCTGCATCTCTATTCCCGCCCTGCAAATAGGTTCATGCGTACCATCTTTTTCTCTTGAAATTCTGAATTTCTGAACCACTTCAATTTCATTTTTCAGTGGGCCCTGCAACTTATAGAACCTCTCCCAGGTGCTAGACATGGTTCCTTACTTTGCTTTTTTTGCTTTTCTTTTCTTTCTTTTTCTGGCCGTGGCACAGCATATGGGATCTTATATCTCTGACTAGGGGCTGAAACTCAGGCCCTCAGTAGTGAAAGTGCAGAGTCTTAACCACTGAACTGCCAGGGAATTCCCAAGATCTTTTCATATTTATACCTAAAGAGCTTCCTTCCTCCTCTTCCTCCTCCACCTCCTCCTTCTTCTCCTTCTTCTTCTGGTTGCCCAGTGATCTATTTGTGAGGATTTTAAAAAGTAGATACGTGGCTACTTTAGGAATCCCTTAGGGATTCCTGTCCCAATTTTCCAGTCCTTTGATGCTTCCAAACTTGGGAGAGAGAAAAAGATTGGCTGAGAGAAATACCAGAAAATCTTCACTCTGGCAAGGTCTCTCACTCGCTTGCATGCTTTTAAAAAAGTGAAGGTGAAAGTATTAGTTGCTCAGTCATGTCTGACTCTTTGTGACCCCATGGACTATAGCTTGCCAGGCTCCTCTGTTCATGGGATTTACCAGGCAAGAATACTGGAGAGGGTAGCCATTCCCTTCTCCAGGGCATCTTCGTGACCCAGGGATTGAACCCGGGTCTCCTGCATTGCAGGCAGATTTTTTACCATCTGAGCCAAAACCCTCAGAAGTAACTCTCATTTCATCAGCTTCCTGACCAGCAATGTCCCCAGTCCCGTAGATTTTCCCCTTCCACCTCCACCCCGTTTTACCTTTCTTCCCTCTGGTTACTGAAATGCTTGACAAGGCATCATCTGGGCTCCATCGGTCACTGCAAACTACTTCTGTCTTTGTCTCTTCTTGTTGTTGTTTAGTTGTTAAGTCATGTCCGACTCTTTTGTGAGCCCATGGACTGTAGTACCATCAGGCTTCTCTGTCCATGGGATTTTCCAGGCAGGAATACTGGAGTGGGCTGCAATTTCCTCCACCAGGGGATCTTCCTGACCCAGGGATTGAACCTGCATCTTCTGCTTTGGCAGGTAGATTCTTTACCATCTGAGCCACCAGGGAAGCCCATCTTTGTCTCTACCTGAAGAAAAATACTTTGGGTTGAAGGCCACAGTGGCCACCAGGGACCCACTTTAAAAACTCCCCTGCCATTCCTTTTGTATTCCTACCAATCATCATTTATGGGTAAATCCATGGTCATGGCTCAACAACTTGGCAGCTTTTGAGAAGACAACTTAGGCCCTTGGTCCTATGGAATCTCCCCACACTGAGAAGGCACCAGTGTAATGTCCTGAGGCTCCTAACTTGTTTTGAAGCAACTAGTACGTCTGTCTCCATTATAGACTTGCTGCATCCCCAAAGACCCCTCTGGGAGTTAGAGATGACTGCTCACTCGTTCAGGAAACAGCCCTGCAGAGTAGGACATCTCCATAGCCTTTCTGAGCAGCTGTCCCATTGGAAAGAACAGAACTTCATATGAAGCCCACATTCCCTGAGAGGCTAGTGCTGGGAGCCTGGTACACAAGCACAGGTCCTGTCTGTCACCCTCCTCTGCCCAAGGCTTGGGTTTAAGGTCATAGATGCACATCGTTGCCTTAGACTTAGCTGTTCTGATAGAAGTAAGTGATGGTGGCCCCCCTACCGAGCCTAGAGAGATGCTGGCAAACGGAAGCACGTGGCTACCATTGAGCCTCTGCCCTTTCAGCAGCTGCATGGTGCACCCACTGGTGTGTACTCGTGCGATGCAGACACACAGAAGTGAACAGGGAGGCAGATGGGTGGGAGAAGGTGCACAGCCTTGTTATGTTCCCGCCTCAGTTCCTCACCAGCGAACCGCAAACATTCAACGGCTTACTGCTCCTTGCTTCAGTCAAGCCCTGCCCTTGACACCTGAAAGGAAGATGAACTACCTGCTAACAATGCACTTTTGGAATCCGATTCCACTACCAGGGAAGCTACCAGGCGCCCCGAGATTCCACCGGGAGAAAACAAGGCTGGGTAATTCCAATTAAACACCATATCGAGTACTTGAGTCTCAGTACACTCTATTTGTTTAGTTTATTTGAATGTTTGATAAGAGAAGTGCTGGGATGGCAAGAAGTAATTAAAATAAGAAAGAATGATCTTAAGAGGGAAAGGGGGAAAATGCTAAGAAGCCGTGGCTGGTTTCTCCCCACACCTGCCAGCAATTAATTAATCACTAATCTGTTCATTATTTCCAACTCTGTTCCTTGGAAAAACAAATAAGGTTATTATTTTTAAATCTCTAATTAAAACATGTTGAAAGGCAATCTATAAAATGGGTTTGGCCAGGGCTAATCACATCTGTAATTAGGTTGGGGAATGCTGAGGTGCAGTCTAGGGTCTTTCTGGAATTGGGGGAATCTTTTTTCCACAAAATGCTGTGCCTTTAAGGTCTGCTTGCTTCATGGCTCACCACGTGCAGCTTCTCATCCCAGGTGTCAGTGGGCAAGGCAGGGTGAGAGCATCAACAGTAGTCTCTTCTGCCTTACTGAAGTGCATGGAAGAGGAGGAGGGTTTGCACGGCACTCATCCTGGGCTGCTGGTTCGAATGCCTGTATTTATAGCGCTGTCAATTGCACTCATCTCACACACTAGTAAAGTAATGCTCAAAATTCTCCAACCCAGGCTTCAGCAATATGTGAACCGTGAACTTCCAGATGTTCAAGCTGGTTTTAGAAAAGGCAGAGGAACCAGAGATCAAATTGCCAACGTCCGATGGATCATTGAAAAAGCAAGAGAATTCCAGAAAAACATCTATTTCTGCTTTATTGAAGCCTTTGACTGTGTGGATCACAATAAACTATGGAACATTCTGAAAGAGATGGGAATACCAGACCACCTGACCTGCCTCTTGAGAAACCTGTATACAGGTCAGGAAGCAACAGTTAGAACTGGACATGGAACAACAGACTGGTTTTAAATAGGAAAAGGAGTAAGTCAAAGCTGTATATTGTCACCCTGCTTATTTAACTTATATGCAGAGTACATCATGAGAAACACTGGGCTGGAGGAAGCACAAGCTGGAATCAAGATTGCCGGGAGAAATATCAATAACCTCAGATATGCAGATGACACCACCCTTATGGCAGAAAGTGAAGAGGAACTCAAAAGCCTCTTGATGAAAGTGAAAGAGGAGAGTGAAAAAGTTGGCTTAAAGCTCAACATTCAGAAAACTAAGATCATGGCATTCGGTCCCATCATATCATGGGAAATAGATGGGGAAACAGTGGAAACAGTGTCAGACTTTATTTTTGGGGGCTTCAAAATCACTGCAGATGGTGATTGCAGCCAAGAAATTAAAAGACACTCCTTGGAAGGAAAGTTATGACCAACCTAGATAGCATATTAAAACGCAGAGATATTACTTTGCTAACAAAGGTCTGTCTAGTCAAGGCTATGGTTTTTCCAGTGGTCATGTATGGATGTGAGAGTTGGACTGTGAAGAAAGCTGATCGCTGAAGAATTGATGCCTTTGAACTGTGGTGTTGGAGAAGACTCTTGAGAGTCCCTTGGACTGCAAGGAGATCAATCCTGGTTGTTCATTGGAAGGACTAATGCTAAAGCTGAAACTCCAATACTTCGGCCAACTCATGCAAAGAGTTGACTCATTGGAAAAGACCCGGATATTGGGAGGGATTGGGGACAGGAGGAGAAGGGGACGACAGAGAATGAGATGGCTGGATGGCATCACCAACTCAATGCACATGAGTTTGGGTGAACTCCGGGAGTTGGTGATGAACAGGGAGGCCTGGCGTGCTGTGATTCATGGGGTCTCAGAGTCGGACACGATTGAGCGACTGAACTGACTGACTGACTGTGCGTGATAAGTAGCTTCATGTCTGACTCTTTGCAACCCTATGGATTGTAGCCTCGCCAGGTTGCTCTTTCCATGGGATTTTCCAGGCATGAATACTGGCGTGGGTTGCCATGCCCTCCGAGGGATCTTCCCCGACACAGGAATCAAACCTGTGTATCCTGCATTGACAGGCGGATTCTTTACCACTAGCGCCACCTGAGAAGCCTCCACAGAAGTGTTATTGAGACATAATTCACATCTTCAAACATTCACCCTGGATTATGCTTTAATCCACTGCAGTGAACTCAGTGCTGTACCTCCGCTTGGGCTGAGGCCGGCTGGACAGAGTTCTGTGTGTTTTGTACATTTCCCTCTACAGCCAAGGCCAGGGTCCATCCCAGAGCCAGCAGCCCACACAGCTGCTTCTCGCCCTGTTTTTCTATCACCTACTCGCCCTTCTCTGCTCTTGGCAGCTGAGCATCTTTCCCCAAAGTGATTTACAGCGATGTGTGTCAAGATGGGTCTGACACTGATTGAGTCCCTTATCTCCCTCCTGTGTGCTCCCAGCTGACAGCCTCGCCCCCAGGTATCAATCAGGCCCTCAGCTCCCCGCTCCTGGGTGAGCCAGGGGCTGTCAGGGATGCATTCCGGCTGGCATCTTCATCAGGACCGCCACCTGCCCTTCATGGCTTGAAGAGTCTTTCTAAGGCATACAGTGGGAACAGAAGTACATACACCATTCCCAACCAAATCATCACAGCTTGGGATGATTCCGTGTGTTTTGCACAAATTTGGAGAATCTGGCTTCTAAAATGCACCATCGGGGATACTTACCTGCATCAGCTGTTCAACCTCCAAATCCCTGGCAGGGTGTTTATAGGGGTGGCGACAGCCTCACCTGGCAAGCTCCCTTCCCATCCCCTAAGAAATCAACAAGCTGTCCTCTTAGTAGGGGCTGCGGTCACAAAGACAGCTTTGTGAGTTCTAAGGCCGGTGCTTTAGAAGAAGGTAAGGGAGAAGCGTGTGAGACAGGGGAGACATCAAGACGCTAAGTGAACCCAGGAATGGAATGGGGTGGAGACACAGCCTCTGAAGACTCCATGGGAGATAAAGACTTAGGGGCCAGGGGGAATGAAGCCGAACATGCGTCTAAGCCTGGCTTTTGAATTGGCCCCCAATGCAGTGACATTTTCTTTTTTGGCAGCTTTGAAAAAAGGAGGAGAGGAGAAAATGTAGACTCTGACATTAAAGATGGATGGGGTTTAGACAAACTGAACAGCTTTGAAGGTTTCCCCAGTGCTGGGGAGGCTGAGGGCAGGTCTCTGTGGGGCATGTCTGGGAGAGGCGTACTCTCTTTCTTAAGTGCAGAGAAAGCTGTGAAATGAAGAGGCGGCTTCCAGCCCAGGCCCAAGCAGGGAGGTGTGATATTTAGCATCGTACTGGCTAGTGAGTGTGCTGGGGCTCCTCACCACTTTAGGTTCACATTTGCAACAGGAACTGGACCAGGGCTCTGAGTGGTAAAGAGCTTGGTGCAGGGGCAAGGCCAAGGAACTGAGTTTTCTGGCCTCCTGGGGAAGGCACCAGTGGCGATCCCCCTCTCAGGCACAGCCTATCTGTCCCCGGGCCTGGCTTTGCATTTGACTTTAAAAGCAGATTGGGGCATTGGCCCCTCTGCATGTGAAAAGCAACCGAAGGAACAGAAATCTCATTAAAGAAGAACTATTGACCCAGCTGTCTGCGTGCTTCTGACTCTCTGCTAACCTTCCATTTGTGACCTATGATTCTTTAATGTGGAGATTGGAGAAGAGATGAGGAAGAGGAATGAGACAATGACAGCCTCTGACACTGATAAGCAAGGACTTGGAAGGCCGCTTTATCTATTGTGTCCACTTGGCCACCACAAAAGGGAGACTTCCTGTTCCCATCACCCCAGATTGTGCTGGTCCGGAGCGGCTCCAGACCAGAAGCCGCTTCTGGTTGTGTCTTCCTCATCTTAGTCTCCCACAGTCTCCAGCATGGGTTCCAGGCTGGCACCCGCCTGGTTCTCCATCTGTCCATGTTTATGTCAGGAAAGGTTAGAAACACCAGAAAATCTTGGGGCCAGCAGAGACAAGGCCAGGCACATCTATGGGGAAACGCACACACCCAGCCTGGAAAGCAGATGATGAGAACAGCTAAGAAAAAAGGCCTCACTTTGCTTTAACGTCATCAATGGTTGTCAGGCCGCAGAGGTCATAGCTGGTGCAGATTGCAAGGGAAGAATTTCACGTGACACTCAGGTCGAATCTGCTTCAGTTGGCCTTGGCTGCCACCGTGACCCCCTTTTTGATGAGTATAGCTGAATTAACTCCCCTCTCCCTGCCTTTGGGCTCCCTTTGCGCCATGCCACACAAATTGAAATAGTGGGGTGGCAGGTGGTGGCAGTGGGGGCTGTGTTGGGAAGGGGACCGCAGGGACCTTCCATCTTGTTAATGTAACACTTTCTTATGTGATGGGAGCTGAGAGCAGCCTGCAATGAATTTCTCCTCTGGTAATCATTCACCAGTGCGTTGTGACCCGTGTGTTTTTGCTGTGCTACACATTTCTAGACGTTCACAGGGACTTGTCAGCACCTACTAAAAATGACTTGGACACGACTCATCTCTTTGTGCGATGCCCTCCCCAGCTGCCTTTCGTCTCGGTTGAGGGAAGGAGTAGGTGGGACCACCTGGAACGGCAGCCGTAGAGTCCGCGGCTGTGGTCTGACTTCAGGCCCATCTCGCCGGCAGATTAGCGCAGGCTTGCCAAGTCTGTGGGCGCTCCTGTTACACTGAGCCATGTTCTTTGGTCCAAATGGTTCCAAAGTGGCCTTTGCCTTTTGCACCTGTTGTTTCTTGCTGCACAATGAGCTGTTCAGGCAGTTTCTTTCATTGATAGACATGGGTGCAAATGGTGGTACAATTAGGCATCTGGGCACTCCATGGGCTCTTACCAACTCTGGTGTGAAGACGCATTGATGGCAGGGGATGAGGCTATCGTCTGAGTCATATGCACGAGTGTCACCATCTGTGAGTGTAATTCTAGCCACGTGGTCAATTGTAAGAAGGGGTTTATAACCAGCTTTTACTGCATTTGTGGATCACGATGATTAAACAACAGATGGGAAACCCAACCAAGATTTCTAATCTCCACCTCTTCACTGATGGAGTGAGTGAAGGCTGAAGGAGTCACTTCATGGCCTGTGTCTAGGGCTGAGTCTAAATTAGTGTAGGCACCCCCCTGACTTTCTGTGCCTGGCTTGTACACTCATTCTTATCAGACCACAGGCATTGATTTTTGCTTTTGAAAGGCTGGTCCCAGAATCCTGGAAATGTTCTAGGGAGCCCATGGTGTACAGGAAGCTTGTCAGTGACTGTTGCCAGATAAAATGCAGGATACTCAGTTAAATTCAAATTTTGGATAAACAATAAATACTTTTTCAGTTTAGGTATATCCCAAGGGTTACATAGGGTTTTTCCTTTGAGAGAAAAATGCTTTTAAAATATTGTGGGAAATTTATATAATGTAAAATTGACTGTTTTAACACTAAGTATGATTCAGTGACGTGAAGTACATTTACAATGCTATGCAACCATCAGCCGGAGAAGGCAATGGCAAGCCACTCCAGTACTCTTGCCTAGAAAATCCCATGGATGGAGGAGCCTGATAGGCTGCAGTCCGTGGGGTCGCTAAGGGTCGGACACGACTGAGCGACTTCACTTTCACTTTCCACTTTCACACACTGGAGAAGGAAATGGCAACCCACTCCAGTGTTCTTGCCTGGAGAATCCCAGGGACAGGGGAGCCTGGTGGGCTTCCGTCTATGGGGTCACACAGAGTCGGACACGACTGAAGTGACTTAGCAGCAGCAGCAGCAACCATCAGCACTATCCATTTCCAGATCTTATTCAATGTGCCAAATTCTGTACCCATTAAACAGTAACACTTCCCCACCCCCCAGCAGCCATTGGTAACCTCTACTGTACTTTCTCTTTGAATTTGCCTATTCTTAGTATCTCACTTTTTAATGTATTAGGTTGGTGTAAAAGCAGTTGCAATTTTTGCGTTGTTGAAATTTCAGTTTGATATTAAATACATTCTTAAGTAAATGAGATTATGTTATACATCATTTTAATGCACATTTCTCACTTTATGTTTTTTTTGCTAATGACATTACTTACTACTTATTTTACATTTATTTTAGACTATGGAAATGATGTTAAACAGCAAATTAGAGTGATTTTCTTGTTTGAGTTCAAAATGAGTTGTAAAGCAGTGGAGACAACTTGCAACATCAACAAGTCATTTGGCTCAGGAACTGCTAATGAATGGACAGTGCACTGGTGGTTCAAGAAGTTTTGCAAAGGAGATGAGAGCCTTGAAGATGAGGAGCATTGTGGTGGCCATTGAAAGCTGATAATGACCAACCGAGAGCATCATTGAAGTGGATCCTCTTACAACTACGTGAGAGGTTTCTGAAGAACTCAATGTCAACCGTTCTATGGTGGTTTAGCATTTGAAAAAAATTGGAAAAGTGAAATAGTTTGATAAGTGGGTGCCTTGTGAGCTGACTGAAAATTCTAAAAATTATCATTTTGAAGTATTGTCTTCTCTTATTCTATGCAGCAACAACAAACCATTTCTCGATCAGATTGTGACATGCGACTAAACGTGGATTTTATGACAACTGGCAATGACCAACTCAGTGGCTGGACTGAGAAGAAGCCAAACTTGCACCAAAAAAGCATGTGGTCACTGGTGGTTTGCTGCCGATCTGATCCATCACAGCTTTCTGAATCCCGGAGATACCATTATATCTGAGAAGCATGCTCAGGAAATCAATGAGATGCACCAAAAACTGCTATGCCAGCAGTCAGGATTGGTCAACAGAAAGGGCCCAATTCTTCCCCACCACAACATCTGACCATATGTTGCACGACCAATGCTTCAAAAGTTGAACGAATTGGGCTGCAAAGTTTTGCCCCATCTGCCACATTCACCTGACCTCTTGCCAACTGACGACCACTTCTTCAAGCATCTCAACAGCTTTTGGCAGAGGAAATGCTTCCACAACCAGCAGAGTGCAAAAAATGCTTTCTAAGAGTGTGTCGAATCCTGAAGTACGTATTTTTATGCTATTGGAATAAACAAACTTCTTTCTCATTGGCAAAAAATGTGTTGATTGTAATGGTTCCTCTTTTGATTAAGATGTATTTGAGCCTAGTTATAATAATTTAAAATTCACAGTCCAAAACTGCATATGTTTGCACCAACCTAATAGGTGACTTATTGCGCAAGGAGTTGGTTTATGCAATCATGGGAGCTGCTGGGGCAAGTCTGAAATCGATAGGGCTGATATCATGGAGGACAGGCTGCTACTCTTGAGCAGTGGGAGGAAGCCACTGTTATTGGCATCTCATGTTAGTGTTCCTTTTGTGTTTGGCTTAGTTCATCTTAGCATATTTTCAAAGTTTATCTGTGTTGTAGAATGCATCAGAATGTCATTCCTTTTTAAGGCTAAATAATATTCCATTTTATGCATACACTATACTTTCCTTTCATCTATTGATGGACATTTGGATGTTTTTCACTTTTATGCTACTGTGAATAATGCTGCTATGAACGTTGGTGGGCAAGTATCTGCTTGATTCCCTGCTTTCAATTCTTTTGAGTCTATCTATGTACCTGAGTGTGAAATTGCTGGATCACATGGTAATTCTATATTTAACATTTTGAGGAACTACTGTACTGTTTTCCACAGTGGCTCACGGATATTTTTATTTGTTAAATCTGGTGATCCTCCAACTTCCTAACAGTACTTTTAATTGGTATATATTTAACCTAAACTGTCACATGTAAACAAGTAGTACCCTTCTTCATACTGGAACTTGTGGGCATAATCTCTCAGTTTAGACTCTAGGAAACTTGCTTGCACATTTTCCACTATAGTGAGGCAAGTAGTAATAAGGAAGAACCAAAACGTCTGTCTTTTAGTCTGTACAAACAGGCAGCCTGATGCCTGTTAGAAAGGGGAGTTTACACAAGTCATTCACTCATTCATTCAACAAACATTTATTGATCTTAAACAGTAAGAATCAGGTATGAGTTGGGAGTCCTGATACAAAGGTGAATGAGATGCTTCTCCTTATTCCTCTCTTTTGCTCTGAGCCAGATTCCCCTCTGCTTCTGAGTCTTTGCACCTGCAGGCCCTTCTGTCTGTCATGCTTTCTCTTCTGCCTTTCTCACTTATCTGATTTCAGCTCCCATTGGTCATGATGCTCAGGGAAATCTCCCCAGAGCCTCTCACATACTCAGCTCTTTAAACTTTATAGCTCCCACCTTGATTGTCATGACAGATTCATGTGGTTATTTGATTTACCTATGTCTGTCTCTCGATTGTAAGCTCCCTGAAGGCAAGGACCACGTCCATAATGCATATCATTGTCTCTGGCACCTAGCAAGGCACATGTATTTAGATGTTCAGTTGTGTCTGATTCTTTGTGACCCCATGGACTGTAGCCCATCAGTCTCCTCTGTCCATGGGATTCTCCAGGCAAGAATACTGGAGTGGGCTGCCATTTCCTTTACCAGGGAATATTCCTAACCCAGGGATCAAATTGAGTCTCCTGCAGTGGCTGGCAGATTCTTTACCACTAGTGCCACCTGCAAAGCCCTAGCAAGGCACATAGTGGGCATTTAATCTATTAATAATACATGTTGATTACATGAACGTATGTATGCGTGCATGTTTCCCATAAGAGTTAGTGGGACATAGATAAGTAAGCATTTCAATTTCTATGTTAATAGCTATTACTGAAGGGCTCTGGGAAAAAGAGCAATTCTGCTGCAAGGGAATTTGGATTTGGGCCAGCTCCACAACAGAATCAAGCCTGAAGATGTGCTCCTGGCCTCTCTACAGGGGGCGGGGAGGGGGGCATCTGCAAAGCTATGTGCTCACTGCTTTGAACATCACAGATTTAGACAACCGAACAGAGTTACTCCATCAGCTAAGAGGTCAGAGTTCGGGGCTCAAAATTCATTTAACACAAAAGTTCAGTTTACACCTGGAAAACATGAGATATGCCTGACTTTCCCAAGGTCACAGAGCTAGAGGCAGAACTGAGGACCCCGGGCACTGAACTCTGGGACCAGTGCTCTCTCACCTCCTCAGCATGTCCAAGTTCAAGGGGTGAGGAGCACTGGTAGACTGCAAAAACCCTCTAAAGTTTTCTTTGAACTGTCACAGGAATTAAAAACAGTTGGCTGGAAATAGAAACGTGAATGCTCAAGGAGAGGTGAGATGAGGGGGTGGAGGAGGGAAAAAAGGTGAAGAAAAAAGGTTGATCCAGAAAGGCCGCCTGCCAGGGCCCTGGAGTCAAGGCTTGGCAATGCGGCAGGGTCGCCAGCGGGTGCTCGGAGAGGCTGCGCCTCAATTCCCAGCGGAGGCAGTCAAGGGCTTCGGGATGGAGATTTATTAGCAGAGCTGTGCTCCACAGTAACCTGGCTCTGGATGGCTCTGAGAGGTTGGGCCGCTGTGGAGGCTGCAGCCTGCTCTTCGCACAGAGCCTCCTGACTTTCCAAGGGAGGTTTGTTTGAATTAGGGTAGAGGGGGGCCCACTCCTGACCACGGTTGCCCAGGCCTGCTGGCTTGGTGAGGAGCCCAGAACAGAGCGCCCCCAAACCACCTGCCCCACTCCCGAGCTTTACCTCTCTGCTGGTGGAGGGCTGTTCTGGGTGCTTCTGTGTGTATGTGGGCCAGGCTGGCTCAGGTGGCTTCCCTGCAGAGAGGGGCTCTGCCTACCTGGTGGACAGACAGAAGGGAGGGATAAGGCACCACTCACCTACGGCCAAGGGTCTCTTTCTCTTGCAGCCCTTGGAAGCCGGCTGTGACACCCGCTTCCGGCACACACAATTGTCCTATGGGGTTTTCTGGCTGGGAAGAGAGAGGACCCAGGTGTCCTTCTCTGGAGAAGCTGCAGAAACAACTTGACCCATGGCTCCCTCGGAAGTCCCCGGCCCACCTTCAGGGAGAACAGGGAAGGTGTGTCCTTCCACCAGGAGCTCCTCACAGGGCCACCCGGGAGAGCCAGGGACCAGAAAGACTGGCCTCGGGGGGTGAGCAACAGGCTTGGGGCTTCTAGGAGGTGGGAATCCAGGGGCCAGCCAGCCGAACCTCTGCCACAATCCCTGGGCTTCATCCAACCCTTCCCTTTTGTTGATGGGAACTGGCAGTTAAAGTTACTGTGAAGCTCCTGGGAGAAGGGAAGGAAGCAGAGAGGACCAGCACAGTAACATTTCCTATTCTGATCAGCAACCCTCTCATCTCACACCCTACCCCCAGGGGAAACATGTCCCTAGGAGTTCTGTTTAGTTCGGCCTGCGACCGGATGCTGAAGCCTGTGAGAACAGGAATAGATTCATCTTGTCTTCTTTGAGCGCCCCCTCCCCCACCCCCATCACCACCACCAACGTTGCAGGGGCAAAGGAGCCTCGGGCATCCAGATGGATCCTGTTCCCCTTAAGGATGGGCCTGTTCCAACTTCACTTCACTGCCTCCCCTGAGGATTCTATAAACATTTCCAGAAGGATGCAGATAAGGAAAAAAAAAGAGAAGATCTTATGTAAACACTAGATGGCTAGGGACCAGGAGGTATTAGATGGTTGGGGCTTTAAAAATACCCACAAGCTCGACTAAAGGAAAGTAGAAATTTACTTTCATTTTAAGCTCTGTTATTGCTGCTAGGGTCAGTAAAACGGTAGAAGCAGGCATCTCAAGAGACACATGATACGATGAAGATTGCAACAGAGGCTGAAAGGGAAGCTGCAGAGCTGTGGCTGGGGTGACCTTGCTGGCCAGTGAGGAACAGGGATGGCTGCCTTCTCTATAAATTGTTGTCGTTCAGTCGCTCAGTCATGCCTGACTCTTTGCGACCCTATGGACTGCAGCATACCAGGCTTCCCTGTCCTTCACCATCTCCTGGAGTTTGTTCAATCAAACTCATGTCCATTGAGTCCGTGATGCCATCCAACCAATCTATAAATTAAGGAAGGCCAAAGAATGATGCAAGACAGCAACTCTTCACTGCCTAAAGAATCTTATCTGGCTGCTCAGTCTCCGTACCCTCCCCACTGCTGATCATGCTTTCATAGCCCTGCCTTGTGGGCCTAGGAACAAGCTCTTTCTAATAGCAGGATCTCTATATGCTGCACCTTCAATTGGGAAGCCTTTCCCCAGGTACTTTGCTTAGGTGAGTCTTTCTCGTCTTTTCAGGTTATCACCTAAAATATCTGACATATCACCTCCTCAGGGAAGCTTCCTGATCAACCTTTTAGAGGGAGTGGTCCTGGTAATTTTTTTAAAAATTAGCTTCTAACAGATATATTCATTAGGTTCATTATGATAATTTATTGACTATAAAAAAGGTAAGTTGTATTTAATATAATTAACCAAAATTCTATAACATTGGGGCCTCCCCAGTGGCTCAGCAATTAAAGAATCTGCCTGAAATGCAGGAGACACAGGAGATGTGGGTTTGACCCCTGGGTTGGGAAGATCCCCTGGAGGAGGAAATGGCAACCCACTCCAGTATTCTTGCCTGGAGAATTTCATAGACAGAGGAGCCTGGCGGCCTATAGACCATGGGGTCACAAAGGGTCAGACACAACTGAGCATGTCCATGCTGTAACATGTGATAAATAGCCATGCTTTACAAATATGAACTCAAGTGACACAAATATTCTACCTTCAGTATCTGGCAATTCTCTATTAGAGCTATGTGTTTATGGCCTTCACCGAATTTACCAAAAGCAATCCTTATTTTATGTGTTTGTCTGTTTGCTTTCCATCCACTTCACTGAAGTGTAAGCTCCAAGAGTTTACAAAATCAGGTCATGATCAAAAACATTTCTTGAATAAACAATTGAACCAAATGTTAACCGAGCTCAGGATGGGGGTAAATTCCATGCAGGTACACATCTTCAAGTCTCCCATATATGAGGGGGTGAAGGGGTAGGCTGAGGAGTTCATAGTAAAGCTTTTCACTCTTCCTCCACTGGAAGCGGGCATTGCCTAGGAGTGTACTGGGTCTCCTTTAGCTTTCCCTGGCCAAAGTCCATTTGTTTTGAGTCCAATAACCTACAGGTGAAAAGATTTCTGATCATTTTGTGAAGCCAGGCTACTTTCCCTTTTTGTTAGACCAGAGGTTCTTAAACTCGAAGGTGCATCTGAACCCCTGGTGGGTACGGGTGTGCTCAGTTGCTTAGTCGTGTCCGACTCTTTAGGACTCCGTGAACTATAGCCTGCCAGGCATCTCTGTCCACTGGATTCTCCAGGCAAGAAAACTGGAGTGGGCTACCATTTCCTCCTCCAGGGGATATTCCTGACCTAGGGATGGAACTAAAGTCTCCCGCATTGTAGGCAGATTCTTTACCACTGAACCACTGGGGAAGCCCATGAGCCCCCCTGGAGGCATGTTAAAATGTAAATCTCTAGGTCATCCTCCCAGAGTTTTTGATTCAGTAGATGTAGCGTGGAGTCTGAAAATGTACACATCCGGCAAGTTCGCAAGTGAGGCTAATAGTTCTGGTCCAGGGACCACACTTTGAGAAGCACTGTTATAGACCTCAAAATCACCAGAGATATTGTCAAGCAAATGTTTCAACAGACAGGAAACAGCAGAGTCAAAAAGCACAGGGGACTGGTGATGTCCAGGAAGGAGGAATGTTAGTAGGGCTCACAGTCTCAGAAATCTACCAGGCAAGTCTATGAGCTGAAATGGTCTACTTGGCCACATAGCTCATTACCTGCCGATATCATATTTTCACTTTATAAAAAGCCAGCTAGCCAATCTACTTACTAACGGCATGTAAAGGTGCTAAGAAGCATTGTCCCAAGAGTGACCAACCATCCCGATTTGGCTGGGATTGAAGGGTTTTCCAGGACCACAGGACTTTCAGAGCTAAAACCCAGGAACGTCTCAGGCAAACTGGGATGTTTTTGGTCACCCAAGGTGAACCCAAGTCTCTTTGTCTCCAATAAAAAAATGCAGAAAAATATCTCTGGTATAATGTTTATTTAAATAGTAATCTTAAAAAGGTTTTATACAAATCATATAAACACAGTTTGACATTGTTGTTTAATTTTTACATTGAAGAATCACAGTAAAAGCTCTCAAGTTCCCTTGATCTGGCTCAGCCAGTGGATGGTCAAATAACTTTAACAGCTAACCTTGGAAAAGTTAAGCTCCTGTGTGACAGTTTAACTTTTCCCCTTGTTTTCTTGCCATTCATGCTCATTCCTCGGACCCTCATTCCTGTCAACTCCCCATGCCCACCTAAGAGAGGAAGCAGCCCTGTGGTCCTGTTGACCGCCTAGTCCGGGAGAGCGCAGAGGTAATGTGTCATTCAGTACAAGGCATAAAAGGAGATAAATACTGTGAGCTGGGTTTCCCAAGGGGAAGGAATCAAGCAGATGGGTCAGCGAGCCTACCTGCAGATAGCAACAACAAATGCACCAGGGTGTCCCCTGGCCAGGTTATAATCGGGGTCCTGCTGCCTTTCTGTCTTACAACAGGCCAGCCTCCAGGGCTGGTGAGGTATCTACATGTAGCTCTGGCTGGCCTGCTTTTGTCTAGCATCCGGAGCCCACTCAAGGCCTCAAACCAGCCAATGTTGAATATGGATATAGGACATTAGAGGAATGTAGGTTGAGTTGTACATAACTTGAGAGGTGAACTGTGGGTCGGAGACAAGGCTGGTCTTTGGGGAGTTGTAGAATGGCCCACGGGACTTGAGAGGGCCAGGGCCCTCAGTGTCAACTTTTGAACTCTCTTCTTCTGCAGGTTGACTCTGGAAACCCTTGGACATGCTAACTTCCAGAACACTGAGTTACATGGGAAGGCGAAGAGGAAGTGGGATAATTAAGAACTTGCTTCTGCCACACACTCAGC
This sequence comes from Moschus berezovskii, assembly GCF_049115385.1. Classification (NCBI taxonomy): domain Eukaryota; kingdom Metazoa; phylum Chordata; class Mammalia; order Artiodactyla; family Moschidae; genus Moschus; species Moschus berezovskii. The sequence continues at coordinate 42,451,716 of NC_142461.1, forward strand.
TCAGGAGGGCCTGAAGCTAAGGCCTTGGGCTTGATAGCTTCACTTTTCACCTCTAACTACCACTGTGCCAACGAGTGCCAAGATCAGCAGTGACACTCAGGCCTAGGTCAAAGTCACAACAACACCACGGAGTCCCACCTGACCATTCACATACACAGTAGATACGGAGAACTCAAAGACTGGCAAAGACACACACACACAGGAATAAACAGCTGTCGGTATGAACTCTCCCTCTCTCCACACAGAACACTGTGACATTACCATTTGAACTAGCATTTCCATAAGTTAACATTGAAAGGAACCAGCCAGTCCCATTCACCCTTCCCCTTTCACCTGGCTATGAGACAAATGACATCGTGGGTGACCATAGCAGCAAAAAATGGTCTGACAGTTCACCACTGATTAGCAATAGGCTGGGCATACTGTTTGGGTTTCAAATGTATTTCCAGCACGCAGGCAAGCTGTAGGCGTTACTACAAAAATCAAGATTTGGGTCCTGGCGCGGACAATCTTCTCCTTCACACAGTTTCATGCGATTCCAGATGCCTCCCCTTCTAGAGCAGTTGAGAGTCATCTAGGGCTACGATTACCACTCGGGTGGCAGGCCTTACTCCATCCATATGATCAGTGGTGTGGGGGAAGCCGGGTGTGGAGCCACTGGGTGAAGGAAGAGGAATAGAGGAATGCCTTAACTTGTATGGTATTCACTGATTTCTACATAGAAGGAAAATACGTTTTTTTTCTTCATTTGTTCAAGGCACTTAATAAAAAAAAATACATAAATTGGTGTGTGTGTGTGTGTGGGTGGGTGTACGTAAGAACACAGGTCTTTCTGGGGTTGAAGCAGCGTTAGCATTTCGGTCCACAGGGCGTGCAGACTTTTGGTTAGAACCAGCTCTTGGACATTGCAGTGCTACTGATGCTTCTGATAGGTGGAGGTGGTGGCTGTCACCCCAGGGAGAAGTCTGTTTACTAGCCTAACAGAGACTGCTGTATCCGAGTATCTTTTCCAGTCCTCTCGGTCTTTGCTGTCACATGATCACAGATGATGGACTTCTTTTTCTCTCTCCACTGTTCTCTTCCTTTCCTGTCAGTTGTCACTAGTGATGTCTCACTGACGGACGAACATACTGATAGCTTATATTTCCCCCGCCCCATCTCAGAGAAGGGCAAACGATGCTGTTTCCTGGGGCTTAGAGACCTGACAGTGAGCGTGTATGCATGGGGATACACGTGTGTGCATGCTTGTATGTGTGTGTGCATGTGTGTATGCTTTAGAAGAACAAGGACGAAGGAAAAGAAAAAGCAAACCCACCACCAGAGGCCCCACAAAGTAGCCTCACAGCCACAAGTTCTGGGTCTAGATTGAATGAATGGCTCCTATTCACAAAGCATGTTAAGGCTTGTCTGCTTCTAACATGGAGGCGCTTCTACCGATTTTGACGTGTGAAGTTTCCTTTCTGGTTTGTCTTAAATCGCATATAAGAAAGAGCTGTTCATGCTGACCCTAAAATGGCAATTTTCCCCTGGATAAAAAAAGTTAAAGGCAACAGCATCCTACCGAAATGTTAGGACTGGAAACGGCAGCTTGTCAAGTTGGCTGGCAGAAGCTATACCATAGCAAATCCCGGAAGTCATGAGATGATCAGAGGGTGGGATAAACTGGACGGCTTTTTTGGGGAATTTATTTTCTAAAGATGGAGAGTCGGAAAAGACCCTTTGCTTTCCAAGCATCGATTAGGAAGAAAAAGCAGAGACTACTGATCACCACTCTGCTCTGTTCTGGAAAAGTCATTCTCTTCTGCCTCTTTGAGTTGCTCACAGACCAAAGAAATAAAACAGAATTAGTAACAAACTCACAAACAAAATAGAACTGTGACCACCAAAGAGATGAGCGCCCATCCTTGCCCCAGCAAATGATTCGGCCACGTGGTCTCAGGTAGGTCCCAACCCTCTGAAAGACTGCATTTCCTCGCCTCCCTCGGCTCGCCTGTCTGTTCTGTCCACACCTTCAGTATTCTGGATCGGTTGGATCGAGATTATGGCATTCAGTTTCCAAAGGAAAAAAAAATGTAATTTTCACTAGCCCCTCTTGCTGGAATGAAACGTCAGGTGCTATCTGTGTGCGATCTGTCAGGCCTCTGAGCAGCACTTCTGGTGGTTCATCTTGACCTTGTGCTTGAGGCCGTCGTAGAGCTCGAAGTTGTAGTTTTCCAGCGTGGTGCAGCTGCGGGAGCTCAGGCCGGAGTAGGAACAGGTGCAGTAGAGCAGAAGCCCCGCACATGTGGCCCCCAGGAGGACGCCCAGCGAGCTCATGGCAATGATGGTGATGAGAATGGGGTCTAGAGTGTAAAGCCAGCTCTTCTCTTTGTCAGCCAGAGGGGCCCCAGACCCGGAGGTCGGGGAAGAAGAGTTGCTCCAGTCCACCTCGTAGTCATCTAGGATGTAAAGGACACAAGAGACTGTAGACACTACTTCTTTTAGAAATAACTGAGACTCCCCCCAGCCCAGTTCAGAGGTTTTTCAGAACCTGAGGCTGGGCTGTTCGGCTCTGGAACTATACTGAAAGTGAAAGTCGCTCAGTCGTGTCCGACTCTTTGTGACCCCATGGAGTATACAGTCCACGGAATTCTACAGGCTAGAATACTGGAGTGGGTAGCCTTTCCCTTCTTCAGGGGATCTTCCCAACCCAGGGACAGAACACAGGTCTTTACCAGCTGAGCCAAAAGGGAAGCCCTGCTTGGCTTCAAAACCCAGCCCCACCTTGTCCTAGCTGCATAACCTTGGGCAAGTTATTAGTTTCTCTTTGCCTCAGTTCATTCATCTGCGAAATGGCACTACTAATAACCTCACTGGGTTGTTAGGAGGTTTGAATGAATTAACATTTGCACAGTACTTGGTGTCCAGCACAAAGTAAGTATGGTCTAAGTATCTGATACTTAAACAGTTTGAGTCACATTAAGTGAGCTTAGATTTTCACAGGGTGCCTTTAGAGCTCTTGGAATGGCCCTCTGTTCCTTACACCCTTCTTCCTTTGTCTCCTTATCCCTTACTTCCAGCTGCTTCATGTTAAATCAAAGAACAGGCTGAGAATATTTTAACATGACGAGTTTTCCAATTTGGTATTCCTGGCCATCCAAGCAGTAGATTATTATTATTTTTTTTGATCCACCAGGCCTCACGACCTAAACTTTACCTTACAGCTATGTGTTACCCCAGATTCAGATGTTGAATTCTGAACGCTAGTACCTCACAATGTAACCTTACTTTGAAGATAGGTCTTTACTGAGGTAATCAAGTTAATATGAGGTCCTTAGGGTGGGACCTAATCTACTATGACCAGTGTCCTTGGAAAAAGGGGAAATCTGGAGGCATATACAGGTGGGAGAATGCCATGGAAACATGGAGATGGCCATTTACAAGCCAAGGAGAAATGTTTGGTCCACATCCTTCCCTCACAGGCCACAGAAGAAGCCAGCCCTGTTGGTACCTTGATCTTGGACTTCTAGCCTCTAGAACGGTGAGAAAATAAAATTCTGTTGTTTAATCCACCCAGTTTGCAGTATTTTGTCATGGCCACTCAAGCAAACTAATATATTTCTATAGTGTGATCAAGGCATGACCACATCTCTGGCAGGTTTTGTGGGATTTCTTAATAATACCATGAAGAAGGCAGGGTGATACTATAATTTGAAAAAAATAGATGAGGAACTGAGGCTTTGAAAAATTAAGTGATTAGGTAACTCACTCAAGTGCCCGGAGTTAGCAAAGAGTTAAACTAGGACTAGAATTCAGGCTTTCTGCATCTTCATCTTTTACTCTTTCTACCCCATCTAGGGCTTCTGCTGCTTGATCTATCGCAGCCTTTCTGTGAAGGCCAGTTGTGCAGCTTTGCCCATAAAAGGAACGTTAGACCAGGCTTTGCAGGGGGAGTCTGCATTCAGTTAACAAGGTGCTGTTTGGGTTAGTCACTCTGTTTCTATAACTACACTTGAAGTGTTTGATTAAGGTCAGGTTAAAAAAAGCAGCTCTATAAACTGCTCTTCTTAAAGGCATCAGTCTTAGTCTAAAGCTGCTCTTTGAGGCGAACCTTAGTGATCTCTCTTGGAGATCAACTCTGGCTCTCAGAGACGCCTAGAGAGACCTGTGTTCCTCTGAGTGGAGGAAAAATATTACATCTGGGTGTTTGCTCAGCGCCCCTCCAGTCAGGACTCCTGCTTCAGCCTCATGGAATATGTGTATTTGAAGTAGGAAAACAGAGCTTGGAATAAGTATGAAAAATGAGATCGGTAGTGTGGATGAGACCTAAATCCTGCAACGAGCCCCACCTTGGTTCCTGAAAGCCATGGAATCAGAAATCTCAGCAGGCCTGAAGGAATGTTCACACTGACAGTTATCCACTAAGCCCTTTTTGGAAGTAGGTCAACAGGTTCAAGCAGTGACATGTATAGAGGAGTCTGGCTTTCACTTCTAAAGGGTTTATTCAGATTTGAAGTTCATCAGTGTCAAAAGTTGCCCAAAGTAGGGGACCTATTTCAGATTAGGCAGAGGAAACTCAATAAACTTTCTAACTCTCTAAATTTGACTTTGACAGAGAAATTGATGGCTTCTTCATTCCTCTCTGGATTCTTGTCACATATTTCTGGCTGATAGTTCTGAATTCTGGCCCTCCCATACCCTGGGCATTATTTTTGTTGATAGCTTTATAGCCAAGCTTGACTTTCATGATTATCTTCTAAATCATAACAAAACTTACCATCAATTTCATCCTCGTAGCCCTCTCTCCCATGTATTTCTGGGATGTCCACTATAACAAGAAAGAAAATTCAAAAAAATCAGTCATAACAGGTTCGAGAGGCTAAAAGGCAGAGATGCCACCTTGCTGAAAATGACTCCCCAGCACTGTGGGAAGCTAAAAAATTGCATCTGCTTCTAGATCATTTAGGATGCACATTACTGGATCCATCCTCCTTCAAATGACTTGACTTGACTTCCAACAACAATCAGAAAACAGAAACAATAAGAAAGGCCTTAAGTGCCCAATGGATGCTCGCTTGTATCTTTACAATAACTGTTGTTTACAACCAATGTAGGTCTCAGTTTTATCTGAAGCAACTTCAGTGGTCTCTCATGTCCATCATCACTTGCATGACTGTGATGTTCATCTGGTATAACGCACCGCCCCTCCTCATATGGATGCATCTAAGTGGACACAAAGTACAAGAGTCCTTCTCCTCTGGATTGCAATCACTGTAATTTAAGTAAGTCACATTTCATCATTATATGTTTTAGTGTATTTATAGAACTAGAACTGGAAAGAACGTTATAATGCCTGTCCACCCCCACATATCCATGCTAATACTTTCCTCTTTCCTTCCCAGTCTATTTTTCCCATTGGCTTTCTTCACGGTTTAGAATAGATCAAACACAGGCACCCAACCTGACTCGCCCAGGCTTGAATAGAGCTAAGTTAATTTACTCTGTATTTTCTCCAGTATTATCACTGTCTATCTTTTTCTTTTTTTATGATAATTTTTTTGGGGAAGGGGGGTGGCTAATACAGGTCTCTATTCACTTTGCTGTCCATCTAATAGAAATCAGAGCCAATGGAAATTACCTGTCTAAAATGGTAAAATATTAAAAAAAAGAGAATCAAATATGTGGTGAAGAACAGGGTCTTATCGTTTCTTCCTGTCTTGAGTTAATTATGCCTGTCCCGGCTGTCAGGTCAAAGTGGCACCAGTGAATGTATATGGCCTTTCAGAAATTTCACTCAACTCAAAGTCAGGTGAGCTACCTTGATGTCAGCACTATCAATTTATATCCAAAAAAGTCAAGACTGAACACAAATTCAAGCTTCCAAAGAGCTAAGCTATCAAACAAGAGGAACAAAAGGACTTCAGACCAGCCCGAACTTCTCCCTCATCTGTACAAAATCTCGGGGAAGATCTACTTGATCATGACCTGAACTGAGGATCTATCCATAACTGCCATGCTTGACATTCAGTCTTTCCCTGGAGGCAGTGGTTTTCATCCTGTTAGAAGTCTTCCTCATTCCTGGCCAAAGTGCTAAAGCACAGTCTCATCCTCTTCGTCATGAGTGAGGGATGTGGAAAACAAAATGCCAAGACCCCACTGGAAAGGATGAATGCCACGTGGCACTGATTCTCCATAAATCCAGTCTGTTCCTGGCATGTTTGTAGCACAGCAACTAGTACCTGCAGGCCCTGCCAACTTCCGCACCTCAGTGCCCATCCTTACATTCTTTTCCAGCCTCTACAATGCAGGCTGCCTCTACAATGCAGGCTGTGCCCTTGGAATGAAGATGTAAACATGACTCAGCCAGAGGCAGGTGCTATCTGTCATAGGGATCAAATCAGGCTCGTGGAAATCAACCCAGAGGTTTTTTTTTTTTTAAACCTTACGAGAAAAACAAACATGGAAGAAAACCATCACATTTCTAACAATTAATCATTTTTATGGGATGCTTATATGTCTTAACACCTTCATGGTTAAAAGAAGCAGAACACTGGATAAGAAAGAGTATGTGGATCAACCCAGGATGAAAACTGCAGGGCTCCTGCCAGTGACTTTTGGGCCAAATCCTGTTCTTGCTTTTAGGGATTCCAACTCTGCCAAGGATGTGACAAAGTTTTGGAGGCTAGAGTGCCATCTTGCTCCATCTCACACCCGCAGGGAAGAATTCTTAACACACTATTGATCACTAGCTGGAAAGGAGTGGATGTGGCATTGATCTTGGTGGAAAAAGGGTAAGAGGATGGTAATGACTGTGAGAACATTTTGTCCCAGGAGATCACAGCCACTTGTCTCTGTGGGAAGAGGACTGGATAAGATGACCCCCGCCGCCCCCCGCCGCCAAGAATAGGTCCATTTTTAAGGTTCTATGAAATTGATTACCCAGATGTGGCTGAGATTTCTGCACCTGGAGGATCAAAGGCTACTTCAGGTGAAGAACATTTTAGAGGCTTGACTTGGCTTTTTGCATAATCACTGCTCCCAGGAGTTTGGGTGAGTGGGAAGGGGTCAAAAAAAGGATAAGTTAATCAACATTTTCAAAAGCGCATCTGTTCATGAAGCCTTAAAGAAAGAATGACACACTGGGGAAAATCCCAATAAAGGGAACGTTTGTACAAAAAGCCATTTACTTTGATAGCTATTTTCTCTAGTCCCCTCGCTAATATTCTTGATATCTGTGTTTGGTTAAGAGCTTTCTTTCTCAGAAGGCTCTTTGCTCTTCATGGGCCACTTTCCTTTTCTGTTGAGGCCAAGAGAGAAACTTCAGCCTGTTTCCTCAGAACGCTGGCAGGGTGTGTGGATGTCCACTGGGTCCCTGTAATTCTAGTAAAGAAAAGGCAAGGGTGGGTTGGAGGGAGAAGGAGTGAGGGAGAAGGAGCTCAAGGCAGAGACTGGAAGCAGCACCTTCCCAGGAAGGGGACATGACAGCCAGCAAATGAAGACCTGGCTGGGGAAGAGAGGCAGAGCAGGGACCTGGAACTAAACTTTCCAAATGAGGAAAAACTTGGAGAGGACATTCCGGGACTCTTTTAGGAGGCGTGTGTGTTTGTGCGTGGGTTGACGGAGAGTGCAGTGAGCCCCACCTTTAAGAGAACACAAATCAGGAATGCATCTTACCACCCACACGATTTCCACTTTCAACCTTTGTGCTTACATGACCCTGCTTCCTTCTGGGCCCCTGTGTAGATTCAAGCTCAGGTCAGTCTGACTCCAAAACCTGAATTCTGACTCTCAGTACTGTACTGGGGCCAGAGAAGACCCTCCTCCGTCAACTCCTCCACCTGTGCACACAAGTTCTCAGGCTATGGGCAGAACAATGCATTTCACCTATATCATCCCTGTGTGTGTGTGTGTGTGTGCTCTGTCACATTCAACTCTTTGTAGCCCTCCAGGCTCCTCTGTCCATGGAATTCTCCAGGCAAGAATACTGGAGTGGGTTGCCATTTCCTCCTCTAGGGGATCTTCCCTACCCAGGGATCAAACCCACATCTCTTGCATTGGCAGACGTCTTCTTTATCACTGTACCACCTGGGAAGACCATTCCAATAGAGAAAACAGTCTGCCTTGTCTTCTTTCCAGTGGGCTGGATACACAGTGTCTGACTGTTTGCCTGCATTGCTGGCTCACCACTTTGATGGGAACTCACCAAGACTTCTCATGAATGTGAGGATGCGGTGATCTGAAATATGGGGCTTCATATTTTTCATGATAGACATTATCCAGAGAGGGAAGGCTGGCTTTCATTGTTTTTCACAGAGCAATGTTCACTTACCGACTACCAGCCAGTCAGCCAATTCTCATTAAGAGGGTCGACTACATGCCAGGGAACCATACAGAGGAGCTTGGGAAGTGAAAATGTATGGGACCTGGTGTCTACAACCAAGTCCCTTCAGTGTGACTGGGAAGCAAGGACTCACCCATGCCAAAATAGCACAAAAGAAAGGGGACTGTTGTGGAGGGACCTCAAATTGCTGATGGAGTTGGGGGCAGGGATTGGGCAAATGAGGATGGGCCACTGCTGGGAAAAATGTGGGAGGATGAGATAGCGGCTTTGGAATGGAGGCTGCTGCCAGGGGTGGGGAGGGGAGTCCAGCTCCTTTCTCTGTTTGATAGGTAGGGATGGTCTCAAACATGGCACCTGGGCCTTTAAGCTTGTACACTGATCTCTTGGTTTGGGGCATAAATTCATTTTTTTTTTTTTAGATCCACTGAGGAATTCAAAGAGATTGCCTTGCCTGGTCACAGATCTCCTCCTTTTATTTCCCTACATCAGGGTCACATCTCTGCCTACCTCCCTGCACCAGCTACTGCAGACCAGCAGAGCAAGAGGAAGAAGAACTCATGAGCGCCTGGAAGGTAGCTGAACAGAATTTTGAAAAACTAAGTGATTAGAGTAGCCACTACTTAGAAAACAAACAAAAAACCCAATTCAGGTAAACCTGATCATTTTCATACTGACACTGCATCTCAGGCCAAATGGTCCCCTTGTTTCCCTTAGCATTGTGGAGAGGTGGGTTAGGTACCCGGTGAAGAGTGATTCAAACTCTTACCTGTCTCCTCTTATCCTGATTTTTCAGAGCAAAGACCCCACAGTGGCTAGTTACCAAGACATCCTCTGGACTGTTCAGGAACCCCCCTCCACCCAGGAAGAGTCGAATATTCTCCAGCATCTTTGTCAGTAAGTTGCAAAGATACGGCACAAAAGAGGAACAGCCATACCGGTCACGAACCAAGCCTACTCTAGGGAGATGTGTATCTCCCAGAGGGGTTTGGAACACTGCCTGGCAGTGTAAGACCACACGTGGCAGGCAGGGGAAATACCCTAGACACTCTGGCCTGCAAGTGGAAAATTCCCCCTGAGTGTGGTGCAGGTCTCAAACAAGAATGCTCTCATTTAGATTTTCCTTCCCACCCTTCCTCTCTCTTTACACACACATACAGATACACACACACACTTTGCTCTCTCCCTCATCTTTTTCTTTCCCTTCTTAAATTAGGATCCTTTGGGGTTAGAATGTTTTTCTGCAGTTACAGAAAAACTTGACCTTCCCTTTCACTACATCTCTCATATGCTGTGGTCACTGCAAGTGTATTTTCATTGACATTGCTCTGTTTAGTTTTTATATCAAAAAAAAAGAGCATCACAAGATCGCTAAGAGAGTGAGGAGTCTGCCCCAAACTACTGGCTGCTTTTAGATAAATGACTGAAGACCATCCATCCCTGGGTCACTTGCACACCGATCAGGACACCAACATAAGCTGGCTTTTCTCTGAAGAGTCTCTTCCAGGCCAGCTCCAAGCAGTGGCTTGAGGGGCCTGGTGGAAGCTGATGATAGACTGGCCGCCCAGAACATGCAGTGGACACACTCAGGACTGCACCTGGAGGGGAGCACTTCAGGATATGGAGGAGCACCGGGCTGGGAGCACTGCCCTGGGAGCAGACTGCCTGCTCATCAGAGTTCCACCACTCCACTCAGGTGTGGGGGCTAGGATGAGCCCCTAAGCACCCTGAGTCTCAGCTTGTTCCTCTGTACAGTAAGCACTGGTGTTCTCTTCTACCCGAAAACCCTATTGTCTTTACAGGAAGACAATGAGAAAGCTACGACAGTCTTTCTGTTCAGGGCTGCCTGAAAAGGCCGATATTAGATAAGGCAGCTTCTACAGAAAAGAGCTCACTGCCCCAGTCTTTACCCCAGGTCTGTCCTCTTCTGAGTGCCTCCCACCTGAAGTCATCCATCTTAAGTTCTGTGGGGAAGGAGAAGACCATGCAAAGGACAGGCTGGGGGGAAGCCATGAGGTCCCATGTTTTCAATACTTGCTCATTTGTCTTAGAAATCGATACTGCTAACTGGCAATTGAAGAACTGACAAATTGGGTAAATAATGTCCCAAATTTGAAGACTCCACCTTAGCTAAGGTGGGGCTGATAAAACCTGGTGAGAAGCCACTTAAACCACATACCCACTCAACCCATCAAATTGCAATTAGCTTTTAAAACAAGGATCAAAGACATGCCTACACAGGAAATCATTGAAATCATTCCTTTTCACAGGTACCAAGTGTCATCACTTCTATTCAAAGAGGAAGAAATTGAGGAAGGAGAGCAGAAAAATGCAATAAGTCATTGAAGAGCTCGGCAGCAGACCTGAGAGTTAGCCACATTTTCGACACCTTGTTTGGGGCTGTGATTTATTTGGGATTAGCTCTTGGCCACTGAGAGTTCTTGTTGAGTTTGATTCCAAGTTCCTGAACCCCTCAGGTCAGTTAAATCACTGGACCATTCAAATGGGAGTAGCCTTCAGAAAATTCTCTCAGCCACTTTCTTTTGATCCCAGCAGGAGAAGCAACACTGTGATCTAAACAAATGAGAAATCATGAAGGACTAACAGATATTTCTTGGCTCTTCAGTGTGTTTAATTTTATTTAGTATTGGCTGAAGGTTCCTACTCCCTACCACACTTAATTTTCCTAATTCAGTTTGTTCATCCCCAGTTGCCATAAGGAGCCAAAAGTTCAGATGTAGATCAAAACTTTGCCAAAACTCCTCCATTAGAGTCAGGCTACTTGAGAGCCCTTCATCCCGTGCTGGGTTTGGCTTGAGTTTAGAAACACCACCAGAAGATCCTTTATCATGGGTTTTTATCTCTTGAACTATAGCCAAATGTATGCAAAGTCATGGAAAAAAATTTTTTTTTGCAGTTTTCAAATGGTTTCAAGCTAGAAAAGGAAAGGGGGCTTGATCTGTGATATTTAAGAACACTTTGAACATGATTTTCAATTATTTTTAGTTGAATTATCAGAAGGAAACACTAAAAAGGATTGAAAATATAGACTACAAATGAGACGGTTGTGAAATGACCTAATAATACTTTCAAGTGTGGAGGCGGATGAGCAGCTGAGGCCAGAATGGCTCCACTGAGCCCCAACAATCCACATTAAAATAAGAAAAAGGAGGCAGCCAGTAAAATGTTTAGTTATAGACAGAGGCTTCATGATTGTGTAGGCTGGAAAAAATCCAGTAAGGCTGATGGAGGAAAATTCTGGAATCTCCTTCACTGTTCTTGTTGTTGTTCAGTTGTGTCCGACTCTTAGACCTGCAGCATGCCAGGCTTCCCTGATCTTCACTACCTGAGTTTGCTCAGACTCATGTTCATTGAGTCGATGATGCCATCCAACTATCTCATCCTCTGTCACCTCCTTTTCCTCCTACCTTCAGTCTTTCCCAGCATCAGGGTCTTTTCCAATGAGTTGGCTCTTCACATCATGGGCCCAAAGTATTGGGGCTGCAGCTTCAGCATCAGTCCTTTCAATGAATGTTCAGTTGATTTCCTTTAGGACTGACTGGTTTGATCTCCTTGTTGTCCAAAGGACTCTCAAGTCTTCTCTAGCACCGCAGTTCAAAAGCATCAATTCTTCAGCACTCAGCCTTCTTTATTGTCCAATTCTCACATCCTTACATGACTACTGGAAAAACTATAGGTTTGACTAGATGGACCTTTGTCAGCAAAGTGATGTCTCTGTTTTTTAATATGCTCTCTAGGTTTGTCATAGCTTTTCTTCCAAACATCAAATGTCTTTTAATTTTGTGGCTGCAGTCACCATCTGCAGTGATTTTGGGGCCCAAGAAAAGAAAATTTGTCCCTGTTTCCACTTTTTCCCCATCTATTTACCATGATGGGACCAGATGCCATGATGTTCGTTTTTTTGAATGTTAGGTTTTAAGCCGGCTATTTCACTCTCCTCTTTCACCCTCATCAAAAGGCTCTTTAGCTACTCTTCGCTTTCTTTGCTTAGATCTTTGAAAAATCAGAGATATTCTTCATTACTGTAAGTGGAAGCCCCGACTTTAGGTTTGGTCTCCTGTATAAATGCAACTGGGCTTCCCAGATGGAGCTAGTGGTCAAGAACCTGCCTGTCAATGCAGGGGACATAAGAGAGGTGGGTCCAATCCTGGGGTCAGGAAAATACCTTAGAGGAGAGCATGACAACCCACTCCCGTATTCTTCCTTGGAGAATCTCATGGACAGAGGAGCCTGGTGGGATACAGTCCCTAAGGTTGCACAAAATCGGATGACTGAAGCGACTTTGCACGCATGAATGCACACGAGAGATCTGACATGCTTTTCTGGTGGGAGGCCTTGGTGGAGGGAGGTGAAGAAAGTATAAGAACGCCAGAGGATGAGAAAAGGGGCCACCAAGAGAAGGGGAAGATGGACTTCCCTAGTGGTCCAGTGGTTAAGAATCCATCTGCCAATGCAGGGGACATGAGTTTGGTCCCTGATCCAGGAAGAGTCTACCAGATGTGAAGCAACTAACCCCATGCACTCCAACTACTGAAGCCTGAGTACCTGGAGCCTGTGTTCTGCACGAAGAGAAGCCACTGCAATAAGTAGCCCATGCACTGCAATGAAGAGTAGCACTCGCTTGCCGCAACTAGAGAAAAGCCCTCACAGCAATGATGACTCAGTGCAGCCAAAAAAAAATTTTTAAAAATACATTAAAAAAGTAGAGACAGGAGAGGTGCAGAAGGGGAACAGTGGGGGCTAAAGATGAACCACACCCAGTACAATCACACGTAGATCAGTGGGGACAGGTCCTCCTTGAGGAAAGAGGATGGGACAGTGGCCCTCTCAGGTGTGTAGAGCCAGGAGGCCATGACAGTGGTGAGAGCTCAAGGCTTCCCATAGACAGTATTACTGAGCTCGTGCTCCCGGTCTTCAGTTGACTGAGGCAGATGAAGCACCAAGGGGCTCCTTGGGCCCCCCACATCAGACCCTGTCCAGGTCCTAGTGACTATCTTTCCACCTCGGTACCAGCTTCCCAGAGGGTGCTAGTGGTAAAGCACTTGCCTGCCAACGTAGGAGACATAAGAGATGGAGTCTGATCCCGAGGTGGGGAAGATTGCCGCAGAAAGGAATAGCTACCCACAAACTGCAATACTTTGGCCACCTCATGCGACGAGTTGACTCATCGGAAAGGACTCTGATGCTGGGAAAGGTTGGGGGCGGGAGGAGAAGGGGACGACAGAGAATGAGATGGCTGGATGGCATCACTGACTCTGTGGACATGAGTTTGAGTGACTCCGGGAGTTGATGATGGACAGGGAGGCCTGGCGTGCTATGATTCATGGGGTCGTGGAGAGTCGGACACGACTGAGCGACTGAACTGAACTGAACTGATAGTGTTCTTGCTTGGAAAATCCCAGGACAGAGGAGCCTGGTGCGGTCACAAAGAGCTGGACACGACTGAAGCGACTAAGCACACAGCACACACACCAGCCGTCACAAGTGCCCTAGAACACGATGAGGAAGACGACGCATCCCCCAAGGTTCTTATGTCCCTTTTCCCAGCCCCTTGGTGGCAGTAGGGAGACGCAAAGAGAGGGAGAGTTTCTTAACAGACTGCTGAAATGAGCCTCGGGAACCAGCAGGCTGACTGAGAACAGGGCTTTGGTCAAGGCCACCTCAGGTTCAAAGCTTTCTCTGCATTCCCTTCATTACTGCAGTTGGTTGCTCTCTAGCGAGTTCCCGAGGACTCCAGTTCAGCGTCCAGTTAATGAGTCCTGCCGCCTGAGAAAGAAATTGCTGCTGTTGAAAGCCAGACCTGGAGCCCTATCACTCCTCTTCCGGATGAGAGCCTTTGCCTTTGGGTACATCAGTTAATGATACTACAAGGGTTCAGTTCTCCACAATCACACACAGAAGACAAAACAAGCTTGTGGTGTGTGTGCATGTGTGTGTGTGTGTGTGTGTGTGTGTGTGTGTGTGGTGACATAGCTCTAGCTCACCCACATCTCATTCTTGTGTTGCTCCCCCCCACTGAGCTATCAAGAGTTATAACCACTCCCCCCAAAAAGAATTATACCCTAGCCTCATGCCCAAGAGGCAGCAGTCCTGGATTTTTGGCAGGTTGGAGAAAGCGCAAAGATCTCCTGTATGGCTGTCACACTATCCATTACGCTCAGAGTCACAATACTATGACCGTTTGCTCTAAGTGCTCGGTAGAAATCAGGGTAACAACTCTTAAAAGAAATGGTGCTTTGGACTAATGGGTCTCTTGGCTTCTCCTCTACTTGCCATTCCTTACTGGAGCCACTGGGGCTAGCAGCTTCATCTGCACATTGAAACCTCCCACTGGAAAACCACCTCATCTACTACCTTTGCTCGGGTCACATTAGCCCTGAAGCTCCTCAGAAAGGAGCAGGGTGCATCCTTTCAGCCAGGTAAGCCTGCTCCTCTCAAGGCCATGGTCACTGTGGGGGCCGAAGGTGCAAGGTCCCAAAGACTGGGGACTTTCCATTGGCATGTGGGCTGGCTTGTGGCTGTTGGAATATTTTTGTCTGTAGCACAATACCGTTCACTGACCTTAAAGAATGTTTTTTACATGAATTTTTTAGTAGAAAACATAAATAAATAACAGCAAGGCACAGCACAGTCACTCTTTGAAGAAACCAAGTGGAACTCATTAATCATGGAGAACAGGGCTTTGCCTGCTGATCTCAGGGATAGAATTAACTCCCGGGGCACAGTGGCCACAGTTCCAGTGAGCTGCAACTTATAGCCAGGCCCACATTCTCCACAAACTGGCATTGAAAAAAACCCTGCAATTAAGATTTCCTTCAGCTAAAAGTGTCCTAAAGTTTTCCCCTGCAAGCACTCCCCCTAATTTAGAGAGACAGAGCCAGACATTATGTGGCTTGTACTCATGATAGGGGTTATAAGGCAGGCTGTCCACTAGTTTGCTAGCCTCTCAGATGGAGGCAGGTTCACTCTAAAAGGTAGATTCCAGGTTTCCAAGGCATCTATTATAAAGTGTAAACAGGCATACCACTTGACCCACATATTCTACTCCAGAGAAACGTGAACAAAGAGGCAACTGTAAGGATGTTCATTACAGTATTGTTTATCATAGTAAGAAAAACTAAACACAACCTGAATTCCCACCAGCAGGGAAGCAGTTAATAAACTATGTTACATCCACATGATACAAAATGCTGCTGCTGCTAAGTTGCTTCAGTTGTGTCCGACTCTGTGTTACTGCATAGACGGCAGCCTACCAGGCTCCTCCATCCCTGGGATTCTCCAGGCAAGAATGCTGGAGTGGGTTGCCATTTCCTTCTCCAATGCATGAAAGTGAAAGGTGAAAGTGAAATCTCTCAGTCCTGTCTGACTCTTCGCAACCCCATGGACTGCAGTCTACCAGGCTCCTCCATCCATGGGAGTTTCCAGGCAAAATGCTAGTAGTAGTAAAGTCGCTCAGTCTTGTCCAACTCTTTGCGACCCCGTGGACGGCACCCTACCAGGCTTCTCCATCCATGGGATTCTCCAGGCAAGAATACTGGAGTGGGTTACCATTTCCTTCTCCAGGGGATCTTCCCGACCCAGGGATTGAACCTGGGTCTCCCGCATTGGAGGCAGACGCTTTAACCTCTGAGCCACCAGACGGTATTTAAAAAGAATTGTGTAAGCCCACTGGCATGCAACAAAGTAGCCACAAGACTGTCAAATGAAAAAAAGCACATTATCCAGCCAAGTGACCCAATGCTGATACTATTTACAAAAAACCAAAGCAAACTGCATAATTAGACATGAACATATACATTTGGAAAGGTATAAAACAAGCCCTGAAATTATATACCTTGAACAATTTCTCATGGTTCCCTCTGGGAGGGGAGTGGGACTGGTTAACAATGAAATTAACTGCTTTTTAAAAAAACGATTTGCAGTTTTTGAGGTTATAGCCATGAATAACTTGCAAGTTGAAAAGAAATGAAAGGAAGCCTAGTCAGATACCATCCCAAAGTTTCACCCAATGAACTTCTTCAGTATCAATAACCACTCTGGCCATGAGCCTCCAAGAATAGGTGTTTTCTCCCGTCAATGACCAGTCCTGCCTCCGGCATGTCTGTTGCTGACTCTTCAAATGGCCTTTCCTATTTTTTGGCTTGATGCCCATGGGACTTTAGTTTTATTGGGAGCTTGGAGGTCAGTGACAGCAAAGCCCAGGAACAACTCTTTTATTGGAAAGAGAGTAGAAGGATTCTGGGTCTCTTGCCCACTGGCCTTAGGTCAAGAATGGTTTCTGCTGTTTGCCCTGAAGCACCAAGATTGTGCATTGTGCCAAGCAGAAACCATACTAAGAGGGGGTCTGCTCTTTGGCAAGTGCCCAAATCTTGTATCCATCCCAGGCTTAAGTTTGGGGCCAGAGGAACTCTTTCCTCCACACAGTGCAAACATAGCCTGGCTGTGGCCTGTGGCCCGATGCTTTCTCAGGGTCCAGGTGTCTGATGATATCTAACCTGAAGACATACTCCAGTGCACTTGATCTGTGTCAGGCTTCATTAAATCCTACACTATTCCTAGCTTGTAGTTTATTTATATAAGGCGATCTTTCCCCTGCTGATCATAAGGCCATCAGCTGGGGCTTCCCCTCTCCCCTCCTTTTCCTCTGGTTGGCTTTGTTTTGTGTTTTCTTTGGGCTATCACTGAAGTGGATGAAAGGCAAATTACAGCTGCAAGAGCCCCAGTGATGCACACAAAGAGAAAACAAGCCGCACCTACAGATCTGCAGTTTGGCTCAGATGTGGAGACCACAAAGCGGACAAATTAAAACTTAAAAATGAAGCTCTTTTCATCAGAGATGATAGAAAGGCCAACAACGTTTGTGCCAAACAACTGTACAGTCTGTGAAGAGAGGTGATGAAAACAAACCCAGGGCCATAGTCAACTGGCCAGGCTGCGAATATCTGGGCTAGGAGGGCAGGGTCTTGCTTCAAATGCAAGAGTGCACATTTGAAACATCATAAAGGGCCAGGTAGGAGCCAAGACAGACCCTACTAGGCCTTGACATCTGCTGTTTATGATCCATGGAAATACAATTTCTGTAACATTTATGCTTGGGTTAGGTCTGAAATACCATACTGATAACAGCGCTGTGTTTAACGCCTAAGATCAGATCATAACAGTCTCTGCTCTTTTGGGGAAGGGAGAGAATGTATATAGAATAAGCCTTGGGATCAGAACCAAGGCAGGGAAAGCAATGATGAAATTCTCAAAGGTGGCTGCAAAAACAGTAAAGCTAATAAAGCATACACGATGGCTAATTTAATTCACTGGCAAATCTGGTCCCAGGCCAGCTTATGAAAATGTTGACTGAGCCTGGTTCTTTGTTGGAAATAAATGCTTCTGAGATGCTTTCATTTTCATCCTTTGCTAATAGGAACAAACAGCTTTAAGGACAGCCAACTGTTATGGGGACAAAATGGGTCATGACGCTCGTCGTAGAGGAAAAAACAAGGCTCTGCTCATGGACATTCAACTCTATTCTCCTGCAGAGGACAGACAGTGACATCTCCAGTGAGCCAGCTATAGTGACTGCAGATCTGAAAACCCAGAAGCCTGTTTTCTTTAGCACCACTTGGACAGGTTGATAGCTGTAAAAAGCAATTCTTCCTGGCTCTAGGTTTAGAAAGGAAGAAAAGCAGGATCCAGGCAGAAATAGGCTCTTTTGGACCTACTCTTTTCCTTGGGGGCCATTAGGAATGTTCTCAGACTCTGAGGAAGGGTTTGGGGTTGATACTTTTAATACACCCCACAAATATAGGGGGGTGGAAAATTCTTCCATCACCACTTTTGACCACCATCTAGAAACACTGAATTGCTGTGAGGCTGTCTTTCCTAGATCTTTTTTTTTTTTTTTTGGCACTAATAACTCTTTGATAAAATATTTTATATAACTATGTCACTAAATATGGCCTTCCACAATGGCTCAGTGGGTAAAGAATCTGCCTGCAGTGTAGAAGACACAAGTTCAATCCCTGGGTCAGGAAGATCCCCTGGAGATGGGAATGGCAACCCACTCCAGCATTCTTGCCTGGAAAATCCCATAGACAGAGAAGCCCAGTGTGCTATAGTCCATGGGATGGGGTTGCAAAGAGTCAGACATGACTGAGCACATAAACTCATAATTCATGTTACTAAATACTCAATAAAGAGAACCAAATACTCATCAAATAGTTATCAAAAGATCTGGCTTTTCAAGTAAGTTTCCCCAAGTTCCTCTCCTCAAAGTTTTTATAGAATATTCCTTTTATAAAATGTTCCACCATGATATTTCCAGGTTCCCAGTAATCATATAATTATCTTCATTACTTGCTCCAAAGTCTGGAATATCTTTGAGCCTTGAACATGCTGTAAGTCCCTGTTTGGTCTGGGAAAGTGCTCATAAATTGGAGATCGACGTCCCCGTGGAAGTAATAATTTGGTAGGCAAGGGGTAAGATGTTGCCATTTCTTCTCCAAAGGAAACTATCTGTCTCCGTAGAGCTGAGAACATGATTCAGCTTCGCTGGTCCCAGCCCCTGGGGCCTTTTGAAAGTAGAGTCCCATCTCCAGGGATTTGCCATCAAGAGAAATTTTGTGGAATCATATGGAGTAATTTAGCACTTAGCAACTTTTGCAAAATCCCACACCAATCATAAAAGCTGGCTCAGCTGCACAAATTGGATAAAACTCCTAACAAGCAGTAGTAATAAAAATAAAAGGAGAAGTTGGCATTCAGCCTCAAGGAGAAAACCCACCTACTTCCCACAGAAATGCCCTCTAGCTCAAAGGTGATATATAAACTTTGCAAACAGCAGTTTGTTCAAAGCCTACATCTGAACTTTGTTCTCATAAACCAAGGTGGGAAAAAAAAAAAACAGATGTTTGTATAAAAATATCATCATTTTATTACATTCCACACAATACATTTTCAAATAGTTTTCAACGTCCACAAGGTATTTTGACACACAGGCAACTGAGCAATGCAAGAGATGTCACAGTTACAGGGCAAGGGGATAAGAATAGGAAGTAAAAATCTTTAAGTTTTCTTGTTTTGCTGTTGTTCTTTGGTAATTTTCGATTATTTAGGTGTTTACTTGCCTGCTAGCTTCATTTTTAAAGACACAGTCTTCTTAAAGATGGGGTATCAACCTCAGAAATATTACTGGATTTCCTATCCTATTCTGGCTTTAATCCCAAAAATGTGGGACAAGGGAAAAGATAATTTACTTTCAGCATTCTGTTTTGTCAATGGCAATGCTATGAGCCTGTTTTTCTTTCTTCTGCCTTCACAGGCAATTAAGGTATTGCAATTGCTAGCATAATACCAAGAAAGGGATTTTTTCACTCTAGAGATAAGGGTTTCCCTCCTGGAACTGTTAACATGAAAGCTCTACTAAGGCAAAAACTTTATCAGCCCGAGCTAGACCTTCCTTTCAGTCATTTATTTTTTAATAGTTGCTATCACCTCTTTGTCTTCTGAGAAGGAACTCTACACATGCATGCATGCATTCACCTGTCCAGTCTATTTTATTTTTTTAGAAGAGAGGGACCCTTCCCTTCCTCCATGAAAAACAGAGTTTTGCTTTTTAAAGCTGCAAGGCATGACATTACAGAAGAGCTGCCCTTTTAGCATAGTACCTGGCTGATACTGTGAAAGCTGCTGGGGCCGAGAGAGGGAAGAGAGACAGAGAGAGGTGTGACATCCCCAGCTGATGTGCATTACGGGATTCACAGAGATTTGAGCAGTCTCATTTTCTCAACGACAGCATGTACATAAAGATGACGCCACCATGGGGCATCAGATAAAGATAAAGGAAATTCACAAAGCTGCTGTCTTCTTCTTTTAAAGAACGGAAATCCTCATGGGTGTATGGTAACTCAGACAGTTGCTACACTGGCCGGACTTCCCAGGTGTAATTTCCTGACACCACGCTTCCATGGGGTGCCTATAGGGATGTCAATCATTTCAAGGGGACGCCTGGCCCCAAACACATCACTGGATACGGACACCTGAGATAAAAAGCCCTCAGTGATGGGCATGAAAGTCATCGTGAGGTATCCATGGCATCCTGGCACCCCTCCTCTCTCTCCCCTTTCTCCATCTTCAGCTGGGATAAGCTGAAATCTGGAGTATTCGTGAAATCTCAAGGTAGCTCATGCTCTAGCCTTTCATCTTCTTTTCTTGGCAGGGCTGCTGTGGTTGAGACAGACTAGCTCTTTGAAATAGAGTAAGAGTGGGAGAGCACCATTCTTTCAGGAGGATGAAACAAACCAGATGCGAAAGTTGAGTGTGCATTTGTTGGAGGGACCTATGTGAATATTCCAAAAGAATGCTAAGTCTCTCTCCCACAAGCAGCCAAAAAAATCATTAGTATTTTGTTCTCAGAAGGTACCTGGAGGTTTTCAGCCCAGGCAACCATCTTTGGAGAGAATCTTACACTTCCCCAGTGGATTCCTAGCAGGAAGGTGAGAACCCCCAAGGAAGGTGTTTAACCCCCAAGCCTAAGCCTCAGTACACTGAGAATCTCATTAAAATATGCATTTTCTATCAATGAAATTGGCTTCATTACTGAATCTATCCTTCGTACAATATCATTAGGCAATTTCTCTCTGACATCCCTCTCCCTGCGTTGCTTGGACAGGACAAATGGGCAGCAGCGGATTTACCTTCCTGATACCTTCTCCTGACGATGCAGTAACATCTGGAAATGCCAGGCCAGCCTATGAGGGTGTATTTACCAGATGCTATGAATGCTTTAAGGGCTAGCACATTAGTACATTTAAACAAATGGTAACTTTTTATTCTCTCATAAGATTCAAATAAATCAGGGGAACAGCCTTATATTTTAGTGGCTACAGATTCAGGCACACATTAACACCGTGAAAGGAAAGCAAATGACCCCGTTTCCCCCATAATTTACAAATGCTATTAACCATGATCCATATGATACCAAAGAATACACTTTTGTTAATCTTCTTACTCCACCCCATCCCCCAGTGGGCAGAATGAACCCGCTGGGGTAAGAGTTTTTTTAAGACAGCATTTCAATCCTTCCTTCTCCACTTCCTCCTGCTCTCAACAGGCTACTGCTTTTCCTACATCAGTCTCAGATTGGTTATTCTCTATGACTTATTCCAAGATTGGACTTAACTGATAAAAGCTAAACATTCATTATGAGCTTCTCTTTTATAAGGCAACATGAGACAAATTTGCTTCAGGGCTGGAAGTAAGAGATGGTTCCACAGGCACCCAATGGCTGTTACTGTGTAACTTCAGAGACACCCCAGACGGGACTAGCTAGGAGTCATGTCTGGTCTGAGTGCAGTGGGAGAACCTTCCTCTTGGGTCAGGTGGGTGGGGTGTGGGGACAGGGATAGGATGGGCCACATTTCTTC
Source organism: Moschus berezovskii (assembly GCF_049115385.1). Lineage (NCBI taxonomy): Eukaryota > Metazoa > Chordata > Mammalia > Artiodactyla > Moschidae > Moschus > Moschus berezovskii. Next base: position 42,473,469 of record NC_142461.1, read on the forward strand.
TCATGTGGCCTCTAGTTTTAGGTACCTGGAGATGACAATGGTAAGCCAACAGAAATCCAGCCAGAGCTAGATAAGGCAACAAAAAGCTTCAACCTCTTCTCCAAGTAAACAGAACTAGTACAGTATATTATTTTCTGGAACATGTACCCCCGGAGAAGTAACACAAGAGTTAAAGGGGGCCCTCTCTGAACACACTCACACACTCCCCTCCCCCGCCACGAGCCAGTCTCTCTCTCTCACACCCACGCACACACAGAGCTATTCACAGGCGCAAATGTATACTATGTACAAACACACAGATCCGGGTTTCCCCTCAAGTCTCCTGGCAGACTGCCCACCAGAGAGGAGGGATGGGCTAAGGCAAGGGGAAGAAACAAGGAACCAGTCTCTGGAAGGAAACCAGCTGAGCCGTGGGTTGTGAGGTGCTTAGAGGCGTGTCTCTTCTCGTATTCCAAGATGCAGCATTGTAGAGTTGGGGTTGGGCGGTTTGGAATCAACCAAAGGAAAACAAACAAGAGGACCCGAGGAGAATGGTCGGGATGGATACGAGCGCACAGGGTTTGGGCCCAGAGACAGAGATGTCTGAGCGTTCATACAGAGACTAGGCGAGGAGGGAAAAGTGCAAAATCGAGGCAACGTGTTTGCAGTCTTTCTCGTTTGATTTGGGTGCGGTCCTTGCTTCGGCCCTCAGCAGTGCGAGCTGCGGTCTTGCTCTAGCTTAATGGTTAGGGTGGGTTCCACCGCCAGAGGGGCCCCGTTGGTGGAGTGGGAGGTTTTGTAGGTGATGGAGTGATCGGTCTTCTTGGCCGCATAGCGGAACCGGTGGTAGTGGAGCACCAGGGCCAGCGCGACGGAGACCAGCAGCAGCACGGCGCCCCCGGCGGCCATAACGTAATACCAGTAGGCTGGGATGGGCTGCACGGGCACCGTGTCCACTGTGGGCTCGGTCCCCGGTAGGAGGGTGCCCCCTGGTGGAAAGACACAGAAGAGTGTTGCTAGGCTGAGAGCATGCAGGCTAATCCAAAAATTAATTAAAAAAAAGAAAAGAAACACACACATGCTTTGGAGTGGATAGGGAAGGGGACAGGGGAACAAGATAGTACTGAGTATTTAGGGTGGGCCAAGCACTTTTCAGTGATTGATATTACTTCCTACTTACAACCCCATCAGGTAGGTACTCTCAGACCCATTTTACAGATGAGGAAATAGAGGCTCAGAGAGGTTAAATGAATGGTTATACAGCAAGTAAGTGGTAAGTATTGTATTCAACCAAGAGCTGTATGATTCCAAAACTCTTTTCTTCTTTCTGTTAAACTACAATATTCTATAATATGTAGAAGCATTATGATTCTCACACACACACACACACATAGGAGTATATGCGAGGGATGTTAAAATGACTTCTGGGATTCCATAGGACTGACTCTCCAAATGGGTGGAAATAACAATATTTGGTCTGACTGGCCAGCATTCTCAAACAATGTATTAATTAGGCTGGCTAGACTTGAAGGGGAATTCCACTTTGGTTTGCCAAGGCTTCCATGCCCACTGAAGTCAGCCTGGTCTTGTCTAAACAGGTCAATTACCACTGTCAAGCAATGACTAACACATCTTCATTTTTTAACTGAATGGAGGATTTAAAAAGCTGGTTGGAAGGATGTTGCAACCAAAAAATGTGGGTGCAAAACGATAGTAGGTATGTGAGAGCGACAGTGAATAAATAAGTGAGAGCAAAGGGAGGGAGAACATTCTAATCACGGAAAAGACAGAGGAGGGAAGAGAAGCTAGCAGAGGATTTACAAGGCAACCACATTCACTGGCCAGCCTCTGGTTGCCATGGAGATGATGTCGTAGATTTAAGCCCAGGGTAACTCTGGGGAAAGACTGGCTGGAGTCCCATTTAATGCAAAACAGTGCTACAACTTGATTCTCCCAACGATTTACATCAGATGAGAATCTGGCCCAAATGGGACTAGGAGCTTTTGAGCTTGCCAAAACCAGACATGATCTTTACTTCAGAAAGATGATGTATGCTTAACCTATGAAAAATTCCTCCCTAGCTGCTTACATCAAGTAGAGGTGGCCAGAAAGATGTGTCCTCTCTATCCATGGAATATCCCAGGTGGGAGCCACAGTGGTGGGGGAGGAGGTGCTGCTGCCCTCTCCTTGTACCGTTGGTCCTACCCCGTGGGTGCATCTCTGCTCAAGATGCAGACAAGGCTCATCGATATTTTCATGCCTCCCTCATAAGACGTGGAGCTCCTCAAGCAGAAGCACTCGCTCTCATCCTGGTTTCTGCCTCAGGGTATTATGCACCAAAAAGGCTCTCCATAAATGCTCGTGATTAAAAGACCGAACTGAGGTGAAGACTCCTATTTCTGAGTCAGTGTTTGCCGACTCCTGCAGCCCGAACCCCAGAGCACCTCTCTTTGATTTGGGGGATAGCTGAGGGGTGAATCAGACCTTCTGATGCCTTCTCAGAAGTGTTAGAAAAGTGAGAGAATTTTTCTTGGAAAATCTTCCAGAGCCTGTTCACTTTTCCAGCTCTTAATCACTGACTCCTCTAGCTTTAGGGAATCCCCTTGTGCTAGGGTACAGGGTTCGTCGGTGCCTCTGAGCCCATCGGAAGTGCCACAGGGTTGGGAGGAGCTGTGACAAGGATGTGTCACCCAGCATACACCCTGGCAACTGCAGCCGCCGCCCCTGGGGTAGAAAGGATCCCAGAATCCCAGGGTCACCACCACGCCCCTTTTCACACTGTCTTCTTCCTTGTCTCCTCCTCTATTTGTGTTTACTCCCAGACCGTTTCCACCTTTTAATAATTTCATTACTGTAGCTTAGAAAGCTCCCTCCCTCCAGCCCTCCTCCCCTCCCTCCCCCACCTCCCTCTTTTGGTGACCAGATTGAAAATTATGCACGGAAACAGAAAGAGAAAGCAAGGCTCTGAAAACGGCTCCTTGAAATGGCCAGCTCGCGAGTCACAGGGACGTGGTGTCAACTCATTATTCAGGCCACTGAGAGTATCTGCTGCCTGGCAACCATCCCGCTGTTGGATTTTCATGTGGGCTCAGAAGAACGCACGAGAAACAACAAAGTGTGCAGAGATGGACTCCAGGTTCCTCTGGGCCACCTGCCTCTCCCCAAAGGGTGTCCTCGGGTCAGCCTCTGATTTCCCATTTGGCTCCACAGTGAGACCCACCCTCTAATGAGGCTGCAGCTCAGCCATGAGAGGAAAGGAAGGCGGTAAGTCCACAGGGATTAACTCCCCCTCTGAAGCACCTGACCAGACCACAAAGCAGGAGCACTCATTTTTGTCAAGCATACAGCAGTCACAACTGGTCTCATCCCCACCATCAACACACAGTCTCAGTTCAAAAGGCTGCTTTCCTTCAGCCACAATGCTGGTTTTCAACACTAAATACACTGCCTCATCTCCCACCCCCAGGGCTCAACACGCCGGGGCTGAGACCTTCTTCACTTGACTCCTGAAATGTTGCTTATGATATCCACAAAGCTGGGGCACGGTGGGGAGGATCTAGGGGACAGTAGAGAAGCCACCTGCCAAAGATAGAGATATAAGAGACTCAGGTTCAATCCCTGGGTCAGAAAGATCCCCTGGAGGAGGGCATGGCAACCCACTCCAGTATTCTTGCCTGGAGAATCCCATGGACAGGGAAGCCTGGTGAACTACCAGTCCATGGCGTTGCATAGAGTCAGACATGACTGTAGCGACTGAGCACTGGAGAAGAAGTCACGTTATGTGGGTTACAGATTCAGAATCAGAGCTAGAAACCCGGCTCAAGTTCTGCTCTGCAAGACAAACTCCACTTTCTCATAAAACCTTCCTCCCATTTCCTGCTGATACTCCCCTCCCCAGAAATGATCACCATGTAGAAAATTTTAGTGACAGAAGCCATTTGGTAGACGACATCATGTTGGCTCCTTAAACATTTTCCCTGGACATTTGTTTGGAGAAATGAGAAAATATACTATGTGAATTTGTGTTTTTAATGTTAAGGCAGTCAGAAAAGAGAGGATACAGCAAACAGTCCTCCTCTCATCCCCCTCAGGCAATTTTTGATGACCTGCAGTTGGGGGCCAGAGTTTCTTAGGACCTTCTCCAGCTAAAGAGACTCAACTCCCACAGACCGCTGTTTTAGAATCTGGCTCTGTGGCAGTCTTCAAGGGCTGTATGCTAATGAGGCTGTGGTCTGCCAGCCAGAGAAAAGGAAGGTCAACAGGGGTTAAGTCCTCTTCCAGAGCACCTTCCTAGATAAGGGCAGCAATCCCAGGAATGTTTGATGGATGGATCGATGGGGTCGGGGGGGTGGAGGGTGGCTGGATGAATGGGTGGACAGCTGAAAGGAGGAATGCATGTTGGACCAACACTCAGACTTCCTTGAAAAAACCTTGACGACCTAATGGTACTTCACAGAATAGTTATTCTTGGAAAGTGTTAGATTCTGTTAGCTCATACCATGCCTATACGTTAAAATGCAAAAAGGTGCCCCCTTTGGGCAGATGCTGGTAAGTGGCTGCATTTTAGCTCCACTTGCCCCCTCAGCCATATGAGATGCCCAGGCTATTGCTTCACAACTCAGGAGCTGGAGACATGTCCCCCAGGATGGGAGAAAAAGCACAGGTGACTTCAACTTTGTCCAACACTGGTGATGTGCTCACCTGAAGGTCCCTTTGATTGTTCAAACTTCCCCCATGTACTCACAGACTTTGATTTCCCCCCAACTGAAAGATGCTTTCAATGTCTGTTCTATTTTTCATGAATTTCCACCTTCTGATTCTGTTTATGCTTTTCTCATCGTGTAAGATAATGAAAAACAGAAATTTAAAAGTGTATTTGCAAGGTTGAGTAGGCTTCCACCTGTAAAAGTTCTCAGCCCCCTGGAGAAAGGGGGGTTGTGAAGGTGGAGAATTTAAATTCTGAGAAACAATAGATTCTAAGAAGCCCTGCACGGGAGGATAATACACTTGATCTTAGCCAAAAGGCCGAGAAGCGATATGGGAGTATAACAGAAAAAATTACACACTAGGTAGGTTCTTTCCACTCCTGTTGTGCAAACAGGGTTACTGAATTAATAAGCAATTGGGAAATGTGAGCATAACTACCACCCTAATGAGTGGAGACTTCTGGGTGCCAGGCATTGGACCACCTATCATCCTTATTCTTCATGACTCTCAGATGGGAAAGTGGAGAACTTGAGAGGATAAGTGACTTTCTCCTGGTTTTGCCTGGAGGAAAACTGAGGAGGAGGACAGGGGCAGCACAGAGTGCAACCCGAGAGATGGCCCAGAGCTTTCGGAGGAAGCACATGCGGCTGGGGAGTGGCAGGGTCAGGACTGGAAGTACGTGGACCAGATCCTCCGCCTGTGCTGGAACCCAGGGGTCAGAAAATGAAATCTGGCTCTCAGCCTATTTCTGTACATTTTGGAACACAGCCACCCTCATCACATATGGCTTATGGCTGCCTTTCTGCTACAGGCGCAGTGAGTCCCAGCCACACAGAGTGTCACAGAGCCCAACATGCTCACTATCTGTCCACTGACAGAAAGGTGTGCAGACTCTGCTCTCACCACATGGGGTGGAACAGGAAGCAGACCTCTCCCTTTCTGCTTCTTTCTTCTGTCTGAACCCGTCTGCGGATTGTCTCAGTCAAATTCTCACTGAATCACCCCAAAGCGAAAACATCTCTTGCAGCTAAGTTTATGAAATGTCCTCCGGACCTGGAGGAGTCACCCAGGTTTCCAAGAGAAATGTTTTGAAAGATACCTAATATACGTAAATCATCTCTCTCGGAGGGGAAGAAAAGGTTCATTGGAAATCAGAACTGTTTCAGGTCTGGCCTGTCTGCAGTCTTGCATGTGTAGGTTGAAAACGAAGAGCTGGAGAAGGGGCATTTCAGTTAAAACATTTATTTAATTTGTGAGATTAAACAAACAAAAGAGAAAGCTGGCTTCTCTAGAGAAGTTTATAGAAGAGGGTCGAAGAACGTGGTCGCGCCCACCGATCTGTTTGGAAGAAGAATGTAGAAGCATAAAATCTCCCTGTGAAATGACTCTCCATTTGCCTTGCACTGTGTGTGTGTGTGTGTGTGTGTGTCGGGGGGGGTCATTGGGAGATTTCCACTCAGTTAGTAGGAATGCTGCTGCCTGCCCCCCCACACCTGTCTAAGACACCCCTAAACCCAGATCCATGGCTGCCTGAAGTCTGAACATTTGTCCTCTCTTTGGTGGCACTTAGATTACTTCTTTTAAATTAAGGCTTGTCCTTTCTGTTCCTGGAGAGAGGAAAAGTCAGTGAAAAAAATTTTCTTCTCCCCTTAGAGAAACCGATGTTGGCAGCAGTTTAGATGAATGGTAAACTTGCAGGACGATGTGTCAGGCCTCTGCAGCTTGAACCTCACAAAGGATGCCTTGGGGTCCCCTCGGGCAGTGGCAGCAGCCGGGCAGTTAGTGGTTCACACGCATCTCATCTCCAGACTCCCCGGCTCAGCAACACCTAGCTCTGATCTGGCAGCTGGGGACCTCAGGGGGAGGGGGCCAAGGAGAAGGAGTCACACCCCACAGCTGCCTATCTGGAGCCCTGGCAGGCGTTGGGAATACTTCTTTGCCTTTCATCAGAGGATTATGGCGAGAATGCCATTTAACCCTCACTGCGTCTTGCAAGTGCTTCTAGTCAAGAGAGCTGTGGGAGAGAAGGATGCCAGAGAGAGAGGGAATTTGAGGCTCATTCCAGGTCTTGTGCCCTTGCATAGGGGGCATTATACCAGGGAGCAAAGTCTCAGGGAGGTAGCCGATTGGCAGATCAACCGGGATAAGGGCGGGGATGGAAAGATGGGGAAGAGACATGGCAGAGATGGGCCAGTTGGTATGAAATAGACAGACCTGAAAACCTGAGACACAGGGTCAAACCCTAGGCATCTGTCACTGCCCCGAAATGGGTCCCCTCTATGCCCAGCAGACAGCCTGTACTATCCTCTTTCTCCTAGTTTTACCTGGATGAAAATTGCAGAGGACTGAACAAGAAAGGCCCAAGAGATAGGGCCAGCAGCCCTCAGAGCTGGTCTGAGACATAAAACCCACGCTCACAGCTGTGAGCAGGAGCTACTGATGTTCCTCTTAGCATCCATCAGTGGTTGACACAGCACTTTTGAATCCTTCACGTTCACTACCCCCCATGCCTGGGACTCCCATGGGTCTCTCTGCTCCCGCTTGGTTCAAAGCCCACAGCCTCTAACATGAACAAGAGCTCTTGCTTCCACTGCAACCTGCTAAAAATAACTACCTGGTAAACAACTACAGAACTCAGATTATGGGCTTTATATCATTTTACTGGCTTCCTTATTATTCTTTTTACTTGTACTGAAAATAGAAAGCATTGGTTAAGAAAAAATAATCCATCACCTTAAATACACCACTTTCCGGTTCTTCACCTCCCCACTCCCCGCCTTTACACACAGTTTTCATTTGTTAAACTCAAATTCTAGAAAAAGATACATGATGGCACTATGTCTATGCTGCTGCTGCTGCTGCTTAAAAAAAAAAAAGAAACGCACACCCAGGCTACATTGTTTAGGACAACAGTAAAAAAGTCTTTTTAAACATCACATGACAACACAGCGTATTCATTCCATCTCCTCCTTGTCCCCTCGCTACATGGCTCTCCTTTTCAGTGTGGCTTGTTTCTTTTCGCTGACTCATATCCTGATACACAATCAAAGCATATATACCAAGCAGAAAACACAAGGTGATTCGAATAAAAAGAAAATGTTCCATGGCAAGAGATGAGTAAGAGGCAGAAAATGAAAGACACTTCAAAATACAAAAGATCAAGACTACCTAATAAGCCTCAGTCCAGAAGCCACTTTTGTTGCATTGCCTTAAAGGTTTACCTAGTACACATTGGTCTCTCATAAAGAATGAGATTGCTTCTGTCTCATGGTGAATTTATAATGGAAAAGAAAAACAATCTACATTCAAAAAAAAGAAAAAACCGTACTAACAATATATGCCTGTTGTTAATAGGGTTTCACCATCAGCTTTCCATATCCTGCTTGCCCAAACCTGATTTCTCTGTTTCTTTATTTGAGTGAACAGCCTGCTTTAATTCCCAAGGCATTCACCCTCCCACCAAGAGAAGGCTGCCACCGCCCTGACTCGGAGAGGTCAGTAGATTAGGTAGAGCGAATGTCCTCTTTCCTCTCCCAAATGGAAGGCTTTGCTCAAGTCAAAACCCACAGGTGTCTACTGAAGTTAGAGGGGCTTCAGCCCAAAGAAGCCTCCCTGGCCCTGGGTTCATCTGGCTACCAAGTCAGAATTCCATGTAAAACCTGCTGACGCAATCGACACTGTCCATTCTCAATTCCCATCCTGCTCTTGACTCCTGAGTCAAGTCTCTGGAGTTTGGTTTCCTCCTTCCAAAGATGCTTGTTATTTCCCAAGACCATAGCCATGGGCCAATCCATGTCACTCAAGGGCTGCCTGTGCTTAAGCCCCAAACCAGCCCATCGGAAGCACACTGGAAATTCTTACCTTGGAGTCCCTAAGCCCTGTGTTTATTTTGGCTAAATGAGCACTGCAGCTCTGAGGCTATTTTATTTATATATATATTTTACAAGAGAACATGACTGGCCTGTGAAGCCTCATGGTAAATACAGCGTCTGCGACAGCACATGTGCCCTGGTTTGTTTATTCACTTACAGAAGCAAAGCACTTAGCCACTGAACTTGTCAGTCATGGACCCAGACATCCATGTTCACACAGCAGAGTGTCTGCCGTGGGGGCTGAAGGCCCTAACCAGCCTTTTCTGGGAGGTTTGAGTCTCAACAATCAAAGTCACGTGAAACAACATAAGCAAGTTTACTTCCCCAGCATCAACATTACCTTGGGTCCTGAAAGTTAGAACTTGAATTCAACTGTAATCCAAGCCGTTCAGTTTTGATCTCAGCTTTTCCTTTCGATACTTTTAGATTCGTGTTAACAGAAAATCTCACACCCAAGAAGCACCACCACATGCACAGGAATACTCTTAATACTTGAAAAGTGTGCACTGGGGAGTGGGAATGGGGCCAGGGAGGCCAGGAAGGGTGAGGAAGAAAGAAACGATATTCTAGATAGGTTTCCCATCCCCCATCCTGCTGCCTCTCCCTCATCTACTATCTCAGTGCTGCGGGTGATGAGTGGCAAATTGGGCGAGATGATTTGAAGTCAGAGAGCACATCTAGGTGGCAAACCAGGAATCCATCTCTGTCCAGCCAGGAGCTGGACAGATTAATGAGAGCGAAGATAACGAGTCTAGACTTCAGATATAAAAATGACTTCCCTTATCTCTGAAATGCTGTCACCTGTGGGGTTAAGGCCAGCCAATATAAACAGGGCACAGAAACCCTCGGGACTGTTTGCATAAACTAGGTTCTGTTATTAGGTGTGGGTGAGTGTCTCTGAGTGTGCTTATACACCCGGGCCAATTCATGGGAAGCATTTACAGAGTGGTTTCCAAATCCTTAGCACTGGAACCCGGGTGGAAATGTTAGCAGTGTCAACCTAAGAGGGTGAGATGTGAAATACACTGCATTTTAGCACCCCCGAGTTTGGAGGTTAGTTTTCCCTCCTGGCATAAGGCAGGCATCCCACATTCCTCTCTCTTTGCTCTGTTCTCTATTTACTTTATTAGGGATAAAATGTCGCTTTCTATTTTTCAGCCCTGTATTTCAAGTGCTCTAATTCCAGTCACCAAATGAGCCTCCTCCTTCCCTTAACCAGACACCGTCTCCAGATTTCTGCGACCTTCTCCACTTAGGGCTGTCATTCCTCATGTCTTTCCCCTAACTTTCTTCCCTCAAACAACTGTGTACCTCACTGAGGGTTAATTGAGACTGCTGCCTTGGTGCCCTGTGACTGGAAAGAAACCATCTTTGGTCCAAAATAAATCACTGCCACCTCATTTCACTTCTAATTTACTACTGACTTTTTTCTTTTTTTTGGTTCAGTCTCCCTCTCTTTTCTCACCACTCATGCATTTTCAGCCTCATTGCTCTCCATTGGACAATGCAAAGCTGAAAGGTTTATCTGTAACCTATTTGTCTCTATTATAGGTTTCTAAACTTTAATTAAACCAGAGACAGTGAGGCTCTCAATCGCCCTTTTTCCAGTATCTACAGGTGTTGCTGGCGCCATCTAGCGGTGAGAAGGTGGGGCATCTATTTTTCTCTTGGGAGCTTTGTCAAATCTGGAGGCTTATCGCCTCCGCCAAATTCACATCACATGGGAGGAAGGAAAAGGCATGCAGAAATTTAAAAATAACTTCTTTTTTTTTACCTTGAAAATTCTCACCTGCAAAAGCTGAGATGGGTTCTGGAAAAAAAAAACCAAAAAAATTTGAATTAGATGAGAGGAATACATAAGGTGAACACAGTGTATGATGAAGATGAATTTCATCAAGCTTTTTATACTATTCTGTGAAAAGTCTCCCATGCCCGCCACAGGCTCTGGGTCTAACACATCGTAGTCACGGGGGCCAGGGGGGAAAGATTCTCAAAGTTGCTTTGGAACAAAAAGTCCTTTATAGAGTAATGGGTCCCTGAAGCATTGTAATCAGTCACTTACCACTGATTACTTTCTCAGAGCCTGGATTAGTTTTAGATGCCGGGGGCCCCGAGAGTTGCCTGAAGGGAATAGGGTGGTCCCAGGTGCTTCTGACCATCATCAGGCACACACACACCCGGGACCCATGTGCCAAGAAAAGCACTTGGTGAGTTATTACAGTCACTCTGCAGACTGCAAGCAGGTCTCCTTCCTTCTCAGGATTTCTTCTTGCTTTTGGGAATGTCCATGCCTCTGATGGGAGGTGGTCCATGGGGTGAACTAGGTGACCTGGCTGCTCAGCACTTCTGTCCAAGGAGACAGTGTCCTTACTGTGCTGGTCACTTGGCATGCAGTATTTAATCTTACAACTCTGGCATGTTGGGCATTAGAGATATTAGCTTCAGAGCAAAATCTGAACTCTTATTTCACATGCCATAGCTCGTCCTGCAATTCATTCATGTAAAAGAACTGCCTGGGTAATTGTGTTATCATTCCAATATAACATATGTACTATTTCTGCTCACCAGTGAAGGTTTCCATTAAATCCATCAAACCCTTCCAGCATGTAATTCTGACTGGCAGTTGTTCTTGTCCTCTAGCATTTCTTTGCTAAAAGCTGGAGTCTGGTGATGGGGTCTCAGCACCCTGAATCTTCATATACTAAGTGCATGTGTCTTTCTGAATGGGAGCAGGGGTATAGGACTCCACCTTGTCTGACACCTCTCCCGGCCTGACTGCAGCCTAAGCTCTAACTGAACTCACATCTCGCCTCCTGCATGGACTGGTGCTACAGCACCCATTGGGGGAACAGCTGTGTTTGAAAACGAGGTGCTGCCTCCCCTGGTGGATCCCAGCCCTTGGAGGAGACACGAAGAGACAGATGTTCACGTACCCATGCAGTTCTCCAGTGGGACATCGGTGCTTATCCGAATGTCATCAATGGCAATTTCTCCCGCACGTCCTTTTCCTATAACTCCCTCGAACACAATCTAGAAGCAGGAAGAAAAAGCGCCAGGGTTAACCGAGCTTCTTGGTGCAAACAGTGCAAAGATTTCCAATTTTCTGTTAACTGTAGCTTAAAATCTGTGTGTGTGTGTGCGCGCGCACGCACGCACATGTGCCTTACTGCACCTGGTACACATCTGTTGACCACATGGCTCTGGTACTTGAAATCTCAATTTAAAATGAGTTGGTTGAAATCAAATGCATATTTAAGGGGATTAAAAAATACATATATATAACTAAGTGGTGGATATTGTTGTCAAGTAACTAGAATGTATTGACTAAAAGGACTACAATCAGAGCATGTTTAAAGGAGAGTTTAAATTTCCCTAGCCATGTTTTTTTTCTTTTTCTCACAAATCTTTCAGATGCTCAATCCAGGTATTTGGAAACTCAAGAGGACATGCAGGTAGGGGTAATGTGAGAAATGTAGTGTACAGGTTTGAATTACCTTGGGGGTTAGTTACAGTGTTACATTATTACAACTAGAAGGTAAGTGATTTTTCTTCACCACTAATTTGCGGGGCACCTACTATGTGCCAGGCACCCTGACAGTTACAAAAGCTAAGAAGGCAAGACCCTCTGCCTGGAGAATCTCACCGTCTAGTGGGTGAGACAAAAATACCAACAGGGAGTAGCTTCACAACACATGGAGGTTTCTAAGTAGGAAGGCAGGTGGGGGCGGGACTCAGGCTATTTTGCAAAGGTGAGAGTGACTGCAGGCTGCATGCAGGAGCCTCTCGGCTCAGTGGTCTCCAGTCAGCCCTCGATTTCGCCCTCCCCAGGTTCTCTCTGCAAACGAGCACATGTCCTCTGGCAAGCTGAGCGAGCAGTTGGCTGCCTCACCAGCCATCTGTTGCTGCCTCTCGTCTGGGGAGGAGCAGGTTAATGCTTTGGCTGGTTCTCAGTCACCTCTTCCACAGTGCCTACTCTGCCCAAGTTTCAGCCACAGCTGCGCATCCCCATCTGTGCCTTGGTCTCTTGCTCTGTGAGGGCACAGATAATAGAATTCAACTCCTGGAGCTGCAGGGTGAGAACTCACTCATTTAGGAATCTCTGTAACACTAAGCACCAACAGCCACCTGAACACTTGGGACGGGGCGGGGAGGCTGTTGCCCTCTCTTTCTCTGAGTCTCAGGGGTTCCCAGGGCGTCTTTTCTCCTGTGTGGAGGGTTTGTTTGTGTTTATTTCCCTGGCTTCTGTGTTCCTTTGTCAGCCTACCTGATAGCAATCTAAAATAAAATGGAGAGAAGAAACATTTGTTGGGGAAGATTTCAGCAGTATAAAAGGCAATAGGAGGAACAAAGAACCAAGTCTGGGTGTAGAGATAGGCACATTCTGAATAACAAATAAGAGTGTCATTTAGTTGCCATGGCGACGGGAGAAACACAATGAAAACAGCGGCGCTTAACCGCGTTCCCTAATGATGAATGGGCACGGCCTTTGAAATATTGAAACGCAGATCACAAGGATCCCCTCGGATCTCCGCGCCGTCTCCCGTCGCCACCCCACCTGGTACTCCATGTCGTAGCTGGGCAGGATGATGCGCCCGTGTTTCCACTCGCCGCCCTGGTCCTCGCGGATGACCCAGAGGAGCTTGCTCTCCTGGCTGGCTTCGCGCACCACCTGCAGCGCCACCCCGCGGCCGCCCGTGGCTTGGTACTGGAACTCCATGCACACGGGGCTCCGCGGCAGGTGGACCGGCGGGCTGATGAGTCTCGCGTACTGGCCCTCTCTCCGCCCATCACTCTGCAGCCGCAAGAAGTTCCTGTCATCTGGAGGGGGAAAAAACCCAAACAGAGGTCCCTCGTAAATGCTTGGGAAGGACACCAGCTGGCAGTTGTGGCCCCTCGGGGGGCGGGGGGTAAGCCGGGGCAGAGTTTGGGTGTCCTTGGTTTATTTATGAACTTGTTCTCCAGGCTCTGTGTTCCTTTCTTAGGACTCTGATTCAAATGCTGCATCCCCTTAAGGCCCTTTCTTGAGTCTTTATGTCAAGAAGGTCCCTCCTGCCTATTTTCTCTGCATCCCTTCCTTTGTATCTTTTACATATGGCACCTGGCACCATCCGCCTTAGGTCTTGGTTGGCTGTATTGGTGCTTGTCTTTTCCCCCTAGATTCTGAGAGGCCAAGCCCACATTTTAATCATCATTTGCTTACCCAAAGGGCCAGGGCGCTGTAATGAACTGAATAATAAGGGGTGAAGTGACTGCTAGACTAGTGGATGGTTCTGGCCAGGTGGTTTATGCTTCAAGCCTTTATCATCTTGGCTGGGCACTGTCCAACTGGAAGACATTTACAACCTTCTGTCTCCAGCAGTGCTCCTGGATGAAGCTTGGGCTCTACCAACAGCAGCTCAGAAGCCCGGCATCCTTGTTCAAGCAGAGCAGGGAATGGTGGCTGAATAGGAGTGGGGGATGGTTGGCTGAGTTTGAGCAAGCTCCAGGAGATGGTGAAGGACAGGAAAGCCTGGTGTGCTACAGTCCATGGGCTGAAAAGAGTCAGAAAGTTCTGAGTGACTGAATAATGAACAACAAAGGGGTGATGCAAGGGACCTGAGACCCCACCCTGGGGAGGCCTGAACGTGGCCTTTCTGAAAGAGTCAGGCAAATACAGCCCCAATAAAACAGGTGTTGTCACCATCACTAACAAAAGCTATGTGTTTAGCAGAGGATAATGGCAACCCACTCCAGTACACTTGCCTGGAAAATCCCATGGGTGGAGGAGCCTGGTAGGCTGCAGTCCATGGGATTGCTAGGAGTCGGACACGACTGAGTGACTTCACTTTCATGCATTGGAGAAGGAAATGGCAACCCACTCCAGTGTTCTTGCCTGGAGAATCCCAGGGATGGGGGAGCCTGCTGGGCTGCCATCTCTGGGGTCGCACAGAGTCAGACACGACTGAAGTGACTTAGCAGCAGCAGCAGCAGCATACACACATTGGGAGATGAAGGTTTCACCCATCCAAATGTTTGAAGAATGTGTCTTTTGGCTGATGCACTTTTAAATGCATCAGGTACTCTGTGGGAGGCAGAGTTCCCTGTTGGCAGACCCCATGCCTTGCAGACACAGGTGTGGGGACCTGCACCGGCAAATCCAGTTCATGCAGGAGCATTTCGACCACTTGCACAGAGAACAGGGTGGCATTTGAGCAGAAAATCTCACTGTCTCCTTTTGGCCCTGAAACATCTTATGCTGAACATTTCTGCAAGATGGCAATGGCCCTTTTACACCACATAACCAGCACATCAGACACCTCAGGATCATGTTAATCTGAGATGTGGGCACAGAGTTTTTTTTACTTAACAGGGACTGGGAACATTTTTGTCAGGGAAGGACAGGCAGGGACTCTAGAGCCCAGAATCAGCAGGGACTCCTGGGCCACCCATGTGCTGCTGTGTACCTGCCAACATCATCTTTCTAGTGAGAGCAGAGCCTGTGGCAGTCCTCCCATCAGTGGCCCAGAAACAGCTCCTTCCCTCCTCCTGGCCACCTCTCTCCCTCCTCTCCGTCTCCCCTAAGTCCTGGTTAGATTCTCTGGGGTTATTGTTCTGGAAGCTACCCTCCCCTGAAGTCAAATTAGACCAGTTTAAGATGCATAGTCAGGATTCTAGTTTGGGATACCTTAACCATCTAGAGGCACACTACCCCACACCATGGGAGCTCTTCAAGGCCAAAGTTAGCACAGATATGGAGGCAGCTGTCTACAGCAGAGAATTTCAATGATGGTGATCTGCTGAGGAGGAGACACTGGTGTCACAACCAGACACTCAAAGATCTTCTAAACCTATGCTTCTCCTATCAGATCTCATTACTACCACTATTAATGATAATAATTATAAGGCCTATTTGCATACTGCTTTACAGGTTACAAAGCATGTTGATCTGCCTTTATAATTTAATCATCGCTATATACTTGTGAGCTGGGTCTTATGAATCTTACTCTACACAAGATGCAGAAATTGAGGCTGGGAAAGGTTCAAGTGACTTGTCCGAAGTAGAAAGGCTAGTGAGTAGCAAAGCTGGACTTGACTTCGAGTTTCTCTACCTTCGTGCAGTAGGCCCTTCACTTCAGCTGTGCCCCTGGTAACCTTGTCCCAAGTCTACGTGATCTACATATGATTTAAGGAAACCGGCTTCTCTACTGGTCGCTGTTCCCCTTTCTCCTTTTACCTGTAATTCTCTGCTTCCCCCTGTCCCCCACCCCACCACTTTTGCCAGTTCTTCTCCTCACCACTCTGTACATTTCAACATTAATGCCTCTCTTCTTTCAATAACTCAAGCATTTACTGACCATACCACTGATTTTACCTGGTTTTTAAAAAGACTGGAGGCCATTTTCATGCATTTCAGCTCCCTGCCTTGTACTGCAATTAAATTGTTTGCTATACGTCTTTTCTATTTCCTTGGTTAGACTATAAGGTCCTGGCCTTACACACAGGAGGGTTAAGAATGCTTCTTCTCCCTGCCCCTAGGTAGTGACACATACATATATATGACAAAATTTTCTGTTCCCATGAATGAATGAATGATAAACACATGGATAAAGAATGTTATGAGGCTCTCTATTGGAAACAAGAACAGATCAGGAATCAGCTGGGCTCTGTAATCCCTCAGGTTCTTATAATCTCACAATTCCCTCCCATTCTACTGAGCCAACAGCCCTTTTCAAAGGTGAGGTGGATTTTTGAGACGTTCTGCTTTTTATTAAGGAACGTTTATACTGAAATATGAGTATGTATAAGTAAAAATGCACAACAGCTTTTGCAAAGTAAATATACCTATAGCCGATACCCAGATCTTAAAACAAGGTGACCTGTGGAAGCATCCAGTCCACTGAGCCGCCAGTGACAACCCCCCAACATGCTCCCACGCTCCAGTCATTTCCAAGACTTTACGGCTTCCACCTCGTATAGAAAGGAAACCAGATTTCAGAGACTTATTATTCAGCCTTCTTCCTTCACAGTTTCACAAATAAGACCCACTGGCTGTCTGAAAATTGCTTGGCAGAAATACTGTCACTTGTGTGAATTTACATTCTTAAGCAGCAGGGGAATCATAGCATAATGGTTAGAATTTAGTCAGTAAAATGTGTGTGGAGGTGTAAAATGCCGGGCTGGCTGGATTTTCTCCGGGTCTGCTTTATTTACCCATCCTGTTGCTAAAACTTCAGGCACCGTGAGGCCAGAGGTGTCACAGACTGCCTCTCCCGGGGACCTGAACTGGCCCCCTCCCCCTCCCCCTTTCCCTCTCTTCTCTTCTCTCTCTCTCTCACAATAAGATGATAATCACTGTGCATGATTTAAAGGACCCCTGGAAGACCAGGGAGTTAATGCTGGTGGCGTGCTAAGCACGAGCAGCTGAAGGATCATAACTCAGTGCTGACATCTGAGCTAATCCACTGGTTTGCAGAATCTCTAGACAAGCAGGCCTCTGAATTTCACTTAGTGAAATCACTTGTGCCCCACTTGTCTGTTAAGTGCTATGAGCTGGAGGGAAGAAAGATGATATGTAAATTTAAGGAATTAGCAGGAGACATCAGTCAGAAGGACGCTGAGCTGCAAAACATCCCCGCCTGTCACTGAGAGAGGACTGATTAGAAGCAGGACATCATGAAGGAATGACTTTGGTCAAGAGAAGCCCAGAGAGGGGAAGAGGAAGAGCAGGGGCAAGAGAACTGATGTGAATTGAGCACCTCGAGGTGCCAGACATCACGCTGGGGGCTTCATTGCCTTCCGTAATCTTCCTGTGAAATAAGTATGATGTTCTCCATTTTTACCAAAAAGGAAACAGGCTCAGAGAAGTGAAAAGTGTGTCCCAGACCACTGCTAGAGAGGGATGGAAGTAGGATCTGAACCCTCATTGGACCGAGTAAAATCGCCAGAGCCTCATCTCTCATGGGGGCTGGCATCCTAATGTTTGCTAATCTTTTAAAGGCTCAGTCTTCCCACCTGTGAAATGGATACAATAATAGCAATATTGCATAGGGCTGGGAGGAGGAGGAAATGGAAAGAGCCTTTTAAAGTGCTTTGCATAGAAACAGGGGCACAGTAAAAGCTCCATAAAAGCTATGATCTTTATTTCAACTACCATCCCTGGACACTCTGCCTCCTGTTTTTGTTCAGCCACTAAGTCACGTCTGACTCTTTGCAACCCCATGGACTGCAGCATGCTAGGCTTCCCTGTCCTTCACCATCTTCTGGAGTTTGCTTAAGCTCATGTCCATTGAGTCAGTGATGCCATCCAACCATCTCATCCTCTGTTGCCCCCTTGTCCTGCCTTCAATCTTTCCCAACATCAGGGTCTTTTCCAATGAGTCGGCTTTTTGCATCAGGTGGTCGAAGTATTGGAACTTCAGCTTTGCTGGCTTTTTTGTTTCTTTTAGAAAGAAAAGGGGTCCAAAGAGCCCCAGTAACCTGGGAAGACCATTCAGAGACTCAAAGGAAGTAAGGTTTGGCTCAAGGACAGTAAAAATGTTCTCTGGAATAAGATGGTTCCCAGATACGTCCTAACCCCAGAAATGGGCCAGCCCCATGCTGTATACACTAGGCATTGTTGACCACATGTCTTTCGGGTCAATCTACAGTAGACAACTAAGAAGGCAATGGCACCCCACTCTAGTACTCTTGCCTGGAAAATCCCATGGACGGAGGAGCCTGGTGGGCTGAAGTCCATGGTGTCACTAAGAGTCAGACACAAGTGAGCGACTTCACTTTCACTTTTCACTTTCATGCATTGGAGAAGGAAATGGCAACCCACTCCAGTGTTCTTGCCAGGAGAATCCCAGGGACAGGGGAGCCTGGTGGGCTGCCGTCTATGGGGCTGCACAGAGTCGGACACGACTGAAGCGCCTTAGCAGCAGCAGCAGCAGCAGCAGCACAGTAGACAAAAGAATACATGATTCTGGAATGAGAGTGGGGCCCCAAAAGACCATTTAGAAGGGGCCAGCCCTGCTGTTCAGAGGAACTACACTGAAAACATCCCCAGCACAGCTGTCCACCTTTGCTTTAAATTCTCCAAGGCAGGAGTTTTCAAAGGCCATGCTGGCAATGTGGTGTTGTTTTTTTTTTTTTTTCCGAGGGGGCGGGGCGCACAGCCCTAACTGTCAGAAACGTCTTAAATTCAGTTTTAAGTTTTCCCACTGTCATTTAGACACATGTCATCTTTCTATTCCCCCATGAAGTACAGCCAATTTCTGTCCTCTGACTAAGAAACAAGTTCAGTCCTGAAGAATTAAGACCCTGGTCTTTGCTTCCTCAGGAAATATAACCCTGGCCTGATTAGATGGGTACTTTGCTCAGTTCAGTGCTTCAGCTCCTTTAAGTCCCGACATCCCTGTCTCTGCTGTGAGTGAAGCACATGAAGTGTCAATGGAGTTTGCTCTTCTGGAACATTCTACTTTATGGCCCACCACTGTCAGACACAGAGGAAGTTTTAGCAGACAGTGACTATTGATGACTTGATAGAGCAAAGGGTTGGCCTTGCATGGGTGGGCTACTTTACTGATTTGCTTGGACTTTAGGGGAAAAGCCCTTTGGATGGTTAAGAGGTCCCAAAACATGACAACTGACTGGTTAAGAACCAGGTCTGCCTGCTAGAGGTGGTCTTCTTCTTCTTCTTTTTTTTTTGTAGTTTGATGGCAGTGATGTCGCCAATGGATGGTTTCCAACAAGAAAAGAATGTAGAGGAAATACATTTAGCTGCAGAAAGAGAATGAAACGAAAATGTCCCAGAGATACAATCCCTCTCCTCTTGGACCTGACATACTTGGGAAGCATTCTGCTGGGTCCTTGACTCAAAACATCTGTTGTTGCCCATGACACAGGGAAAACAAGCACAAGGGAATGAATGAGAGGAGTTCAAAAGGGCAGAGAGGAAGTGCGGAGGACAAGGTCGCTCAGGCATCTTAACCTGCTGCTGTCTTTAGGAAGGGTCTCTTGACATTTCACCTGGCGATTTACAACCACATCTGGCTTCAGCTGCATAAGTGCTGGGTGATCACGTGAATGTTCCTGGCCCAACTGCAACAGAATCAATGGCGCCGACACCTTACCAAACCCTGAAATAAATCACCAGTCTATTCTCCTGGCTATCGCAAAGCCAAACACACCATCTGTCCAACACACACATCTCCTGGCTAGCATCTTGCCCTCCTGCTAGAACAGCCATCTGAAAGACTATTTAGTGCTGCAGGAGATGGAGTCTCTTCCTATAGGTCATGCTTAAAACGTGAGTCAGCCCCTCAGCTGGTCTCTCAAGGTCAGCCGATGTCTGCTAAGGTCCTCAAATTAACAACTGGTTAAGGGAAACATTGACTTTGGATGAACTCCACAGAATGTTCTCAAGGTTTACAACTGACCAGTTTGTGGACATTTGAGGTCTCAGGCTTGGGTTTTGCAGAAGTCTATCTGGAGCTATTTTTTTTTTTTTTGCTATGGCAGCTTTTATGAAGGCTTGCAATCGAGACATTCTTTATCACACTGCCCCTTCACTGTCAATCTACACTCAACCAGTCATGACTTGCAGAAGATAAGGAAAAATAGTTTCTCCTGTCTACTGCTGTGTTTTCTACAGAGCCAGAGATATTTTCCTCCCTACTTTCCATGAAGAAGGGTCACTATGCTTTCATTTTCCAGTTGATGTGATTCCTTAAATATGGCTTTCTTTTAGCCCAGCTGCTCCTGCTCTTTAATTTTAATCTAGCCTGGTCTGAGAAGTTCCTGTCTCCATATCTGTAGTGGCTGTGCCCCAGCCAAGTCACAGTAACTGCTTTCTGAAGGTAATTCGAGCTAATGGCAATTCCGTGTCTGGACTGTTTGTTGCCATCAGCCCCACCTATGAGGAAGGTCTTTTTGAGTTCAGAGAGTTGCTTTTTAATTCAAAGAGTCACTGCTAGCTCACCACCCAAAATCAAGCCCATTGTAAGCAAGTGACTCATCTCTTTCACTGATTCCTTTGTGACCATCTACTGACCATCCCCAGCTACACTTAATCCTCTTTGTGCATGTCCCACAGTGAATCACAGTCCTGGCCCTCCATGCTCCTGGAGTTTATTCAGCAGCCCGATGTGCATTACAACAGCGCTACATCTGATGGAATAGCCACCATTCGTAAAATCTGAGTATTTCAGAACATGGTATTCTTGACCGACTCTCACTTGTTTTTGAATCCAGAGTAAAGGTTCTGGTCTCTCAATCTAATAAATATGCACATACTAGGTTGCCAGAGCTCTGTCCTTTTAGAAAGGCAAACTAGTCCCAATAGCTTTTGACTGTTTTCTTTATATTACTTCCACAACTTAAAGTTACTGAAATGAAGTAATATTGAAGTCATACTTCATCAGGTCAACAAACATATCAAAGAACACATATGTAGGGTGACCACACACTTGAAGATGCTGAGGCTGACCTGGCATAGCACCCTGTGTATTTAGCCTTGTCTCATTCCTGAAGATAATAATAATAAAACAATTTTTGTTACTATAATTGCTATTACTTAGTATTTACTCTTTTTGATTGAATGGGATAGTTCCGATACTGTTTACTTGCTGACTTTACTGTGTTACTCACTCAGAATGACACAGTGACAAAAGTACCAGGCACTGAACACTCCCATGAAGGGATCAAAGAGAAGACACATCCCCCTAATTATCTGCCCCTTGATTTACACCAAACCAAGGAGCAGCAGCAGCAGCAAGGACCCTGGAAGTTACTCTCATGTTCATGTCAAAAGGTGCTTGAACAGCGCTGACCACGACAGCATCCTGTGATGACTGGCGTGTTCCCCATCTGCACCACCCCACACAGAGTGGGTACCGAGCCCTTAAAATGTGGCTGGTATGATGGAGGACCTGAAGTTTTATCTGTATTTAATTCTGATTAAAATTAAATTAGCCATAGGTGGCTAGTGGCTACCATATGAAGCAGGGCAGGTCTAGACACACAGGTTCACCACAGCATCTCTTTGCCTTGTTCCTTGCTGAGGAGTCTCTGCCTTGTGCCTTGCTGAGCTGAATCTGATCATCTTCAAAATTGCACCTAAATTCTGTTTCTGATCAGCGCACCTGAGAATGTCTGCAGGAGATACAGTGGCTCCCACTAGGGGAGACATTTCCAGTGTCATTGCAGTTACAGGGCAAAGGCAAAGTGCCTTCTCAGAGCGGGCTTCCCAGGTGGCACTAGTGGTAAAGAACCCACTGAGCCAATGCAGGAGACAAAAGAGATGTGGGTTCAATCCCTGGGTCGGGAAGATCCCCTGGAGGAGGACACAGCAAACCCACTCCAGGCATTCGCAACAGTGTCCCCAGGGGCTACTATGAACATACTCCAGGCTTCTAAGTCACAAGCAAAGAGCTAAAAAAAGAAATTCTGAGTATCTTGAAAGACTATCTTGAAAAACAAAAACAGTGGAATAAAACCAGAGGGTGTCTTGTCAGCTTTAAGCAACTCTTTCCACTAGCCAGAAAAACTGAACTTAATTGCTTACTTAAAAGGAAAAGAAGAAAACAAAACAAGAGAAAAGAACGAAATCAGAAAACATCTAAGGAATGTAAGTCGTTTCCACAGACAGTTCTAATCAAATAGCCTGTTATGATATTTCAACATGGCTATTTCCTTTTTTCTTTCCTGCCTTCTCCCTCTGCACTTGATGGAGACACCTCCTTTCTTAACTGTAATTACTTTTGTTTACCTATCTAACAAGGAGATAAAACACACGGCACACTTAAAGAGTGGTGCGGTCTCCTCTTTGTGGAGGGGTGAAGTGTGGGTGACACAGTGGCTTTCAGGCTTGACTGAGAAGGTCCCGTGATTTTGAACCCGTCAGCATTTGCCCTGCCCCTAACCAAGTACAGCTGTTTCCTTTCTCCCAACTGCTCCCCTCGGGGCCCCAGTTTTTTTTTTGAAGAAATAGAAGAAGAAAAAGAAAAAAGGACCACCCTGAACAGAAAGGGCTTTCTATCCTCTCCTGCTTAGAATCCAGCGTCATGTTTTGTAAGGAGAAGGATAGTGGGAAATACAGCAAATGATTCTTTAAATCTTCGGGGAATGGACAGACGGGCTCTGAAGACAATATTATGATTCGATTTTTCTGGAGGCAGCATCTAAGGGCCGCTTTTGCAAACCTCAGGGATTCCTCTGGAAGAGGAAAATTGTTATTTTCTTTCTCAGTTTCTTAAGGGAGAAACAACATTAGATCTAGCAGTTCCTCATGGCCCTAATTTTCTTTCTGTCCCTATCTAGCCAGCCAAGGTTGGACTTCTGCCCGCTCTTCGAGATTGCTCTGAAAAGCCCTCCCAAACCGCAGGGTGTAATGAATCAAGCGGAATGAGGGCAAGGATGAGGATCCCCAGCCAGTAACTAGAGTCGACCGATGGGGCATCAGGTGAGGGCCAGGGCAGGGCGAGGAGTGGGCAGAGAGGAACCTTTTCAAACAGAGTAACTTAAGCTCTTCCCAAAGTGTCACTTGCAAATTAGTGGCCTTGGAACCTGGACCTCCAGGTCAGCCTAGACTGGGCTGACCTCAGGGCTTCCTAGAGAAAATCTGCTCAGAAGAGTGCAAGGGAGGAAGTGGAATTGTTAGAAAGAATCTGAGGATGGATGCTGATTAAGATTTGGTAAATTTCCCCTTCATGCAAAGCGCCTTTGCCAAGCTGCCCCCTTATATACACACCACACACACACACATGCATATAAACCACAAACACATTCAAACACAAACATACAGACACACACACGTACGCACACATTTGTACATGCACACAAACCAAACACATGCATATCCATATTTACAAACACACAAAATCGACACATAAAAACATAACATATGCACGTACAGACACAGCCACAAAAAACTTGAGAAAGAAACACATGCACAAACATACACACACAATGCACACACACCTATAAATGTGCATACACACAGACACACACCCTGCAAATCTCCTTTACGTTTGTATAAAAAGTGGGGGTTGGGAAAAACAACCAATTAATTGGGCCAAGTCTCAAAGGAGAGGAAATGAAATGAAAAATCCAGGCTGGGTTATAAAAATAAGTATTTTTTTCCAACGTGCAGGAGGCTCATTATATTAATTAAACATTATTGCAGTGAACGAGGTGGGGAGGGTGATTAAGGCTGGGACGAGGGTAAGTGTTCTCCCCCGTTGCCCAGGGCGGTGGTGATCTTCAGATATTAATCTCTCTGAGCACTCAAATGCTGAAGAGATAAACACTTGAAATATGAAAATGTTTTTCTCCGGAGCAGACGCTGTGACCCTCCGGGAAAGCAAGTGCAGGCCGAGTCAGAAGGCGGTGGTGCTCTCCCAGCATCTGTTCCACTGCCACCCCTGGGGAGGGGGGACACAGCCAGGCCTGGGGGTGGGGGGCAGCAGAGTCACTCTGGGAGACTCTGCACAAGGGGACGCCTTTCCCCCTTTCCTGCTCTAGGCAGGCAACGTATGATCTACTAATTTCTAGAATTAACCTCTTTCCTCTCAAACTCTTTTGGCGGCCTAGGTCCAGGAGCATTGAAAGCTAACTCGTGATGTGCTGGAGCAACGTCTACTATGTACTGGCTTGAGAGAGCTGACTGTGGAATTTTCTGGAATTTTGTAAGCCAGCTGTTGAAACACAAGCATTATTACCAATGGAACTATATAAAGTTACCCAAAAATTAAGGATATTAAAAAACAAAAGGAAAGAAATTCTCAAAGTGCAATACTTCCTAATCATTTTAATACATCTTACCAGTACACATGATTCCTAAGTTATTTATATCTATTGTATCTGCGTGATGGAAAAAACTAAGGCTGTGTTACTTACTTCTCCACTCTGCCTCTGATGATGTCATGTTGGTAGCTTGCGTTCAACCACAGTGGGAGGATTTACACCAGAGAGTGGCAAGCATTACAAAGCAGATTTAGAAAAAAAGAATCCTGGTGCTTAAACCTTACTGGAACACTGCTATAAAAGCCTGCCAGAGTGTGGATAACTCTTGTTTCTACCTGCTTAGAAGGGTAAAGACAACCCCTCTCTATACTTTGGCCACCTGATTCAAAAAGCCGACTCACTGGAAAAGACCCTGATGCTGGGAAAGATTGAAGGCAAAAGGAGAATGGAGTGGCAGAGGATGAGATGGTTAGAGCGCATCGCCAACTCAATGGGCATAAATTTGAGCAAACTCCGGGAGACAGTGGAGGATAAGGAGCCTGGAGTGCTGCAATGCATGGAGTTGCAAAGAGTCAGACACAACTTAGCAACTGAACAACAACAACTCTGTCAGCAGTGTCAGGAGAGGCTTTGAGACCAAGTGGGTGGCTTCCTAATATTCCAAGGACTGGCGGCGATGCTCTTTGAGAGGCCAAGTGGTTCACGCCCTTGACTTGGTTTTCGACAGAAGTGATGATACCTTCCCAGAAGTAGCAGTCAAAGAGTTTGCGCCAGGAGTTTCCCAAAGAGCCATTTTAGGAACCATACGCAGCTTGGAGCTGCCCAGAGGCTCTGTGCTTGTGGTGGCTAGCGCAGACTGTGGGAACAAAGGGACATTGGCTCGGCCCTCTCCTAGAACTCCCGGCTGCTCTTTCTCTCTTCTTTTACCTTAGCCTCTCTCACTCCCTCCCAGCCTCCAGGCTGCACTGTAATCACAGGAGACGGCCAGGAACCGCCAACCAGCTAGCTATTCCGTGGGGTGATGTTGTCAGCAAAGACTCGGTGGTTTGTGGGCAAAGAGCAGAGGACTGCTCCATGGTGGGAAGTTATTAGGAAGCTCGTCAGGGAATCTAGAGCTGGAAAACATGGTGCAGGCTGGTCCTGCGTGTGTGTTAAGTCGCTTCAGTCGTGTCACACTCTTTGCCACCCCATGGACTATAGCCCACCAGGCTCTTCTGTCCATGGGGTTCTCTAGGCAAGAATACTGGAGTGAGTTGCCATGCCCTCCCCTCCAGTGGATCTTCCCAACCCGGGAATCCAATCTGTGTCTTCTTCACTGCAGGTGGATTCTTTACCACTAAGCCACCAGGGAAGTCCTCTCTCAGCTCATCACTCATGGCTGGCTTACCTGGAAACGTCCGGTCGTCGGGGCTGGAACTGCTGGCCCAGGTGCCCCTGAGCCACTTGGCGTGATCGTACATCCAACCACAGGGCTCCTCCGGGAAATCAAAGTTGCAATTGAATCCTGAAGGGAGCTGCAAATCTTTGTCTGAAAGGAAAACAAAACCCAAAAACAAGGCAAATGAAATGGGTCGGGAGAACAGCCACAGTGGTGCTATTTAAACCGCTGGCAGGGCCTAAGGGGAGAGCAGAGAAAGCAATGGCTCCCTTTGCTTATTCACTGAACCCATCTTGGCGATGGTTGGCTTTCGGGTCAGCCTTTGGTCTCATCCTTCCCAGGCATGAAAGCCAAGTCTGCCAGTGGTTCCCATAGTCAGCAATTATAAATGAGGCCACCAAATGGCTGCAGGCTCTAATCAGCCTCTTCTGTCCACCTTGGAGAGCAGACAAATGTGAAAATCGCTGTTCCCTAAATGCCGGAGAAGAATGTCTCCCCAGTGCCTCAGTGGAAGGCGGGATCCTGCCAACCTGGCTGTCAGCAGTGATGGGCAGCCTGTTGGCATCTGCAGAGGCTGGAATTCGAAATGCAGGAGGTGCTGGCTAGGGAGGAGAAAGTGACCTCGGAAACAAGGAGGGCTTGTTTGCTCCCCTTCACCTCCCTGTGCCAGGTCTCTTGTTTCAGAGGACCAGTCAGTTCAGAGTCCTCAGGGGGAGGTGCTGCCAGGAGGGCAACTTGGCATGTTAAGGGCAAAAACAAGGGGGGTAGGGACAGACCAGCCTGCCACCCAGCTCAGCGCCAATCAGGAGGAAGAATAATTTCACATGGCTCGGAGTGCTCCAAGGCCAGGATTCCAGGGGCAGCAGAGAATGGAAATCTAAGAAGAGGCCACACAATGGCTTGTCTCCATCTGCAGGGCTGTTCACCTCTAAGTGAATAGACTGAACCCAAGAGTTTCTTTTGAGGTTCCACTTAGCTCTAAAAATCCAGTCTGAGCTGGTGCCAAACATGTGATGAAGTGGGGGTGGCGGGGTGGGGAGAGAGGAAATGGGAACCCAAATTAGGACTCTTGGCTGCGGAGACAGCGGAAAAACGCTGCTCAATGCTGGGAGCAGGGAGGAAGTGGGGTCTTTGGCCTTTTCACTTCCCTTCTCAGGCTTCCCAGAGAGGAATTTCCGTGGGGAAGACCTAGAATGCAGGTTAGGAAGTCGACAGGGAACAACAGACTGACGGCAACAAGCTGCTCCCACCCTGGGGGCGAAGAGGGCTCACCTCTGAGGGGAGGGCCCTGCTGGCCTGGGGGCACACGGCAGACTGCCGCTGGGTCCTGCTCGTCTTTTCCCCTTCCCAAGAAAGAATATTTAATATTTGCCCATCCATGGCCAAAGTCAGCATGAGAACAAACACATGGAATCTATTACTGCAGCATCAACCTGTGGCTTGGAAAAGTCAGCCCTTCGCCCTCACCATCCCCTTCTCCCGACAACTTCTAAATTTCTATTTTTCCATTCAAAAATATGGAGTAATTCAATATAGCATAATTCCTCTCGAATGTTTATATGCATACTGTATCTCAGGAACCCAATTCCACAAAGAGATCTTTTGCTAAAAAAAAAAAAGAGAGAGAGAAGGGAGGAACCACTACAGAAACCCCAAATGAGACAAACCACACTATAAACGGGAAAATTATATTAACTTCTGATTTGCAACAGAACTCTTAAATTTTCCTTTGGATTGGCATTTAGATAAAAACCCTCCTTTTGCCCTCCACCAAGCTAACTCTGCTAATCCAACACCACACAGTAAATGAATGCATTCCCCTTTTGGCTCTCAAACTCTTTCAAACATGTCTTGGAAGATTCTCCAAGTCTCCTTCTCCTCTTCATAAAACAAAAACAAGTTCATTAAAATGTCAGAATTCTGAATTCAACTATCCCTGACCAAGAGTGTCCCCCACCTCCAACCCGCCCACACAATATACAAAAGCGCATTCCTAAAAGCATATGCATTAAATTATCATTTTGCAGTCATACAACTTCAGCATTTATTTTTGGCTCTCCTCCCATTCTTCTTTGTAGCCATTTTTGGGAGCCGTCTACCCCATCAGCACAGTTCCTAGTACTGTCAAGTGGTTAAGGGCGTGGGTTTCACAGACTTTACCATCCATCTACCCACTACTGGGTGCTAGGTTTTTACGTCTCCATCACTTCCCCAGCCTCTTCACCAATCTTCCCTCATTTGGTTTAATCAACAATTAATAATGATCAGCAATTTACTGTAAATTGAGGCTGTCAAGCATTTAATCCTAGTAAAAAATGCCAGGTGTTCCAAAATTTGTGGTTTGTTAGGAATGTCCTCATATGCTATGGCCTCAGCAGGAAGATTTAAAATGTGATGTCCTTCTTGGGCTCTGCCAATTATTGTTTTTTAAAATCTGAGTTGGATATGCTTAGGAGAGAAAATGAAAATGATATAGATTTCCCATGTGATGAGGTCGATCGGAAATTAAGAGGCCCTGAGTGTTGAGGGACAACTGAGGTGCCTTTTCATACTTCTGCCTTTGTCACTGACCTCACTCGCCTTGTGGAGAATGCAGTGCCCACTCTTAGAGTCATAACTATAATGCTTTCTCAACTAGTAATGGTGAAGACACAGGGAAATGCAGATAAGTCATGGTTAACTGCTGAGTTAAGCCAACTATTGTGTTCCACTGACCAAGTCACTCAGCTGACAGACAGATCTCCCTTTGACTGTGCTGTGGACCCAGCCATCACGGTTGTGGATTCTAAAGATAGGAAGTGAGGGCTCGGAAAGGAGACTTCTCAATGGAGTTTTCCTTGGATGGACCCTTATCTCAGCCGATGACCAGTGTACTGGTTTTTCCAATATCTGAATCCTTCTAGAGAGGTTATAAATAGCCACTGCCCCAAGTCCCTAAGTGCCACACCTTCCTGACCTCGGAGCAAGGGACCCCCAGTTCCTGGCCCCAGCCGTGGACCAGCCTCCACTGTGACTGGCTGGCACCCATGCCACCCCAGATGAAATAAACCACCACCCCATCCTCACCATCCTCAAAGCTGCAGTTCTCCCCACAGTCCGTGGCCTCCTCGTCAATGGGATATGGGGTGGTGGTCTCTTCGCTCTTCACGGTGGGTCCCAGTGTCTCAACTGTGGGCTTTGAGTCTGCAGAGAGGCAAAGTACGGGAGTGAATCCTTCAGGCAGCAGCCTGTGTCACACCCAGCAGGAGGAAGATGCCAAATATTAAGTCTCTCCTCCAACGGTGGGCCTTTCAAGATGGAAGGAGAAAGGAAAGCCAAGATGGACACACACACACACACACACACACACACACCCATGAAGTCATTTCTGTGTGCTATGGTGAAGTTAAAACCATAACCTGTGTTAAGGAGAATGGTCCCTAGCTGTAGAAATCCCTCCCTGGGGGGAGGGATGAACGCAAACCTACCTGTTTACTCCACTGCAGAGAGTCTGAAGTGCCAGGCTATAATGAATGTGGGTGACACTGACCCCAGGCGGGTCTCAACCATGTCCTGGGTGTTCTGTTTAAGACACTGGACCTAGTGGTCCAGTGGTTAAGACTCCACGCTTCCAGTGCAGGAAATGTGAGTTCAATTCCTGGTCGGGGAAGATCCCACATGCCATGTGGCATGACCAGAAATGTCAAAAAAAAAAAAAAAAGATCACTTAAAGACACAAGTATGGGTGACACATGTAGTGAACCACACAAATCAAAAATGGTTTGAAAAAAAGTCTGGGTTCACACAGTGAGCTCCGTCCTGTGGAAGACACGTCTGCACACTGGAGTGCCCCTGGCTCGGCCCAGCTGGCACACGGAACAGGCCTTCTCATCTCTACCTTCTCTGAGTCAGACAGTGCTTTTATGAATCAAAGCTAACCCGACCTGGGAGCCCATCTGTTACAGGATCATCAGAAGCACAAGGGTTGAAGTCACAGCCAAGCCACTGGGAGGTGGGACCCCAGACACTGTTCCTGTTTGCACAAAACTGAATGGAAAAGAACAGGGCTCAAAGGGACTCAGACTCACTCAGTGGAAAGCATTTAGGGCTGTGCCTTTAGGTCAGGGTGTGATAAGTACAAATGCTTCTAGGATACAAACCACCTTTGTAATCGGGGATGGCCCACTGGGGGGCAGGGAGGGTAAAGGGCTGCAGGAGAAGTGTTAGAGGAACTCCACCTGCCTGCTGTAAAGGAGGCCACCACCAGGATGGCCCCAAGTAGGGAGGTGGCCAGATCTTGCAAAAGGATGTCTCTTCCCACACATGAAGCAAAAAAAAAAAAAAAACAGGGAAAATCTCCAGACTTGTCAATGTTGGTAACTGATTCAAAACCTGAGCAGCAGGCAACCAAAGCTGGCTGCAGGCAGTCAGCTCTGCCCTGGGCTCTAGGTGATTCATTCAGCCGTCCGTTCACTTGTTTATTTGTTGCTGCCAGTCATTCATTCGGCAACCATTCGTGAAGTGAATGAAAGCATGAGTCAGGTGCTAGGTGGGGCCCCAAGGAATGCTGGAAACTGATGTCTAAGTCTGCGTATTGTGAGGTGGGGTCTTCATCCCAGGGCTGGCCTCCCATAAGACTCCCCAGAAAGCCTGTGCACGGCTCCTACTATTTCTATATGTGTTTTTTTGTGCTGTTGTATGTAATTAGGCATCTTTGTCATCACCCTTTAGGATACCATTCAATAAAGCCGGGAGCTGAAGGAAATCACTAACCACGCTGAATAGCTTTTTCATGGTCGACTTCCCATCTTTCTGCTATTAAATACTACGAGCATAACCTTTCATACTTCCTTTTGCCATGTCTGCCTCTCACGCACAGTAAATAGCAAACAACCTCAAAGTGTCCTAATTTGTAAGTTCAAATTTGTCACCGTGTCACAGAATCTCCAATACCATTGTAAAGCAACTATGGGCAGCAAGGCAAGAAGTAATCATTGGAAACACAAACAAACGAACAGGTGAAATAGCCCTGTCAAATTATTAAGCTGCAGCAATTCAACCCAGCCCATTCTATTCCCTGTTATCCTTTTGGGATAGGAAGAAAGAAGGGAACAAAGGTGAATCGCAGAAATGAATGGAAATGTGAAAAGCAGAAAGCCACAAGGCCTGGGAGAGCGATTCCAGGAAATGTCAGAGTGGGTGAGCTTTTGGCAGAGATGTAAAATGTTAAATCCAGTGGCAAGGGGGCAGGCAAGGCAGTGAGAGGGCTGGACGTGTGAATGAAAGTGAGGGGATGACAGCTGGCCTCCGTGTCCACTGTGTTTGTACTGGACACTCAGAGGTAACTGCCCACCACGTTATGCTCCCCGGCAATTGAAACCAGATGTCAGAGACTTCAAAGGGAAGGAGGCTGGGTGGAGGGTGTCGAGGTCCTACTCTGATCTTCCAAAGAATGGCCAGGAGGACTTTGAAATGAGAAACCTGTTGCTGACCATCTCCAGTGTCATCTGGGATAGCTTGGGAGGGGCAGTAAGAGGAAAAAGCCATTAGCGGTTGTTCAGTCGGTCATAAAGCAGGGCCAGCCTGGGAGAGGTGTGGCACAGGGGTACCGGGCCCAGAAGTGAAGTATGAGTCAGCTCTCAGCTAGCTGAGTGGCCTCTAGCAAGTGACTCCTCTCCCTGGGACTCAGTTTCCCCCTCCCAGATTGGTGATCTTTTTCAAGCTATATGTCACCCTGTTAACAGGTTGTGGATCAATTTCGTGGGTTAGGACTAGCATTTTAAAATAGGGACTCTGAAAAAAAAAGGGACTATTATATTTCAGAGTGTACTCATGTGTTAGCACTGCTTCGGGAACTTTTGTTTCAATCATATTTACTTATAATACATTTATCAGGGGCCAGGCAGTAGGCTAAGTATTTTGTTATTTTATTGAATCCTCATGACAACGGTGAGGGGTGTAGATATACTATGGTCACCCCTGTTCTTCAGCTAAGATAACCGAGATCGGCAGAGGCCAGACTTGAACTTGGCAATCTGTCCCTAGAGTCCAGACTAGGTTAATGATATTCCATATTCCATGCACACACGTGGTAGTGTGTGCTTGTGTGTGTGTGTGCTCATGCTTGTAAGTCAAGGGGGTTGTGATACAAATTTACTGTAAATTGCAGATGATGGTCAGAAACGCTTGAAAGTCACTGGCCTTGCAGCCCTCGGGTCCTCTGCACCTCTAACGCTCTGATGCTGGTCAGAAGCAGCCAGCTTGGGTCACTGCCAGAGGGCCATTTTCAGCAGCCACAAGAGGACAGGTGAGGCACACTCAGCAGGCTGCAGGGAACCTGGCCTCACTCCTTCGTGACGGGGAGTAAAGTGTCTTCCCACTATAATGCATTCACTGGGGCTGCCTTCCATCTGAAGGTGAGAAAGGCTAATTCAGCCGGATTCCCAGCCGGCGCGCCTCAACGGGACACCTCCTGGGCACCACGGTAACAGCACGCAGGCAGCGTTTTTCTCCCCAGGAGCCAAAAGCACTTCTCCGACATGCCCTTATTAATCCTTCACCTTCCCCTGCTGGGCGAGCTGCTGACAGGTACCGTACAGACAGGAAAATGGAGATACCTGGGGCCCAGGTCCTGCCTGCAGCCCCTGCTGTCTCTGGCTCGGCGCGCCAGCTCCGTCTGGCAGGCAGCGCGCGAGCTCGACTCTGGCTTAGCTGAGATCCGTGCCAGGTCTGCCCGGGAGGAGGGCGGGGGCCTGCAGAGTAGGGAGGCCCTACTCGGAAGGATGGATGGGGTGCTTCTCAGGGAACAGGGAGGGTGGCCGTGATCAGTGGGCCTCATCCTGTTCAGGAGACTCTGGAGATGCTCCGGGGCCGCTGCTGGGTGGAGGCGGGACTCAGCCAGGCTTCTGCCGCACAAGGGGAAGAAGGCGGGTTCCCAGAAGCTCCCCCACAACAGGGTCCCTCCTGAGCAAATAAATGCCTTTTACAGATGTAGCTTCGAAATGAAAATGAAGTCTCTTAGTCACTGACATCTGGAGGCCAGATTCAGACATAAACCGATTACTTTATTATCATGAGCAAGGTTTTTTTTCCCCTTCCCTAAATCAACAGCCACAGCCCTCTGGCCTGAAGAGTCAGGGTCTAATTGAATTTGGGTGGGTGGTGTGTAGTTACGATTTGTTTTTGAGAGACTCGGGGTGGAGGACTGAAACGATCCTTTAAAATTGACAGAGCACATCCCTTGAGAAACTGTCCCAAGTCCAGAGGTGGCAGGGCCCGTGGTTTGAGGTCGAATAAGGTGGGGTGCAGGGCAGGCAGGGGGACAGTGCGGTTTTGAATGGATGGGGCTTCACTGGGGATGGCTGCCTCTCTGCCTGTCCCCATCATAGTCTGACCTCCCAGGCCGTCCCAGGAAGCCGGGGTCAGGAGACCATGTGAGTGAGACCTGAAGTGGAACGGGGGCCTTACCTGTCCAATCACAGCCCAGCACCTCCAGTCGCATCCCAATGCCTGCGGGTGACCACCTCTCCGGGTACACCCGCACGTACTGCGCCAGGACAGGGTCGAACCTCCGGATGTCGGGGGCGTCAAAGTGCATATTGCCTTCAAACAGCTGCAGGGGAGACAAGGCCGCTCAGCCCTTCCTGGCTGGACGCCCCTTCACCCCTCCCTTCTGCTCCTTGCTCCCCATTCCCTCCCCGCCCCTTACATTTCGGTCTGAGGGAACCCCATTCTCAGGCCAAGGTTTTATTCATTTGGGAGGTCCCAGAAACATGGCAAATAGGGAGCAGATGAAAGCGGCAGTTGTTGGGTTCTGTTCTCGATCCTGGGAGTGAAACTGAAAATGCAGAATTTGGCTCTGAGTGAGTTGGAAGCTGTGCTTGGCTAGGGAGGAAGAAAGGGCATGTAGACCGTCTTGCCTGTTCTGATGTTCTCCGTTTATTAGAAAAAGCAGCTCTTTCCCTGATGCTTAAGAGTCTAGATTTAGAAACTCCCAGCTTGACAATTTCGATTTAGAAAGTTCCAGGTCACCGAGAGACTGAAAGGCAAGTGACCTTCCTTTCTCTAGGCTCGTGACTATTTCTGCTGGACACACGTTGACAGTCTGAGACTGTGTTCCTCCAACCTTGGTTTAGTAGAAGACATTCTGTCAAAATAAACCTCACCTGAGGCCACACTACATGAATCTGATGACCGTTGGGCTTGCCCTGGCTGAAGTTGCGTGAGGACCCAACCCAGAGCACACTTGCAAACCAGTGACTTAGGGAAAGGCGGTGCACAGGTGTGCCAGGGGCTGTGGCAGATTTTATCTAGGAATGTGGCAGAATGCCCACAATTGCAAAAGTGGGGCCCTGTCATGGGGAGAGTAGGCTCTGAGCCTGGCTAAGATCCTCTCCTTTCCCAGGCCCTCAGAATGGTCAAGAAGACTCAAGGTCAGCTGTCCCTGGGGGAGCCTGTGGTCCAACTTGTGTTCCATCCACTGACGGTTCCAGTTACCAAGCCCTGAGCCCTTTCAAGCCACTGGAATCATGAGCTGGGAGTTTACATCAGCAGTGCAAAACCTCCAGCCCAGCCCTTGCCTCTGCATTAAGAATGGAAATGCTGGCTTAGTAAAGGGGGCCAAACAGAGACACGTGATACCCCTTCCTTAGTAGAGGCCCTGATCTTTTGCAAAAAATGAAGAGTTAGCTTAGCAACGAGGACTGGGGCCCCAGGCTGATTGGAAGATTAACGTGGACAGGGACAGGGGCATGACATCCCTCCCTTTCCTGGAGCTCCTTGGTCCCCCCTGTTCAGGGCTGACCTTTACTCCTGCAATGGCAGGACAGAGTGGGCGACGCTGGCCTGAACTTCTGGCCTGGAGTTAGTTTCCTTTGCCTCTTTCCAGTCTCCCTGTGAGAGGCGGGAAAGATCTAAGCAGTCAAGCCCAGCAAAATACAAAGTTCAGCAACACTCAGAAGAAACACACGGTTGTTTTTGGAAGTCATTCCCTAAGTTTCTATAGTTGAGCCTCCAAGAACCACATCCCCTTTGAATATCTGGCCAGTTCCAAGGAAACTTTATCTGAAAGAGAGCATTAAGAGTGTCCAAGTTACTAGCAAGGTGGTGTGGAATAGTGGTTAGGTGTTTGTGCTCTGGAGGGAGACTTGTGTCTGAATCATGGCTCTACCACAGGTACTGTGTGACCCTGGACATGACATCAAGCCTCAGTTTTGTCATCTCTGAAATGGGAGGGACCATAAGATCTACCTTTTAGAGATGTTATAAAGATTTTCATTGTTTAGTTGCTCAGTCGTGTCTGACTCTTTGTGATCCCATGGACTGTAACCCCTCAGGCTCCTCTGTACATGGGATGTTCCAGGAAAGAATACTGGAGTGGGTGGCCATTTCCTTCTCCAGAGGATCTTCCTGACCCAGGGATAGAACCCACGTCTCCTGCACTGGCAGGCCAGTTCTTTATCGTCTGAGCCACTAGGGAAGCCTATTGTAAGGATTAAAAGGCATTTAGCAGAGGGCCTGGCACAAAAAGTATCCCTCAGTTAACATTTGTTTGACTGGGTCATAGAAGTTGGTGATGACCATCTGGATGGGAAATCGACACCCCAGCCCGCCCCAGATCAACCTCCCTTTGTGGGGCAAGGTTAGGGAGTCCTCTGGGAACATCCTACCTTTGGCTGCTGGGTCCTGGGATCTTGGATGTGCTCCCAGTCTTTGCCATTGAGGCTGTAGGAGACTTTGAACTTGCGCACAAACGCCCTGGCTTCCACTGCAGTGATGCTGTCTCCTCCACGGGCCCCCTGGATGATGACGCCTTTCACAGTCTTGGGCACTCCCAGGTCCACCTGGAGCCACTCCTCGCCTGGCTGGGCCTGAGGGATCCGAGGGAACCAGCCCGAGCGGCTGCTGACCAGGCGGGCGGCACTGGGGCTCCAGAGGTACTCACGGGTGGAGGAGGCAGAGATCTGGGAGTCCGCAATGAGCCCCGAGAGCATCCCCAGCATGTTGGAGCAAGGGGCATCTGCAGAGAAGGAGGAAGATACAAGAGGTCAGGCTGGTACCCTATTAACTGGGACCACCCATCAGTAGGGAGCTGTCAAAGAACCCGACTGTCAAACACTTTAAGTCAGCACTGACTTCCTGCATTTCAAGGTGGGATAGCGCTGTGGTTAAGAGCATGGCTGGGCACCAGACTGCCTGGATTCACATTTGCTTTGCCACTTACTAGCTGTGTGACTTTGGGAAAATGATTGAAGTGTTCTGTGCTTTAGTTTCCCTAGGCCTAAAGGAGGATTAACAGTAGTACTTACTTCTTGGGGGCTGTTGCAAGGATTCCATTAGTTACTATATGAAAGTCAGTTACTGATTCCGTTAGTTACTGTATGAAAAGCACAGTGCCTGGCATGGCTAAGCATCTTACGCTGTTAGCCAAGGACTCTCACATCCTTGTTGGTAACAGTCCCCACTAACCCTCCTGGGGGCGGTGAGCATAGGGGAGCTGCGCTGAGCGTCAAATTGTAAGCTGGGTGATTGTTTGCCCATCTAGATGGAACCCTTCATGGGGTTAGGTCTTTACTTCCATATGTATCATCACAGCTCTTTTCTGCCTTGCATCCTTTTCACTTGTTGTTCCCTCTACCCAAAATGCTGTTCCCCTCACTCACCATCAGACCAACCCTTTACTCAGCCCAGACCTTAAGTGTCACATCCTTAAAAAGGCTGTCCCCAAACTTTTCATCAACACTCCAAGAGGTTCCTTCAGTCACACAGTATCCCCATACTTACATTTATTCTCTGTCTTGCCCCCCAGCCTGAATGCTCTGCCATGCCAGGGACCCTATCTGCTCGTTCCCTTCTCTTTTTCATCTCCAGCTCTCAGCGTGGGGTCTGGCACATAGGGGCCTTCTATAAGGATTCATGCAGCCACTGAGAGAGTGGGGGTTGCCTGAAGACATGGTACCCAGCAAGGCAGGGTCCAAGACTTCATGTGCATTCA
This sequence comes from Moschus berezovskii, assembly GCF_049115385.1. Lineage (NCBI taxonomy): Eukaryota > Metazoa > Chordata > Mammalia > Artiodactyla > Moschidae > Moschus > Moschus berezovskii. Next base: position 42,510,082 of record NC_142461.1, read on the forward strand.
ATACCCACACAGGTAATATCGAGCCTTCTGAGAAGGCCACGTGCTGCAGTCGAGCTGTTAGCACAGGGCTGGAAGCGGAAGCAGAGCCCAGGACTCAGTTTGCTCTCCAACCTCACAGCGACCCCACTTTACCTGTGACGCGGCAGCCGAAGAGTTCCAGGCGGAGGGCGATGCCCGTGTGCCAGGTCTGCGGGCGGACCCTGACGAAGCGTGTCAGCAGCGGTGAGTGCAGCTTGTTCAGAACCACCTCCGTGGCATCGTTGTTGGCTTGGAAGACCTGTAACATCACACGCCAGTCCATGTTATTGAAATCTCTGTGTGTAGTTGAGCCAGGCAGTCATTGACGCAGTGCGGGAAGCTCTGTTCAATGTTATTTCCCTTAAGTTTAAAAATGATCAGTGGGTTTGTAGTCTGGGGCTGTTACCGAAATGCCGTGAAAAAAAAAAAAAAACAACGATAATTTCTCACACTGCTCTAACTTGAAAACAATACATGGTCCTCACAAAAACTTTTGCAGGGGAGAAAAAATTTTGCCTCTGGGCCTGAGAGCAAGCAGAGGAAGGCACCGTGAAAAGGAAAACACTTTCAGAAGCCAAGAGAGAGGGGGAGTAAGCAGTAGAATATCCTTTCAAAATGGAATGACAACATCATCTTTTAGGGATTGTGGACATCTCTCACTGGCTTGAACTTGACTTTCCTGCTTACTCAGGTTTCAGCATATAGAAAGATTTGCAGGGTATTTTATCATCAGAAAGTGCATCACGATTGTACGTTAGTTACTTAGAGATTTCCCTGCTTCACAGATGGGTGAGAGAGTGGGGGCACTGTCCACCCTGGTGCCCCTGTGTCAATCAACACTTTCTTGGTTATTTCTGGTCTTTGTTGTAGGGTCAGGGTTGCAGGCAAACCCTCAGAGTCTGGCTCTGGCTTCCTCTCATTGCAGTCTCTGCCCTGTAATGAAATCCACCCCATTCCCATCTGACTGATGCATCTCTTATGGGAGGAATGGCTGTTCCAAGTAGCTTCTGATCCAACATGGTAGGAACAAGTCCGAGCTTACCAGATGGCCCAAATCAATAACTGCCATATGGACCTTATGTTTTTTTGTGCTCTCCATTACAAAAAAGAAAAAAAGAGGAGCTGAAACAAGTGGACATGAGTTTCTCCCGGTTTCCCTTAATAAGAGTGGAGGGAAAGACCACTAACCACCACTCCTAGATCATACCTGTCACAGCTCTAACAACCAAGTGACTGTAAATCCATTCACAGCCAACTCTGCAACAACTAGCCATTCCCCTTAGGTAGGGGGACCACCTATGACACATGAGCTGTCTGGGCACGGACAGGCTTTGGACAAGGGGAATGGGGAAACTAGTATGTTGGAATGCCACTGAGTCAGACATTATATAAACACAATCAGGCCTAAAAAACATCCCAGGAAGTAAGTGCTATTATTTCCACTTTGCTGATGAAAAAACTCTGATGAGGCTCAGAGACGTCTGTCTGGATCTCAAGTCCTTGCCACGTTTTTAGACTGTAGGCTTGTGGTTTTCTCCCTTGATTCTTGTATCTCTTACACGTGCAGTGTTTATGTTGGTGTTAGGAGTCTGGGAGCCTTGAGATCTCCAAGCGTGGGTGGAATGGAGGAAGAGCTGCTATTGACTGGTGTGCTCCCATTGTTTCTAATCGCAGCGTAGAAGGCTCTGGGAAACCGTGAAGAGCAGCACCAAGGCTTACAGCTAATTAACGTGGTCTTTGCTTCCTTAGGAATTGTAACTAGGAACTCAGCCATTTGGCAACCTTGAACCTTCGGTATTTCCCACTTGCTAAAGGTCAAACGTCAGAGCCATTAATAGCTCCCACTGATGGTGGTGGTGAAGACTAAGAGCCATCACATACCTTTTCCAACCAAATAAGGGGATGTGGCCTGTTGAAGAGAAACGGAGGGAAAGAGAGGACGGAAAAGTATTCAGAGGACCGCTGTATTCAGCTGAAACCCCTTGTTCCTGGTACTGAGCCCACCTATTTCAGGGGAGCACCCCCTCCAGCCTTGCTGTTTGCTCTCCTCCCCTGCGGAGCCTCTGCTCTGGTCCCCGGGCCACCAGTTGCCTTCTCTGCTGCTTCGCTGACCGCCGGGAGCACCAAAGCAGGACTGCCTGCCGCACACATCCCTCCCAGCTTCACTTTGGCTGCTTCCCGCATCGTGATTGAGGACAAAGAAGAGTGAGAAGACGAAGAAAACGGGCCACAAAAGCAGAAGGAAAGAAGTTGGAGCCAGACACTTGGGAGAAGGCCGACAGGAAGAAGGAGGTGCCTGGACCTCTGTGATCTAATCTTGGGGAGGTACCAGGGCCAGGAGGGCGGACAGTCCAGGCCTCGCCATGCCCATTCCTTGGCTTCCTTGCTGCTCTGCGTAAAGAGATGGAGGAACCGAATCCAAGGGAAAGAGATGAATCACTTCTCGGTAGAATTCAGCACGAGGCAGAGGCTCTTTGTTTGTTTTTTTGTTTTGTTTTGGCAGGGCAGAAGCAAAGACAAGCCCTCTGCTTATTTCGGATGGGTGCTGTGAGCAGTGGGGGGCCCCCACTACTGACCTGCTCCCTGAGGATGGCGGTGGCGGCTGTGTGTGGCCTCCATCAGGAGATGCTAAGGAGTTCCAAGGCGGGGGGCTTGGTGGGGGGTTTGATTTGCCACGTGAATATATAATTGGAGTGTTGAGTGGATTTGAACCTTAACACAGCTGCTAATCCACAGCGTACACACCATGCTGGTACCGTTTAGAAACACAGCACGTCTTATGTGTTTTTAATATCCAATTTTATCTTATCTGACCCCTTCATTTCTCAGCCTGGGCAGACAACACCAGGAAACCATTTCTTTCCTTCCTCAGTAAGGAAATGACTGTGTCTTTGGACTGTCCTAGGGAGGCTGGCTGTGTGTGGGCATGGGGAACACACGCGCGTGGCTCCATGTCTGAGGAGGGGGCTGCTCTTCCCATGGATGTGTGTGCCCACAGGCTTGGGTAAGCCTCCTGGATCTCTGCCCACAGTGGCATCAGTCAGTAAGGGAGGCAGGCACATGGTTTATCTACCTGAGGACATGTACTTGGTTCTCTGGTTGACCTTCCTTCCACTATTGCTCACTCTTCTACCACCCCTGAACCAGACAAGGCTCTTACAATGTGACCTCAAGTAATCATTCCTGTTTCTGAGCCCAGATCCTTCTCAGTGTCTTGTTTGCCCCTGAGCTTGTGCTTTTAACTACCCTCTGTTCTTGGGCCCCTTGGCTGATGGAATACCATCTTTTTTTGGAATGTGGACCATTTTTAAAGTCTTTGTTGAATTTGTTACAATACTGCTTCTTTTTTATGTTTTGGTATGTTGGCCACGAGGCATGTGGGATCCTAGCTCCCCAACCAGGGATCGAACATGCAGCCCTGCATTGGAAGGAGAAGTCTTAACCACTGGACCTCCAATGTGTGCCTGTGCTCAGTCGCTCAGTGGGGTCTGACCCTGTGACCCCACGGACTGTAGCTCCCCAGTCTCCTCTGTCCCTGGGGTGATCCAGGCAAGGATACTGAAGTGGGTTGCCATTTCCTCCTCCTCGGACCTCCAGGGAAGTTCCCAATACCATCTTATTTTAATAAACTTTTTATATACCTCTTACTCTGAGGTGGGCGTAGTAGAAAAAGTTCAAACACAATTGAACCAGGAGCCAGACTCTGTTGTTAATTAGCTCCTGCTGTGCTTACTCACTCACTCGTGTCCAGCTCTTTGCGACCTTAAGGACTGTAGCCCGCCAGGCTCCTCTGTCCATGGGGATTCTCCAGGCAAGAACACTGGAGTGCGTTGCCATGCCCTCCTGCAGGGGATCTTTCCAACCCCAGATTGAACCTAGGTCTCCCGCATTGCAGGCAGATTCTTTACCATCTGAGCTACCAGGGAAGCCCAAACTGTGGGCAGATATCTCTACCTCCCCCAGGCCTCAATTTCCTTCCCTATTAAATGAGGAGATTGTATGGGTTGATTTGTACAGTCCCTTCTGGCCCCCAGATTCTAAGGCTTGCTTCACAAGAGTTTCTCATTTAGAACTGCCCCAAGAGTGTCCACTTTCTAACAGGGCATTTTAGTTACCACTGTCCCTTGTAGCCTAAGTGCTTTTGTGGACAAATACTGTGGGTTTTCATACATTTCAAATAGTGCTCAGACTCAGGACACCTGGTGACTGCTCCACTCAGAGGGAGAATATAACTTGTTGATCTTTTTGGTTCAATAACAGTTCAAATTATTAATAAACGAAGAATAATAAATAACAACACCTTAGTCCTCACATATTGTCTTGTGCCCAAAGATATCAAAGTGCAATTTATGAAAATCCATTTTTAATGAAACATTAAGCAGTTTCTATTTCTCCAGACCCAATGGATTTATAAGGACTCTATTTTTCTCCCTGCACGGCCCTATTTATAGCTGGTAAATGCTATCATATATTATACATCTTTATGACTTTCTCAATGCTTCTGTGGTTTCAGAATCACCCTTCATATGTTTTCTGATCAAATTCTCTGAGATGGATTCTTGGCTTCCAGTCGAGGCACTGCAAGGTAAGGAGTTGGCGTGCTTGGGAAATGATGCCAGGAAATTGGTTTCACTCCCTATTCCCTGCCGACTCACTGAATCACTATAGGCAAATCAATAAACCTTAGATACCTTGATTTCTCCTTCAGGAAAGTAAAGTAGATAGCAAGCTTGCAAATAGACACTGAACTTTACCAGCCAGCCCTCCCTGCTGGCTCTAGTGCCAGCACCACAGCCAGGACAGATGTTAGATGGGAAGCTACAGCACGAGTAACAGATAGGTCTCTGTTTAACTGGGAAAGTTCAAGCCTTGAAATCCATTAACTCTCAAGTCCCACCTTGACGCCAAGAATTTTCCGGCCATAACTTCACAGTGAGGAGTCCACATCGCTGAGAAAACTCAGTGACTTGTCAGCATATGGCACACCCAGATAGATGTATATGAAATGTGATGATCACATTTTAACATCTGCTTTAAAAGCTGGATGTCACAGATGTTATATGTTTTTGTTAACTAAAAAAAAAAAAAGCTAATATGGTTGCTTTCCCACCCAAAGGAAAACCAGAAGTGTGTTCAAGGTGATCCTAGCTTTCTAAAGAGGTGGGATAGCATTGATTATGTCATAATTACTAATGTGTGTGTGTGTGTATGTATATATATAAATATATGAAGCTATGTTGAATATAAAGATTTCTTCAAGTGCACTTCTGTAAACCAAGTTTGAAAAACAATTCAGAGCACGAAGTGGTTTAGATAATCCATTTGGTGCCTTGCTGAATTCCGAACATAATCCAACACTTGCCAATTGATTCTGGAGACCTTTGGTTTATTTTCAGTAAGACAGAATCTGAAACCGGCAGCACTTCATGGATTTTTTGATTTGCACCTCTGGGAGAGGGGGGCATCTGCCAATTAAATTGGCTGCTATCCAATATCGCAGTTTGGTTATTATCTACAAATCACTCTTCCCCCACCCAGAAAACGGAAATAACATGTTTCGAACATGTCTGTGAGCTCATAAGGCATGGACTATGTAAAAAACAAAAAAGATAAGTATGTATATGTATGTATATATATTTATACTCTAATAAGAAACATCCAGCCAGAAAGCATCATGTTTGGTTTTGAGGTCATCTGCTCTTTCACCCCATTTCTAGTCACAGCCACCACTTCTTGCTGATCCCTCCCAAGGATCTCTGAAGAACATGCAGTGACTCAGGCACCACTGAGAACAGTTACTGTTTCATTGCCTACCTGGGAGTCCTCTTTGAGGGTGGATTCTCCGCCAGCCCTAAATCTCTCTCCCATACGCTGTTCATCTCCGCCATCAACATCCGGGTGCCCAGGCCAGTGTAGACACTCCACAGTCTTCGAGCGTCTTGGTGGAGAGACACAGCACAGGCCCGCGGCGTTCCTGGCTGCCTAACCTTCCTGCGTCAGGCAGGCCCTTTGCTCCACAGACGCAGACTCTCATTCTGTGCACTGCCTCCCACCCGACTGGGCTTCATTCATTCCGTCTGCGCATGCCCGTCCCTTCATTATCTATAGTGTGACCTACAGTTTACTTCTATTTTGCTGTAAATATGTGAACGCAACTGGCTCCAGGAACTGCACAGAGAGTAGAAACATTTTCAAAGACAACACAGTGCTGGAGCCCTGAGGTAGAAACTGTGCAGGAGATCTTTTTCTCCTTCCTTTCTTTTTTAAAAATAAATATTTCTCTTCACTAATAAATGTTTCATTGCATCCAAAGTTCTCCCTTTTCAGTCTACTTGGCACAGACTCTCAAGGAGCAGAACAAAGCCAGCAGAGAAGAGAGGTGGCAGGAATGGAGGGCAGAGATGCGGGAAAACAGGAGCACATTTTAAACATTCTTCTCAGGAACCACCATACTGACCCATCCTCACTCAGGAGCAAGTGCGGTCCTCCCTCTCCCACATGCTTTCCCTTGCATTTTCTCTAAAATCAGCCATCGGGGGTACACGGGGAAATAAATGGTTAATCAATGAATACCATCCTGCTTAATTAATTTGTTGCACCAAACAGGCAAGGGTAGGGGTGGGGGTGGGGGCCTGCTGCACTCGGGGAAAATGATGTTAAGGTAATGGACTTTTTTTTCCTGTTTGTAAATCTTGGTCCTGACATTTCTCTCTTAAACCTCTTCCTTAAAGACTATAAATTTTTTTTTTAAAGCTGCTTTCATTCTAGTGAATGTGGGAACTTAGCCAGATACAGAATCAGAAGGGATGTCTCTCTCCTGTATAAATATATATCTAGAAGAGACACCGAGAAAGAGAATTTAAGGGCAGGAAGGGATGGGGGTAGGGCAAAGAAATTCCCTAACCACCAAATGCTCATTTACCACCACGATGCCCTATCTCCTCCTCCTTTACTTTAGGGCTGTTTTTATCATCAGACAGTGTTGCTGATGTGAAGGAGGAGACAGAAGAGCAGGAGCTTGTTGTGGGGTGTAGGGCAGGGAAAGCCTATTTTTTTTCTGGGGGTGGGGGGCGGAGGTGGGTGGTATGCACACATCCCCATCTGTGTGTGCCTTGGGGGCCCGTTAGATTTACTGTGGGATCAAGCTACCCCCATAGAGATGCTGAGCCCTGGAACACAGCATCCGAACAGGACTAGGGTTTCAGGATTTGAGACAGGAAAGCACGAGGGAGGAGAGGAGCAGAGGACAGCTCAGGGATCGGGGGCTGGAAGAGAGATGGGCTGCAGGAGAGTGGAATATCAGAGCCATGAGGGTGTACTCCCATGAAGGTGGGGCAGAAATAGATATCTTACCTGGGTGGGAAGTGCCTCCAACTGAATACCTCCTGGAAGGACACTGCCACATTATTTAAGGAGGCACCTTTTAATCTCCAGGTGGGGAAAAGAGAGCAAAAAGTGTACAGGGAATGAGGTTGCTAAATCTAACTGCCAACTGTACTCCTTTTCCAGAAGAAATCTCAGGAAACCACAGAGCAGGGAACTGGTGATAGCAAAGAACCCGACAATCTACCTGGCGAAGTGTTCACCCCACTGCTCATCTGGAGATGCTTGGGCTTTTGCCCAAGTAAAATCACGGTACCATTTCACATTTCCTGCTGTCTGCTCTGTCCCACTGGCTGTGGGTCTGGAAAGCACAAGGAATTTAGCATCAAGGCTGTAAGCGCCAGGGAGGCTGGCCTCCAGTCCCAGAGACAATTCAGCACCCATGGGAGTTGGGTGAAGCCAGCCATGGGGGCCTGATGGAGAAAAGGTTCCAAGCTTATGTATAATGAAATTTTCCCTGGAGCTTCCTAAGTGGAGAGGCTAAAGGTCTGAGCTCATCCCATGGCAAATGGATAAGGGACAAACTTAATTACCAAGGGCCCTCGATTCTTCTTGGTTATAATTGGGGGGGGGGCAGATAAACTGGGGGACTTGAATTTGGAGGGGACATCAGCCTTCTTCTGAACATACATGACCCTGGACAATATAATCATATCCATGACTTCTAAAGTTTGATGTCCATTACTAGCTGATGGTTTGAGTCATTGTCTTAATGTTATACACAATAAGTAAAATTACTACAATAAAAGGAAACGGGAAAGCCAGTCATCCGCCAGGAGGCTTCAAAAAAAGGTATATATATATATTTTAAAAAATCCAAATTTTCATTGAAGGAACAATTGCATTCCTAACTGAAGCCTGAGGGGTATGGTTTATCTGTGGCAGCTCACGTACAGGCCCCATCAGATGCATGGAGAGGTCTGGATGACTTATCAGGTCCCTTCCAGACCTATGGTTTTAAGAGAGGCAGATAAATATCCCATGGGGCCTTGTTACTTTTTAAATTGATAACTTGCTTCTGCTCAAGAAGAGCTCTGTGGGTCTAATACATTAATTATATCTGCAGAAAGCCTTCCATCTATGGATCCCAGGGTGCTCTGCCTACAGCAAAAAAGGCACCGTTCCATTTGGGCCAGCAGAAACACTGAGGCACGGAGCTGCAAAGAGAAATCTCCAAGGTCACGTAGTGCATCATCTGAGAAGGTCTGAAGAGAGACACCACATGGTTCTAACCTTTAGCCAATTAATTTGGGGCGAGGGGGGGTGCTTGTCTTTCCTCTTAAGTTTCTGAAAGCTTCACAAAGGGTTTTAAATTTCTCAGATGGCTCTCACAATGATTTGTTTTAATTTGGAAAATAAATATAGAACTGAGGATTTTTGAAGTGATAGGGGAGTGGTTATTTGTTTTGAAGGGTTGTGGCCAAAGTGACTTCATTCAAGTTACAGCTCAGGATTCTATGATGGTGCCCAAAATCCAAAATGATGAGCCTAGTGCCCTCAAAGCACAACTTGCCTTCATATCTCCATGAATGTGTGCCTCTCTTGAACCCTGGATGAAACATTGAATAAGCCAATTTCCCTCTGAATGCAAGACGGTGAGCCATCAGATTATAAGACTGGTCTAAACTCAAAGCGTGGTGACTGGTGTCTTCCACAGGGACTCCACAGTTCCCCAAATCCCTGGGGCAAATTACTTTGCCTGAGAGCTTCAGTTCCACAGTCTGAAACTCTGTTAAATTCTGAAACAAATAAGCCAGTGCCTGAGGGTTCTCCGAGCCCCTTGGAAGTCATCATTACATTAATAAGATTGAGCTTAGTGCCTTTCTGCCACTCATTATGGGTAATTTTGAAAACTCTTGGGCCCAAACCTTACCTAATCCCTGTCCTTACCCTTCCATCCTCAATCTGGCCATCAGGATATAGGTAGCACCCGATAGACTTTTTCTTTCAGTCCAAATTTCTTCCAAACACATCAGAACAGCCCAGCAACACTGTGACTAAGAACAAGGTGATGAGAGTGACATCAGCAAGAAAGATGCTCACATGTACCAAATAAGGGACAATTGAAATTAGAGGCTTTTGCTTAGACCTATGAGGGCAAGGCCTGTGTCCTCCTGGCCTGACAGCAGCCTCTGTCTCACTGCCTCGAATGCAGACTTGCAGAACCAGCATCTCAGAGGTGAGCAGGATCCTAGCCAAGGCCTAGTGCCTTCCAGCTCCTTCCATCTTTCTCCACGTCCCTCCCTTGGTCTGTGTGTACATAATTGGGCCTATAATTATAGACAAACATACCAACTTTCCACTATTGTACTTACAATGCTATGTCTGTGTTTGGGGTGTTATTAATACAGCTGGTGAAACCAAAGGCAGTAGTTTTATGCTTGTGGTTTCTGAAGAAATATATGTGAAGCAATCTGTATAATCTAAGAGAGCACTTGGGCTGGCTCTGGGCTCTACCAGGTGGAAGAGCTCTCTGCCTTGTGGTTACGCAGTAAATATGCATAAGAAGGTCCCCCTATAGGAAAACCATAGGTTCCATTTTTCATGGCATGTGGAGTTGGATAAGGATTTGTGGATGTGCTGCACACGTGGCCTGTGTAACCGGGCTGCATTTTGCCTGGAGGATCCTTACAATATCCCCAGCGACAGGGTAATGCCTTTCTCATCCGCAGCCTCACCGTTACCTGTTGGATGGAAAGGGCCTAAGAAGAGGCTGCTTCCAGGCCATGGGAGGTTGGAAAAGAGCTCTTCAGTCAGTCCCCCCTCACTTCCTAGCCTCAAGGAAGTCTTCCCCCACATAGGCTCAGGCCTTGCCTCAGCCTAGTCTGGCTTCAAACTGTAGACAGTGTTTTGCAAGGGACTAGCACAGCCATCCCCCACCACCCTGAGTGCTCGTTAATCTTGTTTTCCTCCAACTTCCCCAATTCCCTGGCCTTTGGTATACCGCACTGGTGTTGACAGAGACCAGGGAATTGAAATCAAGTCCCCACATTTCTGCCCCAAACATCACCATCCCCTCCTTGCACACCCTATGCACTGGATCCCATCCGCAACCCCTCCCAACTGCCTACAGAGCAGAGCCTGCGGCTGCCTCCACCTCTGTCATGCTTTGCTCTCAGGTCCTGCTGGCTGAATTCTGCTTTGGAGCCCACTTAGCGCCAGTGTGCTTGGCACGGTGCCCACCATCCAGCGGCTACAAAGGGAAAGTGGTAGTGTCCTGGGTCGACCAAGCCTCTCCCCACCCTGCCCCCCGGTCCCCTCCTCACCCCACCTCCCCTTCATGGCATCAAGTCAAACTGCAGCAGACTTGACAAATCTATTTGGCACGGTTCACTCAACTATTTCAACCCAAACAGCCAGAGAGCTGCGCTGACACACCATGAACGGTGCGGAATCTGCACATTAAATACAGACGTCTGGGAGCAGATCCGATAATGAAGGCGCAGCAGAGATCATCCACGGACTCGAGGACCTGGAGGTCTCCTCCCTCACCCGCCACACCCGAGGGGGCCAAGGGAGCACAGGGAGGGGGCGACGCTTGAATGGCAGCCTTTCCGTTCTTCTGCCTCCTTCTAGGTACCAAGAAGGAAATTACCCTGTGGTTTCTAGGGAAAGAAATTTAGTCATGGGTGAGAAGAGGAGGCAAAGGGGAGAGAGAGAGAGGAAATAAAAGAGATGAGAACGTATCCGCTATGAAAAAGGGGAGAAGAATGGTTCTAAAGGAGTCCAGAAAGCTACATTTAATTCTCAGGAATATCTTCCCTGCAGAACCAATACCAGGGATAAAGGCAGGGAGGACAGCATTCTATCAAAATGTGCAGTGCTAAGGTATTTCCAAAAGCAGATTTCCTACAAACGGTGTTTAAAATAGCATCCCAGTCCATCTGCGTGCTTTTAAAATCAGCTTATGCTACAGTATCCCTCTGGCCAGCGTTGCTTAGTCATTGAGCCTGGACAGGGAGGTGGTTAGGGGAACCTCTTCCTCCTCCCCTGTACCCACCCCAAGCCAGATGCTGGCCCTTGCCTGCCTGGCTGAATTTCTGGGTTCTAGCAGTTTCTTATGGAAAAGGGAGGGTGGAGACAGAGGGCATGAGAAGGAGCAGGCTGGGATGAAGACTTCGTCCATAGAGCTCCCAGCACCCCATGCCAACTCTGGCTTGCTGTGTCCAAGTCACATTTAGTAACTCTCCCTGAAACAAAAGCAGGCAATGAGAAACCAGCCCCGCTCAACACATCAAAATGCGGAAGTCCTTCAACTGCTAAGTCTCTCACTTTCTTTATCTGTGAGATGGGGAGTGTGTGTGTGTGTGAGAGAGAGAGACCTGGTAATATCTAGAAGCCATGATTTCAGACGAATGGTGCCATGTTACTATGGCGATCTTAATTTTTAAAAATCCACTCTTTTAAAAACTCACATTTCCCAAGTGAAGCAGTGCCAACATTATAGTTTGGGATTTTCTGGGCCCCAGGTTTCCTGTTACAACAGCAAGAGCAAGCTGCCTTGCAGCAGTGACGCAGGCTGAGGGCATCTTGTTTGGAAAAGACCTTAGGCCTCTCAAGGTTGGGCCACCTGTGTACCCTCTGGATAACTCACAACCTGACAGACTGGGAGAGACACTCTCTCTCACTCTCCAATTCCATTCAGAGAAGGATGAGCGTTCTCCTTTGAGAACCAAGAGTCAGCCCACAAAGAACGGGGCTCCTGCCCTGCCCAGGTGAGACCACTGGCTATTTCCAATAAGCCTTTCCATGCACTGAGTCTACCTTATAAACAGTATGTACATTGCCGGCACCAGCTGCACACCTGTTCACTGCCAGAATGCCACGTGTTGTAACAAAGCTGAGACCAGACATTCATCCATATATACAACAAAAGCCTCACATCACCCACGAGGACACGCCTGTGGGAGCCCCAGACACTGAAGGCACCAGCCTTGCAGATTCAACACCTTACTGCCAAGCATGACTGCCAGTTCAGATCTCATCCCTGACAAACCGAATTTCTCCTCATTATTTATTGTCCTCTTTTTCCTTCGGGACATCGTGATTCCCTCTTAGGATCTGTGTCCTTTTATTTCCAGACCTCAGTAACTCCCCGAACTGCAGTTTCATGGGGTTTTGTGACTGTTAACGCAGCATGTGGAAGGGACTCAGGCCATCAATGCTCAATGAATCCTGCACAGGGAGACACGGGCCAGAACACATTCTCTCCTTCATTTGTAGTCAGAGAGCACTCTGCAAGCTCTTTCTCTCTCTGCTGTACAAGATGCGACAGCAGCCAGGCTGTCGGAGAAAACGGTGTCTTCCAATCACTTTAGCATAGGAAGGAATATTTTCAGGGCCAGTGTCTCCGGTGCCTCCATCAATTACTGGAGCCTTGGGGAGCAAGGCTGTGGGTGAGCAGCCCCTCTGGACCCGCCCCTCTGGCTCCGCCCCGCGTGCCCCTGTGGTGGGGCTGTGGGTTTACCTTGTGGTTCTTGCCGTGCCGGTACACCATCCAGTCCTCACCGTTAGTGCTAACTTCCAGCTTGTAGGATTTGACATAGTAGCCATTCTGAGTTTCCCTGGAAATCGCTCCCTGCGTTGCAATGGCTGTGAGCACAGTTAGAAAGCGTAGGTCCACCTGGAGAAGAAAGGCGAAGAAGGATGGGTGTCGTGACTCCCCACACGGGGCAGCACCTGGGCTTTCCTTCCTGGGACACCACTGCAGTTCCTGACTCCCAACCCGCGTCTGTGACTGACTCACTGGTGTTGGTGGTCAGTATCTGTCTGCATCCACTAGACAGCTAAACGCGACGTATTCGAACTACAATGGACACCTCTGAAATTGTAGCTTGAGATTTATTTCCTTTTTTTTCCTTTCTTTTCTTTTTCTGCAAATCTGAACAGACAGGATGACTGTTTATCTTAAAGGAATCATTGAACATCTAGAACTATGACCCCTTTTTACTTAACCGCGACCTGCCTTGGATAGTGAAAGCGGATGCTGTTTTACAGGAACAACGGCTAAATCCAATCCACTCCACTCTGATCCAGCCTCGTTGCCAAAGTCTCAGCTCAGAGCTGTTTCTCCTCCCCTCAGTCCCTCACTCCATTGTGTATTTAGTTGCTGGGTCACCAAGGGGTCAAAGGGCATGTAGAGTCTGCCCAAGCAATTAGGCTTATGGACCAAGTCCTGACCTTTTGTCCGACAAGGAGGACGGCCAACATTTTGAGCCATCTTCCCTTCCACAACACCAAACCCATTTGGAAATTGCTAGGTGTCATTCCTTTGCAGGCCACAGTGTTTCTTAACAGCAATCTCCCTGTGATCAAAATTGAGCCAGCATGCCCTGGTAAAATTTGATTCAGTAAGCATTTATTAGCTACTTAACATGTGCGCAGCATGATTAAGCGTTCTAAAGAGGCACGCAGTGCTGTACATGTGTATGATAAACAAGTGGAGAGCAAGAGGAGAAAGTCTACAATCAGGACTCAAAACAGAGACTATAGTCAAGGAATGCTGGCTATCAGTAAGAACTTTCTGGAAGCTTTGCTATGAGAAGGATGATTGGAGAGGAGGAGAAGAGAGTGGCAGATGGCCTTAGGGTTGGGCTGTTAGAGCTCATTCTGTGGAACGTTCTGGAAGTTTCTAAGGGGTCTTTCTCCCTTTTCTGTCGTCTACTCAGTAACACCCTTCTCAGAGCAGAGGCTGCTCTGTCGCATCAGAGCTAGGACAGGCTTGTCAGCAGGTCACAAGGCTACCTGCCATGTGTCATGAAAGCAGTCCTTGCTCTAGCATGGAACTAGCAGCTTGCCCTCCCCTGGGGACCAGCACTGGACCGGTGTGTAGAGCAAGGGAGGATTACTCCACAAAAGCTGCACATCTTGTTCAGAAGGAAAGCAAACAATAGTCTGAAAAAATGCTGCAGGGCATCCACGCGATTGGAATTTCATTCCTGGTAGTGATAACTTCCCACGTGGTCTCCTGATGGCTATCGGCAAAACCTTCCTGGCAGGGCTCCCTCCAAACAGCAGAGATCACAAAAGGTTGACATGCTTCTCAGCCAGCCTGCCCTTAGGAAAAATGTCCTTTACGTCCTGATGCCTCCCTCTGCCAAGAATGAGGACTCTCTGGAACTGTTTACAGAAGTTGCTTGGATATCTACAGTGAAAGGGCAAACACCCTCCCAGCCCAGCAAGTCCACCAGGGCCTGGTAATCTTCACAAGGGCAGGGCATTGTCCATCTTATCCTGGCGCTTAGCACAGTGCCTGGCGCTGTCTGTTTGTGCCTAGAATATGGATGGAGTTCTCAATTATGTTACACTTATTTTTTTCACGTCCTTTGTCGACTCTAGTGAAGGAGCCAGCCGCCTCACCCACCGAAGCACACACACTCTGCACGGCCTCTGAGTCAGTACCTGGAGATACTCCTTGCTGGAGTCCAAGTTGGGTGTCCAGCCATTGTCGTCGCCATGGAGTCGGCTTTGCTGAGGTGTCCACCTCCCATCAGAGTATGTAGATGAGGCACTGATCTGTTCATTAGCAATCCGGCCAGACTCCATTCCCAGAGGGACATTGCACTGAAAGTCTGGTGGGTAGAAATGGTCAAGGTCAGAAGTTAGGTCTCTCAGCCTTAAACCCCGAGACCCCCAAAATGCTGCTCCCTTCAAGGGGTGAGTCCTTTCAGGCTTTCCTTCATCTTAAAGACCTGATTGTACACTCACATTTTACAAACAACTATGCCAAGTCACAGAGCTTGACAGCCCCTCTTGGTCTGAAAGGAACTAAATTTGACCTAAAAGAAATTGGGCTGGGGATAAATAAGAATCATCACAGAAATTAAAAATACAATCTAAACAAGAATTGTTAGTGCTGCAGGCAACGGATGCTCACAAACTCCAGATGCACCATTATTGAAATAACAGGGAAACGTGTGATAGACTTGGGTGGGCTGATACATCGTGGGGAGCCTGCTTTATTAATAAACACCCAGGAGGCACTTTTGCTTCTTTCTTTCTTTCACGCAACTGTCTCTGAGTTCTGGCATCGAAGACAGACATTACAAAGCAATGAATACCTGTCTTTGGGAGTCCTCTCTGTGAGTACATGCGTGTCATTCTGTATTAGCCGGCACCACCTGTCTGGGCAGCTGGGCTCAGAAGTCACTTCCTCTGGCCTTGTGCTGTCAGCTGAATTGCTGTCCTTCCCGTGATCCCACAGCCACTGGTCAATATGTGTGTGTGCATGTGTCAGATAAGGACCAGCAATCTCGCTCAGCTATCAAACCTACTCTGTCGCTCGGTGACCACTCTGACCACCCGCAGAACTCGGTTAACTCACAATACTGTTTTCTTGTCTCTCAACCTTCATGAGCTCTTTGCAGAAAAAGCAAAACCCAGAATGAAACCCACCCCTTGGCCAGGCTGCCGTGTGGCAAAATGTCAACAGCCATGGCAGGATTTGCCCAGCTCCAATCATCCTGAAAGTGTGCCTCTGGTCATTCAAGTGATCGTTTAGGTTTCTCAGTGAAAATGACAGCACATCTGAAGTCCACGTCCAAGAGGAACTGATTTAAAGATACAGCTC
The DNA here is from genome assembly GCF_049115385.1 of Moschus berezovskii. Taxonomy (NCBI): domain Eukaryota; kingdom Metazoa; phylum Chordata; class Mammalia; order Artiodactyla; family Moschidae; genus Moschus; species Moschus berezovskii. The sequence goes on from NC_142461.1 coordinate 42,526,052, forward strand.
AGAGTAAGAGACTGATGGTCTGGATGGCAAGGTCCATGACTGCTGGGGGCTGGATTAGATTTTCTATGCTTTTCACAGTGCCCGTTACATAGTAGAAGCTCAAAAAACTGTGTTTATTGGCAGAACAAAGTGAAAATCCAGCAGTGTACCAGCCTAGTAAGAGAAACTCTAGTCAGGCCCAGAGAGATTTCATGTCAAAACATATGTATAAATAGAGAGGTTTAAAATTTCTCCATTCTGAGACTTTCCTGGCTGTCCAGTGGTTAGGGCTCTGAGCTTCCAATGCAGGGGGCGTGGGTTCAATCCTTGGTTGGGGAACTAGGATCCCACATGCACAATGCAACCAAAAAAAAAAAAATTGTTCTATTTTTCTGACAATGGTCACTGAGACTTGGAGAGTGAGGAAAATGACCCCAGACTGAAAGAAAAGCACATGCATGTGTGTTAAGTTGCTTCAGTTGTGTCCGACTCTTTGTGACCCCATGGACTATAGCCCACCAGGCTCCTCTGTCCATGGGATTCTCCAGGTAAGAATTCTGGAGTGGGTTGCTATTCCCTTCTCCAGGGGATCTTCCCGACCCAGGGAATCAAATGCACATCTCTTGCATCTCCTGCAGGTGGATTCTTTACCACTAGCACCACCTGGGAAACCCCCAAAAATAGCACATGGGGTACTCAGTATAGATATCTTAAGTACTCTCCCTTTCATTCTGAGACTTGAGATGGTCCTGTGACTTTCCCTGGGAATAACTAATTCCTGGTATACACACTTTTTCTTTAAGAAATGAGCACCCATGCTGATATTCTATTTTCATTCATCTCTCCCCAGGAAGAGGCTATAGCTCACTTCCCTTGAGGTCCGACTTCCCCCCGCCTTCTTTTGCAGAGATCACCCTCACAGTCCCCATGGGAGGACAGGTCAGTTTCCCAGCCAGCCAACTCACTCTCCAGAGGCTCTTGATGGATCAGGTAGTAACGCGCAGAGAAGCCGTCCTTGGCTACCGCCATGTCCGTGTGAAAGGTCAGAGAGAGGATCCCCGTGGCCGAACGGAGTTCAGAAGGTGTTTTGGTCCCACAGTACTTGCCAATCAGGGGTCCAACTGGACAGGAAGGACAAAGGGAAGTCACAGATATGAACATGCCAGACCCCAATTTCCATACATTTTCCCTTCCCATAATTCCAAGTCATTCAATAGAGCATCACTCGGGACGCCTTGGCACAAAACAACCAGAGATACAGTTTCAGAACAATGCCTAACATTTTTTTCCTGCACATTAAAAAGTATTTTCACTGACCTGGCTTCATTCTGTTTTCACAGCCCTGAGAGATGGGCTGGAAAGGTATCATTATAATGCTTGTTCCATAGAAGAAGAAATTGAGGTTTGGAGAGGGCACATGACTGTTCATTGTGCATACAGCCAGGAAATAGCAGAGCAGGGACTCCAACACATTTCCTGACTAAATCTTATGCTTGTCTGAGGAAATGAAATTGCTTAGGCATCAAGTCTCCCTTACAGTGCAAAATACTTAGAATGATGATAGAAGTGAAAGATGAGTCTCCTCATTGATACTGTATACCCAAGACTCATGCTGGTCTCTAATGAGAAGCACAGGTGCCTCTTGGCTTTGGGGGTTTTTAACATCTATGACTATAGTTAGTTGGTTAGTGTTAGTTGCTCAGTTGGGTCCGACTCTTTGCAACCCCATGGACTGTAGCCTGCCAGGTTTCTCTGTCCATCGAATTCTCCAGGCAAGAATACTGGAGTGGGTTGCCATTCCCTTCTCCAGGGGATCTTCCTGACCCAGGGATCAAACCTGGGGCTTCCACATTGCAGGCAGATTCTTTACTGTCTGAGCCACCAGGGGAGCCTGTGACTATATAAATAATAATAAAATTATAGTAATTATAATGATGATGATAGCAGCTTATTTACACAGAAAGGTTAAGTAACTTGCTCAAAGTTGCAGAGCTGCTAAGATCAGAGCCACAGTTCAAACTTAGTCTGGCTCTAGAGTCCTATTTTGACATAGAGAGTGGTCACTGAGTCACTTTCTATGGAGCAGAAGAAAACATGACCGATAGGTTTCCTCATCCTGATCCAAGTATCTATTCAGTCTCCTCCTATGCTTAGTCACTCAGGTGTGTCTGACTCTTTGCAAGCCCATGTGTCTGACTCTAGCCCGCCAGGCTCCTCTGTCTATGGGGATTCTCTAGGCAAGAATACTGGAGTGGGTTGCCATGCCCTCTTCCAGTCTGCTCCTATCCTTCTGCAAAGAAGCATCCTCAAGCAAGGAAACTGCCTTTCCACAGTTTTTCTGAAGTCATCCTTGGTGAAGGATAAGAGAAAGTCATCATGGGTCATAGATAAACTCTGAGGAGCTTTAACGCCTTTGTTCTCTGTTTTTTATTGCCACTAAAGCAATTAACAGGCAATGAAGCTACTGGGAAGGGCCTGGTGAGGCGCCATCACTCACCATGGGGGATGCCATCCCAGATGTCCAGCCAATCATATTTGCAGTCTCCCTCTCCCACCTGCAAAGGGTCATGCTCCAGGTCAAAGGTCAAGAACTGCAGGATGATCTCCATCTTGGGTTTGGCTAGGATGGTGAAAGTGCAGTCCAAATTGTGCGGGTACTTGTCGGGAAACCCAGGGGACTCGATGGTCCCGTTGGGGCTCGTGAAGTTCTTTGAACAATCTTCGGAGCCTGTAGTGAAAGAGAAGCAGAGCCTTAAGAGAGTGGAAGAGGATGTCTTTCTCTGTTGTGTCTGTCACACGGGTTATTTAAATGTTTGGGCCCAAATTTCCTTACTCAAGAAGTTTTTGTTTCCACTGGAGTGGCCCTTGAAGAAACATACTTTTCACATCCACATTTCAAGCCCTTAAGCCAGACCATCTTTAGGGGAGAAATTAGGGAGGCAAGCAGGCTTGCTCTACATATTAGAGTAAGAGCGGCAATTGAGGATTTGGGAGGAGGGGTGGTGTAGAGAAAAGTATGTGAGAGAGAGAGAGAAAGATGGAGTCCCTTGAAAAGAGGAACAGAGTCTTCTTTCTCAGTTACTCGGCCGCTTGCTCCAGAAATGTAAGTTATTTCAATCCTTAAGGAAGGCTTACTGATTGCCAGCAGGGGAAACAATGTGACCCCTTATTTACTTCTGACCTCAACACTAGCCCCTATTGTACCAGAGCCAACTTGGTGCCCCCGTCTCCCTCCAAGATCCAAGGTGCCTCAGGGGAGGGGCAAAGGGGAGCTCGGGTCTCATTCATGTCATGACTATATTAAAACGAGCGGCTCTGTAGTGGCCAGACAATGAACAATTGAGGTTTGCAGCCGGTGGATCACAGCAGGGTTTGGGGATGTTAAAGGCCGCTCTCGCAGAAAGTTTGGAAAAAATGTGGCAGTGCATTGGCATTTGGACGGTTTCTGGCTCTTTTGTGGTGGGGATGGCCTTGCTTCTCCTCTAAGCTCTTATGTCTGCTTTCTCAGGACTGATGGAGGCGTCTTATTAAATGCCACACACATTCGCCTTGGACCGCAGTGGGAGCTCATAAAAGGATTACAGCTACCCTCTCCCCTAATGCCTCTAGGTGGAGTCACATTAAAAGGGCCACCATTTGCCAGGGCGGGCCTGGGACAGTCCCAGGACAGGAGCAGGGCCCAGGGAACTGCTTGGAGCCAGAAGTTTTGCGAGTTAATGTGATGAATGTAAATGCTGCACAATTAGAATTGATTTCACTATGTTCTGATTTTAAAATTTAAAAAGGGTGCAGGATTTATGAGGAGAATAACAGGCACTCTAAGCATGAAGAAAAAAAAAACAGAGAAATACTAGATAAACCAGGTGTTTACTGGTAGGAAGTGTCCTCTGGGGATCCCACTGAAATATAACTGTGTGATGTCAATACGCTGATCCTAGCCCGCAGCGATGTCTTTATCCGTGGCTCCTGCTGCAGCCTCTCTGCGAGTCTTTTTATTGATGACGGCTTTCTGGAAAGCTGCAAATGTCTGACTTTGAAAAGGTGCCATGCAAATAATCGGGGGGGGGGAGGGGAATTTTCTTTAGCATCAGACAGGAAGTTCCAATATCCCTACCCACCTGTCCATCACCTCTGCCCTCCAGCCAGCACTGTGCCTTGGCAGGGTGGGAACCTGGGACACCTGGGGCGAGAGTTAATCTTTTCAGGATTCTTCTGAGGCTCTCAAATGTGGCATCCCAGAAGCTCTGCACGCCATCATTCAGAGGCAAGCTGGTCCAGGGGGCAGCAAGGCCAGGAGGCAGCAGCTGAGATGACCTCTCCCCCAATTTGTTTACCACGGTATTCCCAGCTTTGTTTACCATCAGGACCCCAGCTTCTGAGGGCCTCCTCGGTGGTTCAGGATGAGGCAGTTTAGGAAAGCCAAGCCAGCTGGCAGGCCTTCAGGGGGCCAAGAGGAATTTTCAAAAGGTTAGCATTTATGGCTGCTGGGCCACTTAGCCAGAGGAAATTAACTCTATTCACAAGTTGCTTCCAGAACTAGGAAAGGCCTCCTGACAATCCCTCCTAGAGTTTGCCCTATTGTCATTCCTCGCCAAGGCAAGGGGAATCCCCACCCCCTGGGTGTGGGAATTTATAGTGGAATCTTTCTTTGGTCCCTGTCATCCATAAGGGATACAAAGGACACTTAGAAAGCCCCAGGAGGCCTGGAGAATGTAAGATCCTAAAGTACCCAGAGTTTCCAAGGTTCTGTGGTCCTGTAATGGACTGGAGAGAATTTTTCAAACTGAAGTCCTTAAGCAAAAAGAAAAAAAAAGTGTTTATCTCTGACATATGGCTACGTGTGTGTGTGTGTTCTGAGTTGTGTCTAACTCTGCGACCCCATGGACTAGCCCATCTGGCTCCTCTGTCCATGGAATTTTCTAGACAAGAATACTAGAGTGGGTGGCCATTTTCTACTCCTGGGGACCTTAGGGGTTGAACCTGCATCTCTTGTGTCTCCTGCATTGGCAGGCTGATTCTTTACCACTGAGTCACTTGGAAAGCATGGCTGAAGCTCCAATACTTTGACTACCTGATGCAAAGAGCTAACTCCTTGGTAAAAGACCCTGATGCTCAGAATTGATTGAAGGCAAAAGGAGAAGGGAGGGGCAGAGGATGAGATGGTTAGAAAACATCACTGACTCAACAGACATGAATCTGAGCAAACCTCGGGAGATTGTGAAGGACAGGGAAGCCTGGTGTGCTGTAGTCCATGCGGTTGCAGAGTCGGACATGACTTAGCAACTGAACAATATCAACAAGTACTGTGGCTTATTTAGAATGAGGGAGAAAAACAGTTTTATCCTCTTTATGCAGAAAAATCAAGCCTGTTCATTACAATCATTCATCCATTTATAACGGTGCCATCTTGCTGTTTGGACTATGGTCATTGTCAGAAAGTAGGCAGCTGAATATTGAATGAGGAGAAGAGATCTCAGGAAAGGTGACTATCCCTGGGGCAAGAGTTGAGTCTTGCAGATACCTACCTAAACCAAGACGCTTTTTTTGCAATGTGCAAAATGAATTAAAAATTAAGAAAATAGCTCAGTCAACAGATACTCAAGTTCATGCAATGGTAAGATTGTCCATAGTAGCTAGGGGATTTTGCTGCCGTGGATGATTTCATACCAAAGGACTCTGGTATGAAAAATGCCCATCCTGTGGTTTTTCGCTTTAAATTGTACAATAACTCTGCAAGCACAAGGCTGTTGAAAACATGGTGCATTTATCCAAAATTGAGCTGGGTCTAACCACAAAAGGTAAATCCAGTTCTTCAATTGAAGAAGTGGGAGTAGGGGACACCCCAGGTTTTCTCCGTTCGTGGATAAAGTGAGATCTCAGTTTCTAAAATTTCAATGGGCCCCAGGAAAGAAAACTTGATCTTGCACATTGGTCAGAAGACAATCAGGAAACAAACATACAAAAACCCCAAGTTTTCCAGTGATTCCGTTTCCAATGTTACTTTTTAAATTATTTTAAAATTCCTTTCTCTGTTATGCTTTGATTTGGTGAGTTGGGATCACTTAAGTCAGCAAGTTGTTTGCTTAACCCTTTTGTATGTGGACATACGCAGACTCTTTCATAAACCATTTCATTCGGGGCAGACATGAACCTCCCCCTCCAGCCTCTTGGTCCCATCTGTACCGAATCGTGGGTTTATTTCTGCCGGTATAACTCTGCAGCAGAGCCCTGCCTGGGTGATGTGCGGTCGAAGGCTTCCTGAGTCCTTGGCACAGTTGTGTATCTGTGTTTACACTTCCCCCTTCTCTCTCTTTATGAATCTGACTAGCAAACACAACTGTGTTTGTTTGGATTTCTTCAGCATGTTCCTGCGTTTCTTTCATGTTCTGTGGATGACGTAACTTTGTGTATTTTCTCTCAGGGCTCCAACAGTGGAGATCTGGGTGAGGGACCTGGAAGAACGCTCATCTTCCTAAACTTCTCAGTTTTGAATTTGGCACAGCCGCCCCCTACCCCTGCACCTGTGTGTGCCTTATTGAGGGTAAGTTGCTCTTTCCAATGGGCATGATAGCACGCGTGAATGGCTCCAGGGCCACTGGGCTCTCATCTTCTTTCTTACAGTCCCCAGAAGAATGATTGCTATTGGCAGGACTGTTATCTCATGTTGCTGCAGTAATCTCTTCCTTCCTTCCTAGGCAATCCCCGTCCTTAAAGTAGACTGTCCCAATTCCCCATGCCCAAGTCACCTTCTTGGCTGCCTCTTTTGTTTCTAGGCAGTCCACAGACCTGCTGCCTCATTCAAAATCCTACATCAGCCTACCCTCAAAACAGCAATGCTGAATTATGATGATCTCCGTGTATTTTGTCTTTTAATATCGACCCTTCAAATTTGCATGACGGATAGAGCTAACGGGGGCTTCCCTGGTGGCTCTGTGGTAAAGAATCTGCCTGTAGCGCAGAAAACAGGTTTGATCCCTGGATCAGGAAGATCTCCTGGAGGAGGGCATGGCAACCCACTCCAGTATCCTTGCCTGGAGAATCCTATGGACAGAGGAGCCTGGAAGACCATAGTCCATAGGGTCACAAAGAATTGGACCCAACTGAATAACTTAGCAGGCAGGCAGGCACAGAGCTAACATTCACGTTTTTAATGTTGATTTTTGGAGGATGTGGTACCGTCCTTTGTGAAATACTAAGCTGGGAAGTATGAAACAGATTTGAGCTGTAACGGTCCTCCCCATTCTTGCTCTGACTTCCAGTGGCCAGCTCTCTGGAAGCCTTTGCTTGGAGCAGTTTTCATGGTCAACCCAGTAGGGCTGAGTGGCAGCTTTAGCACTGGGGAACCTAACTATCTAAAGGAATTCCCAGATCCCCCGCGGTCCAAGCCACTCGATGGCTTCCTCATTTTTGTATCCAGAGCACATTCTTCTTTGAAATTAATTTTTATTGGAGCATAGTTACTTTACAATGTGTGCTAGTTTCTATTGTACAGCAAAATGAATCGGCCATACATATACATATATCCCCTCTGTTTCAGACTGCCATCCCATTCCCATTCAGGTCACCACAGTGCATTAAGTACAAATCCATAGCATGTTATATATGGAGTGCTAAGTCACTCCAGTTGTGTGCGACTCTGTACGACCCCATGGCCTATAGCCTGCCAGGCTCCTCTGTCCATGGGATTCTCCAGGCTAGAATACTGGAGTGGGTTGCCATGCCTTCCTCCAGGGGACCTTTCCCACCAGGGACTGAACCCGTGTCTCCTGCATTGGCAGGCGGGTTCTTGACCACTAGTGCCACCTAGGAAGCGTCCATAGCATGTTAATCATACCTTGATACTTACTCTGCCTCATATTATAGTTTATACCTTTCAAGTTACGTATCTATTTACACATATTCATCCAATAACATCAACTGTGCACCTGTTATGTGCTGTCTCCCCCACCAGAAGAGTACCAACACCCATTTCCTTCCTTTCTCTCTTCCATCTCCTCACTGCTCCCCAGCAGATGATGGTATAATGAGTGGTCCATCGTTGCTGGGGGCACTAACTAATCTGAATCTCGCACAGGACTCAGCGGAATGTGGATAAACCTATCTGCAAGTCTCGTGCCAGTCCCAAGCCACCCGACGCACAGATCGTCAGTCCCCATGACATCAAGTACTCAGGAGCATGACCACCCATAGCAGACGGAGCTTCTCAGGACTCATGCCCTGGGACAGTCCCAGCTCCCACTCTGGCTCCACACAGTTCCTTCAGCCCCACCCCTTTACTGGATCCTACGATCTTGTTCTCAGGCAGATAAATCGGCCAAATATTTAGACAGAGTGGATATAAAAAGTGCTTTCAGCAGCTACCACTTCCTTTCAAGAATTGTTTGGCGAAAAAGAAAATATATATGAATAGTTCCCCTCACACTGAACTCAACAGGCGCCGGGCTTTGGGCTCCTTGATGACAAGGCTGACAGCTTCCCCTTTCGGCAGACTCTGCCCATGAGTCGTAAAACGTGGGCTGCTGGAGAAGGAAACACAGCCCTAGATGGGGTAGAAGCCCCCGAGGTGGGGGGATGGGCAGGGGTGAGGGGAGAACTGGAGGACAGGCTTCACTTAGCTTCAAGTTAATGAGCTCACACATCGGAGGGAAGGATACACTGCTCTGCGCGCTTCCATGGAGATGCTGAACTAGCATCTTGTGAATCAAAGTTGTCTCTACCCAGATAGGGAGAGTAAGCATTATTCTCAGGGTCTAAAAGTAATCTAAAGGGGACCTAATGGAAAGCAAGCATTATTCTCAGGGTCTAAAAGTAATCTAAGGGGGACCTAATGGAAAGCAAGCAGTCAACTTAAAAGTTCTCTGCTTCTTCTTCTGCTATCCTTTTCAGGGAGTCAGCTTCTTTGGCACTTAGGAAGTGGGGATTCAATGGATAGACGTGATACAGTGGATCAGCAGGGGGGATTTCTAGGAGTCATTTTTGGATCTAAAATTACTGCATGATCCCATTGGTGGTGGGGTCACAGTAAGATTTTTAGAGACTCCAAACACTGAAAAGATTATGTCCTTCTTCCCCTTTGGTTCTAAACAAAGGCTATTTAAATGATGAAGTAATTTGGAGGAAGTTCAACCAAGGTTTGCTTTCACCGTGAAGATTACTGTGATTAAACACACACACACACACACACACACACACAAATCAGATTTTTTCCAAATGTGTTTTTCTATATAATAGATGTCCCTACTCTTTTGTTGTCACAAACACCCAAACACTAACCCTGCAGTTCGCCCTCTTAAATTGACTGGAAACTTAAATGGACTTTTCAACTTGGACTGTCTCCAGGCTCACCTTGAACACTCTTCCCTCCATCAACTCTCTCAGGCTGGATAAAACTGGAACCCTGACCACGTAGGTCAACCCACTGGGCCTCATCTATGAACACATAACTATTAGGCAGATCCGATCCACAGTGCACTGTGGCCAGACACGGGTGGCGATGGCGGAGTCCCTGCTTCTCCCCACCCACGACCACACTGACCTGTCTTGAAGATCTCATAGCGCAGGGAGAAGCCTGCGCCCTGCCGAGCGTAGTCGGAGGTGAACTTGATGTAGAGGACGGAGCCCGAGGAGATGATGGTGGGTGGGGCGATGTTTCCACAGTGCTTTCCCAGGAGATCTGCAGACTCGCTGTCCCCGTCTCGGATCTCAATGAAATCATACCTGGGTGCAGACAGCATAAAGGGACACATATGAAAACAGATCACGGCTAGGAGATGACATGGACTACTGTCTCCCTCCAGCTCAGCTGCTCTCCATCCACTTCTAGACATTAAGGTGTTCTGGATGCATAAACAAAGGGCACTTAGGTTTACTTGTAGAGACTGGCTAACACAGATATAGGAAGTTGCTTTCCTAAAGTCACAGAGAGTGAGCACCTCTGTGCATGGCTAGACTTTAGGGCCTTATCTCTTGCTCACATAAGAGCAGTAGCATCATTCTATCAAATGTCTCAAACATTTTTTTTTTTTCATTCGGTAGCACCATTTTTATTTTCATCGTGATCTATCTGAATCTTAGTCTTTTCTTCTTGGCTCTGTGTCTCTGCATGTTACTTAACCCTTGTGAGCATCAATTACTTCATCTATAAGATGCGGATAAAGATATCCACTCCAGGGGGCTGGGACAGAGATGGAATGAAAAAAATGTAAGGAAGGTGCTGGGCACCGAGTCAGGCACACGGGGGATGTTTCAGAGAGATTTATTATTTTTTGCCTCTTTCCCAAGTTTCAGTTCTCTCCTGAACTGAAGGGGTCGACCCTTCTTTTCTTTAACTGTGAGTAATAAAGACCTCCAATCGTGGGCCATCTCCCTCCCTGAGATGACTGAGAAATTCACATCAGCAGTGTCTATCTGGTCAACAACACATTTCTTAAAAGGAATCAGCACCGTATTAGATAAGGCAATAAAAACCTTTCTCCAAAAGCAGGGGGTGAATCCCAGGGGACCCAGCTTCTCTGAGCACATAACTATTAGTCTCAGCAAGAGGCTGAGCGGGCTGCCTTCCTTACCCTGAAGACCTGAGCTCATTTCAAACAGAATCAAATTGGCCCAGGTAGGGGGAGACACCTCAAAGACATTCTTGGTTAAGTTCACAGGACTGCACAGGTACTGTGCCATCTTATCTGTACAGATGCACACTTTCAGCTTCAGCATGTGGTCTGGCAAGCCTCACTGTCCCAAGCCTGTGGTCTTCATCTGGGCTCCTGGGGAACACCCTGTCACAACTGCTGATGTGGAAAATTTCTTCCCCTACCTACTCCCTCAAATTGCTGGTCACTGTACTATTATTTACTGAAAGCCATCCATCTCCTTTCCCACCCTGTTTATGTATTTTGTATCAAGCTGTTAAAACAACATGTACAAAATCTCTTCCACTGGGGAAAAGAGAGGGACAGGAAAGGCTACCTTCCCTGGGATGTACCCACCGGCTCCTGCCACACGCACAGGGTCTGGGGCAGCTGGCGGCCTGCAGAAGTGGCCTGTCTGAGCCGGGGTGGTCTGAGGCCTCCTTGCAGCCCCCAGAAGCCATACTTCAGATGGCTCAGCCACTTCCAAATAAATAGGCCTTCGAAGGGAGTATATGGAGTGGACCAGGGTTAGTTCATTCTTAGACCCCAGAGGGCTGGAATTCTACAGTCAAAAGAATCACAGAAGTTGGTTAGAGTCTGGAGAAAGGAGATGGCAGGGTTTTCCCCCAGGACAGATGGCCACAGATTGGGAAAGGCAGTGGGGGTGGGGGAATCAGTGTGGGAGATGATGCTGACACTGAAAGTGTGCTTCCTCAGTTCCAAAACATAAGTGAAAAGGCAGTTTCTTCTCAAAGGAAATTCCCCCAGACCTTCTGGAAAATCCCTCCTTGTTATTTCCACACTGCAATAAGCACCTCTGGACAGTCACTCTCAGCTGAGTAATGGCGATGCCTTCCTTCGCAGGGTGCACAATGCTGGAGCACAACCGTACCCACTGAGCAGATAGGACCCAGCTTGCCTGGAGGGGCAAGAGCACCCCCACCCACCTCGTTCCGCAGGTAGGCAGAGCCCTTAGCCTAGTTACTCTCAGGCAAGTTACTCAACCTCTCTGAGCCTCAGAAATGGAAAAAATAAAAGCAAAATAGGGATACTAGAACCTTCCTTTCAGTTTTTCTGAAATTTGAAGGACCCACATAATCTATAGAAAGTGTCTAGGACACAGACTGGCAGTGAGTGTGGACTTCATAAGTGTTCACAGGGATTTGTTGTGTTTCCACACCCGTTTCAGAGGGGAAGAGGCTGAGCCATAGAGCAGAAGTGATTTTCCCTAAGAGAGAGAGAGAGCCAGTGAATGAAGCACTGTCTAAGGGGGAATGTGCATCTGCTCAAACATTTTGGAGGGCACTTTGGCAAAAATGTGACAAAAGTTAATATATACATATTCTTTAATCCAGCAATCCCACTGCGAGGAATTTTTCCTAGCAAAATAATCAGACAATTGTGCAAAGATGTATATGCATCTCTCTGTGTGTGTACATATTTTAAAAAGCATGAGAAAAGTGAAAAGATGCTTTGTTTATAAAAAGCATGTGTCTAAATGTCTGACAAAAGTGGTGGGTAAATCAATTTTGGACATTTATAAATGGAAAGCTCCATCGCTATAGTGAAAATGCTGTAGGTATAGGTGGGGTTTTTTTGGCCTTTAAGGAAAAATGTCCTCAGTATATTATTAAGTTGAAAAACAGTAGACTATTTTAAAAGTATGCTTTAAAATATATGTAAGTATATAAATTTCCTTGCATATACACACAGAAAAAGCCTGAAAGACTAGAGACTAAAATATTAACTGTGATGAAATATATTGATGGTGGGTGGAATACATTGATGGGGGATAATTTGTAATTTTTTGCTTTCTTCTTTTCTATTATCTGAGTTGTTACAATAAGTCTTCACTTCTTTAAAATACATAAAGATCCTTCTATTAAGAATTTTTTTCCGAAGTAGAAGAGTTGAGAAAAATAACCCAGCTCTCATAATTTTGCAGATAAAAAATGCCACCATCATGATGACAACCATCATCCATAAGAGCTAAATGAGACATAGCTTGTTGGAGCACCAAGAACAGTGACAGGGACATGGCCCACACTCAATTAAAATTTAAAAACAATTTTGAAGAGACCATCACATACGTCCAGTTGTTGTGTCACCAGTTTCTATAAGGACACAGAGAGGCACTGACATCCACCTGGCTTGTTCATTAGAAGTGGAAGGTTTTATCCAGTCGCCAAATCACCTATGCGGTCATTTAGGGGATTGACAGAATCAGCAATGAAGCAACAGTACCCAAAACATGTCATAGCTGCAAACTTGCCTCAATTTACTCAACAGATATCTCACCTAAGTCCTTCTGGGTTACATGGCTAGCTGTGAATACATCCTCACATATCTACATAGACATTAGTGAAGGGAGGCACTTTTGAAAAAGGTTCACACAAATCAGTCATATCATACAGCTTCTCTCTGAGCCTGTTATTTAAAGGACCCTCTGGTGAATCCTTTTGTGAAGCAAATAATCAGCCCTTACTTGAACTTCTTAGCAAAACTGTATTTTCCAATCAGATTTACTTGACAGGAAAACGACCCAGAGTTACAATCTGGCAGCTAAAATTCCCCTTCCCTTCAGCGTCTAGGGTTCTGCCCTCTGGACCAACTCCAGCTCACCACCAGGTCTTCTGGCTGGGCTTTTTGTATAAAGGGCATACTCCAAATGACATGCTGACTCCACACAGAATGTCTCATTTACCTTCTGTGAGACTGACTCTTTTGGGGAAATTTTTTATTATTAGATATTTGCTACAGCTGGAGTAAATCTCTCTAGAAATTTCAGTGTTGTCAGGTTCCTTTATGAAGAGCTAGCAGAGACTTAGGAAGTTGTGGTCTTGGAATAAACATGACTTTGCATCTGGCATCTGATACCCAGCGTTTGTTGGGTAAATGAATCTGGGCTGCAAACTCACAGCTCACCCCAATGGTAGTCAAGTAGGATAACCTGAAAAGCCATTCCTCTTATCCATTTTCTGGAAGGAAACAGACATATTAACTATTGTGTTTGCATTTCATTATTCCTAATCTCCCTCAAATGAAAAAATTCCTTTCAAAGCTTTAACACTACCTTTTCAAATTTTATTTGTTTATTTACTTTCCTAAGCTGAAGTGGCCATCTCTGAGCCAGTTCTTTTTTTGTTTTTCCTCCTCCTCTCTAAAATGGTTCCCTGAGTACCTTTTTACTTTTCTTTTCACAGATCCCAGCATCTGCATGTTGAGCATTTGTCTAGAGAATGCTTTCTGTACTTTCTCTCTCAACTTCAAAGTCTTCGTTCCTCTCCCCAAACCCACATTTGGGGCGTGGGAACGTTGACGGTGGAATTAATTTTAAGAGTCCACAGGAGAAATATGAAAAAGCATCAGTCTCATCTCTTCTCATCACTAGGCAAACATGAAAAGAGTTTTACTTTCCATAACTCTCTCCACGTGTGACGCTGCCCAGCAGGCCACCAAAGGCTGGGTCAGCCGACCAAGTCTGTGCTGGAAAATTTACCACGTGGAGGCCCTTCTCCCAGGGCTGGATGATGTGTGGCTCCATCCATACCTTTGTGGATGCCACACAGAACTGCTTGTGAGGGGATTTCTATATTGTGGGCAGAGTCCTTAGCTGCTCCCAGGAAGAATGCTGTGTCCGTTCTATGGGATTTGTCTATATGGCTGAGCACCTATGCGCCCCAGTCCTGAAGCCATAACCTTTGCCAACCAGGCGATGCCCCCTCTCATGCTACTTGCATCATGAAATGTCTAAGCCATCACATTTTGTACATGGAAAGTTCTTGCCAGCCCCTGGGGCTTTGCACTTGCTCTTCCCTCTGTCTGCAGTGCTCTTCGTTAGCTTTTGCTCTGGCTGCAAATGTCACCTCTTCGGAGAAACCTGCCCTGACCATCCCATTTCAGCTGGCATGCCCTTATTCTCTACCTCACCTGCTTTCATCGCCTTTATGGCTGTTACCATAATCTGGGAAGGTCTTGTCAACATACTTCATTTGTTTAGGATATGGGGCCAGGACTAGACAACCAGGACCATGACGGTGAGAAACTCACCTTTTCACGGTTGAATCTATAATATTGGGTTGGGCCAAAAGTTCATTTGGGTTTTTTGAAAAACCCAAATGAACTTTTGGGCCAACCTGATATTTGCATGGTGCCTGGCACATAGGAGGGCTCACTAACTTTGTGTTGAGTGAATAAATGAATGGGGAACCTAAGGTTGATGTTATATGTTAAAAAGGATAAACTCTGCTTTCCGAGGGGTTGGATATGTTGTTCTGTTTTCTACTCTGCCTTTGTGCGCCAGAGCACTCACTGAGCTATTCTGGTTGTATCTGGAAACCAAAATGTTGCCTCGTGACTTGAAAACACGAAATATAACATTTTGAGTGGAAGAAACATCTCAAATCATGCTGACAGCATTTTCACTATTAGCGGCAAACAAATCAACTATAATTAAAATGCTGTCAAAGTGATTTGAGATTTTTCTCACACTTTCAAAGTTCCATATTTCATGAGTAGATTATCCAGGCCAGGGAATTTATCACCTCCTGGAGTGCCTTTCTTCTAGGAAGCTCAAAGACATCTACAAACACTGTCTTATTAATCCTTACATTAAAACCTGTGGGGAAAATAGGAGGAAAAAACAACACTGTCATGCACAACTTTCCCAACAAAGAAGCTGCCTGAGCTCCTAAGAGGCTGTGGAGCAGGTCTGCGTGATGCTAAAGTTTCTAGTCAATTCAGGTCCAAAGCCAGGTCGCCTGGTCTCCAGCTCAGTTGGGATACCCAGCTTTTCTGTAGAAATAAGGCAGCTGTCAGGTCGGGTTTTTTAAGAATCTTTTCATTTCCTTGAATTTCTCCCTTTCACCGGTGCCACACACACATTTAAGAAGAAGCTGGCATATCAATGGGAAGAGCTCCCACTTACTGAGCGTTCCTAATGGGCGGGATCCTCGCTCCAATTATTTACTATTTCCTTTAACCCTCACTTAATACACACCAGACCCTGATATGATCACTGTCCATTCACAGATGTACAGGGTGAAGCTAAAGTCACGAGATGAGGAAAGTCAGACGCAGGCTTGGCCCACGCAGTCTCACTCAAGGGCTCACTGGCATTGCCTCCGTCCTTTGTCCTCTGTGCTGAGGAAAAATCAGAGAGCAATGGGCATGCCAGACTGCCAGAGCACTACATTAGAAGGGGCAGGTGCAAAGCACCCTTTGCATCTCAGTTAGAGATCACAGAATCTCAGTCTTTTAATTTAGCTGTTTTGTTTAACAATGCCAAATTTAATAGACAAATCACCCATAGAAACAGGGAGTAGAATTGGAATTCGTGGTTTTGAGTCTCATCAGTAGAAATCCAGCTTCTAAGTATTCAGATGGGATAACATATTAATTTTTGAAGTGAAGTATTTTTATAAGCACATATATACCCATATGTGAACATATGGCCCGAGGGAGAAAACAGTACCCTGTGTACTTACACGTTCTTAAGTACCATCTAGAACATACATTTTTAAGCCCGTGATTTTTCCAGTAGGGTCCACAGATGAATTTTAGTAGATTGGGGAACCCCTACAATCATATGTAGAAATTTTGTCGGTTTGTGTATGTGCTCATTTTCCTACGGATGGGGTCTGTGACCAAAAAAAAGAGAATGTTTCAATTGCATAGAAACATATCTGTCTACAAGGGTGTGTATAGTCTGGGAAATGCATACTCTGTATGTATACTCTTGTTTTGTGGACAGATTCAGCTAGTTTCTGGCACATCCTAGTGTTACGTCTTCAGGCATTTATCTTCTGTAAGTCTCAGTTTTTCATCTATAAAATGGAAATAATAATTTTCCCACCTTGTGAGATTGTTGAAAAGTTTGTAAAGGTCTACACAGGCCCAATATAGCACCGGATGCCTTAGAAACCGCCTGAGAGGCACTGGCTATTTTTATTATTACTTGCGTTCTACAAAACAGTGTGGCAGACATCGAGGAAGAGAAGCATTACACACACACACGACACTCTGGAAACTGAACAGTTGACAATGAAATGAAAAGTCATAACTTTAGGGACAGTCTATGCCACCCAACCTCCGTGCTATAGAGGGCAGTTTCTAAACACCCTCCTTCTGTACAAACCCATCCATAGTGCTTCATCCCTTGAGCTGTTGAGAATTCTTTTCATTCTCATTTCCCAGCCCAGGCTCTGGAACCAGCCAGCCAGGCTGGGTTCAAAACCAGTCCTACTGCCCCTCACATGTGCTACATCTTGAACAACCAGGCACTGAACCCCCAGATTTGGTGAGTTAATACATGTCAACACAGGGCCAGGCACATAGTAAATGCTCAATAAACAAATGTTAGTTGTTACTGCTGCCATCATGATTATTATTATCTGTTGTTGTCTAACTTCACATCCCTGTTATGTCTTATCTAACTCCCTTATTATGTGCTATCTAACCCCACGGACTCACAGACTGCATCGGTTTGGGTATTTGCCTTGGTGCCGAATGCCGTTTTAAAACCGGTTGTTGGCACTTTCATTTTCTTCCTTTATTTCTTCCCACTCCAAATCTCTGATGTTTTGAGCTTCTTCACAATCCACTCAGAACCCAGGTCACCAGGGCTCTTCAGAAGGGAGGAAATCTGACCACCCAGCAAAGGAAGTATGCAAAGAGAACAACCCAAAAGAAACTGGAGGAATTATTGCAAAAAACCTTGAAGGCAAGAAAATGGAAACTACAAATAACATCTATTTATAATTACTGGCTGTTTTTCCGCAGAAGCCCTGGGATGAGGGAAAGGGCCCGCCGGTCTCATTGTTTCTGGCAGAGCAGGCTGCCAAGAACGCCTTGCAACGTGAGGAAGGAGGCTGCTCCAGACAGCGTCTGATAAGTCTCACTGCAGATGAACTTTCAGAGAATCAAGGGCACACAACAAAGTCCGCAGCGTCTCTCCCCTGACCCTCTGGCCTAGCACCCCTCTCTCCACTGACTGACTCCCCAGCAAGCACATTCCCCAGGCCCCAAGGCCACAAATCTGCTCTGTTCCTGGAGACGGGCTTGGATAGGACGTGTTTGTTTATGTAAGGAAGGATTTTCGAGGCAACCAGTGCCAGTGTGAAGTTTAAGGTTTTTGGGCAGGCTGTTTTCAGCATGACTGTTAAGTATTGCTTTCTGTCTGTCCTTTGCGTCTATAAAATCCTCATCCTCTGCCATAAGCTTAAAAGACCCCATGCTGGCACTGTGTAATAATACCAAAGCAGAGAGTAGGTAAGAGTTGCCCACAGTTTGCCTCCATTTACCAGCAGACTGGGGCTCGGATGGAAAGGTGAAACCCTTCCAATCCCAAGTGCCAAGGGCCAGAGACTTGCTGAATTGTTCTAAGCTGGCCTGGGTCACCTGCACATGCCTCAGCTTGCCTCATCTCATAAATGGGTATAAGAACGATGTCTCTGTGCCTCTCAGGGCTGACAGGTAGGGGCAGAAGGTAACTGCAACCCACTGAGAGGAAATCAGAGTGCACCATTCCTGGGCCTGGTGTGCAGGCATCATCCCTGAACTTGGCCGGGTGAATGGTTCCCTCCGGATGGGTGCTCACTCACCCTGGCTCCCAGAGGGTCTAACTGTGAGAGTGAATCATAACCTTTCCATCTGCCCGAAAAATGGGAGCCTGCTGGGAACGAGGTGTGCTGAGCTCCAGGGAATCTGTCAGCATCAAAAAAATCCTTTATGTTTCTTCCAGGGATCAAGGGAGTTCTCAAAGGTTTTTCTGTCTTCCTTTGCTGGCTTCTAGCCTCCATAACAAAAGTCAGAAAATATAAAACTTGCCTGAAAAACGTGCCATGCGGATATCCAAGCAGGGGACAGTCTGAGAAGTAGGTGTGACGGGGCAGGTGTGACGAGTGCTGTCTTTGCATTTCGTTTACTCAGAGCTTCAGGTTACAGAGCCCAGAGCTTCTTCCTGGCTCCAGGGGCCAACTCGTCACTACTGTGCAAAAAGCACTGGGGTGTGGACACGAGGGGCCTGCACTAATGTCCAGGCAGGAAGGGATGGCTGCCACGCCGGGGTGGAGATTCTGAATAGAGCATTTGGTGGCCAGTCAGCTGGGACCGCTTCCGCCTCTCAAACCACCACTGGGTAACAGCTTTCTTCAACAACTGTGTTCTGAAGGCACTGTGGCTGCTGAAGCAAAAGCAGGCCTGTCCACTCAGGGCACATTACAACACTCGCCTCTCCACATCACAGAAACACATCCTTCTATCCTGAAAGAATCAGCTGCCATTTGTGGGGGAGTAGAAGCTGTGAAGTTCAGAATAACGGGTGCTCTTGGCCGAAGGCTCAGTAAGACCGGGAAGAAATATGGCTAGAAAGGACACCAGCTTCTACAAGAAAGGGAACCAGATTGCAGGATGTCTCCTCACAGGATACAGTGTGGAGTCAGTGTGAGTCAGACCTTGGAGGACCTTTATCCCACAGACAGAGCAGGCTGTTTGCTGTGTGCATGGAGCAGTTGGCTGGCTGGTGAGACAGCCATCACATTGCAGTGGCCGGAGGGACCCTCACACCGTGGGAGGGAGCATCAGTGTCGGGATGAGCTGTGGGGGCCACACAAGCATAAGGGGCTTTATGGGCAGTAGGGCAATGGAGATGCCCAGAGGAAGAGTCAGTACCCCAACAGCAGCCTGCCCTGAGGCTAGGACTAAATCCAGTGTCTGCTTGGACCTCGCTTTCCCAGCAGATAAGACCAGAAAAAAAAATAATAATAATATTTTCCTACCCTCCTACTGCTCTCAAAGGGATGACGAACAGATAAATCACTTTGAACTTTTAGATGAAAGGTGCTCCATAAACCCGAGGTCTCATCAACTGTAATTGTTACGATAATTATTTTAATGATAATAATGATGATAATGGGTGGAAGGGGTGGGGTGGGGCGAAACCTCCTACCTTGAGACAATGGAACCCCCCCCCCAATTAAAACCCACATCACGGATTCCTTCTGCTCCTAGTTCTCAACCCTTTCTTTCAAACTGCCAATTCCTGGGCTGAAATATTATTTACTCCTTTCCTTTCCAATAAAACAATTATTTGTTCCACTGTTTTCCCTCTCACTCACTCTCTGGTGTGTCTGGCTTCGCCCTGACAGCTCAGCCATGGACTGTTTACATGTCTCGCTCACCCTCCAATACTCCGGTTCAGCTCCATTGACACTAAAGGCAGGAGAATTCTCCCTGTGTGAGGAATCAATTACTTCCGCTGACACTCTATTACTAGCCCTCACATCTTCGGATTCCAGATGAAGAGTGAGGTGTGGGGGAATGGCAGGGAATTTGAAGAGGATGGGGCGGGGCTGGAGGGGACAGGGCAGGAGGTGGATGACAAGGAAGCAGAAGGAAACAATTGACTCAGAGTCAGGCCTCTCAGCTTGTATTTAAAGACACAGAAAAATCACTCTCTCTCCTTGACTGCCCTGTCGGCATCCGGAGGTGAGCAGATGGCAGGAAGAAGCAAAGAAAAGGTATAAGAGAAAAAAAAAAAAAATCCGTGTCCAGGATATCCTAGGCAATCAGAGAGGCCCCAAATACCTAAGCCTTGGGAAAGCAGATGACAGCTCTGGGCACAAGGACACAGGTATCCTAAGGCAGCTAAAGCAGGCTTAATCCCAGCCTTACTTTTACTATCTGTGTGATCTCTCCGGGCCTCAGTAACGCCATCTGTTAAATGGGAATAACAGCAGTCCCAGCCCCAGAGGGTTGTTATGAGAGTAAAATATGGCAAGTTCTTGGTGTAGTAGCACCAGGGACCTGCCGAGAGCTCAATATATATTTGCTGTTATTGTCCAACTGACAATCCCTTCATACCACCTATAAACAAAATGGAGTCCCTAATGGGGCAGAGCTAAAAAATTTATAGAGATTGCTGAGACGCTTGGCTACAAAGCCAGGGGAAAAAGCATATAAAAATCATGTGAATTTTCCTTTACTGTGCTGGAGTTTTTTGCTGCCCTTCTAAATCTAAGCCTAGCTCACACTTTTTCTTTCTTCTTCTTTGTCAAGTTTTATTTTGAACCAGCTCACATTTTCAGGGATTTCCTTTCTAGGAAAAAAAAAAAATTATTATGTAAATGAAATACAACCATCTACTCTGCAATCAGCTGAGATGAGTTGTGAGGCGTAGGTCTTATAATGAAGGACGATTATGGAAGCTCTTTTCTAGAAGGAAAGACAAGGGCAGCTAAAATATATATATTTTTTCCTGGATGATTTATCCAGGCAGAAGTAGAAGAATGGAATTACATTATCTGCTGAGTTTCTCTTAATCCAAAGGTTTCAATTGCCCTGCCACTAAAAAGGACAAAACAGAATTTTTTTTTTTTAATAAAGGACTCATGACTACCAGAGAACACATGAATCCCCTTTAAGAAAAATCTAATTTCTCTACTTAGTCTATTTCCTTCTCCTCTTTATCCCCTCCACACCCAGAGTTCCCACTGAATTTCTTAAGACAGACTCTCACCCAGTGTAATCAGAAGGGAGAATTACACAGAGTTACATGGGATGAGATCCTGGCCCTCTGAGACCTCTGGGGTTCAGAGAATGTGCCAGGGTTGAGAGGCAGAACAAGTGGGATTGTGAACTAGAAAATCTCAAGTGATTTTCTCAATCAGAAGATAAAAACGCATTGTTAGGAAGGACATCCACAGTGAAGCTTGCAGTTTGAGAGTTGCGATTGCAACATCGCATATTTAAAAACAAACTGCCAAAAATAACTGCTGTCCCAACTGCTCTTTAACCTTGGTAGGCGGAGGAGAACAATTTGCGGTGTGTTTTCCCACTTCTTCAGCAAGCTCAGTTGCTGGGTGGAGCCCTTGGTCAAGGTTCGTGAGTGTGGGGTCGGCTGCCAGCTGAGCTCCAGTCAGCAGACCGCTCCCGTTTATTGCACCAAGTACCTGGAGGGGAATGTTTCTGTCATTAGCACGGTTGTTGCAATACAGACAAGTATTGCTGCTCATGGGCTCCTTGGGGGAATCAGAATATTTCTGAGGTTGGCCAGGCAGTAAATCTGTAATAATGTCATGAGTAATCAACCTGAAGGTCTCTCCTGAGTGTAAGACACCCTGTTGAACCACAGAGAACCCACTCTCTGCTTGGATTTGCAGAGGCTCAGGCGGAAACCAGCTGAAACCACACTTCTAACTGGGCATTGGGCCTTTGTGCCCTCTATTGCACAGGAAAAAGAAGTGTGTTCAGAGGGAGTCTTGTATAGGAGTACTCTGATGCACGGAGCTTAATCCAGAGTGTTACCTGGACTTCCCCAGGCCAAATCTCACTTTCAGGCATTAAATTGGAGGGAGTGGGGAGGGTCCCAGGATAGAGGGTATGAGACTGTAGAAGCTCTGACCCGGGACAGTGGGACAGCAGAGAGTTCCCATAGTCTCTCTTTCCTGACCTCAACCCCTCTCTGAGATGCTGGAAGTTGTGTGGCCAGGAAATAAAATTAAATAGTACTGCCCAGGAATCTCTTCACTGGGAAGGGGGTTTGTATCAACAAGACACAAAGATGGCCTTTCGTTACTGTGGTTCCCTTCTTGTCTGGGACATGATGCTCTCTGCCCGGGCCACCAGCCATACCCATGCCCCTCCTCTGCCTGGTTAACTTCTTCAGGATCAGTATAGCCATCGCCTCCTCCAAGCAGCCTTCCCTGATCTCCTCAGCCAACTGGATCCCAGGGCTCATATCATGCCCTCAATCAGAATGCATGGTGTTGGAGGAAACAATAAAGCATGAGAGTCAACAGCTCAGGTTGCAAAAAAGGAGGGTGTTCCGGCTTCAAATCCCTTCTCTGCCACTTTCAAAGAGTGCGACCTTGGGCCAGCTGCTTACTTCTTTGAGCCCAGGTTTCTTCATTTGTCAAATGGGAAGAGTAACAATGACTTTACTGGGTTTTGTGGCCATAGAGGGTAGAGACAAGATACTTGTGGTCCATGCCCTTAAAGAACTTACATGCTCAGAACATAGGATGACCACACATGAACAAAATGCAAGCAGATCCAGGCAATAAGAAATGATTAGGGAGTTTTGAGTAGCAGGCCCTAAAAGAGCTAGAGGAATCTAGGACTCTTAGGGGGAGGGGAGGGTATTACACAGCGGGGAGTGCTGAAGGGGAGAGCGGGGTGAGTCTGAGCCTCTGCCCTCACAGGGTCTCCTGTGGAAATAAGGTTGTATGTGATTGTATGTGGAGGATGCTAATTGAGTGCACGTAATCTTCGTTGGCTGGGCGGGGTGGGGCCAGATGACTGAAATCTGGTATGTTCCCTCTGTTTCCTGTAGTCAACTTGTCAACCTAAGAGAAAGCTCTCTTTCTAAGACAGCATCCCCTACTTTGGGGAAAACAGACACACCTAAGATTTAGAGGGCTCCTCTGGCCACAGTAAACACAAGAACACTTTGTTTACCCAGCACACTTAGCGAGAGGCCAAATATCCCCAAACCTCAAATATCCAGTATGGGGACAGGGGATGGTTTCAAAAGAAAAGATGGTGAGCAGCTCAGCTACTGCTGAGGACCCTGCATTGGCGCTCTCGAACTTTGTCCCCAGGAGAGCACCCCAGTCCTTGCTCCACTACGAGTGAGGCTGACTAAGGCAAACTAGAATGCTGGCCCTGGACTGTACTGGCTTGGGACAAAAACTAAACCCCAGGACTAAAGAGGTCCCAGTGGACACCAAAACCTCTCAAGGCAAAATCCTACCCAAAATAAAAGGGTGAAAACAGATCAGAGGAGCGCACTTATAACAGAAGCGCTATGACAGCAAGCGTATAGATAGCAAAAATGTCACACACTCCCCCAAAGTACAAAGATGCTGACATGGTCAATAATGTATTGTGTATCGACATAAACAGGAGACCGAAATCTTGCAAAGCAGTCATCACTGAC
The DNA here is from genome assembly GCF_049115385.1 of Moschus berezovskii. Lineage (NCBI taxonomy): Eukaryota > Metazoa > Chordata > Mammalia > Artiodactyla > Moschidae > Moschus > Moschus berezovskii. Next base: position 42,549,593 of record NC_142461.1, read on the forward strand.
ACAGTCTTGCAGGTGAAGACACTAAGGCCTGGGAAGTGTAAAAGGTCAACAAAAACTCATATGTAAACCTTTCTGATCTAAATATGACATTACCCAGCCTATCTTGCAAAAAGTCAAGTTTAGAATTAGATGCCTGAGTCATTGAGAAAAAGCTAACTCACCTTATTATTTGTTTGTTTCAGAAGACAAGGAAGCGTGGCACATGACATAGAATGTTTTTAATCAGAGATCTTTCTAAACAGGAACGTTTCGAGCTTTAAAGCAGGGTGTTTTAGAATCTGGAAATTTCATTGTGGCATGGTAAAGGAGATCTCTTTTGCTGAGCCCACACATACAATTATTAGTATAGGTTTGCATCTGGGTTTTTCAGCCCAAGTATTCTCTCAAGTTTTCCTAGTGGTTTTTTGCACTTTCTGAAGCATGTTTTTCAAGACACCATCTGGAAATAACCAGTTCTTAAAAGGACCTGGGGCTTCCCTGGTGGCTCAGATGGTAAAGAATCTGCCTGCAATGCAGGAGACCTGGGTTTGATCCCTGGGTTGGGAAGATCCCCTGGGGGAGGCACGGCAACCCACTCTAGCATTCTTGCCTGAAGAATCCCCATGGACAGAGGAGCCTGGCAGGCTGTAGTCCATAGGGTCACAAAGAGTCGGACACGACTGAGTGACTAAGCACAGCACAAATGGACTAGACTCTTGGTTCTGGCTTCATTTGGGCCTCCACCAGGCCTGTGCGAGTGCTCGTGAATAAGCTTTGTATCATATGCAGGTGGGGCTTTTCAAGAATACATCTATTTCAGATCTCAGAAAGGGAAAGAATATTCAAGTTTGCGTGCATGTGTTTCTAAAGCCCTAAGCTGCTTGGCCGATGACTCAAGTGAAAGGCAGTAGCAGGATGTTCTTCCCCACCACAGGGAATGAAGTGGCTTCGCCTTGTTTGTTCAGTCAGCCCTGAGTCCTGCCTTTCCGTCTGTCAGCCACCCTGACTTGGAGGGGCCACAGAGGGGTTTCTGGTTTTTGCTTGCAGTGGGTAACCAGGCCTCAGAATGGCCTATGGGTGCTGGTGGCTTGGATTCCTGGGGATGGCCAGAGGGAGGAGGTGGGGTGCTCACTGCAGATGGTGGCCTTGGATTGCACTGACTCAGGCAAAACCGGGGCTGGTGAGTGAAAGTTTCCAAGCAGACAGCAAGTTTAAATGGAACAAAATTAGCAAGTGATGGTTAGGGGAAAAGGTCTGCCTGTCTGGGGTTTATTCACCAACGGCCTCCACCTTTAGGTTGTGGATTTCAAGGGATAGGGAGCCAAAAGCTTAGGGGCCAGTAACCAGGCTAATCCTCTCATAGCAGGGCCCACTCCCAGATCACAGACCATCTTTGCAGTTAATCCTGCACAAAGGAAGACAGGGAAAACCGAAGAAAGCGGGCATGTGACCACTGCCCTTTTTCCACAGGGAGGCTGTTTTTTTGTTTTTTCTGATTTTCTTGCTCACTTCCAGTTTTTGCAGGGGTATTGTTGCTCTATGCTCTTCTCAGAAGATCTTTGGGAAGTTTTCTCTTGGTGAGTATTCACCCTAAGAACCCTGAATATTCATTGGAAGGACTGATGCTGAAGTTGAAGCTCCAATACTTTGGCCACCTGATGCAAAGAGCCAGTTCATTGGAAAAGACCCTGATGCTACGAAAGATTGAAGAGAGGAGGAGGAGGGGACGACAGAGGATGAGATGGTTGAATGGCATCACTGACTCGATGGACATGAGTTTGAGCAAACTCAGGGAGATAGTCAAGGGTAGGGAAGCCTGGCATGCTGCAGCCCATGGGGTCACAAAGAGTCGGACATGACTGAGCAGCCGAACAAGGACAACAAAAGGACCTTGAGAACCAAATCCCATTGGAAACACACACCCAAAATGAAAGGAGAAGGGATGCTAGCTTCCTTTGGTAGTAATTGCTTTCCCAGCCCAGAAACTCCCTTGGAAGGAAAATGAGGGTGGGAGAGAGGAGGCACAGGACAGAACTCCTAAGACTTTAATGAGATGAACTGCTCCCTTCACAAGAAAGTGAAGCCAGGCAGTAGGGACAAGGGGAGCCCATTTACCCTAAACACAAATGGCAGGTAAGACTTAAAACACCTCTAGGGTAAGAGACGGAGAGGCCCGATGTGTCCTTCCAAGTATAAAAATTAATCAGAATGAGAGAAAAATGAGGAGTGGAGGAGAAAGGGGGGAGAGTGAAAGAGGTAAGCACAGATGAAGCAGCATGACCCCAACAGTCTTGCTGACACTTTGGCACTGGGGCAAAGAGACTCCAGAAAGATCTTTTTCTGACCTCCATGAACTTTTCAGTTCAAGCTGGAAGCAAGGAGTGGAGGAGTGGGGAGAACAGGAAGTTACTTGGTATGGATGATAAGCACCAGAAGCTTCAGAATAACCTGTAACTTGCCTGCTTCCCCCACTCCAGCTCCAGTCAGAGACACCGTCTTGGATCCTCTGCCACCAGTGGCTTCAGAGACCTTGTGCTCGTCCCATCCCTGGGACTGAGTCCTGAGGGGAAATGGTACCCCACATCCCCAAACAGGGCAGGAGCATGTTTCCCTGGCTTTTCCTGCTTCCAATGTGTTTTATACTCACCAGCTCCTGAGTTTTCTCTTCAAAAACCTGGTTTCTCTCTCTGCCACTATGAATATACATGAGATGACCTCTCTGCAATTTCCCTGGGAGATTTGCTGGCATAAGCATAACAGATTTTGGCCCTCATCTGAGAGAGGTGCTTAGTCAAATTTCTCTGAGCTCAGACCCAAGCTCTGAGTACAGCATGCTTCAGTTTGTGCCAACCTTCTGTATCCCAGCCAGAGGCACCGGAAGCTTTATACCTTAGAAAGAAGCTCTTCTAACAGAAATTTTTGGTAACATTCACTGGCAGGGAATTGGAAGCCCTGAGACGCTGTGCAAATATACGCAGGCTGTGCATTTAACTTGGACAGAGGAACCAATAAGTTCCCTGGTGTCATCCACCGAGTCAAGCGTGGATCTGGGATTAGAGCTCCATCTTATGACTCTTCATCACATGAGGCGTCCATCTGGGAAACCCTCCGGTTTTCAACAAAGTCTAACTCTTGTTAGGAAAGAACTGTTATGAAGGTGCAAAGGCATCCTAGGATGATAACAATGACACTGACTCACTGAATCTCCCAATCTAGCTCTGGTTATAGAGAAGCCTTGTCTCCTCCACAAGGAAGTGAGGGCCCAGACTTAGGCCTGTCCTTGGTACACCTCCTACTAGCTGTCTCCTCTGTCAATTCATCAGTATTCACAGTGCCTTGGTCACAAGGAATGCTCAGACTACTTATTAATCATAAGGGGCCACTGGAAACTCATCAGAGCCATGGCATGTTCTAGGCACTCATTTAGAGCAAGACATGATCGTTGGCAGGCTTCCCTGGGGGCTCAGTGGTAAAGAATTCACTTGCAGTGCAGGTTCAATCCCTGGGTCAGGAAGATCCCCTGGAGAAGGAAACGGTAACCCACCTCCAGTATTTGTGCCAGGATAATCCCATGAACAAAGGAGCCTGGTGGGCTTATAGTCCATGGGGTAGCAAAGAGTCAGATATGATTTAGCAACTTAACAGCAACAAATGATTGTTGGCACATTCTGTCCTACAGAGAAAACTCTCATTTTTGTTTCAGTGAAGAAAGACTTTAAGGTGGAGCCCACTAGACAAGACAAAGGGCATTCACACTCTTGACATTATAATACAATGCTGCTCCCTACCTCACTTTAACTAATAGGGACCTTGATGTTAACATAGCATTTCTTTTTTTTGTTTTTGCTTTTTTTCTTGAAATCATCCAAGACTTTTATTCTATATATGATTTTTGTCATAGGCATATATACTGAATAGGGAATACCACTCTGAATGGGATTTTATATATATTTTACCTGATAGGAAACTAGAGGGATTACTGCTATAAAATTATAGAAAATGTAGACTGGTTCACAGTCAGTAGGAATTGATATATGGGTATAACTAGGAAGTTCCCAATGCAGTAAAATATTTTATATTTCAATAGTTATGGAAAGTAGAACATCTTATTATGTAAACTTCTGTAGCTACACGTATCCACAGAAAAAAAGATAGCGCTAACTTGTGTCTGACTCTTGCGATCCCATGAACTGTATAGCCCACCAAGGCTCCTCTGTCAATGGGATCCTCCAGGCAAGAACACTGGAGTGGGTTGCCATTTCCTTACTGTGACCAAAGTAATAAAGAGATAGAGATTACAAAAATTAGAAACTTTGTGAAAAGAAATTCCCTTGATGACTTCGCTGTATGACTCAGGGAACTGAAACCGGGGCTCAGTAACAACGAGAGGGGTGCGATGGGGAGGTGGGTAGGAGGGAGGCTCAAGTGGGAGGGGACATGGGTACACCTATGGCTGATTCACGTGGGTGTTTGGTAGAAATCAACAATACTGCTTATCTTTCAATTAAAAATAAATAAATTAAAAAAAAAAAGAAATTCCCTTTGATGCTCACATGGAATGAGGCTAGGTGGGAGAAGTGATGGATTCCCTAGAAGAGGCTAGGAAGACGGCATTTCTAAGCCTCTCACAGATGTCAATGTCTGCTTGGTGTCCCCTAAAATCACACACTTTCAAAATGGTAGAACCAATGCTGTGAGCCCAGCTGAGTGACCGGGGGTGACTTAACTTACTTTCTCTGGTCTTTGGTTTTCTAATCTGCAAAATGGAAGTCATAATGATAATGATACCGACTTCTCAGGGCCCTTGTGAGAACTGAATGGATTGATATTTACAAAGAAATTAGGAAAGTGTTTGTTAAATAAATCCAGAACACCAGCTTTGAGACTCTAACCTATATAGCACAAACTCTGAGAATCAAGGTGCATCTCAGGCCTACCAGTATAGATTTAGATTTTTAACTCTCTTTCTATAAGGACCAGCTGCTGCTTCATAAAACAACAGCCTGACTCTCCACGGCTAGATGCAAAGGAAGTCTCCACTTGGGGATCTAGCTACTGTTTTATTAAGGAAGCTGCTGGGGTTCCTTCATGTGGGAACAGCAGTAGAAATGGGGAGATCTCTGGAGGGGATGCAGGAGATGTGGATTCAATCCCTGGGTCAGGAAGATCCCCTGGAGAAGGAAATGGCAACCCGTTCCTGTATTCTTGCCTGGAAAATTCCATGGACAGAGGAGCCTGGTGGGCCCTGCAAAGAGTCATACACGACTGAGCACACACTCGGTGTGTGCTGAGGGGAAAGTCACTCCTAAGGTCAAGGGCTAGCATGAGGTAGTCCATCCCTTGCCCCCACATGGAATTCTCCTCCTCTGCAAGCCTTTGACTTTAGGGTGTATTCTTTATAGTCTTCACTCAGTAAGTCTCTTACCTCCATTCTACGGGGTCAACTAGGCTTTGATTTCCCCTGAAAGAAATCAACATCTTGAGGTTCCTTTCTGGGGCCAGGATATTCCACTGTTCTGCAGATCCTGGGGCCAGGGGGTGCTGCCATGAGGTGGCGGGTATGGCAGGAACCTGGGGAGGGGGGTGGGAGGGTGTGTCTCATGGATGTACAGGGCCCAGGGCGGTGCTTACTTGCAGTCATGCTTCTCGATTTCGAAGTGAGGGTTGAAGTTGAGGACAATCTTCTGGTTGGGTTCGGGGGCGTAAACAATCCACTCACAGTTCTGGTGGGATGGATAATCCTGGGGGTAACCTGGGGAGGTGATGTAGCCAGCGTCTTTGGAATTCAAACGACCTCCACAGGGTTGGTCTGGAATAGAAAGCAGACAAAAACTTCAAATATGTTACAGTCTGTTTTTTTCCTCTCCTTGTTTCTCTTCTCTACCAGTGGCTGATTAACACTGTTTTACAGACCTTTTATGGCAGTCCAAAAGACTAACCTACTTACTCATTTAGTGGAAGAGATTATTTCAGCTCATTCTCCCCCCAGCTCACCCAGCCACACACACATACAACACACACACTCTCTCTAAAATGAAAATATTCCAGAAGTCATAAATATTTCCAATTACATGGGCTGATATTTAAAAAAAAAAAAAAAAACCACTGTAAACTTAACATGACTCCCTTCCTGTTCCGTCTTTCCTGCTTGGCCCATCTTCTTCTCGTTCAAACCTTGCATCTCTATCTTTATCTCATAAATCCTTTATGTTATTTGATGGTGTCTTCTAGTCCAGCCCAGCAGCCAGAAGTAAAGACTCCAGGAACCGACAATAGTGGTTTTGTGGTGCCGACCCACAAGTGAGCCTGGTAACAATTACTTGTGATACGGAGGAAGCATATTCAGTTTTGGGCCAGAACAGGCCCTGGAGGGTGATTTCAGCATTTTTATTTTTAAAGGAAGAAAAAGCAAAACCCCCAAACACTTAATTCCACATGCACCACAAATTTGATTTATTATTTCATTACACAATGAGTGGAAAAATCTGCATTAGGGAATCCACTGGCTCTGATCTCAGAGTTTTGACAAAGGTGCTTTGTGCTGAGTGGACGCCTGTGTTTTCTCTGAGCTTTCTATCCACTGTCCTTCCTGCCTGGTCACCACCAGCAGAGTGTGCTGCTGCTTTGTCCAGGGGTGACCAGCCATCGGAAAGGCAGCTGCAGGGGAGTAACTGCCAACAGTGCCCGGCTGGAGGTAAACAGCTTTGTGGGGGCCTGGAGGGAAGTGGGCAATCTTCAAAGGCAGAAAAGGTGGGTGATGACATTTGATGCATCTTATATTTGGGAGTGAAGTTCTGTCATCCCCAGGAGGGGTTCTTGGGAAATGAGAAAGGGGGGGGTGCTTAATCCCACAGTAGAACAGAAGACGGGCAGGCACAAGAGACCAAGAAATATTCAGAAGCCTCTCGGAGACCTTCCTAAGATGTGTGCCTCTCTTAGCATCAATCACGATTTAATATCGCCATCTGCATGGAGCAGCACGGGTCCGTCAATTATGCATTCTGGCTCAGCAGCTACCCGACAGGATGGGGGCTTTCTCCTGTGTTCCCTCTTTGAGGAAAGGGTCATGCATTTTTTAACTCTACAGGTGCACTCTCCTCTTCCCCGTGTCGGTTGGTATTACTGTCTTCCAGACCTCTGCTTTAGATTACCAGCCTGACAGACTTTAAATGCATAAAACATGGGCATGCCGCACAATGGTGGTTGGGACACGCAAATCCATGCAAGTAGCCTTTTAGGCATCGCGCCTCAAGCTCAAACTGTGCCACAGTCGAGCTGCCCAGAATCTAATGGATTCAGGTTCCATTTCCTACTGGGTGGAAAACAAAAGCAGGCCATTTCCTCTGGTTAGCAGAGACCACATCATCCTCTAACTAATGACCCTGGGCCCTCCCCAGGCCAGGAGGACAATGGGCCCAGCCTTCCCACCCAGACGGAGACGAGGTCAGTGGTGGAGCTGGGTGCCACTCCCTTGCAGCCAATCCTGCAGGCTTTCCAGGGGTCCACACCACTCAGCCATGCTGGGTACCCAATGTCTTCCAACTAGGTCAAACTGTGGCCCATTGGTCTTTGCTCACGGGTGGGAAATAGGACTGAGAGTGGCGCTCTGAGGAAGTGGAGCTGTCCGGATTTAGATCACCAGCTGTCTGGACTAAACTGGCAGGAGAGGAAGTTTTCTACTGGGTGCAGCTCCTCTGCCAGTTGTTGTGCTGAAACTACAGCCCTGCTCCTGGCTCACCCCAAACCACACCTTTTAATGCAGAACTCATCACAGGGCATCTGAGCTGAGCTCCTGTTTGGTCATCCAAACTCCCTCCCTCCTTTCAGTATCCCTTCCCTGTTCCCCTCCCATTACTCCTGAAACAGGAATTTTTCTTCCTCCCATTGTGCCTCCCAAGTTTAAGCTTTTAATACTAAGACGGCACACATAATCAGCAATAAAGACAGGAAACTTCTTCATAAGGTTTCGTTTCTTACCCACATCAGGAGTAATCATTTCCCACTTAAAAAAAAAATTAAGCTATATATATATCCCATAGTGGACAGTCTACATTTTCTGCTGTTAAAACTCACTTAACCAGAGGAAATAGGAATAACTCATTTCTTTTCTCCTGTTCTTTCTTTATCTGAAGAACACCAAGGCACTTATTAAAATATTTAAGAACTCATTAAAACATCTGCTTTGCTTGCATGGAGTTAACCTTTTCAATATCCAAACATTTATAAACTCACATTCTTGTTTGGATGGCACGCACACTCAGAAACACACACACACACACACACACAGATAATGAACACACATCCGGGACACATAATTATTAGAAATTCACACTTCAGTCCTATACACACATTCACACCCTCTCATGAAGTATCACACATCATTTGCACAGACATATATCTACCAAGATAAATACTAGAATCTCTGTCTCTATTTTTCTTGGAGAGATCTGAATTCTTGAAATCTATCATCAGTGAAAACTGTAAAGAAAACACACTTAATCCTTCTCCACCTCCTCTTGATAACTGATCTTTCACTTCCAGGTTTGGGGACCCTCCTGAAATACAGAAGGGTCTGTCTGAAATATAAGCATGCCTCCAAGAGAAATGAGCTAGACTTTCTTCTGAAGAGCTGCACCACCCAGGGCTCAGGAGGTCTGTGTCACGTGCCAGAAGGAACAGCATAAATGTTCTCTATGTGTTTCAGAGGAGTCCAGCCCAGCCAAGAGGGAGTTGAACTCAAGGGCAAACACATTTAGGCCAATCTCCACATATAGAGGCGAGGTTGACCTCATTGAATTTTAGCTACTGAGCCTGTCTGGCAAGTTGACAAGTGACTTCTTTCTGTATTTGGTGACTACCTTATACCTGGGGCAAATTCATTCCCAAAGAGAAGCAGGCAAACCTAAGCCTGGACAGTTCAGAGCAGCTTTTCTCCTACATCTGAGAGGGAAGTCTAAGGGATGGGCCAGGTCAGGTCAGATAAAGACCTCGGAGGTCTTTGGACCATGGATGAAAAGGACTCAAGTGACACCTCTAGACAGGATTGAAATCAAGGGACTACTAAGTTCTAAAATCACAAAGGTCTGATTTACCCCCATAATGAATACTGAGGTGTTTAAATTTGACATGTGAAAGGTCAGATTATTTCTCACCTTCATATCTTTCTGTTTGTTTTTTGTTTTTCTCATGTGCTTTTGTTTGAGACTTGCCAGGTGGCACTAGTGGTAAAAAACCCACCTGTCAATGCAGGAGACAAAAAAGATGAGGGGTTCGATCCCTGGGTTGGGAAGATCCCCTGGAGGAGAGCATGGCAACCCACTCTGTATTCTTGTCTGGAGAATTCCATGGACAGAGGAGCCTGGCAGGCTCCTCCAGTCCACAGGGTTGCAAAGAGTCAGACAAGACTGAAGAGACTTGTCTGCTGGTGAGCTAAGTACCATCTGATGTTGCCTAGTGGTACCTGTTCCTGGATCAGGTAAAGGGACTCTGGACCCATCCACTTACAATTCTAAGGCACTCTGCCAGTTTCGGAAGGAACTCACCCTCCTATAGGACCCAATTTAAGACAGAGCACTGATTCCTTGCTAATACAATTTTTAGGAAGTATTTATTAAAAAGGAGTAGAAGATCTTTTAAAAAAATCTGGTCTGCCTCCTAAGAAAATTCAGCTGGAGTTGTTTTTAAAGGAACACCATATGGCCAGAACTTGAAAATAATTGGATTACGGTGGTTTACTTCTCGACGGCCAGGTGACACCAGCTACAAACCTCGGGCTGTTCCGCACAGAACAATAAGATCACTCGGTGGAACTGAACTGAAGGTAAAAGTCCTTATCAAAAATGGGGAACTTAGGCTGGCTGGATATGGGACTGGAGCATCAGGTTGTTGTCAAAAGTGGGCCCGGGGTAAGGGGACCAGACTACCAGGAGGGGGCGGGGCTGACGTTAGCAAAAGAGGGGATGCAAGCACCTGGATTCTTAACTCCCTGTGACCTTCCTGTTTCTCAGTTTCCTAAACTGTAATTCCGTGAGTGTGTCGTTTTCAAAGTTCTTTTTGGAAGTGTTTGTTTTTCCCTTAATCAAAACTGGAACCAGAACTCCAAAGTGCAAAGCCACTAAAAGTGAAGCTCTTCTTGGGTGTGGGCATAGAAGATAACAGAATCAGTGCAGTATGCCTGCCTGGAAGCCCCTCCCTGCCTTTCTATAAGGTCTTCAGGGCTTCCTGGAACTGGGTTTGAAACCCATTAGAACTCAGTTCCCATGTTACTTTCAAATGCCACAGAAAAGAGAACAAGTACAAGGATTAGAAGACACTATATATATACCTGAGGGCACTTGATGGAGAAAAAGTCTCAATTCATCCCCCAAAAATACATTCACAGCACAGTCTCATCCTATTACCATAGCATTGTTTTTATTTATTAGTAGGAAAGAAAAGAAGAAGCCCTTTCTATGACTTCAAAAGAGAGAAGGCTGTCACTTTGTTAACTAGTCAGGAGCCTTGTATGCAAGTATGATCTTGCCACTGGAAAGCTGTGTGACCTTGGGTAGTTAGTAAACCACTCTGAGCCTTTATTTTCCCATCTATAATGAGGGGAGTGGTGCTACAGGTCAGTTCCAGTTCTAAATTTCATAGCCTGTATAACTATGGAAGGGGAAAATCCTATAACCCACAGATGAACCTCTAATTAAAAAGATTCTCTACCCTCCTAGACAAAAAGGTATTTATGCAAGGTGTTGATTTTATTTCATCTGTTTGGTAAGCCTGAAACAAAACTCTAGGATTCTTCAGTGAATGCATCTGTCTTGCATTATGGAGAGTTTAAATGTCTCTTTCAATCACATTAGCTCTACTGACGTGAGCTTCTTTTCTTAACTGAGTCTGTGGCTGTATATTTATAAATATAAGCCATACACAGTTCTGTGTGTGAGCTTCTCAACAACGATGCATGAAAAGAAAACAGAGAAAGAGTTTTTTCCAATCTCTCACACAGATCTTCTAAGTCCTGTGCTCAGGGTTTGAACCAAATTTTGCTCACTAACCTTGAATAAGCTTCTTTTAAAGTGATCTCTGTGGGCTGAGGCTGGATTTTGTTTTATTCAAAGTGACTTCAGCCTGTCACAAGACAGTCTCATAAAAATCTGTATCTTGGCTTAAGCTGGGAAGAAATGAGCCAATCCATCAGCCCAGGAATGCGGCTGTTTGACCACTTCCTAAGGCAACTGGGAAGGGATGCAATCTATTCAATTTATGGGGCTGGGTGGCAGTGAGTGATCCACTCCTGAAGGCACAGCAAATGAAAATTCCTGTGAACTTCTGCAATGAGAAAGTTCAAAATCTGAATAAAAGAACTGTCTGAGAGGGCAGGAAGAAGGGAACGGGAGAGTGGGAAAGGAAGGCAGCACTTGAGCATGGAAAAAGGAGTGAGGAATGAGGCAAACTTCCTCTTCTAACACACCTCTGATGAATTCACCAAGGACAGAACTGGAAGTTGGGTCTGGAAACAGGGCCTTTGGAACGTCTCTCCTCAATCTGGATTCTAAAAATGAACCTTCATTTAATCGTTAAAATGTAAGTTTGATGTGATTACCTCCCCTGACCTCGAATCATGCCACCTGTGGTAACCTTGTTATTTGTCATCTTATATCATAAACAAATGCAATTCCAATAGGGCAGCCAATATAATATCATTAGTTGATATTTATGTCCACTCTTTCCCAGCCCTCATTGCAAATGCAATTTTGATGCCATTGATGAGAGATCTGGGATTACAATTACTGACCATTTCAACAGACATTTGGGGAAGGAAATAGAAGAAGAATAATTTTAGGGTCTCTCCAAAAGGTAATATAATTGTTTTCATTTATTTTGATTAACAGAAGGCTTCTGTTGAAACATTCATGGCTCCCCATTGGTTAGTAAATGAAATCCAAACCCCCAGGCCTAGCAATTTGGACCTTGCATTTGGCCCAAGCTATTATTTCCAAACTTATTTGCAACTATTTGCTTCCATACTGTCTAAATGGCCATTTCTGAGTGTTCCCCAGTGTTCCTTCTCTGCTCCCTTTCCCCCTTCCCCTGCTATGCCTTTCCCAGCTCTGCTGCTGCTGCGTCACTTCAGTCGTTTCCGACTCTGTGTGACCCCATAGATGGAAGTCCACCAGGCTCCCCTGTCCCTGGGATTCTCCAGGCAAGAACACAGGAGTAGGTTGCCATTTCCTTCTCCAATGTGTGAAAGTGAAAAGTGAAAGTGAAGACGCTCAGTCGTGTCCGACCCTTAGCGACCCCACGGACTGCAGCCTACCAGGCTCCTCCATCCATGGGATTTTCCAGGCAAGACTACTAGAGTGGCTTCCCAGCTCTAAACCCATCTAAACCCTCAATCCAGGCTCACATGCCACCTCCACCCTCCCTGATCTCCCAGGAGTACCTCTTCCAACTTCTAAGGCTGAAACTCTTTAGCATCTTCTAAAGTGTGAGAGAACCCTATCCATGCTGCTGGACCACCTGCTTATCTTTGGCAAACCTTACGGCATCAAACCCAGAGTCTCTGCCAAAGATCACGCTCAATGAGGCTTGATGAATTAATGAGTTAATAATTGACTGGGTGTGGTAAAGAATCCACCTGCCAATGCAGGAGATGTGGGCTCAGTCCCTGGGTCAGGAAGATTCCCCGGAGGAGGAAATGACAACTCAATCCAGTACTCTTGCCTAGAAAATCCCATGGACAGAGGAGTCTGGCGGGCTACAGTCCATGGGGTCGCAAAGAGTCAGACACGACTGAGCACCCATGCATGCTGACTCAGCAGAGTGATACCCAAAGTATCAGTAGGTATCATAAATTCTAAAAAAGCCTTATCGCAAAGTATTCTGTGTGCCCAGCCTCCACCCTTCCTTCCCAACTCACAGCTGCTATTAAATGCAAATATTTTTTATTGGCGAACCAGGAGTTTAGAGGACTTGTCTGGGATAATAATACCTAGTCATAGATCAAGGGAGAGCTAGTGTGAACTCACAGGACACAATAACCTGAGATAATGATGACGAAGTTCAAAGGACATTACACTTTAATTCTAATAATGGTAAAATTAATTTTATCTGAGGGCTTTCTTACCCCCTCATTCCCTCCCCCCATCCTCCCAAGGGCAAGTTCTAGATATTTGTTTTCAGTAGCACCAAGAAGCTTCAAAGTCCTACTTTATCCCTAAACTCTTGCTGGGTTTCATTTCACTCCTTTCTACCCATCCTCCCCGCCCCCCCAGCTCCTTTCCCCTGGCCCCCAATATGCCTTTTAGGCACATCTGTTTTATCTTTCCCCTTTATCAAAATAAATTATTTTTGCCGCTTGGTCCAGTCATTTGCAATTCTCTTTATCTTCTTCACTGAAAGACTGGCCAGAACCCAGATCCCTAGCTATCACAGGATCTTGAGAGGCAGTGAACAGGGTATCACTGGCTGTGTGCATTAGACTGGCCAGCAGCCCCATCCAAGGCATGCTTTCCTTTTGTTATTCCCAGCCCCCTTCTTTTTTTTTTTTTCTGGATTAGATCATGACTCTTTTATGAAGACCCAGAGGGAAATGGGATTATTAAGAGTCTTGCTGGGTAAAAGCTATTTTGTCTTTATGACGACTTTTTTGAGTTCAGCTGCTGAGGGGCCTTACTGCCAGAGTAGAAGTTATTATACATTTGGGGAGCCCCTTCCATGCGGCATTTCCTGCTGAGCACACTTTCAGGGATGAAGGATGGAAGAGGAGGAAAGGAAAGGAGAGTGATTTTAAAAATCAGTAGAGGCGAGAATTCTGAAAGTAGAAAACCAAGGCCAAAAAAAAAAAGTGTGAAGAACTGATGTAAATCTAAGATGAGAATCCAGCAGAAAACATGCATCTCTGAAGAACAGGGTGCCTAGAGATTAATCTGACGCTTATAAAACCAGACAAAGGTCTAGCGGGGTAAGAGCTGAGAATGAGTAATTATTTACTGATTTTTTTAAAAAAGAACAAACTCATAAAAGTAACATAAACTTACCGCAAGGGTGTTAGTGTGCTTTCTGTCTTTCTATGATCAGTAGATACTATTAACCCCACTGAAGCTGTTTTGAAGATAAAATAACTTCCGAACAGGCGGCTTAATATGTACTCAGCAGTACTCTATGTAACCTGAAATAGCCCAACACCCTAGAAATCAGTCGGCTATTAGGATCAAACACACTTAAAGATAAAGACACTGAGGCAGAGAGAAATCTGGGATTCAGGATCACTGAACCATCAGGGGACTGGCAGGAGGTCTGGCTCTAATGCTTCAGAAGCTAGGAAGTCTGATGAAGGTCTCCCTGAACCTTTCAGTGACAAACTTATTCAATAGCATTTAGAGACAGACAAATGTTTTGCCTGTTTGAAAACTCCTTTTTCTCTCCCAGTGCCAGGAATCTGTGTGTGAACAATGAGAGATGTGTTCCGAGGCTGGGGTGTGAGTGGGCTGGAGGCACTTAACACCTTCTTCACTCCCAACACACAGGCACTCTGTTCCTTGTCATCCTGGCCCTCTTTCCTGCTTCCTGGAAACCAGGGTGTGTGTTTGGGGGGAGGGTGTGGCGGGGGTGTGAGTAGATCACTCAAGTCTGAAACTATGTGTCACAATATAAGAGTGTTTTTTTTTTTCTCCTGGCAGTTTCCATTTCTCTCCTGTCTCCTCAACCCCAGTCTTCTCCATCCTAAATGCCACGGTTGTTATTGTTCTACTGGAGAGGAGCAGCATTTTCAGAGATGGGGGATTTATTTTTATAGCACAGCTGGTCTGCCAAAGGTCACATAATTTGGCAATGTTCCCAGTGGTTAAAAATTAATTTCTCCTTATTAATACAACCAAGGTCCCATAGGATCGGAGCTCAGCCTTATCTAAACTTGACAGCTTCCTAAACCTTTAGAAGATGCTTTCTCCTGGAGGGCCAGCCACACTACAAGGCCACTGTGTCCTGGAATCCAACCCTACTGATTCCTATTAGGTAACGAGTCCATTAAGCCCTTCAGCTATTTCTCATAGAGGCAGCTAAAGCTTTGGAAAAGGCTGTAGGTTCTCCAGAACAAACGTTCACAATATCTTCCAGGAATGAGTTAATTAAAAAAAAAAAAAGTTAATGCCTTACTTGGAAGGAATCATACAAAAACTTTTAGGGATCAAACACAAGTATGACACGCAAGGAGGGTGTCTCAAAGATTATCCAGTGGCAAGTGATGGTCAGATGATAAAATACCTCAAATATGTTAATGATACTGCAAACTACTGCCCAGACATCACTTTTCAAGTCTTTTCTCGTCAGTGCAAGAAATTAAAAAGGTATTATGCTTCTGCTCCATTTTTGAAAAAAAGAAAGTCTTGTCTCTAATTTCCTAAAGTCTTTCCAAACAGGACTTTTGGGGAATATATTCTGAAAACTCTTTACCAATGAACCTGGTTCTGACTTCTGTCAGCTCAGAACTGTCTCACACTTGGGTCACCCAAAGACAGCTCATTCTCTTGACTGCTTTAATAAGCATTGAGGGAAATGACAAACACCAGACAGGACCCTCAGAACCATCCAGCCCCTAGTGTCTCTCCCAACTGACCCCCCATGGGCCTCTCCCCAGCTGTTATTCGCTTTCATGCCTCATTGCTTATGAATTGGCATTTGAACTCCTAGTCTCCTCTACACTGTGAAGGCAGGAACTGGCCTTTCAGGTGCAGAACGTGAACTATACAGTAGGAGATGTGAGCCATTTGGTAGACAGCAGGAGTCCTGTCTGGATAGCCCAGGGTTCTAGTCACTGCAGCCTTCCAACATTTCATTTTGCCAACTGGGTGCTCTGTGGCTTAATCCGAGGTCTCCTCGGCATGATATAAAAGTCCAGACCTGCGGGGATGCCTGGGCAGTCACAATTAATTGTACCAGGCACAACTTGGACAAGAAGGGGCTTGCTCTGGAACCCTCACGGGGAGCGTTTCTCTTTCCACTGTTTTGCACTGTGTGCTCTGCTGGCAACTAGCACTAGCTTCACTACCTCCAGTGGCTGTTTATGGGTAAAGTGGAGTTGGTACTCACTGAAAGCCAGCAAGAGACTAGTCCCTAAGGCCGTCTGTGCCAAATCCAGGAGTTTATAGTTCTACTTGCAAATATTTATGCCTGCCCACAGTCATCGGGCAATTTAGGGAGGCAGAAGAAAACAAAAACGAAAACCCTCTTCAAACTCCTCTCCTCCCGAGCCTAGACCGTGGTTGCCTCTTTCAGGATTTGTCTGAACCCAGACCTGTCTCCCACAGCCAATTTACACCTCTTATCTGATCATCCTGTCCAGACGGAAGGCTGAATTGACCGTTTCTGCCAGGGACCATGGCAATGGTGTTAAAACTCAACCACAGATCAAAGCTCTCCAGGCAAGGGGCAGGTAGGGGTAGGAGGTGGGGGTGGGGGTGGGGTTTGCGGGGGTTGATGGTTACAGGGTCCGGGTTGTTTTGGCCCCAAGCGGTGAGACCCGAAGGCTGGGAAACGTCAGAGCTGGGAGTTACCATCATCTGAAGGAACCCATTGTCAGGGCCTGATGATTTCCTGAGCAAAACCCCGTTTCCCGCAGACCACGAGATTAAGTCTAGCAAAGGGGACTTTCGTGGCCAGGCGCTGACCGTGAATGGCCAGCGCCAGGGGGCTCTCCTCGCTGTCTGAAACCGAGAGGAGGGGAGGTGGTGGGAGGGAGGCGAGCGGTGAGCACCGGCCAATCAACCCGAGCGCCGATCTCCTTCCCCTTCCAGAGAAAATTCAGCCGGAGCCGCAGAAGCGGTGACACGGTGGAGCCGGATCCCCTAAGCTTGGCTGGGAAAGCCGATTACCATGCCCATAACCCCATGGTTCCGGAGGGGCGCGCGGTTCCTTCCACCAGCCCCGACCCCGGCAGCCCTGGACCTCAGCTCGGCAATGCCCCCCACCCAGCCGCCGGGACTTTAGCTCCGCGGATGCCCCCCACCCTCGCTGGGCGCCCGGGTGGGACCTGGTGGGAAAAACGGGGGTGCGCCAGCCCCAGGCGAAGGGCGGAGGCAGCCGGTTAATCACAGCTCGCCTTGCCTCCATTAACTTCTGTTGATATTAAAAAGAAATCAATCAGTGAAAATGGAGCCTTGGCCGTGACTATTTCTTTTTCTCCAGTGGAAAAGCAAAGAGCGAGGCGGCGGCGGAGGGGAGGCGGAACTCGCCGGCGACTGCAGAGGATTCTCCCAGGCCGAAGACCGCAGCGGAGACTTAACTTTCTGGCAATGGGCAGTGCTGAGGAAATGCCGCAGGCTTCTCCCTGGGGGTGTCCTTAGTGTGGAGGAGGAGGGGACAAAGCTGGAGGAGTTGGAGGCGGCCCACTTAACCCGGCTTGAGCTTCGGTTTTGCTTTCTCTGGGAATATTTTTGCCTAATAGAATGTTTATGGATCGCTCGGCTCTGTTTCTGCTGCGTAGCCCAAACAAATCGATGCGGCGTTAGAGACAGATGGGGTGGGGGTGGGGAGGGCCGGCTGGGGGGCCACCACGTCCCCACCACGTGGGATGCCCGCGCGCCGCGTGCTCTTCACCTGTTCGAGCGCACTGGCGGGCGCCCGGCGCGCAGCGCTACTAAAGTTGCGCGCATTCCCGTGGCTCAAGCTGCCTCCCTTCTGCCTCCAACCTCAGGTCCGAATCCCACCCCGACTTTCCGCCAACCAGCTCGGCCAGTGCTCCGGCCCCCAGCCCCTCTGAGCCGGCTCTCTCGGGGCGGCGCGGGAACTGCAGCGCAGAGTGGAGTGCAGGAGGGGGCGCTCCCCGCAGGGCCTTCGGAGCGTCCCCCGAATCCCCGAGCGGGGGTAGGAAGGCGGCGGCGCTGTGATCCGGCAAGGCGGCCGGCGTGGCAAGGACTGGGGCAGCCTAGTGCGCGACGCCCACTCAGCTCCCAGCCGCCAGCCAGTGCCAGAGGCCACGCGCCGTGGCCACGAGGTTATTTGCCCAATTGCTCCCTCGCTTCCTCCTTCCGCCCTTCCCCCCACCCCAACTCGTCGGAGTGGGTTTCAACCGTCGCTGCAGGCTGGGCCCGGCCCCCTCTTGGCCGGCGCGCACCGGGTGAGTCAGAGGTCTAGCTCGGCCTCGCCCTTTGCTACTGGCTGCCAGCTCCCCCGGTGCCAGTTGGCTACTGCGACCAAAAGCCCTAGCAGCCCGCGGTTCGCGATCGCCTTTTCGGGGGTCTGCAGAATATCCACCCGAGCGGGTCCCAGCTCCGCGTCCCGTAGGGAGATCCCACCCTGGGTCCGAGGCTGCCTGAGGCCTCAGAGTGGGTGACCGGCCCGCGCTCCCGCCTCTGGGCTTCTCTAGAAGTGACGCAGCGCGGCCCGGGGCTGGGGTGGGAGGGGGCTCTGCGGAGAGCGCGGGAGGCAGGTGGCAGAGCCGGAGTGGGTTAGAGCGGGTGTCGCGCACACACGTACACACTCCGCGCAGCGCTCGGGGACAGATGTGAGAACATCTGGGGTACGAGATGGCCCCTGAGTCTTTACGACCCCTCCCGCTCCGCACAGCACACAGAACCTCAAGTTGTGTGTGTGTGTGTGCGTGCCGATGTGTACGCCAGTGTGCGCGCACTCGCGCACCCGGGCCTACCGGAGTCCGTGCCTGAATACATAATGTACCGTGGGCATCCTTGCCGCGCGCGCACGCGGACACACACACACACACAGCGAATCACACAAACATCCATAATTTATGCCGCTTTCAGGTCTGTGGGAGGTAATTTAATTTCGCCTCAAGCTGGGAACTTAGATTTAAGAGAACAGGGAACTGGAAGCCACAGGAAATTTCCCCAAGTGGGACCTGCACCCATCTCTTTGATACGATTTGCAGCTGCTCTGACGACCAGTTACGGCAGAGAAGAAAAGCAGCAAACGTGTGGGTCTGGAGAGTAAGGGCGTTCACCTATCTTTCTTTCCCTCAAATAAACACCCAAGCTTCAAGTGGGGCGCGTGCCTGTGTTGGGGAGTGAGAATCAGAGTCCCCGGCTCCCGCAGGATCCACTAACCCGCTGTGATGGGGAGGACCCGGGGAGGCTGCCAGGGGTTCGTGCTACCGCTGCGGTGGCAGCCTTAGATGTGCCTCCGGGTAAGGGCACTCCAGGAAGCGTTTTTCTCCTCTCTCTTTTTTCCATTTCCTCCAGGGATGCTTTCCCCACTCTCAATCACCTGTAGCAGCTTTTAAGAGTTTTGTCAGATTCCAGAGCCTCTTGTCAGAGGGGAGAGAGACTCAGCCTGGAGAGAGTGGTGTGGGGAAGCAAGAACGTGCCCCACTGGATTTTCTGGAACCAGAGAGCCCTTCTCTGAAAGAGCAGTGCCCCTGGCCAGCCTCCACTCCCCCCACTCCCCAGACACTTGCCCCAGACCATTCTGGGCCTTGCAGTGCTTATCTCTGCAGTGTGTCCACACACTCTTTTTGGCAGTGGTTGAGAACAAATTCTACCCAAAAGTTTCTAACCACTTTACAAGAGTGAGAGACCTTTGAGGGCCACGCAGTTTGTTTTATCTAATACTAGTTTTAAAAAGAACATATGATTTACTTCCCCCAGAAAATATACGGAGGCAGGCAAGAGAACTGGATGACCAACCGCCTCCGTTGGCAGCAGCGCCCAGCCCAGAGCCGAGCCACGAGACAACTTGCTCCATCAGCCTGAGCCCAGTGATTCGGAGGCTCATCCACACATTCTGCAAAGAAGCCACAGCATTGGAAAACCCAAACTAGATTCTTGTATTTCCCAAGCCCTTCATTTAACATTGCTCAATGTAGCTAAGTGGAGGGAATGCAAATGATTTATATTTCGCTGGCTAGGTTGAAGAAACTCATGGGAGATGTGTTCTGCTTCAAGACAGGGGAAAAAAATTCCCCAAAACTGTAATGCAAAGGCTTTGTAGTATTTTTAAACCTTTGATTCAGTCCATATGTGACATCTGAACACCGCCAAATTCTGTCTATGTTTCAAAACACACACATAGTCACATACTCCTAGCAGGAAAAGAAAAGTTGGGTTTTAGCAGCGGTGGTGGTATAGGGAGGGCCGACTGGGATCTCTCTCTGAATTATTCAGTATTGAGCGATCCTCCTTCTCTTGCCATTGCGTGTGGCCCCCTGCGTTAGCAGTTGTTTTTAAAGGTAAAGGCATGCTGAAATGAATTAAAAAAAAAAAAACACCTTTCAGGGGTCTTACCTGCTTGGCCTCTCACTTCATGTCCTGCAAAGTAGAGAGCTAGGAAAATCCAGGTGAGAGGAAACATATCCATTTTGGAGAAGGTTTTCTCCAGAGCTGTTTTTATAGATTTCTTGTTTAATGATAAGTCTTTGTGTTTTTCGCTCCCTTGTGTTCTTCCTTAGTGTCCTCTGCAAAGGTTCCTACCGGTCAGTGTTTCCCTTCTGAGTCCTGCCGGCCTGTCGTCACCTTTCTTCTTGCTGGGTCCCCACCTCACCAGGAGGAGGGTAGCTCTTGAAATCAGCAAAGAGGGAGCAAGCCGGGAAGAGAGGATGGATTTCCTCTCTTAAAAACAAAACGCATCTATGTCCTCTCCAGTTCCTCAAAGTATCATTTCCTTTATCCTACAACATCCCGAGTATTTCCCGTTAGCCAAGCGTAAAAAAAAAAAAAAAGAAAAAGAATAAAAATACAAGCCAAGACTTGCCTTGGGCATCACACGGCCCCCAGGCAGCTGTGAGATCTCAGAGGCGTACACTGACATACATCCCTCGGCACTGGGGACCGGCACGCGGGCGGAGGCACAGAACGCCGGACGGCCCGAGCGCGAGGCGGCCGCCCAGCTCTTGCCCTCGCCGGGTTCCCCTAGCGGGAGCCTCCCCTAACGGCTACACCCGCTTGGCCAGCCTCGCGAGGGGAGTCTGAGGAAGGAAGCTGCTGCTGCTGCGGCTGCGGCTGCTGTGGCTGCTGGTGGTGCGGCGGCGGCGGCGGCGGCTGGGATCGCCTGGGAGTGAGCGAGCCCCTCTCCGAGTTCGCCCGCGCCCGCCCTCACCTCCACCTCGCCCAGCGCCCGGCAGAGTGTCTGCGCGTCTGAGGATGTGCTGGGGGCGGGCTGCGGGCTGGTGCCTAGCTCGCGTTCTCTGCTTCCCCTCCGGCTCCCCCCGCTGCCTTTTCAGGCCGAGCAGCATGTGGATGTCAGAGCCGCGGCAGAGCTATCCGATTACGCGCCGGCTCAGGGCCCGCCCCTTCTGTGTTCCTGATTAAAGAGGCAGCCGCGGAGACGCGCGGCGCAGAGGCGAGTGCCGCGGCACCCAGCTCGGGCGGGGCGGCGGCGGTTTTCCCCCGGTAGCGGCCGGATCAAAGTTAAGGCAGCTCCCGCCTCAAGCCACCCATCTCCCACCCAGCGCCTCCCGCCCACCCTGGCACCTCCGCGGCCGGGTTTCGCCAGGCCGCCCGTGCGTAATGCCCTGCAGAAGGAGCGCCCCCGGGCACCTCCCGGGCGCGCTGCCCTTGGCCGCTTGGCCCCGGTCCGAGGGAGACTCCGCGGGAAACGGAGGAAATTCTTGTCCCCCCGCCCCTGATTCCCCGACTCCGGTGCCACACACGTAGAGCCCAGCACAATGCCACGCGCAATGGCGTTACAAGAGGAGTTGGGTGGCGTACGGTGTTTGGAGCAGGGAAGCAGGCAGCAGCTCAGCCATGCGTTCGCACAGGCAGCAGTGCGTGGCGGCGACACACACGCTCAGCCCTGGCTGAATAAAACCCCAAACACTCCTTCCGTTTACTACTCAGATCCTTTGTTGTGTCCCAAACATACTCCTCTCCTCTCTGCGTGAGGATTTAGTTTTTCCTGCGTCCCTAACTTGTAACTATCAGAAGAGGAAAGATGTTCTTCAAAGCAATTTTTCAGGTAATTAAATTGGATTCCGCCAACCCTCCAAAAATGTCCAGGTAGGAAGGCTTCTTCTCAAAATGCTACAGAAACTACTTCTCTTCATATTTTCCCCGTGGAAATGTGGTCACACCGCTGAGAGAAAGAAAACAGCATTACGCCAACTATTTTTTAAACGGAGGCGTGAAAACTGTTTAGAGGGAGCCTCGGGCTAACAGTTGGGAAAACACTTGTATTTTTGTTTCAAAGGATGTCTTTGTGGGTTCCAAACTGTCTTGCTTCACTAGGCACCTATTACTACAGTATCATAAAGACTGTAACAGAAACAGTCTAAACACTCTGCGTATACCTTTTCTGCCACTCCACAGATTAAGAAAAATAAAGTTGTGGTGACAAGAAACACACACACATCTGACTATTCCATTTATTTCTTTGCCTGTGTTGGTGGATTCTTCTGGGTGGTTTTCCTCCTTATCTGGACTTGCCATTAGCTTTGTTTATCACTTTTAGTGTCTGAAAAATCTGTAACTCCCACTTAACTGTTATTTACACTGAGATAACCAAAACAAAATTGAATCAGAAGTCATTTGCAAATAGTTGCGCCAAGCCGTGCAAGGACTTTACCGTGCTGTGTAAATCCACAGGCTGCATATCACATTGTTAATCTTAGACGCCTGGCTTGAAAGGGCATTTAACCGAGGCCTGGTGAGTTCTTCCAATGTGCATATCCCCAGACTGGCCCAAAGACTACCTCTCATTCCTTTCATTTTTTTCCCTCCTCTCCCCTTCCTTCTTTTCCCTCCTTTCTTCCTGGCATTGAGAGCACATCCATATTATTGAAAACTCCAAATTTACTATTTTTTTTTCCTGTTTAAATGTCAATTGTAAAGAAAGACCACTGCTCCCCCAGTGTTTAATGGAGTAAAGAGGCAGTCTGGAATTTGAACCTCAATTTGAGATCTCAGCTTCTGTCATTGCCAAGTTACTAACCTAGGGATATTATCTACAGTGACAGAGGCCAAGTAAAGAGAGTCATTTAGAATCATGTCCCCCTACCAACCAACCTAGCAAG
Source organism: Moschus berezovskii (assembly GCF_049115385.1). Taxonomy (NCBI): domain Eukaryota; kingdom Metazoa; phylum Chordata; class Mammalia; order Artiodactyla; family Moschidae; genus Moschus; species Moschus berezovskii. The sequence continues at coordinate 42,572,520 of NC_142461.1, forward strand.
TGCTCAACAGGAAAGAATTCTGTTTCTGAGAACATTATAGCCAGAGTTCAGATGAAGGGAAGACAGAAAGTAAAAGTAAACTGAAGCCCATTGGGAAACTGTAAGAATGAAATTCTGGACTTCTACTCTTAGGGTCTCAGGGCTGAAGGTCCCCATGAGGCTGCTTTGAGGGTCTGGTATGGCAGGGAGAAGGGTCAGTTTCTGTGTTCTGTTCCTGGACTTGATTTCCAGTCATGGATTTTAATTTTATAGAGGTATCATTAAGAAGGAGCTAACTCACTTTCTGGGAGTCCTCAGAAAGAGTGTTCTAAGACTTCTAATCAGTCCACTTGAGTCAAGTCCTGACTGCCTTCAGCTGGGTAGAGGGTGAGTCTTTGGTTCAGAGCCCTGGCCAGCGCAGCCAGGCCATTTTTAATCCTCTAGGGGGCAGCACTCAATAAATAATTGTAACAGTACCTGCAGTAGCTCTTCTGGTGGTGCTTTTATGAGACTTCTAGGAGCCCACAGCCCTTTATCAGACCAGGGGAGATTCAGGATGAGAGCAGATCTCACCAGTCCACTGTGAACAAGAGCCCATGGACTCAGGGAGGACTCAGAATTGCTTTAATTCAGGACTTCCTAGGACTCTTGGGAACAAAAATCCTACCAGTGCCCTCTGAAATCCAATCTTTAGGGAAATTCTCCAGACCAGGACTGGCTCAGACCTGCCAGCCCCCGTTTTTGTCTGGACTGGAATCTCAGGGGTTTGGCTGCAGTTGGTTTGGTTTTGACCAGAGGTGCAGGGGTGAGCCAGGCACCATACTTTTCATTATTTTGTGAGCCCACATTTTTCACCCTTTTGAGTCCCATAGAGCATCAGTCTCCAACTTTTTTGGTACCAGGGACTGGTTTCATGGAAGACAGTTTTTCCATGGACTGAGAGGGCTTGGTTCCAGGATGATTCAAGTGTATAACCTTTATTGTACACTACTTCTATTATTATTACATCAGCTCCACCTCAGATCATCAGGCATTAGATCCCGGAGGTTGGGGACCCCTGTCATAGAGAAACTTGCCTACTAAAGACTAGTGGCATTTACAGAAACAATGCACGAGTTAACAGAAACAGTGAACTGACTAGAAAACAGCTAACTAGTGAAGTTGAGATTCTTGGTAGAATCACTGACTCACCTAGGACCTTTTACATCATTATCCTTAATTGTGAAATAATAATAGATAATCCCATCCTACATTCCATTCCTTTGACAGGAAGGGATGTGGGGAACAAAAAACAGGTTTGTAAAAGGTTGGAAGAGAAAGCTGTAGCAGTCACACCCCTAAGGAGAGATGGGTGGTTCCTCTTCGATAGTCCCAACCCAAGGTTACATCCGAATCACCGAGGACGAGTGGTAAAAAATCCAGATCCCTGGGCACTATATTCCTGCAGGTCAGATTCCTTGCATCTGGGAATCTGCTTTTTTAACCCAAGTTTTAGGTGATTCTACGTAAATGTTCATCAGACCAGAATTGAGGAGTTCTGTTTTGAGACACTGTGTTTGCACATATCTTAGTTATATGCACTTCCATAGAAGGACCTGGGCAGGTATTTATTTCTTCACATTTCCTCTCCAGGCACTTTTCAGACAGCAAGCAGGTGATTCAAGTTTCTGGGGAAAGTCCCCAAGAACATATTCCTTAAAAATGCCAGAGTGGTGGTATTTCCAGCTTTGCCTTATGACATTTATTTAGTAGCAATAGCAAAGAGCCTTTTGGAAACACCAAACCTCACCTCATGGGTGCAAGGGATTTGAAAAAACATGTTTAAAGTGCCAGCTGGTGGGGTTTATGAAGTTGGATCCAGCCCTTTCACCACCCACCCACTGAACCATTGGTTGTTACTAGAGGTTTGTTTCAGGTATAGTTTTCCATCTGTGTTCATTGTATTGTGCTTATTAAATGCTCGTGGAAGCATGACTCTGCAGGAGGTGTGCAAGCAAGTAAGACATTGGGGTCCTGTCTCCTGGGAACACAGGATCTAAGAGTTCCAGAAGTATCAAGCTTCCACAGTAAATGCCACCTGTCACACAGTGCTTCCCCTTATCTGAGCCCTGACATCGACAAGCTCTCACCCCAGAAGGTGGAGATGAGAGACATAATTGAGTCTTAATCTGTAATTCACCACACTGCCCTAGTTAATGTTTAGTTGCATCTGTCTCAGAGGCAAAGCTTCAGTTAAAATGTAATAGGTCTTCATTTTTTATTCTCTGTTTTGTTTGAAGCTGAAGTCTGGGTTTCTGGCCAATAAGTTTTTTATACTACTCACTCTTTAAACAATCAACATTCTTCTTTATTCAGTACATTTGAACACTACCGTGGAGTTACTATTTGATATTATTTTGGTGCATTTCCAGAATCCTCACAGATTTCCATAAAGCATTGAGATGTCCTTCACTCTACTGTATGTGTCTCTCATCTCTTTCTCAGACACAGACACTAGATCAGGTAGAAGGGAGACTTATGAATGAAAAAAAGAAAAATCAAGTGAAATGTGCAAAATTCATTCAAACATCTCCAGAATCTTTGGCAAAGAAAACTAAAGAAGTCGTATTGCTCTCGCTACTCTTTGTGGTTTAAGCATGGGTCTCTTTCCCTCTGATACACTCATTTTTGTACAATTGAGGCATCACTCTCGAAAAGAACTCCATCAATCCTTCACTTTAAAGCAGCATTCTCCAGGCACTTCCTTGGCAGTCCAGTGACTAAGATGCTGCGCTCCCAGTGCAGGGGGCATGGGTTCAATCCCTGGGCTGGGAACTAGATTCCACATGCCTCAACTAAAGGTCCCACATGCCACAGTGAAGATCCAGGATCCAGCATGCTGCAACTAACACCTGGCACAGCCAAATATTTTTATAAAAGCCACGTTCTCCAATACAACCTTCTGCAATGAAAGAGGTATCAGTGCTTTACACGCAGCTGTTAGGCACTTCATGGCATAGATGGGGAAAAAATGGAAACAGTGACAGACTTTATTTTCTTGGACTCCAAAATCACTGCAGATGGTGACTGCAGCCTTGAAATTAAAAGACGCTTGCTCGGAAGAAAAGCTATGACCAACCCAGACAGCTTATTAAAATGCAGAGACATTGCCGACAAAGGTCCGCCTAGGAAAAGCTATGTTTTTTTTCCATAGTCATGTATGGATGTGAGAGCTGGAGCATAAAGAAGTCTGAGCGCCAAGAATTGATGCTTTTGAACTGTGGTGTTGGAGAAGACTCTTGAGAGTCCCTTGCCTGCAAGGAGATCAAACCAGTCAATCCTAAGAAAAATCAGTCCTGAACATTCATTGGAAGGATTGATGCTGAAGCTGAAGCTCCAATACTTTGGCCACCTGATGCGAAAAACTGACTCATTGGAAAAGACCTTGATACTAGGAAAGTTTGAAGGCAGGAGGAGAAGGGGATGACAGAGGATGAAATGGTTGGATGGCATCACCAACTCAATGGACGTGTTTGAGCAAGCTACACGAGATGGTGAAGGACAGGGAAGCCTGGCATGCTGCAGTTAACGGGGTCACAAAGAGTCAGACATGACTGAGTGACTGAACAACATTAGGCATTTAATGCCTAGTGTCACTGATAATAGAATTTTAAGTTGCATTTAATTTTATTAAAAAATTTTAATTTCCTAGTCCCTCAAAAAACAAAAACAAACAAACAAACAAAAAACAAAAAGAGAGATTCCACATGATGTTAAGGCTATTAAACAAATGCAACCTCTCAGGTTTAGATAATCAAAAGACCAGAGCTGAACATTTCCCATAGAAGCCCTAGAAATTCACCCCCTTGTTAGTCTCTGAGGCTCCCTCACTTGTTCACCCAAAAGGGAATCCCAGTATCAGCAGAGGAAACATTTGAAAATGTTTGGTTTCTACCTGTTGAGGAAGAAAAGGACTGGCTTATATTACTGTCTATCACCCTGTGCCCCTTCTCTGCTCTCTTGGACAGTTTTTCCAGAGCAGTGACCAGGAAACAGGGCTTTCACAGTGCTCTGGGCCCTTGGCCTCAACTCAAGCCCTCAGTGGAAAGAAGCAGGTTAGGGCAGCAGAAACCTGAGGTTAGGGCAGATGGACTTTTGTTCTCCACTGCCCTTTGGTGTCCTTGAAAGTCTGATAACCAATTTGGAATCAATTTCCTCACATGTAGGAGGAAAAGTCATTCAAATCAACATTCTTCCATGACATCCACCCTTTTTCAGTTTTTTAAATTTGGTTTGGGATCTTCCAGGACTCCATTCACATTTGTGAATTTAAAGCTGGTTTTAATTTCATAGCCATCATCAGTTAATAAAATTGATAATCCTTTATCCCCCAAGAAAATATAAATGCATGGATGAAGCTTAACTGGCTATTCCATTTTCATAGTATTAAGTTGGGTCAAAAAGTTCATTTGGGTTTTCCTACAAAATGTTATATAAAATATTTACCCAACATTTCATTGGGTGCGTGCATGCTAAGTTGCTTCAGTCGTGTCCGACTCTTTGCAACTCTATGGACCATAGACCACCAGGCTCCTCTGTCCACAGAATTCTCCAGGCAAGAATACTGAAGTGGGTTGCTATGCCCTTCTCCAGGGGATCTTCCTGACAGACTCAGGAATTGAACCTGTGTCTCTTATGTCTCCTGTGTTGGTAGGGAGTTCTTTCCCACTAAGCCACCTGGGAAGCCCATTTCATTTGGTACCTTTTCCCAAGACGTAAGTAATAGTAAGTATGTTAGGCATCTTGGTAGGGCTTTCAGAAGAGATATTTCTGGATTTTTGGACAAAGACCTTTCCTAGTTCCTTTAAAAAAAAAAAAAATACAGATTCCACTTGATGGTTAGGCCAAGAACTTATTTGTAACTTCATGGCATTTATAGGTGATGTGATGGGAAATTTGGGGATTATGATATGAAATTTTTACCATTCAGGAAAATCTTATTTTAAGCTGAAGATTCCCATTCCCTCACTAAACTCATAGACTAAAATTCCTGGAAATGTATATCTTCCATCCATGAGATGTATTCCTTTTCCTTCCTTCACATGCGTGTATATCCTCTCAACCCCCCACTGATTTGTAACGGGTTTTGTTGTTGTTATTTATTGCCGTTTTCAGATTTGTAACCTGTAACTTTGTTGTTGTTCTTTACTTGCTAAGTCGTGTCCGGCTCTTTTAGTAACTGCTGGGCTCCTCTGTCCATGGAATTTTCCAGGCAAGAATACTGGAGTGGGTAGCCATTTCCTTCTCCTGGGGATCTTCCTGACAGAGGGGTTGAACCCAAAGCTCCTGGACTGGCAGGTGGAGTCTTTATTGCTGAGTCACCCGGGAAGCCCAGCCTGTGACTTACAGTGCCTTAATTAGACATCTACACTGTCGAGTGACTGTTACATTATGATGGAAATAATTGCTAATTTGACCGTGAAAGCCCTGATGGAAAGGCAAGAGTCTGGGAACTGACCTTTGGCTATTGAGGATTCTCAGGAGTGGGTTAATTCACACCCACCAGAGTCATTTGTTTCCACTCTTTTCCTTCACATTTACTCCTACGCAGTTTACTGAGCTGCCAATCAACTGAGTTTCTGGATGGGGCAGACCTTGGATTGAAGCTTGCTTTCTGCAGGCACCAAGATAAATTGAAGAGGCTGTCTCCTTTTCCATCTCCAGACTTGAATTCTATTTATTTTCTAAATTTAAAAAAGACAGTAAGTAATAAATGGACATCATTTAAAAAATTCCAAGCAGAAGTGTTCAATGAAAACTTAAGTTTCATTGAATGTCTCCCAGTTTTGCAGTTCACCTTTCCAATTCATCTCCCCATTGATACGGGTTTTGGGTATCCTTCCAGAGATACTGAGACTATGTTCCAAATTTAAAGCAAAAACATATTTATATTTTTCTTCAGCTTCCTTTTTCCAGCCCTTTTCCCTTCCCTGTCTCTCTCTCCTAGCCTAAGCAGTAATGATCTTGAAAACCATTAGGGGGCAGCTGTGACCAGAAAAGGAAACAACAGGAGAAAATGCAGAGCTAAAATTCAAGAGGAAGATATGTGGAAGGAAAGGAATTTAGGAAAGAGATCAGCAGAAGAGAAAAATGAAAAAGAAAGCCAAAATTAACAAATTCAAAACATCACAAAATAAAAGGAAGTTGTAATATTAAAAAACTAAAGGGAGTTTATGTGTTGAGAGAGGGGAAATTTATAAAGGCTAGGGATTATTTGAAAAAAAAAAATGTTCTTTTAAAAGCTAACCTGTAGAACCTGATTAGCTCAACTTGAGCAGAAAGCAGAAGGTTATCTTTACCTGAACCGGAAGGCGTTTTTCATGCAGGACTTTCCATTCTTAGGACCTGTTCCAACTAAAGGGTACAGAACTCCACACCTTGTCCATTTGGACTTGTGATGTGGGGGATGGGGGTGGGAGGGCCATCCCGCATCCACTCCATCCTCAGCATGCTTTCAGCTCTCAGCGAGGCAGCGAAATTAGCCTGAATATAAAGGTGCCATTCTATTTCTCAATGCAGCAGAGCTCAGAAATGAGGGACCGTGTTTCTTTTGAAGCCAATGCCGTAATCAAAATGCTTTCAGGTGTAGTTCAAGCAAACCTCCCCTGGTTTCAGCAGGTTAACTTCATTAAAGCTCCTAGCTACCGCTTTAATGTTTTCTAGGCTCTTCCCTCTGGGTACATTAGGCAGAAACCAGCCCTCTTGGGAGTTCTGTACCCTGATGTTTTTCATTGTGATTGGAATGCAGGGGCAACATTTATGCTAGGATAATATGAAATGGAAAGTTGATTCTAGAGCACAATAAATTTCATCACTTTTAATCTCCAAACTTCCCCTCCCCAACATTAAGATAGGCAACAAAAACCTGTCAAAACCCTGGTCTAGGGTCACTGGATAAAGCATGGAGCGCCTGGCATCCTGTATTTGTTATTTGCTGAGTCTGATTCAGAAGACAAAGTACTCCCAGGCTGTCCCAAACTCTACACCCAATGTCACTCATTAAAATCCAGTGGAAACTTTCCTTTTAGGATGAAAGGCACTTGTTCTCAATCACTCACCTCTGATGTTAGACTCTTGGATTTCCTGAAGACCCAGCATGGACAGGGGGCACTTGGGGATTGCTGGGGTAATTCTGAGAAAGCCTGGCATGCACTTGCCATGGGGAGCTCCTTAACCCTGTGCCAGATTAAGCTGGGCTTTGTCAAGTGGGCAGTGGAGTTTGATGTGTTGGAGTGAGTCGCAAAATGATTATTTCAAAAGCGGTTGTTTTGCAGTGGTTGTTGGGTTTTCATCTGTAGCCTAAAGTCAGAAGCTGTCTTCAACCCTCTCTCTTTCTCTCTCATTCTGTTTTTCTTTGACATGGAGTCCTGGAGTTTAGTTTCTAACACATTTGAAAAGTCATACTGGAAACATTGCCAAATAAAAACCTCTCTGACCAGAAGCAATTTGCTTCCCTTTACACAAGCCCCCCCAAAGTTAAATGACAAAGCAAGTTTGTCTCTTTGTTAGAATTTGGCTAGGATCTAGGATGTAAAAACACTTTGCATTTGATTTCCCATTTGATTTGATCATCATTTAGAAGAAGGAAATGTAATTTTTGACCTTTCAACACATTTGGAAGCATGTTTTCCTGTTGCTATACCCGACTGACAGTATTTTCACAGACCTCATCTTCTCCAACACTGAGCTCCCTTAGCCCTTGGAAAATGGAAAAGTTGCACTTTGGGGGTGAGGAGTATTCGAGGGCAAGTCAGTCTAATAAACTTAATAATTGGATTAGCAATGTAGGTTGACAGACATGTCAGAGGAAACTAAGGGCTCTGAAGTGGGTCAGGAGACCTAGTTTCTAGTTCTTGCTTTTTTGTTGATGCCATGTGTATGCTTTATGTCAAATCATTTCATTTCTCTGTGATTCTGTTTCGTCATTTATTAGAACATGTTATTATTCCAAAATAATGACTTTACCAAATATTCAGGTGAATCTAAAGCAGGGTCCAGTTTAGAGCCTTCATGGAGTCAAAATATATTTATTGAACAGGTACTCTATGCTGAGCCCTGCATGGTTGGAATAATGGTGACTACATCAGTGAAGGCGACTATTCTCAGGGGGTTTACTTCCTAGTAGGGGAGACAGATAACATCCAAGTCAACAAGGAGCAAGGTCATTTCAGATGATGATAGGGAGTTCTAAGAGAAAAACAAAATAAGATAATGTGATAGAGACTAGTAAACATCAGACAGGGAATCTAAGTTAGTCCTTCCATTAACCAAGACGATCATCGGCTAATAACCTAACAGGCTTAATTGCTCATCTTTAAGATAAGGAGTTTTGCTACACTGGTACTTTTCAAAGTCCAGGTTGAGATTCATTAATGGGTTATGAAATCAACTTAGAAATTTGTGATCAATATTTTAAAAATGCAATAGATCAGAATAAAATAAGAGCGTATATTGTTTCATGAAACCTGCTTCCATTTATGTATATATATCTTACACACATAAACACACACGTGTGTTCTGGGTCACATGTAAAAATATATTACTTTCTGTGGGTTTCAGTGGATTAGGTGATCTCTAACATATTTTCAAGCTCTCAAATTCTGTGATTCTGTTCAATTTTTATAGCAAGAATCCAATGGAACAGAGTTCTTGCTTGATTTTATTTGTTGAATAAACAGTAGTATTGTTCATCAGAGAATCCCAGTGTTTAACCCAGTTTCAGGCATATAAACGGTGCTAGATAAATGCTTTTTGAATTAATGGAAATGTGATATTTATGCACTGGGTCTTAAAATAAATACATCAGCACGAATTACCAAATAACTTACCAAAGTATCAGCATAATGTATTATATTTTTCCAAAATGCCAACCTTGTGAACCAAATTCAAAATTACATTGCTCTTATGGTGCTGCTGCTAAGTTCCTTCGGTCGTGTCCGACTCTGTGCAACCCCATAGATGGCAGCCCATCTGGCTCCGCTGTCCCTGGGATTCTCCAGGCAAGAACACTGGAGTGGATTGCCATTTCCTTCTCTGACGCATGAAAGTGAAAAGTGAAAGTGAAGTCGTTCAGTCGTGTCCGACTCTTTGCGACCCCATGGATTGCAGCCCACCAGGCTCCTCTGTCCATGGGATTTTCCGGGCAAGAGTACTGGAGTGGGGTGCAGTTGCCTTCTCTGCTTATGGTGCTAGGAATCGCCTATTTTTGGAATTCTCAGAAACTCTGTTACAATTTTTTAAAAAAAGAGTTTAACAAGTTCTTCTCCCAAGTAGGGCAAACTGCCTTCTTCTTACTTATAACTGTAATTCATTAAACCTTTAGAATGTTTAAAGAAAGAAAAGAATTAGTGAGGAAGTTTTTCTATTTTTTTGTCCCTGGGGATTCAGATAATTCTGCCTTCCTAAAACTAGTCTTGCAAGTCTTCATTTAAGTCACCTTTTTCAAAGCAGCAGTAAACTTACTTTAACACACATTTTCCCTCCTTAGTTGTGGCTTAAGTAGTACGCTTTTCTGTCTCAGAATAATTTTTAAGGTTATGCATTTGATTAGAAATCGATGACCCACTTCTTCCATCCTTCCTTGCCTAGAACCCTAGTTGACATCCTTTGGGATGGGAGAGCCAGACCAAGGCGATCGCATTGAGGAATCAGCGATACATCATCCTTCAGAAAGGAAAGCACCAACAGACCGCTTCGGGCCCTTTGCACATGCCCATGAGTTAATTTTCAAGTCCATTTACCTAATTGCCTGAAAATCTGTGGCTAGGCAAATTAACTCAGAGTTTCGGATTTCTGCACTCAATGTTCTGTATCCATCCCCTCCTGCCTTCCTGAAGCAGAGCAGACACACATGTACCAAGAAGAAACACCAGCATCCAGGCATCCCAGTCACACTGCAGCTGCTTACCCAGTGCAGGTCAGCACGATGGCCGTGGAGCTGTGTTTCCATCATGGGGCAACTTGACTCATGCAAAAATGTGGTCTTGAGCTAGCTCATGGGAAATCACATTTTTGTGAATCAAAGTATATTATGAACAATCTAAAAGAAGACACTAAATTGAAGGAAGTCTATATTTTTTAAGTGAATAAGGGTCCCAGCGTTGACCAACCCAGTAAGTGTAGATTGACCTGGAACTATTTGTTTGGGATAGGTTCTGAAACTACTACTGTTTAGATCAAAATGTGTAAAAATCATGAAAAGCTTTTGTATCATGTTACGGTAATCTTTATTTGTATTGTTATTGTTGTTGCTATTACCCTCATTATTAATGAGACAAATTTATTAATGACAAATTGTAAAAAATGGAAACAGTGACAGATTTTATTTTCTTGGGCTCCAAAATCACTGTAGGTGGTTACTGCAGCCACAAAATTAAAAGACACTTGCTCTTTGGAAGAAAAGCTATGACAAACCTCGACATTATATTAAAAAGCAGAGACCTCACTTTGCCAACAAAGGTCCGTATATTCAAAGCTATGGTTTTTCCAATAGTCATGTATGGATGTGAGACTTGGACCATAAAGAAGGCTGAGTGCAGAAGAATTGATGCTTTCAAACTGGTGCTGGAGAAGACTCTTGAGAGTCCCTTGGACAATAAGGAGTTTAGACCAGTCAATCCTAAAAGAAATCAACTCTGAATATTCACTGGAGGGACTGCTGCTGAATCTTCAATATTTTGGCCACCTGATGGGAAGAGCCGACTCATTAGAAAAGACCCTGATGCTGGGAAAGATTGAATGCAGGAGGAGAAGGGGATGAGATGGTTGGATGGCATCAAAAACTCAATGGACATGAGTTTGAGCAAACTCCAGAAAATAGTGAGGACAGGGAAGCCTGGCATGCTGCAGTCCATGGGGTCACAGAGAGTTGGATACGACAATGACTGAACAGCAATTAATGACACATTTTCCCAGGTCGGGAAAATCCAATATATTCACATTTCTTGTTTTTGCCAAATATAAGTCATATCAAATGCAAACTCATCCCAAATATTTCTCTACGTAATTTCAGTTTTTACAGAGTTTCTCTTTGTAGAATCTTTCATAGAATCATTTTAGCAATGACAGTAGCTGAAGTTAACTGTGCACATCATTTTGAGATGTAACACCCAACCGACATGGAGAAATGGCAGCTTTCAGTTAAACAAATGCAAAGCTGTATTTAGACTCTTTTGCAACATTATGATGGGAAGAAATCAAAGCCTCTTCTGCTGCTATTTTTAAAATATTCACCCGGGCGATTTCATCAGAAATACCGTTACCATTGCTTCTGTATTTTGATCCTTTTTGTTCAAGGGGAATATATTCAGAGAAATCTCAGATTCAAGGAAAACAATTTAAAAAAGTTAACATGAGCAAATGCTTCTGTGATATTTGTTAGAGTTGATAAGAAAAAAAAAATTCTCAAACTCTCTTAAAATGTGGTAGCAGGAGGGTTGTTTAAAGAGGAAGACAACAGTAACAGTCCATGGAAAGACTGTCAAGTCTGGGATCCTTCCTAAACGTTTCAGACAAGACCCTTTACCTTTTTGCTAATTGCAAAATAAACAGATCCCCCAGCACCAGAGCTGTGTAGACAGTCTTTCTGCCTACGGGTATAGCACACCAGTCTATTTATCACACAAAGACTTGTTGGCTGCGCAGGAAATTTAACTCTAAACTTCTGACACTCTGTACTTTCACCACAGGACAACTCTCAGAGTCCAAGTGCCAGCCCTTCCCGTCTCTCTCCACATAGTCTGTTTACTCACATGCCTATAGAAGGGCTTGAGAATAGATTCCAAAAGAAATCTTGCAACATACCACAAATCAGCATCAGCTGGCCAAACTGGGGTCTGTCACCAGGATGTTGATTTTTAAAAAAAACAAAACAATTACCACCACTGCCGTAAAAATATGTCACCATGCAATAGCATTTACTAAGCACCAATGCATCTAATTGGTATACATCAAGGCTGTATATTGTCACCTTGCTTATTTAACTTACATGCAGAGTACATCATGTGAAATACCAGGCTGGATGAAGTGAAGAGGAACTAAAGAGCCTCTTGATGAAAGTAAAAGAGGAGAGTGAAAAAGCTGGATTAAAACTCAACATTCAGAAAACTAAGATCATGGCATCCAGTCCCATTAATTCATGGCAAATAGATGGGGAGACAATGGAGAAAGTGAGAGACTTTATTTTGGGGGGCTCCAAAATCACTGCAGATGGTGACCGCAGCCTTGAAATTAAAAGACACTCCTTGGAAGAAAAGCTATGACAAACCTAGACAGCATATTAAAAAGCAGAGAGATCACTTTGTCAACAAAGGTCCATATAGTCAATGCTATGGTTTTTCCAGTAGTCATGCATGGATGTGAGAGTTGAACTATAAAGAAAGCTGAGTGTCGAAGAATTAATGCTTTTGAACTGTGATGTTGAAGACTCTTGAGAGTCCGTTGGATTGCAAGGAGATCAAACCAGTACATCCTAAAGGAAATCAGCCCTGAATATTCTTTGGAAGGACTGATGCTGAAGCTGAAACTCCAATACTTTGGCCACCTGATGTGAAGAACTGACTCATTGGAAAAGACCCTAATGCTGAGAAAGATTGAAGGCAGAGGAGAAAGGGGCAAAAGAGGATGAGATGGTTGGATGGCATCACTGATTCAATGGACATGAGTTTGTGCATGCTCCAGGAGTTGGTGATGGACAGAGAAGCCTGGCGTGCTGCAGTCCATGGGGTCACAAGGAATTGGACATGACTGAGTGACTGAACTGAAATGAATGCACCTAATTGTTCCCTAGTTGGGGTCATGAGAAGAGATGACTTGTCCTTCAGTCTATATATAACACAGAGTTATATTTGAGCAAGACAAGGAAAGATCCAGACCTGGTAGTCATGGATAGTAAGACACACATGCCCACCAAGTGATAACTTTTATGTTGTGTGATAGATCGCTCCAGGAACAAGCAGACAGGTGTGCTTGGGTGAAAAGAACCACTGGATTTTTTTCTACTTGTTCTGATGGAAACTGGGTTAAATAAACCAATACCTGTCTAAATGGGAACAAGTTGCCACATCGCTCAGTCATGTCCAACTCTTTGTGAACCCATGGACTATAGCATGTCAGGCTTCCCTGTCCATCACCAGCTCTTTGAGACTGCTCAGACTCATGTCCATCAAGTCAGTGGTACCATCCAACCATCTCATCCTCTGTCGTCCCCTTCTCCTCCTGCCTTCAGTCTTTCCCAGCATCAGGGCCTTTTCCAGTGAGTCAGTTCTTTGCATCAGGTGGCCAAAGTGTTGGAGCTTCAGCTTCAGCACCAGTCCTTCCAGTAAATATTCAGGACTGATTTCCTTTAGGATGGATTGGTTTGATCTCCTTGCAGTCCAAGGGGACTCTCAAGAGTCTTCTCCAGCACCACAGTTTAAAAGCATTAATTGAAGAATTATTGTGCTCAGCTTTCCTTATGGTCCAACTCTCACACCCATACATGACTACTGGAAAAACCATAGTTTTGACTATATGGACTTTTGTTGGCAAAGTGATCTCTCTGCTTTTTAATATGCTACCTAAGTTTGCCAGCTTTTCTTCCAAGGAGTAAGTGTCTTTTAATTTCAAGGCTGTGGTCACCATCTGCAGTGATTTTGGAGCCCCCCCAAAATAAAGTCTCCCACTTTTTCCTTTGTTTCCCCATCTATTTGCCATGAAGTGATGGGACCAGATGCCACAATCTTAGTTTTCTGAATATTTAGTTTTAATCCAGCTTTTTCACTCTCCTCTTTTACTTTCATCAAGAGGCTCTTTAGTTCCTCTTTGCTTTCTGCCATAAGGGTGGTATCATCTGCATATCTGAGGTTATTGATATTTCTTCCTGCAATCTTGATTCCAGCTTGTGCTTCATCCAGTCTGCTATTTTGCATGATGTACTCTACATACAAGTTAAATAAGCAGGGTGACAATATACAGCCCATGTAACATTCTCAAAAATAGAAATACCTCAAATACCTTTTTGTTGTGGCTGAAAAGAAATCACTGAAAAAAATTAGCTCAGGAAGGGGGCACGGTAAAGCAGAAAGTGCTCTTTACTGGATAAATAGTCTACTTTCTGTCATTTATCAGCCTTGCACGCAGTTTTACTTGGTGCTTTGGGTACCTTCATCTTCCTCTCTAAAACAGGGGGATTGGAATAGATTGGTCTCCCTCAAAGATTAGCCTTCCTTCTCCTCCCTGAGTCCATGAGGCCTTCACTCACTGGACATTTGTATCAACAACCCTTTCTCCACGCACGTTCTTTCATGAAGCAGTTGGCTTTACATGATATCAAATGGTCATCCATCCTTTATAAGTCTGGCAATTTATAGGTTAGCACTTTTTGTCCCAAAGCAGCAGGATTAGGCATAGGGGCAGGGATGCAAACATCATGAAGGTCAAAGGTCATGACCTTTCTGGATGGAAATCAAGACAACTGAGTGGAGCTAGGGTCTTGATCTGGGCCAATTTCAAGGTTGCTTTCTACTCTGGGTATGGGGGACTCTGCCTCAGGGGAGACTGGGTGATGTAAGCAGTGCTCAGGCTAGAGTTCTTTACGTGACTTTAGAAAGAAAATTTGGAAAACTGAAAAATTAAGGTCCTGGTGGACATATGCACTGTTTTGGAGATAATTTAGAAGCATGAGAGGGTGGTTACAATCCCAGGCTATTTGCCTAAAATATGTGAGGACTTAACCAGTGATCTGAGGTCCTGGGTGAATGACAAGGAATGGTGCAATGCTGAGAGAAGCTCCTGTGGGCTCAGGAATCCGAAGATGCTCAACTGTACCTGGCAACGTTTGGGTAGGAGGGAGGTCCAGAAGAGTATAAGAAAATAGTGGCACTCTTGGTAGAGAGGAGAAAGCATGACGGTGGCTTAGGGGTGAGGCAGGTCAACAGGTGTGGATGGTTCCCAGCATTGGGCTCCAGTTGATCAAGTGACAGAAGGGATTTCACTTACTGCTGAAAACAAATGAACACCCACAACAGAAAGGAGCCCATGCACACACGTGTGCACTGACACGCTGGGAAACCTTAGAAGTGCGATACTGGGCACAACTCTCAAGGATAAGTTAACATAATTTATGTGTAACCAAAGTTGTGAGATTATTGATATTTCTCCCAGCAATCTTGATTCCACCTTGTGCTTCTTCCAGCCCAGCGTTCCTCATGATGTACTCTGCATATAAGTTAAATAAGCAAGGTGACAATATACAGCCTTGACGTACTCCTTTTCCTATTTGGAACCAGTCTGTTGTTCCATGTATAGTTCTGACTGTTGCTTCCTGACCTGCATACAGGTTTCTCAAGAGGCAGGTCAGGTGATCTGGTATTCCCATCTCTTTCAGAATTCTCCACAGTTTACTGTGATCCACACAGTCAAAGGCTTTGGCATAGTCAATGAAGCAGAAATAGATGCTCTTCTGGAACTCTCTTGCTTTCTCCATGATCCAGCGGATGTTGGCAGTTTGACCTCTGGTGCCTCTGCCTTTTCTAAAACCTGCTTGAACATCTGGGAGTTCACCGTTCACATATTGCTGAAGCCTGGCTTGGAGAATTTTGAGCATCACTTTGCTAGCGTGTGAGATGAGTGCAATTGTGTGGTAGTTTGAGCATTCTTTGGCATTGCCTTTCTTTGGGATTGGAATGAAGATTGACCTTTTCCAGTCCTGTGGCCACTGCTGAGTTTTCCAAATTTGCTGGCATATTGAGTGCAGCACTTTCACAGCATCATCTTTCAACATTTGAAATAGCTCAACTGGAATTCCATCACCTCCACTAGCTTTGTTCATAATGATGCTTTCTAAGGCCCACTTGACTTCACATTCCAAGATGTCTGGCTCTAGGTCAGTGATCACGTTATCCTGACTATCTTGGTCGTGAAGATCTTTTTTGTACAGTTCTTCTGTGTATTCTTGCCACCTCTTCTTAATATCTTCTGCTTCTGTTAGGTCCATACCATTTCTGTCCTTTATCGAGCCCATCTTTGCACGAAATGTTCCCTTGGAATCTCTAATTTTCTTGAAAAGATCTCTTGTTTTTCCTGTTCTTTTGTTTTCCTCTATTTCTTTGCACTGATCACTGAGGAAGACTTTCTTATCTCTCCTTGCTATTCTTTGGAACTCTGCATTCAGATGATTATATCTTTCCTTTTCTCCTTTGCCTTTTGCCTCTCTTCTTTTCACAGCTATTTGTAAGTCCTCCTCAGAGTGAAGAGGAACTCAAAAGCCTCTTGATCAAAGTGAAAGAGGAGAGTGAAAAGGTTGGCTTGAAGCTCAACATTCAGAAAACAAAGATCATGGCATCTGGTCCCATCACTTCATGGCAAATAGATGGAAAAACAGTGGAAACAGTGTCAGACTTTATTTTTTTGGGCTCCAAAATCACTGCAGATGCTGATTGCAGCCAGGAAATTAAAAGACACCTTCTCCTTGGAAGGGAAGTTATGACCAACCTTGATAGTATATTAAAAAGCAGAGACATTACTTTGCTAACAAAGGTCCGTCTAGTCAAGGCTATGGTTTTTCCCATGGTCATGTATGGATGTGAGAGTTGGACTGTGAAGAAAGCTGATCGCCGAAGAATTGATGCTTTTGAACTGTGGTGTTGGAGAAGACTCTTGAGAGTTCCTTGTACTGCAAGGAGATCCAACCAGTCCATTCTAAGGGAGATCGATCCTGGGTGTTCATTGGAAGGACTGATGCTAAAGCTGAAACTGCAATACTTTGGCCACCTCATGCGACGAGTTGACTCACTGGAAAAGACTCTGATGCTGGGAAAGGTTGGGGGCGGGAGGAGAAGGGGATGACCGAGGATGAGATGGCGGGATGGCATCACCGACTCTGTGGACTTGAGTTTGAGTGAACTCTGGGAGTTGGTGATGGACAGGGAGGCCTGGTGTGCTGTGATTCATGGGGTCGCGGAGAGTCAGACACGACTGAGCGACTGAACTGACTGAACTGAAAGTTGTGAAGGAGACAGATATCCTTTTAGTCTTAAAAGGTACGAAAGCTTTACTAGCAGGAAGAATATGAGACTCATGTTTAAACTCAGGGAAACTCATTGGCAGAAGATGAACTCTTGCAGCTGGAGATACCTGATTTATTGAAAGAGGAGATAGCTGATTTATTGAAAGAGGAGATACCTGATTTACTGAAAGGACCATAACTAAAGACACTCAGAGAGAGGGTGCAAAGAACAGCAAGCTGTCTCCTGGAGGCTAGCCCATAGTAGGTCCTTCCTTCCTTCTTTCAGCAGAAGGACCTGAGGCTTTCTTACCTCAACCAACAGAGAAATGGGACCAGGCAAGAGCATCTGTATTTTGTACCCCTAAAAATTTTCCAGGCACAGGAGGCAGCTTTGGGAAGGACTGCAGCCTGGGAGTGAAGGGGAGGGAGGGAACTGGGGTGAGTCAAGAAGACCCAGGTGTGTGTGTGTGTGTGTGTGTGTGTGTGGTGAGAAGGGAGGGAGTCAAGAGTGTGGTATAAAGAAGGGACAAGAGATTTGTGGCGGACACTCAATACTGCTTGAAGACATAATGAGCTGATGCCTCCAAAAGCTGTAAAGTGAAACTCTATGATACTTTTTAGTTCAAATAAACAAGTTAGCTCCTCTGTGGGAGCCTGCCCCAAACTTTAACGGCACCATGATGGATTGTATGATTATCCCAGTTATTCACCTCATTTGCAGCAAAAGTATTATACATCCCTCTTGGGTCTGTGGTGTGCAGTGCCTTCTCACCAGTGTGGTTACATCTCCACCCTTTGACATGACTCCATTCCAAACTCAGGCATGAATGTGCTTTGGCTGCTGAGAAGTGAGGGGAAGTGACCCATGTCACCTGCAAGCAGACACTTGGAGAGCCAGTGTCAGCTTTGGTCACTGCCCTTTGCCTCTGCCATGAGCAAAAAGGGCATGTGCCCACCAAGGGCTGCCCATAAGCCTGGATCCCAGCATGAAGAGGGCACAGGAGCAGAGCTGACCTGCAGATGACTGGTGCTGACATGTGCTCTGAGTGGGACACAAACCTTTGCACTCTAAGTCATGGAGATCTTGGGGTCACAACAGCAGAATCTGGTGAACACAGATTCTATAAATCCACTGGACCTCGTGAGGATATGCCCTGTGATCCCGAAACAGTGTAGGAAGGGGCTTTACTACAGTTCTGAGGGAGCATGTGTCCTTGCAGAAGGAGGTGGCCTGACCCCACAACATGGGTGGGGAGATCAGGAGATGTGTCTGGCTACCAGCCCAACAGCTCAGCTGTCAGATCAATGTTCCTCTCCCCTCCCCAAAGGGGACCTGTGGTCATTCCTCGTGGGGCCAAGAGAAGGACCCTGGTGTCTTATTCATGATTACAGAGTCTTTAAAGCAGAAATAACTGGGGGAACTGATCCAGAAAAGGGGAAGTTTGGGGAAGGGGGATTCTGTAGACAAAGTTAAGGAAATTCCACTGAATCAGAGAGTGGATGACAATGAGAAAAACAGTTTTTGTCAGGTGGTGGCAGGAGGGGGTTGGAGCTTGGATTCAGAGAGCAAAGACTTGCTTTTCCAGGAGTCTCTATTAAAAAGAAAGAGAAACTGAAGCTAGAAATGCCTCAGGTGTCACTACTGAGTGAAAAATAAATGCTCTCATCTGATGGTGGCAGTGGGAAATGTTATTTGTGCCAGAGTTTTCCAGATAGACTCAAGCTTTTCTTCACTCACTGGAAAGCCCACCAAGCTTCATGTCCTAAGTGAGGACTTCCCGTGGAAGCCTTACAGTGACACATGATAGTCATCTCTTACAGAGAGGAGTTAGAAATATCTCCCCATTTCTTTGGTTAGGATGTGACAGAAGCTATGTTGGGAGAGAGGTTGGGCTACATACCCCCTCAAACTCTTTCAACTCAAATAGGTTAATATTTATTATTTAATACTATAACTTGTGACATTAAAATGTCAAAATTGACTTAATTATGGCAAACAAGTAGAAGTAAATCTGAAATGCAAACATACCATGTCACCATCTTTATCCCTGTAAGCTACATCAAATTATTTACAGGAATGAAGCGGGGTAGAAATAAGTGAAGGAATGAATAAAATCTTATGCTGCAGCCTAATGCCAGATTCAGACTAACATGAACGAACAGTCCAAGTTATGAGAGGTGCAAGAACACGGAAATGGGACCTTCAGTCATGGGGACAGTTCTCATATATTTGGGCGAGGAGGGAAAAAGATTGACAGTGTGTGTGCGTGAGGTTCATGAGTGCCAACAAAATGCTGGAAATGATTCAAAGGAAAAGTGAACCATTAGGTGGTTCTCGGCAGTTCCTGGTTCACTGTAATGAAAGACGTGCCATTGCTGTGGGTTTACAGTCATTTTTTTTTTCACCCCAAATGTTCATTTTAGTCTCCTGAGAGACTTCCCCCCAGTGTGACAAATTTTCCAATTTTGTAATGGAAGCCAGAAGAAAATGGAATTCTCTTTATAGAAACCCATTCTGTAGCCAACTTTCTTGAAATGCATCTTTCCCTGAATGGAATTTCCTCACCCAGTAGAAGCAACTGAGATGTTTGGGGCCTGCTAAGTGGGTCTCTGTACCTCAAGCTTGCAGGAGATTTAATGGGAAGGCCTTGGAGGAAAACGCAATGAAGGCTGTCCTTTCCAGGCCCCTCTCAAGTGACACTGAGTTCTGTTTTCAGAGCAGTAATTTTCACAAGACAAGAGGCAGCAACAGGGTGGGGGGAGCTGGGAGTCACTTCCACACTCAAAGACACCAGGTCACTTACCCTTTATAGGTCACCAGCTTGCTCTGGGATCTGGCTGGCAACACACACACACATCACCAGCCTGGTACACGGAAGACAAGTCAACAGACATGAGTGGCATCCAGGTGTGTCCCTGTCACAGACCAGAATGGCCCTGGAGGACTGGCAGGAAAGCGGAAGAAGCTGTCTGATGAGGACAGGAACTCCTGTCTGGCTGGCTCCTTGCCCTGGCTTACGTTCCAACACTGCCTCTTTGGGGGCACATTTGTGATTATGCAGTGGAGAAACAAAGCACTTGGTAGTAAATTAACCCAGTTTTATCCTACGTGGGTGCCTTGCATGCAATATATACCGCCAGGCTTTGATGCGCGTGTTCCAATGTGGGAAATGTACTTGGAGCATAACAACTGGCTCTATTCCATCTGTTCATGGTCCCCATTTGACTCATCCCTCCTCTCTAAACACTCTCTGACTTGTTAGCAAGCTGAACACATTTCGAAGCTCTATGAATGGGGTGCAAGGGGGTTAACAGTTACCTTGTGGGAGGCCTCCAAGGACACATAAACTTTCCCTATGAATCGTTTCGTCTGCTTGACACTCGTGCACAACTATGTCTCTCACGCAAGCAAGGGGATGCAAATGAAGATCAGATTAGTGCTAGTGGGGAGGGAAATTGGCAAAGAAGTAAAAGCACGTGTCCAAAACTAGAGCGAAAACTTACCACTGGGACATGATGAAGAAAAAGAAATGTTTGTGAAGGTAACAAGCCAGAAAAATATGGACAAGCAGAGAAAGAAGAGCTCTGTGATTCTTAACTGCAACCTGATGGGTCTCCTCTTGCTGGTTTCCAGGACTGCGCCTCAGACGCCATCTGTACCTTGCAGTGGTGGTGACACACCATCGTAGGTTGTCAAGCATACCACCTGCTGCCCAGCCCCACAGGACAGTGATTCAGTGTGGGGAAACAAGCACCTGAGTTCACAGGCAAAACAGTCACGAGAACCGCTCCGTGCCCTCTGTGTAGTACTGAGGCCCTGATCGATTCTGTATCCACGTGTGAAAGTGAAGGCGCTCAGTCGTGTCTGACTCTTTGCGACACCATGGATGGTAGCCTACCGGGATCCTCTGTCCATGGGATTTTCCGGGTAAGAGTACTGGAGTGGGTTGCCATTTCCTTCTCCAGGGGATCCTCCTGACCCAGGAATCGAACCCGGGTTTCCCATATTGTAGGCAGACGCTTTACCATCTGAGCCACATACCCTCCCACAAATGAATGAATATCACAGGCCAGATTGCACTCTTCACACTAGCTTACAGTTATTAAATGTTTGCTATGACCTGGGCACTGTTCTGACCAGGTTACTGGTGCAAATCAATTTAATTCTCACAATAACGAGGTGGATTAATTTTTTGCCTATTTTTACGGAGAAGGAGAGGGATGCATGTGAGCTAAGTAACTTCAGTCATGTCTGACTCTTTGTGACCCTGAGGCCCTCCAGGTGCCTCTGTCCATGAGATTCTCCAGGCAAGAAAACTGGAGGGGTTTTCCATGCCCTCCTCCAAGGGATCTTCCCAACCCAAGGATCAAACCTGCATTTCTTATGTTTCCTGCATTGGCAGGAGTGTTCTTTACCACTAGCCACCTGGGGAGCCCAAGGAGGGGGATACAGAGGGGCAATAATTAGCCCCAAATAATAAAGCTGTGTGTCAGGATTCAAACTCAGGCCACCTAGAACCAAAGACAAAGCATATAACCACGTACCCTTGTATGCATAGATTCCAATCCAGTCACCAAAAAGCCTATGAGTTACACACACACACCAGTTACACTTTAACAGTCTGACTGGTCTAACTAATCAGGTTGATCTCAGAATAAACAAGTCATTCTTTTGTGCCTTCAGTTCAGTCGCTCAGTCATGTCCGACTCTTTGTGACCCCATGAACCGCAGCACGCCAGGCCTCCCTGTCCATCACCAACTCCCGGGGTTTACCCAAACTCATCTCCATTGAGTTGGTGATGCCATCCAACCATCTCATCCTCTCTCATCCCCTTCTTCTCCTGCCCTCAATTGTTACCAGCATCAGGGTCTTTTCAAATGAGTCAGCTCTTCGCATCATGTGGCCAAACTATTGGAGTTTCAGCTTCACCATCAGTCCTTCCAAAGAAAACCCGGGACTGATCTCCTCTAGGATGCACTGGTTGGATCTCCTTGCAGTCCAAGGGACCCTCAAGAGTCTTCTCCAACACCACAGTTCAAAAGCATCAATTCTTCAGTGATCAGCTTTCTTTATAGTCCAACTCTCACATCCATACATGACTACTGGAAAAACCATAGCCTTGACTAGACGGACCATTGTTGGCAAAGTAATGTCTCTGCTTTTTAATATGCTATCTAGTTTGGTCATAGCTTTCCTTCCAAGGAGTAAGCGTCTTTTCATTTCATGGCTGCAATCAGCATCTGCAGTGATTTTGGAGCCCAAAAAATAAAGTCAGACACTGTTTCCACTGTTTCCCCATCTATTTGCCATGAAGTGATGGGACCGGATGCCATGATCTTAGTTTTCTGAATGTTGAGCTTTAAGCCTACTTTTTCACTCTCCTCTTTCACTTTCATCAAGAGGCTCTTTAGTTTTTCTTCACTTTCTGCCACAAGGGTGGTGTCATCTGCATATCTGAGGTTATTGATATTTCTCCCAGCAATCTTGATTCCAGCTTGTGCTTCTTCCAGCCCAGCGTTTCTCATGATGTACTCAGAATAGAAGTTAAATAAGCAGGGTGACAATATACAGCCTTGACGTACTCCTTTTCCTATTTGGAACCAGTTTGTTGTTCCATGTCCAGTTCTAACTGTTGTTTCCTGACCTGCATACGGATTCCTCAGGAGGCAGGCCAGGTGGTCTTGTATTCCTGTCTCTTTCAGAATTTTCCATGGTTTATTGTGATCCACACAGTCAAAGGCTTTGGCATAGTCAATAAAGTAGAAATAGATGTTTTTCTGAAACTTTCTTGCTTTTTCGATGATCCAGTGGATATTGGCAATTTGATCTCTGGTTCATCTGCCTTTTCTAAATCCAGCTTGAACATCTGGAAGTTCATGGTTCACGTATTATTGAAGCCTGGTTTGGAGAATTTTGAGCATTACTTTACTAGTGTGTGAGATGAGTGCAATTGTGCGGTAGTTTGAGCATTCTTTGGCATTGTCCTTCTTTGGGATTGGAATGAAAACTGACCTTTTCCATTGCTGTGGCCACTGCTGAGCTTTCCAAATTTGCTGGCATATTGAGTGCAGCACTTTCACAGCATCATCTTTTAGGATTTGAAATAGCTCAACTAGATTTCCATCACCTCTACTAGCTTTGTTCGTAGTGATGCTTCCTAAGGCCCACTTGACTTCACATTCCAGGATGTCTGGCTCTAGGTGAGTGATCACACCATCGTGATTATCTGGGTTGTGAAGACCTTTTTTTGTATAGTTCTTCTGTGTATTCTTGCCACCTCTTCTTAATATCTTCTGCTTCTGTTAGGTCCATACCATTTCTGTCCTTTATTGAGCCGATCTTTGCATGAAATGTTCCCTTGGTATCTGTAATTTTCTTGAAGAGATCTCTTCTTTCCCATTCTATTACTTTCCTCTATTTCTTTGTACTGATCACTGAGGAAGGCCTTCTTATCTCTCCTTGCTATTCTTGGAACTCTGCATTCAAATGGGTATATCTTTTCTTTTCTCCTTTGCTTTTCACTTCTCTTCTTTTCACAACTGTTTGTAAGGTCTCCTCAGACAGCCATTTTGCTCTTTTGCATCATTTCTTTTTCTTGGGGATAGTCTTGATCCCTGTCTCCTGTACAGTGTCACAAACCTCCATCCATAGTTCGTTAGGCACTCTATCAGATCTAGTCCCTTAAATCTATTTCTCACTTCCACTGTATAATCACAAGGGATTTTATTTAGGTCATACCTGAATGGTCTAGTGGTTTTCCCTACTTTCTTCAATTTATGTCTGAATTTGGCAATAAGGAGTTC
Organism: Moschus berezovskii; assembly: GCF_049115385.1. NCBI lineage: Eukaryota > Metazoa > Chordata > Mammalia > Artiodactyla > Moschidae > Moschus > Moschus berezovskii. The sequence goes on from NC_142461.1 coordinate 42,596,327, forward strand.
ATGATCTGAGCCAGTCAGCTCCCAGTCTTGTTTTTGCTGACTGTATAGAGCTTCTCCATCTTTGGCTGCAAAGAATATAATCAATCTGATTTCGGTGTTGACCATCTGGTGATGTCCATGTGTAGAGTCTTCTCTTGTGTTGTTGGAAGAGGGTGTCTGCTATGACCAGTGCATTCTCTTGACAAAACTCTATTAGCCTTTGCCCTGCTTCATTCTGTACTCCAAGGACAAGTTTGCCTGTTACCCAAGGTGTTTCTTGACTTCCTACTTTTGCATTCCAGTCCCCTATAATGAAAAGGACATCTCTTTTGGGTGTTTGTTCTAAAAGGTCTTGTAGATCTTCATAGAACCATTCAACTTCAGCATCTTCAGCACTACTGGTTGGGGCATATCATATAATGTCAACTTATTATATGCAAAATCCCATTAGGCAGTGTGTTATGTATTTAGGGGCTCCAACCTTGTCCCCAAAGAGCTTTCAATCTATTCACAAGACAGCACCAAACCCTACTGAGAATAATATGATGCAAATGGCAGTGCAGAGATAATGGAGACCTCTGATGGGGTAAGAGCAGAAGAGACAGGGAGGTCCAAACAGAGGAACTGCTATCAGGAGAATAGTTACTGTTTGACAATCTGGGTTAAATTATAAGGTCTCCAAACTTCTGAAGATGCCCAACTTATATTCTCTTTAAAAATGCTCATTTAAAAATTACCTTTCTATCTACTCTGTAAGTGCTGTGAATTCACAAAGCCCCTGCTTCAACCAATCATGGAGGTTGGGGTTATGAAGTTCACCTTCTTTCTGAGGGTAAACTGATAAATCTTGTCCATTCTTTATTGGTAAGTTTGTGCCTGAATTAATCAAGACTTAAGATTCATGGGGTCGCGGAGAGTCGGACACGACTGAGCGACTGAACTGAACTGAACTGAATCTGACAAGGAACAGGAATGCAACCTAAACTAGTTTAGGTAAATGGGAATTTGTTGATTCATACAATCAGGAAGCTAGGAGTCTCCCTATGCACCTGGGCCCAGATAGCTCTAGGATCCAGTTGATGAGGCCAAAGCATTGTCATTGCCTCATAGTACACACGTATACTATGTGGAATGTTGCTCTCTTGCATCAACTTGTTTCTGCTTTGTGACGTTCCCAAACAGGCTTTGTTCAAGGGGCAGGCAACCCACATTCTTCCAGCTTTGCAATCTCAGTGGAATTAGGACTTCTCTCTCCTAACATCTCAGTGTCAATCATTGAAAAGGCTCTAATTAGCCATGCCTGAGCTGATGTTCATTTCTTAGGCCAGAGGCTGAAGTATTCTGATTGGCCAACCTGTGTCATGTGCTCACTTTCCTAGCAGGGTGTGGATAAGACTCCTTTCACGAAAGTGCTGGTATGATCACACAGTGTAGGGAAGGAATCCTTAACAGAATTAAGAGAGTAGGAGGTAAGGGTGGTTGGTGTGGCAGAGTGGGGAAGAAGCTAGATCAACAGAACTGTAACTGCTACAATCCTTCTGACAATACCCAAGGATTTCAAGTCTTAGAACTCTTCAATTTCCCTTATCAGGGCTGCTTAGCATGGATAATAGTAAGTATGCTATACCTATCTCTGTGTGATTTATGGTTATGAACAAGTCTGTCATCACATAGCTGTGAAATTCTTATGAAGACTTCCCTGCTTTTAGCAGCCACTTACATTTGTGCACTTTTCACGGTTTACAGAGCACTTTCACATAAAAAGAGCTCATCCGTACAACAACATGAAGAGTACATAAACAGACATAATTATTCCCATTTTATAGATGAGGAAATGGGGCCTTGGGGAGGTTAGTGGCTTGTCCAGGGTAACATAACTGATAAGTGGTCAACTCATCTGAGAACCCAGGTCTTCCAACTCTGAACTGAACATCAGAGCAAGGAGGAGTTTTGGGAATGTTTCTGAGATCACACAGCATCTTAACCCCTTAGATCAGATTAGAGGTGAAAATCATGATTTTCCTCCCAGGTTTTCATGGCTAGAATGTTGGCCTCCTGAGGAAATTCCTGACTTAAAACCTGTCCAGATCTTATGCCAGAAGTTCTGTTTTAAAACACTTTTGGTGAGGGCTCTGCAGGCTTGATTTGTCTCCAGCACTCACTGGAATGCTACACATGCTCACTCGATTTCCAGGTTCCTTTTAAAAGGAGCCAATGCAAGAGATTTGTGCGTATGAATTACTGCACTTGTAATGAAAAAGGAATTACAGTACATGCTTGAGATGTTCATGTGTTAGACGAGCCTACAGCTTCTAGATGGCTAACGTGGCATATAACCATCCATCCTGTTAATTATCCCATTAAAATTTTTGCAAAGGATAAGTCAACTTCTGGGGTATGCACGGTGGGAGAGAGGTACAACCTGTTACTAGAATTGCAGATGCTAAGGAATAGGATTAGATGGTAGAGTCAGAACACTGAAACTTGTTACAGCCACTAATTGGGCTCTCATCTGACAAGCACCTTATTGCTTTGCAGGGGAGGGAGAAAAAAAAAAAAAAAAAAAAAACAACAACAAGCAGCCAAGACAATTAGGGACCAAACAAAATTAAACAAGTCCTTATGGCCATCAGAATTGGGTATAGTGCTGTGCCTCGCATTGTTAGCAGCTCATGTATTATGAAGCACTTAGGGATGCTTGCTAATGGGGTCTCTCTCCCTCCTGGAGGGTGACTGGAACATTAGACTCTGCGACTCAGGTGCAGAAACTCTGCTGTATTAGTAAGGGCAGAAGGATGCTCTCCTCCCTCACAGGGTTGTAGTGAGGCTTAATTAATTGTTGGGGAAGCACTTTGAGATTCTGGAATGAAAGGTACTATAGAATGATAATAATTTGCATCGACAAAGTACATTTCTTCAGTGGAATTCCAAGCACTTTATAAACATTAATTAATCCTCATAACACCCTGGTTGAGGTAGGTAAGTTTTCCCAGGACACATTAAACAAATCCACTATGTTATGAGTAGGAAGGAGGCTACTGCTAGGAGCCCACTTTATTATTTATTCTTGGTGAGAACTTCCAGAAAGGCTGATGAGGACCCTGCTTCCCATTAGCCCAAACGATTCGCCATTCACTTTTGATTACCCACAAATATTGTATTCTGCCGGAGCGCTAATCATTTTGCTTGGGGGACACGTGTCCTGAGCAAAGCGAGTCATAAACAGCTGTCATTCCAATGGATATTAATGCCTATTGTCTCCCATTCTGGAGCTCGGCGCCTCCCTTTCGCGAAGAGAATGGCGAAGGAGTGGGTGACATCTGTTTCAAAGACAGTCTGCAGTCATACTGGAGAGAAACACCTGGCTTCCACTTCCAAGCCTGTGTAACCAGTGGCTTCTTGGCCTTTCTTTGTCACCAGCATATTTTCTATTTTGCATTCTGGGTTTTCATCTCCACGCAGCATGCGGAAATGGAATTGAGGGGGTGAGTGGGGGCAGGGAGTTCTGAGTCACATGTAAACCAGGCAACCAGTGTTTCCAGAATCAAGGGTTTGTTAGAAATCAGCTGCGCAGAAGCAGCTCAAGTGTCAGGACCCAAACAGCTCCCCCAAACCCCAACCCTTCTGCAACTGAAATAAACCTGAAGGGGGAAGACAGTCCTCCAGCTAGACAAATGATTTCAACATGCTGAGCCATGGACTTGTCAGTCTTGAGTGGCTCTCCGATTAGACCCCTGTTCCGTACTCCTGCCTTTAATTCTGAACACATTCATTGACTGCAGCTTTTCAGATTGAAAAGGAAAAGAGCCAAGAAACTTGCTTGCTGTCATTCTGCACAGGCACCCGTCCTTTAAGACAGTTGCTCTCAGCCGGCCTCCTGGGCTGCAAGGAGAGCGTGGGGCTGATGAATCAACGTGATGAATCAACTAGGGTGATGTAAGTCAGATCCCCTGACAAGACATGTAAGCATTGTTTTGTGGCTGCCCTCTGATCAAAGGAAGGGGCTAGCACTCCTGGCCAGGGGCTTGATTTGACCAAAGGCAATCCTTCATACAGACCTGGTATACCCTTTGAGTGAGTCATCCCACCTCTCTAGCCTCAGTTTCCCCCTTTTTGAAATAAAGGAGTTAGAACAGATCATTTTAGGTTTCCTTTTAGCTCGAACAGTCTGTGTAGGATGACTCGGTAAAAATCTCTCCTACCTCCTCTTCTCTGCAAAGCCTTCTAACGGGCTTGCCTTGAAGAGACAGTGTGGTAGCTAGTCGGTCTATTGATTGCTTCAGCCCTTGAGAGAGTCGAAGGACCCAAGAAAGTTGCCTCCCTTCATTCCCTAGTGTCTCAGACTGTAAAAAATCTGCCTGCAATGCAGGGGACACAGGTTTGATCCCTCGACCAGGAAGATCCCCTAAAGAAGGGAATGGTCACCCACTCCAGTATGCTTGCCTGGAGAATTCCATGAACAGAGGAGCCTGGTGGGCCTCTGGCAGTCCATGGGATTGCAAAGAATCAGACATGGCTGAGTGACTAACACACGCACACACACACACACTTCACTTGTTTATTGATTTCTGGAGTTCCCCGGACTGTTGTTGGTGTTTAGTCACTAAGTTATGTCTGACTCTGCACCCCATGGACTGTAGCCCCCCAGGCTCCTCTGTCCGTGGGATTTTCCAGGCAAGAATACTAGAGTGGGTAGCCATTTCCTTTTCCAGGAGTTCCTGGGATGCTCTTATGCATATTTTTGTTTTCTCTGTGTTCCATGACATGAAAAAAAAATTGGGAAGTGCTGCTCTTTTTATTGACCCCCAGGTGAATAAACTAAGGTGAAGAATGCTCAGGTGACTTGTCTTTCTTTTTACCACTAGTGAGGAATAATGCGAACCTTTCAGATTGCAAATGCAACCTTTCTGATTCCTCACCAGAAATTCCAATCCTGGCTGCCCATTAATACCAGTGGAGGAATTTTTTTTAATGCACCCATGCCTGGCCTCAGAGATTCTGATTTTCCTAGTCAGGGTGGGATCAGGGCATTGATTTAGTCTTCCCAAGTGATTCTACATGTGGCAAGCACTGAGAAACACTGAGCCAGACAGTATTGTTCCTGCTACAGCAGTTGTAACCAGGGGATTACAGCCGGCCCTTGTAAAGCTCATGAGTAGCTACGGATCACCTGCCTGATATAGTAGAGGCAATCTTCTATTTTAATTCACATGTAATGAGAACTGAGAATGTGTTTCAAAGTAAAATGTCCAAAAAAGTAAGCCAAAGAATTTCATATTACGATGTCCAGAGAGCTAAACAATTTAAAACCCTGAATTATGTCTGTAAAGCTTTTGATCTTCCCATCAGATCTGAAAGAGAGCCTTGCTGGGTGGAGTATTCTTGGTTGTAGAGTTTCCTTTTCATCATTTAAAATGTATTGTCCCACTGCCTTCTGGCCTGCAGACTTTCTGCTGAGAAATCAGCTGATAGCTTTATGGGAGCTGTTGCTTTTTTGCTTGCTGCTTTTAGTATTCCCTCTTTAACTTTTGTCAGTTTTAAATCACAATGTATCTTGGTGTGTTTCTCCTTGGGTTAATCCTGTTTGGGACTCTGCTTCCTGGACTTGGATGAAAGTTTCCTTCCCTAGGTTAGGGATGCTTTCAGCTACTCTTTTCAAATATTTTCTCAGGCCCTTTCTCTCTCTCTCTTCCCCTGGTATCCCTATAATGCGAATATTAGCGCACTTCATGTTGTCTCAGAGGTCTCTTAGACTGTCCTCATTAAAAAAAATTCTTTTTCTTTTTTCTGTCTCGTGGCAGGGATCTCCACTACTCTGTCTTCCAGCTCACTGAACCTCTTCTGTATCATTTCATCTACTGTGGATTCCTTCCAGTGCATTTTTCATTTCAATTTTTGTATTCATCTTTGGTTGGTTGTTCTTTATATTTTCTCTTAGTTAAAAATGTCTAACTGTACATCCACTCCGCCCCCCACCCCCAACCAAGTTCTTCGATCATCTTTACAGTCATTACTCTGAACTCTTTTTTTGGGTAGATTGCCTATCTCCACAGCACTTAGTTTTTCTTCTGGGGTTTTGTCTTGTCATCTGGAACGTGTTCCTCTGCGGCCGTATCTTGTCTAAGTTGCTATGTATATGGTAGATTAGTTGTGTTTCTTGACCTTGGAGAAGTAGGAGATGGCCTGCACATCCCAGCAGCTACTCTCCTCTCACCACTCATGCTATACGCTCTACGAATTTGCCTAAGCGGGCTGCATGGGTCCTTCTGTTGTGGTGGGCTGTAGATGCTGCAGGCTACTGTTTAGTGGGGCCTGGTCATGAGGTGACTGTGTGAAGAACCCTAGAGGGCCCCAGGGCTAGTGCAGGCTCACTGATGGATGGAGTCAGTCCTGAAGACTCCGGGGCTGTTGCCCTACACAACACCCTGGGCTACCCAGTTAGTTGTTTGGCCTAAGACATCCCAGGACCTGCACCTACAGGCTGTTGAGGAGGGTCAGGTCTTGGCGCTAATTTGGCACTAATGAGCAAGAAGGGTGAAGTCAGGTCCTGAGGTTAGTGTCAGACTACTGGCAGCCAGAGCTTGGTACTGGAGTCTGGCTGCAGGCCCTCGGGATCCCAAAGCTGGTGTCAGATTGTTGGTGGAGAGGGGCAGGTCCTGACACAGCTGGGTGAGGGGTCCGGGATTACCTGAATTTTGTTGGCCCATCAGTGGGCAGAGCGGGAATGCAAGGGATTCTGGGACTGGTGCTGGCCCCCTGGGGGCATGGAGCTGGGTCCTGGGCCCTCTGTCACAGGCAGAGCTGTGTCTAGAGGACACTGTGGACTCAGGAGGTCTTTAGACACCCTGGCTGCTGGTGTCTGGGGCTGTGTCCCTACCCAGATAGCTCTTTGGCCTGAGGCGTCCCAGCACTTGCGCCTACAGGCTGTTAAGCGAGTCCAGGTCTTGGTGCTAATTTGGAGCTAATGAGCAAGAAGGAGGAGCCCATCTGGCACCTGCCAGTGTCCATGTTGAAGGAGCTCCCAGATATGGCTGCCACCAGCGCCCCAGGGTGAGCTGCGGCCGCCCTCGCCTCTCCGGGAGACACTTCAAGACCAGCAGGTAGGACTGGCTGCTATCAAACTGCTAATTTTGTCCTGGGTCCCAGTGCATGTGAGATTTTGTGTGTGCCTTTAAAAGTGAAGTCTCCATTTCCCCCAGTCCTGTGGGGTTCCTGGGATTAGGCCACACTGGCCTTCAAAGTCAAGTGCTCTGGGGGTCTCGTCTTCTCAGGGCAGGAGTCCTGGGCTGGGGAGTGTGACGTGGGGCTCAGAACCCTCACTCCTGTGGGAAAATCTCTGCAATATAATTACTCTCCAGCTGTGGTCACCACCCCCGAGTTCAGTAATGGGACTTGTTATTTCTCAAGCCCATCCCCCTTTGTGTCTCGTGGTTTCTTCCTTAGGTTTTCAGTTGTAAACGATGTATTTCTGGTCTTTCCCCCTGCCCCCCCGCCCCCCGCCCGATGGCTGTTCTGCATTGTGATTTTTGATGTACCCATGAGAGGAGGTGAGGCCAGGTCTTTCTCCTCGGCCGTCCTGGCTGGTCTTTCCTGAATTACATTTTCGATAATTTGGTAGGTGGCTGAGACTCTTTCCTGGTTCCTGGAATTGAGGTTGGGGGTTGCTCTGGTCTGCTTTCTTTCTCCCTCATCCTTGGGTTGGAGACGTAGTGGAAACTGCTGGCATGTCTGTTTTCTCAGGCACAGGGACCCAATCGCTCATCTCCGACAAGAAGGTCCCATAGCCCTTTCATCTTCAAATTTTCTTCAGTGCCTGCATAAGTGTCCGGAACTATGGTGAAGGAAGGGGTCAGATACAGCATTAGCTCTCTGCCTGCCTCCAGTGAGGCTCTCTAAGTTGTTGCTGAATGTGTCTCTGGCAGCGAGATCCTGGTTGGGAGGTGGAGGGAGGGAGGAACAGCATTTGCACCAAATGGAAGTCATGGAAACTGGGGTAGGTGATGCAGTGATGCTCCCAGGGAGAAAGTAATCTCCAACATCTCCAGCCGGATAATGGCTCCTTTGGAGAAGGCGGGGAAGGAGGACCAGAACTGGGCTTCACTGGGTGAAAGGGAGAGTACCCTTCAGAGCTTTGCTCCATCGGTCATCCTCAGACACCTGTTGCTGCTTTGGGGGAATGTGGCAACCAGCTCTGTTTCCCAGCTCTGATGTGCCTCCAGCCCCTCCCAGAAGGAGCCTGAAATGCCTACAGGGTAGGTTTTAGAGATGAAGTAACAGCAACCCAACCCTGAAGGAGGGCATGACAACCCACTCCAGTACTCTTGCCTGGAAAATCCCATGGATGGAGGATCCTGGTAGGCTTCAGTCCATGGGGTCGCTAAGAGTCGGACACGACTGAAGTGACTTAGCAGCAGCAGCAGCAACAGCAACCCAACTCTGTAGGAGGGCATGACAACCCACTCCAGTATTCTTGCCTGGAGAATCCCATAGACAGAGGAGCCTTGTGGGCTATGGTCCATGGGGTTGCAAAGATTTGGACTCAACTGAAGTGATTTAGCACACCCACACAACAGACACTCAAATGGTGATAAGATTGGCACATCTGGTAATAAGCGAAAGAGCTCCAATCAGAGAGCACTCCAGTGCTCTCGTTTGCTATAATTCAATGTGATGGTTTGGAAAGAGCATGAGGCTGGGGTTCTCTCACTTTAGTATTTGTAGGGCCCTGGACAAAGCACTTGAGTTTATAGTGGAGATTATGGGAAGTAATGTAAATGGAAGTGTCTGCACAGTTCTAGCAATAACAAGAGCTCAGTAAATGGTCTAGGCCTGATGGGATGGGGAGTGGGGGAGGTAAGAACAAGAATAATACTTGGCGTTGGCCCTTTGGAAATTCATTGTTATGAGGGACAAGATAGCACAAGATAGCACTGCTGTGTGATTGTCAGTGCTATTATATAAATAAGTAAAAATGTAAAGAAAAGATTTAGGCAACAGTCGACAATGGGGAAAATGGCACAACAACAACAACAAAAAAAACCTGAGAACTTTTCAAGTATGTTCTAAGGAGAAATTTTCCTGCTATGTTTGGAAACACCTGCAGGTACAATTCGTGACCAGATGGTAAATGAGCTTGTTCTTAGTTGATCATGAAACAGAGTCCAGAGGATGATGCCAAATCATTCCTTTTTTTTTTTAAAAAAAGTTGTCTTGAGTTTTTTTGCCTCTTCTGCTACAGTTCACTCTGGACACCTTGCTGCAAGGTCAAGGCCTCTGAACTTTCCAGGTTCCATCTGGAAAAAAATGTTTGGTACACTGTATTATTTCCCAGTTGTTCCTGTAACAAATAAATGCAAAGTTAGTATATTAAAGCAACACAAATTTATTATCTTCTCGTTCTGGAGGTCAGAAGTCTAAAATCAGGCTGCGTTCCTTCTAAAGACTTCAGGGGAGAATTTGTTTCCTGGCATTTGACAGCTTCTAAAGCCTGCCACCATTCTTTGATTTGTGGTCCCTCCCTTCATCTTCAAGGTCAGCAGTGTAGCATCTCTCCTCTCTGACCTCCTGCCTGCCTTGTATAAAGATGCTGATGATTACACTGGGCCCACCAGGATAATCCAGGATAATCTCCCCATCTCAAATTCCTTAACTTCATCACATCCACCATATAACGTTACATATTCACAGGTTCTGGGGATTAGGATGTGCACATCTTTTGGAGGTCATTATTCAAGCCTATCACAAGCATCTATATGTCAAACACATCTTTCTTTTGCTAATAAGGCCAGTCTTGCTTAGAGTAACTAGCGCAAGATAATATGCCAATTCCCCACCCTGTAAGGAGAGGAAAAGTGTTGATGGTGACAGGCAATAAGAACCCTGTTTTACCATTCATCCATATAATAATTGCTGCAGAAATTCTTGTGGGAGCAGTAAGTAAGGGCAGGCTTTTTATTGTGACTAAAAATTTTAAACTATCTTGAGAAAGGAGCAGATCCAAACTAACTTTTGTTTAGTCATTAAAACATTTTTATAAAGCTTGACGTATGCCAGCCACTTCTCCCAGTACTTTGTACAGACTCAGGCATTCCTCTAACAACCAAAAGAGGTGCTTTCTATTATCATTATCCCCGTTCTGCTGATGAAGGAGCGAAGACACAGCCAAGATTAAGGGGTGTGCCCAAGGTCACACAACTAGAAGTGGTAGCTCCTCCTGAAGTGATGTCAGATGATGGTGAGCAGAGGCCCTGGTTCCAGCGACCTTGACGACTCACCACCCTGGGCTTTATGTGTCCTTGAATGCATAGTTCTCACAGTGTCTCATCAGGGTGGCTCTTTGTTTGGATGATACCACATGAACATGGGGAGAAGTAGTTTTCACCTAATGGAATGTCTTTGTCTCACCTCTGGAAAGAATAAGTGCCCCAGGAAAGAAAAGGAGGAGGTACTTTTAGAATCTGAGAGTTGGAACAGGTTTCTGTGATCAACCTGATTATCAAGCTTTCCCGGACTTCTAACCCTGGGGCAAGGCAAAGTAGCTGAGTGGGCCTGGGGGGTCCAAGTGCTTTTCTTGGATCTTCTGCCCCAAGCAGGAAACATCTTTCAAGACTCAAATTATTATTATGTTTTTTAAATTAGCGAATTACTTATTTTAACTGAAGTATAGTTTATTTACAAGGTTTTGTTCATTTCCACTGTAGAGCAAAGTGATTCAGTTATGCATTATACACATTCTATTTTTAAATATAGTTTTCTGTTATAGTTTATCACAGGGTATTGAATATAGTTTCCTGTGCTATACAGTAGGACCTTGTTGTTTATTTATGCTATATATAAAACTTACATTTGCTAAACTCAACCTCCCATTCCATCCCTCCCCCAGCCCCATCCCCCTTGCCAACCTTGAGTCTGTTCTCTATGTTCCTAAGTCTGTTTTGTTTTGTTTTTTTATAGATAGGTTCATTTGTGCCGTATTTTAGTTGCGCATACAAATAATATCATGTAGCATTTGTCTCTCTTTCTTACTGACTTCCCTTAGTATGGTAATCTCTAGTTGCATCCATGTTGCTGTAAATGGCATTATTTGATTCCTTTTTATGGCTGAGTATGGACATGGAACAACAGACTGGTTCCAAATAGGAAAAGGAGTACGTCAAGGTTGTATGTTGTCACCCTGTTTATTTAACTTATATGCAGAGTACATCATGAGGAACGCTGGGCTGGAAGAAGCACAAGCTGGAATCAAGATTGCCGGGAGAAATATCAATAAGCTCAGATATGCAGATGATACCACCCTTATGGCAGAAAGTGAAGAGGAACTCAAAGGCCTCTTGATGAGGGTGAAAGAGGAAAGTTTGGCTTGAAGCTCAACATTCAGAAAACAAAGATCATGGCAACTGGTCCCATCACTTCATGGCAAATAGATGGAGAAACAGTGGAAACAGTGTCAGACTTTATTTTTTGGGCTCTAAAATCACTGCAGATGCTGATTGCAGCCAGGAAATTAAAAGATGCTTACTCCTTGGAAGGAAAGTTATGACCAACCTAGATAGCATATTAAAAAGCAGAGACATTACTTTGCCAACAAAGGTCCGTCTAGTCAAGGCTATGGTTTTTCCCGTGGTCATGTATGGATGTGAGTTGGACTGTGAAGAAAGCTGATTGCTGAAGAATTGACGCTTTTGAACTGTGGTGTTGGAGGACTCTTGATAGTCCCTTGGACTGCGAGGAGATCCAACCAGTCCATTCTAAAGGAGATCAATCCTGGGTGTTCACTGGAAGGACTGATGCTAAAGCTGAAACTCCAATACTTTGGCCACCTCATGCGACAAGTTAACTCACTGGAAAAGACTCTGATGCTGGGAAGGATTGGGGGCGGGAGGAGAAGGGGACGACAGAGAATGACATGGCTGGATGGCATCACTGACTTGATGGACATGAGTTTGAGTGAACTCCGGGAGTTGGTGATGGACAGGGAGGCCTGGCGTGCTGTGATTCATGGGGTCGCAAAGAGTCGGACACGACTGAGCGACTGAACTGAACTGAACTGAACTGATGATGAAGAAATCACTGTTTTGTTACCAATTTTTCCCTAGTCACCTACCTCTCCAGTACTGAACTGAACTGAATATTGTATATAGGTACCACATCTTTATCTATTCATCGGTTGATGGACATATGAACAACCTAAAGATTGTTTCCATGTCTTGGATATTATGAATAGTGCTGCTATGAACATAGGGATGCATGTATCCTTTTGAACTATAATTTCGTCTGGACATATGCCCATATGGTAATTCTATTTTTAGTTTTCTGAGAAGCCTCTATAGTGTTTTCCACAGAGGTTATACCAACTTACATTCTCACCAACAGTGAAAGAGTCTTCCCATTTCTCCACATCCTCTCCAGCTTTTGTGATTTGTAGTTTTTAATGATGGCCATTCTGATCAGTGTGAGGTAGTAACCTCACTGTAGTTTAGATGTGCATTTCTCTAATAATTAGCAATGTTTTCATGTACTTTTCAGCCATCTGTATGTCTTCTTTGGAGAAATGTTTATTTAGATCTTCTGTCCATTTTTTGATTGGGTTTTTTTTTGATAATTGAGCTGCTTGAACTGTTTACTTATTTTGGAAATTAAGCTATTGTCGATTGCATCCTTTGCAAATATTTTCTCTCAGTCTGTAGGTTATCTTTCCATTTTGTTTATACCTTCCTTTGCTGTGCATTTGATTAGATCTCATTTGTTTTGGGCTTTTTTTTTTTTCCTTTGGCCTTGGGAGACCTAAGAAAACATTGGCGTCAATACAATTTATGTCAGAATGTTTTGCCTAGATCTCTTCTAGGAGTTTTATGGTGTCATGTCTTACGTTTAAGTCTTTAAGCCATTTTGAGTTTTATGCATGGTGAGAAGGTGTGTTCTAACTTCATTGACTTACATATGGCTGTCCCAAGTTTTCCAACACCACTTGCAAAAAGACTTTTTTCTTATTGTATATTCTTGCCTCATTTGTTGAAGAGTAACTAACCATAGGTGAATGGGTTTATTTTTGGGCTGTCTATTCTGTTCCATTGATCCATATGTCTGTTTTTGTGCCAATACCATTATATTTTGATAGGTGTAACTTTGCAGTATTGTCTGAAGTCTGGCAGGGTTATTCCATTCTTTTTCTTCAGGATTACTTTGGCACTTCTGGGTCTTTTATGATTCTATATAAATTTTAGGATTATTTGTTCTAGTTGTATGAAAAATGACATGGATAATTTTATGGGGATACATTAAATCTGTAGATTGCTTTGAGTATTGTGACCAGTTTAATAACATTAATTTTTCCAATCCAAGAGCATGGGCTATCTCCCCATTTCTTTGAATTATCTTCAGTTTCCTTTATTAATGTTTTATATTTCTTAGCATATCATTCTTTCACCTGTTTGGTCAAGTTTATTCCCTAAGTATTTTATTTTGAGGGGCACAATTTAATAGGTATTTTTTTTTTTACATCCCCTTTTTGGTATTTTGTTGTTAGTGTAAAGAAATGCAACCAATTTCTATATATCATAAATAGCCTTTCTATATTGAGATATGTTCCCTCTATACCTACTGTTGGAGAAGGAAATGGCAACCCACTTCAGTATTCTTGCCTGGAGAATTCCATGGACAGAGGAGCCTGGTGGGATGCAGTCCATGGAGTCACAGAGAGTTGGACTGTAGTATATAGTATATACTACACTATACCTACTTTGGTAAGAATTTTTACCATGAGTGGATGTTGAATTTTTGTCAAATGCTTTTTCTGCATCTATTGAGATGATCATGTGTTTTTTGTCTTTTTAGTTGATGTGGTATATCCCATTGATTTGTGTATGTTGAACCATCCTTGGGGCGAATCTCACTTGGTCGTGATATATGATTTTATGTGTCATTGGGTTTGGTTTGCTAATATTTTGTTGAGAATTTTTGCATCTATCTTCATCAAAGATATTGGCCTGTAATTTTTGTTTTTGGTCAAGACTCAAATTCTAGCTCAACAACTCATGAAGCATCTTGCATTCTAAACCTGCAATATCTCTATTCAGTTCAGTTCAGTCATTCAGTCGTGTCCGACTCTTTGCGACCCCATGAATCACAGCATGCCAGGCCTCCCTGTCTATCACCAACTCCCGGAGTTCACTCAAACTCATGTCCATCGAGTCGGTGATGCCATCCAGCCATCTCACTCTCTGTCATCCCCATCTCCTCCCACCCCCAATCCCTCCTAGCACCAGACTCTTTCCCAGTGAGTCAACTCGTCGCATGAGGTGGCCAAAGTATTGGAGTTTCAGCTTTAGCATCAGTCCTTCCAATGAACACCCAGGATTGATCTCCTTTAGAATGGACTGGTTGGATCTCCTCGCAGTCCAAGGGACTATCAAGAGTCCTCCAACACCACAGTTCAAAAGCGTCAATTCTTCAGCGATCAGCTTTCTTCACAGTCCAACTCTCACATCCATACATGACCACGGGAAAAACCATAGCCTTGACTAGACGGACCTTTGTTGGCAAAGTAATGTCTCTGCTTTTTAATATGCTATCTAGGTTGGTCATAACTTTCCTTCCAAGGAGTAAGCATCTTTTAATTTCCTGGCTGCAATCAGCATCTGCAGTGATTTTAGAGCCCAAAAAATAAAGTCTGACACTGTTTCCACTGTTTCCCCATCTATTTGCCATGAAGTGATGGGACCAGATGCCATGATCTTTGTTTTCTGAATGTTGAGCTTCAAGCCAACCTTTTCACTCTCCTCTTTCACCCTCATCAAGAGGCCTTTGAGTTCCTCTTCACTTTCTGCCATAAGGGTGGTGTCATCTGCATATCTGAGCTTATTGATATTTCTCCCGGCAATCTTGATTCCAGCTTGTGCTTCTTCCAGCCCAGCATTCCTCATGATGTACTCTGCATATAAGTTAAATAAACAGGGTGACAACATACAACCTTGATGTACTCCTTTTCCTATTTGGAACCAGTTTGTTGTTCCATGTCCAGTTCTAACTGTAGCTTCCTGACCTGCATACAGGTTTCTCAAGAGGCAGGTCAGGTGGTCTGGTATTCCCATCTCTTTCAGAATGTTCCACAGTTTATTGTGATCCACACAGCCAAAGGCTTTGGCATAGTCAATGAAGCAGAAATAGATGTTTTAATGGAACTCTCTTGCTTCTCCATGATCCGGCGGATGTTGGCAATTTGATCTCTGGTTCATCTGCCTTTTCTAAAACCTGCTTGAACATCTGGAAGTTCACGGTTCACATATTGCTGAAGCCTGGCTTGGAGAATTTTGAGCATGACTTTACTAGTGTGTGAGATGAGTGCAATTGTGCGGTAGTTTGAGCATTCTTTGGCACTGGAATGAAGACTGACCTTTTTCAGTCCTGTGGCCACTGCTGAGTTTTCCAAGTTTGCTGGCATATTGAGTGCAGCACTTTCACAGCATCATCTTTCAGGATTTGAAATAGCTCAATTGGAATTCCATCCCCTCCACTAGCTTTGTTCGTAGTGATGCTAATATCTCTATTAATGAACTGCTTTTCCAAGAATAAGTCTTTGAATAAAATTATCACAACATTGTGCAGTGTATATCTGGTGATTTTGAGTGTCCCACCCAGGCCCACCCCTGAGCTGAACACTCAATTCCCATACCATTTGAGAACATAGACTCTAGTCCCTCCCACTCATAAGTCTAAGCTCTAAACTTATCAAACAATGGTTTAGACTGGCTTGGACACACTTGCTGAAAAGCTGAAGGGGACTGATTGCAAGCTCATGAATTGTACGAGGCACTCTTGTCAATTTAAGTCTTGGAGCTAAGGGCTGAATTCTCACCCCTTTTTCTAGAGTTGTCTCCTCAAATCAAATCATCCAAACTGGTGTGAGAGGAAAGGCAATAGAAGCAGATGGGGACGTGAGGACCTTCCCTTCACTGTGCGCCTGGCTGGACTCCTGTGGACAGAACTGCTGCCTTTAATGGAGAAGCACCGGTGGTTGAAGTCTGGGCAGAGAGTAA
The DNA here is from genome assembly GCF_049115385.1 of Moschus berezovskii. Classification (NCBI taxonomy): domain Eukaryota; kingdom Metazoa; phylum Chordata; class Mammalia; order Artiodactyla; family Moschidae; genus Moschus; species Moschus berezovskii. The sequence continues at coordinate 42,612,340 of NC_142461.1, forward strand.
TAGTGCTGAATGTCCTCAGGACTTGGGGCATTTTTAGCTTGTGCTAGAAGTATATAGTAACTGTTTTGTGGCAAGGGAGGGCCATATAATTCAAGGTCAGTGGGTATTCCCAAGTAGAATATCTAAGGGCTAGATTTAGGATGGGGGGTGGGCGGGTTTGGCGTAGGGACAAATATACCAAAGAAGCCGAAAGTCTGTGTACTAGTCAGCTCATGAAGCACAGAGTAAATTTCTGTTAAGTGACTGGCTACTTTAAGTCTCAGTTTACCAAACAGGTCAGATATTGGTTGCTGAAGATTCCACCAGGCCTAAGGTCAGTCAGTGGACAGCTTGTCGGCCCCTGCTCAAAGCTTCACAAGACTTCTCACTAATGTTTGGTATAGGCGGTTGGCAGACTAATAATATTTCTGTCTAGGAAAGTTGCCCAACCAGCTTGGGTGTCTCACTCAAGAAAATGAGGTGGCAACGGTCAGGAAGGAAGAAGCCTAGGTTTACGTTTGGGTCTATTGGGACTTGAGGACTATACACCAAATGCTCAAAGATCCATAAATTACAAAAGTACATCCCGACCTCAATTTAATAACTAGGGGGAAAAAAAAGACCAGTTGTCTTTGGCATGACATTTAAAATCACAATGGGGAAATGACCATTTTGCCATTCCACTTGCTATTCAGGGCCTCATTTTAGAAATATGGTTCTGATCAGGAGTGAAATCAGAGGATAAGAGGGAGGAAATCCAGCAGCTGTGCCAGGGGCCTTTTGTTTCAAGGCACAACTCATTGGGCACCCCAAGGCGGAGCATTTCAGCTTGTGCTGCCAGAGGGGATACTCAACAAGCAAGGGGGTGGCTCAGAACTGTGAGAGAGCCTTCCCCTGAAGCCTTTGTTTCTCTAAGAGACACAACGATGGGAGGGTCCAAAAGGGGAAGGGACCCAGCTGAATGAGTGTTACTAGGGACAGATGACAACTCTGCCGGACCAGGTAGAACCCATGGAAAGCGAGGCTGCCTTTCCCCCGTCTTTGCTTGAGGGAGAGCTGCCGCAAACTGGAAATCAAGCTTGGCCCTCATCCTTTGAAGTCTCCTCCTGTTTGAGGTTTTGGTGGAGGAATAATGAGTGGATGAAAGGCCTTTTTAGCTGGGGCTGTGAACAGCTAGTTCCAGATGAATGGGCACTAGCAACACAGGGCAGCCTGTGAGGCCCATTCAAGAGCGGGAGGGAGGAACAGAGCTGGCCTTTTGGATGGTGTCTGCCCCCAGCGCCGGCCCTGGAAACAATTACTGAGGGGAAGGGAGCCAAAGGGAAGCGAGGACGGAAGAAAGTCGTCCTCCCAGACTGGGTGACTCACTTGGCGGCTGGGTTTGCCTCTCCTTAGGCATTTGAAGGGACTGAGAACAGTAGAGGGCGTGGTCTTGGAGAACAAGGCGGATTCTGGCAGGATCTCCCTTTTTCCTGGATGGGAGCCTTTCATCCTCCCATATTTGTGGATCAAGGGCTATAATCCTCCCATTGGGGCCACAAAGCAACCTCTCAGATGCCCCAGCCTTGGGAGTACCAGTGAGACCCGGTCTTTGGGCCCCAGTGTCCTGGCTCCTCCTGTTTATGATTGAGGAAATAGCCCTCCTTTCTCTTCTGCTCTTGCTGTTGCTGCTGCTAAGTCGCTTCAGTTGTGTGCGACCCCATAGACGGCAGTCCACCAGGCTCCACTGTCCCTGGGATTCTGCAGGCAAGAACACTGGAGTGGGTTGCCATTTCCTTCTCCAATGCATGAAAGTGAAAAATGAAAGTGAAGTCGCTCAGTCCTGTCCGACTCTTGCTGCGAGACAGCAAATGCCTTCAGGTTTGGTTTTCCATTTTTCCTGAAATTCATCCTTTCCCAGGCCATTACCTTAATTACTATAAGGTAGGCCACAAGCTGGCAGCTCTCAGATGGACCTTGTGAGGCTGAATTCTGTGCCATCATTTAACAATCAAGAAGTTTCATTGTTTAAAAAAGAATCCTCGTTCAGAAGCCCAGCCTGTTGCTGGTCCTACAACTGGCCAGAGATGAGTAGGACACTACCTTGGGTGGGGTGGTGGGTGCTCCTGCTCCCTAAATACAACCTCTGGCCCCACCCTCTCTTCTCCCAGACCCTACATGTGTCCACTGCTGCTCCTGATCTCCTTACACTCTTATATTCACATAGCCACACTAGGGGAAAGTATTTGAGTCTGTGATCCCAGGTAAGGTAGTTAAGGTGGACACCACATCTCCCCACTTTTGTGTTTCTATGTAGAGAAAGTTTCAAGTAACACTCCGGGCATTTCTCCTTCCCCTGACTTGGTAACTTTGGGAGAAGGATCCAGGTATGCCCAGCTCAGACCCTTCATCTTTAGATGTGCTTAGCTACAGGAAGATCCCTAATGTCTCTGTTCTCACTCAGAGGTGAGGGTTCTCCTTAGAGGAGACCAGTCAGGTAGGTTGCCCATCACTGCCTGCACCCAGCAGGGGTGAAAGTTTAGTGAGTGGAAATGGCTGCAGTTTCTTTCTTTTTTTGGTGGGGGGAGTGCTGCGCTGGGTTTTGGGTGCGGCGTGCCAGCTTTGTCTAGTTTCAGAGAGGCTTCTCACTGTTGTGATTTCTCTCCTTGCGGAACATGGGCTCTAGGTGAGCAGGCTTCAGTAGCTGCAGCGCGTGCGCTTTAGTTGCCTGGGGCATGTGCAGTCTTCATGGACCAGGGATTGAATCCATATTCCCTGCCTTGGCAGGTGGATTCTTATCTTCTGGACCACCCGGAAAGTCCTTGGCTGCAGTTTCAAGTCACGTTTTTCAGTTGGCTTTATCAGTGATCAAGCTGTCATTTCCATCAGGTATTCTGAAGGTTGGTTCAGAAAAGGTGGGAGCGGTGGTTCTGGTAGTGGAGGCTACAGTTGGTATCAGTTCATGTGCTGATGTTCATCTAGCTTGGGAACAACCACCATCTTATTAGTGCTGCTAGACATTCTCCTGTCCTCATGGATGCATGCACACCTGTGGGTCCCAGTTTCACTGACCCATGTTCCCTTACCTGCATGTGAGGACTTCTGTCCTATGCAAAATTGCCCTTCCTGAAAGTCAGAGAGACATCAAGGGGCATCTCTCTTCCTCTCACCCTTGGCTCATGTACATGCAGCTTCTGCTTCCGTGATATCCCAGCTTATGTAATTCCTCAGGATCACCCCGGGGGCTGGTGTCCCCCAAGGGAAAGCTGATATCTGTCCTGATGGAATTCTCTCAAGGTGCCCCTCAAGTTCTCATCCTGGTTGTGCCCAGGGTCTGTTGGGTGCTCTTTAGGACTCACTGCAAAGGTGCAATTGCATGGTCTGTATAGAAGTGTCAGGAAGACGTCTCACTTGGGTCATGCTTTGTTTCAGGGAGCTCCTCAAGTTCCCATCCTTGTGATATCCAGGGTCTGTTGGGTTCTCTTCAGGCCTCACTGTACAAAGCAATTGTGTGTTCTGTATAGAAGTGTCAAGAAGACTTCTTGCTCACTCTGGGTCATGCTTTGTCTCAGAGGAGCTCTGTGTGCCCTCACATTCCATTACTGGCTGCATCCTTTCTTTCCATGGGCCTCTGTGAGATTGACTGAGGGGCTAACTCGTGAAACAGACACTTGGGTGACCTTCCCACCCCAGGGGACCCCCTCCCACCCTTCCCACGCTCCCTCAAACCTCCTCTCAATCAGAAGTTCTCCTATTCTCCTGCTCATGCAAATTGACTTCACAGTAGCCAATCCAACAATCTAGTCCAAACTGAATGACAGAAACCAACATTTATGGAACCAGACACTGTTTTAACTACTTCACATGAGCTCAGCTACTGAATCCTTCCAACAGTTCTGTGAGATAGGTGCTCCTGTGATCATTATATTTTATGAACTTGGAAACTGGTTCAAAGGGCCTCAGAGATCTGCTTCAGGCCGTATGCCTGGTGAATTATAGAGCCGCTCTTCACATATGAGTGTTCTTGATTCAAAGTCAACCCTTTTAGCCCTCCTTGGACTGAATCTGAGGTGTAGGCCAGGGAGGAGGAAAAAAGGAGAGGAGAACATAGAAGTTAGAAATGAACAGAAAAGTAATGTAAAAAGAGAGACAAAAGAACAAACTGGTTCCCTAGCTCACCATGGTTGTGTGAGAAATCACTCCATCACCCTCTGCTCTACAGAGCTGGAGGGACCACAGAACATCTGTCTCCTCATTCTACCAAAGAGAAAACTAAAGCCCAGAGTGGTGAGAAACTTGCCCAAAATAACAAAAGATGTATATTTTGAGAGGGTGAGGGTAAGGGAAAACAAAATAAAAACTAAAAGAGCTTCTAAAATGGAGATGGTGCAATCCTTGATTTGCTTTCTAAATGGAAAATGGAGGCTGAGAGGGATGGAATGACTTGCCCAAGATTAAGTGTATTTCAAAGAGGATGAGGGTAAAGGAACAAAAAAAAATGAGAGGAACTAGCCTGAATTAACTTCTAAAATGGAGACTGCTCCATTTTGTGTTATGAATGGAAGGAGAAATTCAGTTCAGTTCAGTTGCTCAGTCGTGTCCGACTCTCTGCGACCCCATGAATCACAGCACGCCAGGCCTTCCTGTCTATCACCAACTCCTGGAGTTCACTCAAACTCATGTCCACAGAGTCGGTAATGCCATCCAGCCATCTCATTCTCTGTCGTCCCCTTCTCCTCCCGCCCCCAACCTTTCCCAGCATCAGAGTCTTTTCCAGTGAGTCAACTCGTCGCATGAGGTGGCCAAAGCATTGCAGTTTCAGCTTTAGCATCAGATAGTTTATAAAGTGTGGTCTCTATTACTGTGATTGCGTAGTGGTGAAAATGGAAGGGTTGCCTATTGATTGATCCCTTTGAGCACTATGTAATCAAGCAGTTTTCTAGCTGAAATTTACTGGAATTTGGGGCCAGATGCTCTCACATTTCATTAATTAAGGAGGCTCTTGTTGGGTATCACAACGTGCTTGGAAGCATGTTGGATGGGTTTGGTTTTGACAAGAGGCATGGCAATTCATGTTGGTCTGAGAGACGTGATGGCAAAGGTGTGCGTGGACTCGGGCTTGTGCAAGATCCGTCTGCACTTAAGCATCAAGACAGATCAATGATTAGGGAGCACTAAGGCCCACAAACATTAGGCGTATGTTTAAACATGAATCACAGCAAGAAGACTGAGGTTAATGTGAGCGCCTTTCACTTCCCTAATAGAAAATCAAGCCAGCCCGCGCCTCTGCCCACAGCCTCCGCGATGCCCGTGTGGTTTCCATGTGGTCAGAAGCATTAGTTAGGGTCTTATCCATATCTATTAGGAGGGAGGAAGCCCATTTAGCAAATTAAAATTGTTTCTATTTCCCCAGCTAATTGTTTTCTAATTGTTTAAGTAAAAGGTTTTGGTCTTGATTAAAGGCTTTTAGTAAATTAAATCGGTTCACATTTTACAAGTCTAATATTTAGATCATAGAGAGGCAGTAATGGTTAGTGAGGTTTGCTATGAGGAGGGTTTGAAATATAAATGTTGACACTGAATAGGCCTCAGAGATTATCTGGTTCAATACTCTCATCCTACCACTGAAGGAATTGAGGCCCAGAGAGGCTAATGGACTTGTCAAAGGTCACACAGCTTGAGAGTGAGAGGCACTAGGCCGGAGCTGCCAGGTCTGCTATCCCTGACTAAGCAAACATTTCAAGGGGAACACTGCTGCTCAGTAAAGAAAGCTTTAATTAATTAAATACTTAACCCTGAAAAGAGCCCATACACAGAATAAAAGGAGCATGCAGAAACATTAATTAATATGTATTATACCTTAATGTGAATTATGTGTTTCTCACTCTAATGTAAACTGGTCATGCATGTGTGCTAAGACACTCCAGTTGTGTCTGACTCTTTGCGACCATATGGACAGTAGCCCACCAGGCTCCTCTGTCCATCGGATTCTCCAGGCAAGAATATTGGAGTGGGTTGCCATGCCCTTCTCCAGGGGATCTTCCCGACCCAGAAATCGAACCCAAGTCTCTTACATCTCCTGCACTGGCAGGAGGGTTCTTTACCACTAGGGCTACCTGCGTAACCCAAACTGGTTCAGTTCAGTTCAGTTGCTCAGTCGTGTCCGACTCTCCACGACCCCATGAATCACAGCACGGCAGACCTCCCTGTCCATCATCAACTTAGTACTTGATATTTAACTGAGCAGTTGTTATGGGAAAATCTAACACATTGTTGTGAGAATATGAGCTAAGTGACCTAAAGGTACACACACAAGCAGGCAGATCCTGCTTCAAATGGATTGATATATTCCACTATGGTTTTTTATAGTTTTTAGAATAAAAGAAAAAATGTTGATAAGATGTAGAATTAATTCCCCAAATAGGGTCCCTTAGGGACACTCATGTGAACCCCACATAAATAGTGATAACAGAAATGATGAAGGGAAAAAGACTTCATAGTCTAATAAAGCTGGAAAGCCCCAGGTTAACTAGATTTTTTTCCCTCTACTTTCCTCTGCTGCTTCTCTGTCTTCTCCGCCCTCCCCAACCCCATCCCTTCCATCATTTCCCTCCTTTTGTCTTCTTTCTTATCCTCTCCTGTTATAACATTCGGCCATTCTGAGGCTTCAGCACTGTGAATCATGGGGATGCGGGGCATGGGGGACTGACCATGGGAGAGCCCATCTTGGTTTCCAGTTTTCCTATGGGATCTGGGAGAGGCTCGCTTAGGTCACACCAGACATTCCTTTTTGTCTGGTATCTGGCCGGGCTCACCTGGCCGTACTTGGTAACCTACCCAAGAAGTCTTAGCCTTTTCTCCAGATGCTAGTGTCTTCAGCTCCTTCCTCGTTACATGCTCTGGCCTGGTGGTCCACTTCCCGTCCTTAAGCTCCAACTGCCCTCGGGCAAACCTCAGTGATTCCCAGGGTGATTTTAAAACTGGAAGGCCATTCAGTCTCTCGTAGAAAACAAAGAAGCACCTCCTGTCTCCATTCAGACAGGGATACTGGGGCCTCCTTCCCTGGAGGATTCTGCTGGATCACAGAACAGTTCCAGCTGCAAGTTCCATGAAAAGAGGGTGCCCCACAAGCTCCCCTCCCGTCCCCAGGACGGACCTGTGAGGGTGCCAACGGTAGACACAAACTTTTCCCTTCCTTACCCAGTCACTTCAGTTATTAACGGCCTTGTAGAAATAAGCTTCCCCGTCTTGAAATATGGAATGACTGAGAATGCAGCCTCAGGATTTACAGCTCCACACGGCACACAGATATAATTTTTACTTGGCTGCTGTGATGACAAGATTCAGTAAGGCATTAGGAAAGTAAGTCTGAATTACTTGCCTAAAATATGAGATGTCCCTGGACGTGCAGTCCCTCTGAGAGGATATCTGATTAGCCCTGGCCCCTTTGGGGGTAGGGACATGTTTGGAGTCTAATTTTCCATTTAGCTGACTTGGAAAGGTGGGGACCAATATAACTTAGTCTCTCTCTTGGGATTTCTGGAGGAAGGTGTAAAAAAAAAAAACACACGAAAACTGGCCATCGAGCTGCCACTCACTGTCAGTCACTAAGATTTTAGATAAGGAATCTCTCCTTTTTCATTGTCTCCATCACTTAACCTCTGCCTTGATTCTTTTCCATCCCCTCTGGGGATAGAGGGAGGGGGAAAAGGGGGAAAGACTACTTTTCTTTTCAAGCCGACAGTTTCAGTTCAAGTCTGTAAATAAAGGTTAAACTGAGAGGGAGCCCCAGTTAGCACAATGAATGCCCACTTGAGCTTATCGGCCGCTCACCCCCACTGGTCCCTCTCCTGGAGCCTCCCTTGAAGACGCAGCTGCAGAGATCAAACCCTTTTGCTATTTGGTCTCCTGAATCCAATTTGACTTGGCCCCACTATCACCCACTGACATTTGAAATGTGTCTATTTAAAAAGGAAAAGAGAAAAGAGCACAAATAGGAGGAAAAAAAACGCGGGAGATGCCATATCCTGCTAGGCAAGAAAGAGAAATATCCGGCTTTGCAGAGACTAGTGTCTGTGTGTGCCGTATTTGTGTGTGGTGTTGGCTTTTGTTTTTCCTTCTCGTCTTGGTCTTTTCCTGTGTTTCTGCCCTCACACTGCCACGTTTATTAATATGATGGTAAGGATGACTCGAACTGTCTGAGTTTTTCTAGAAGGCGGGAAGGAGGGGGCTAAGGAAATGAATGGACGGAGGCTGCTTAGTCACAGGACCTCACTCCCAAGAGCATCCTTCAGCTCCTAGGCTGGGCGGGTGAGGGAGGCCATCGGAGGAAGCCGGCTGGCCTGAGACAAAGACAGCAGCACATCTAACACAGGAAGGATGCCCTTGACCAGGCCTCTGAACCCCAGACCAAGGTCAGGCTCCTGCAGGCGTGCACTTCGGTGGTCAAGGAGAATTTGCTGTGCTTGTTTAGACTCTGGCCACGGGGGTCTGAGTAGGGGACTGTCTGGAGAGTCTGTAACTGGGGACGGTGGCCCTCATTTCCAGTGGCTGTAGGTTTTCCTCCAATACTTCTGAAATTCTGCTAAAATGTAGGTTCTGACTCTCTATGTCTAGGGTGCCATTGGATAGTCTGCATTTCTAACAAGTTCCCAGGTAATGCTGCTGTAATAAGAGTGGTTGTGGGCCACTCTTTGGATGGCAAAATATGCCTGGCACAAACGTAGAGGTACAGAAGTGAGGAGTTGGGGCCTGAGGCCGCAGCTGTGAGGGCATGTTTTATTCAGAACTGTTAAAAATGCTTTCTGTTATTTGGAGACAGACCAAGGTGGCACTTGGTTTTCCCACATTTATCCATATTCAATACACTGAGCATTTTGTAACCTTTAGAAGAGATGTCTTCTCGATAAAGAGTAAGGCATATCAGAGTGTTTTTCAAGGTGTCCCTGGATTGGTTATAAAAGAATCACCTTGAGAGCTCGTTAGAGCTGTAGATTCTGAGGCTTTTTCCAGCCCTCTTCAATCAGCAGGCCTGGGGCGGGGGTGGTGGGGTGGTGGGGAACCCAGGAATTGGCATCTATCATGCTCACAGCTGAGGCTTGGGCCCACTGAGCAGCTGAAGTATTTGGTTCCTATGTCCAATTGCTCTTTCTTTGAATTTCAATAGAGCAATAAGCATCACAAGAAAATAGAACATTTGTTTAACAACTCTTTAAAAAAAATACAAGTAACACATATATATTCAATAGAGAAACTGAGAAAAGGCAGAAGCAAAATCAAGATAAGTTCACCTATAATTTATTCTCAACATTTTGGTGTATGCCCTTTCAGATGTTTTTCCCTATGCATTTTAGGAAAAACAAATGAAAGCATAATTGTAATAAGATGTTAACACTTTAAAGAAAACTCAACAATGCACTGGAAATTTCTCTTTTGAGCAACTACATTCCTCCAAAATACATTTTAGTGATAGCCTGTTGGACTTCTCTCTTTAAAATCCTTTATCTATGAGTGACTTCTAACATTGCTTCCTCAAACAAAGTGAGGTACTTTTTTATCCTCTCTCTTGCCCCTCCCTCCCTCCTTCCATTGCTTTTCTTTTTTTTTAATTTACCTTCACAAATCAGGTGGCAAGCAAGGTTTGAAAGTTTGGCAGTTAATTTCCCTGGTTTTGTTGGGTCTCACCTGCTGACTTGCTGAGTCAGCTTGAGAAAGGCAGGTCCCTTCTTCTCTAGTTTCTTTATCTCTAAGATGAGAATAATCACACCTGCCCTTAACACACTGATGGAGATATTTCCAGAGTTGTATTAGGATAAAATCTGCAAATCTCTTTGGATTGCTGAGAAAGAAAGAGAGATTTTAAAAAAAATCAAGACAGTTGTTATTTCCTTAGTACTTATCACAGAATTCCCAGCTGTTGTTCTGTAAAACCATTTGGAAAAAAAAAAAAAATTAAGCACTTAAAAGGCGAAAGAGACATTTCTCATCTCTTCTGTTAGACTTTGGCAAGGTGGTGAGGAGGGGTGTCTATTTACAAGTCATATAATTTAATTCTACTTTAGATCCAATTTCTGTAACTTGAACCTGGCAAAGAGTTGTATCGGGCAGGTCCATCCAGAGAAACAGAGCCAGTAGAAGATGATAGGTAGGAAGGGAGATAGATAGATAGAAGGACAGATTTTGTTTATATGGATTTAGACATATGGACTGTATATGTAGGTATATTGATGTGTAATATATATGTGTAGATATAGAGATATAGATTTAGTACAAGGTATTAGCTTAGCTTCCCTTGTGGCTCCTGTAATGCAGGAGACCTAGGTTCAACCCCTGGGTTGGGAAGATCTCCTGGAGAAGGAAATGGCAATCCATGACAGTATTCTTGCCTGAAGAATTCCATGGATGAAGGAGCCTGGCAGGCTACAGTCCATGGGGTTGCAAAGAGTTGGACATGACTGAAGTGACTTAGCATGCATGCATGCACTGGAGAAGGAAATGGAAATCCACTCCAGAGTTCTTGCCTGGAGACTCTCAGGGACAGAGGAGCCTGGTGGGCCGCTGTCTGTGGGGTCGCACAGAGTTGGACACGACTGAAGTGACTTAGCAGCAACTGATTAATCCAGGCCCACCAGGACACTCACCCTAATTAAGGTCAACTGGTTAGGGACTTTAATAATATTTATAAAATCACTATACAGCAGCCCCTAGATTAGCATTTGATTGAGTTAATTGGGAACTGTAGCTGAACCAAGTTGATGCATTAAAAGTTATTATAATACAATAGTTTACTTCTTATCAACTTGGCATGGATATATGAGTCCTTAAATCACATGTAATCTCCAAATTAAAACATCAGCTAAGCCATACTTCCATCTAACATGATACAACTATCCAGCTTACAACTGAAGACAATTGTGAATTTTATATACCTCCATTCACCTTTCACATTTTTACTGTTATTCTTTTTAATTTGTTAGCCTCCACTTTCTTCAGATCTCTACCACTAGTCTTTCTAAGACCAATATTCCTCTTGATTACTTTCCATAGTTATTGTGGCAGAAAATCAACTTATCAATAAGACAGCGCTAACTCTTTGATGGCTCCCCTAGAAATATTTTCCCTTAGGAACAGCTCTATGCAGAATGCTTATAATCACCAGGCCCAGCGCTTAGCATTGTTTATATAGTATTTCACTTAATCCTTACAACAACACTATGGTATAGGTATTATTATCTTTATTCTCTTGAAGAGAAAACTGAGTCTAAGAGTAGTTAGCTAAATATGTAGCCAATATCATAGAGTTAGTAAATGCAAAGCTAGGGTTTATACCTACTGCATTTTTATTCCAAAGCTCTTCAACACAGCTAAGCTATTTTGAAGGTCCCTGTAAGGACAGTGTTTCTTCATGGGTGGTCTGTAGACCATCTCTGTCAGAATGACCTTCTGTACATGTTAAAAATGCAGATACCTCGGTCCAACTTCAAACCTCATGAAACTACATTTTTAGAAACAGGCCTTGGATCCATCAGTTTTAACAGGTTTCCCAGTTATCTTTATGTATTCCATAGTTGTCCTATACTCTGAAGTATAGGATAAAGAAATGAATTTTCAAATATGGACCATCTTGGCTATGTTTAGAATCCAACTATTCATATTGTTGAAAAGAAGCATCGTCAGACTGAGAACAGTCTCTAAAATGCTGGCAAGATGGGAGACTTCCTATTGCCTGGAGAATAGGTTATGTTAACCAGGGATGTTTGTTCTTAATGCAACAGAATTTTCCCATTTTCTCTAGAGATTTGAGGAATGAATGGGTCCCTGCCAGTGGGATACATCACATACTCACAGGACCCATCTCATCATATATATCAGACACAACCACCAAGGGCCGCTATTACTATCCCCGGTGTGATAGAGACAAGACAGCCTTGGATAGCTCAGATTACAGTGAAATTTTTGGTAACAAATATATACACCAGAGATTTATAAGACCTTTTCATTACCCTAGTTTTGCAGATAAAGGCAAAAGTGGGGGTGGGAAGGAGGCAAAAGGGGGTGGGAAGGAGGCAAGAGGGCTGTGAAAGGCATGTGATTAAAAAAGAAAAGGAGGGAGGAAAGCTCCCAAGCCAGATCAACCATTATTCCAAAGTGATCTCTAATCAAAATCTAGCATATGGTTTTTATTAATTTGGGGGCAATTCCCCTACCATCTAGTGCAATAAAAAAGGATGTTGATATCGTAAAAGATTATAGCAACCCTTATCAAGCTAGCAAACAAGACGTGTAAAATCCAAGATAATGAAATAAGTTGAATGGCTTCACCCTTCTCTCCCTGGTTTTATTATTATTACTGTTTTATTGCTGAAAGTTCTGAGGGGAAGAGATTCAGAGCTGGGTTATGAATAGATTAGGTCAGGTTTATTTCCAGGATGAAGCTGATACCATGGGCCCACACTTCTCCTCAACAGTCTCAGCGGGGAGAAAGCAAAGTACTATCTTTAAGCTCTAATTTGCAGAAATGATTCACCTATATTTAACTCTCTGTTTGGAAGCTAGAAAAAAATAAGCTTGGGGCTTTTTTTTTGTGGTTGTCGTTGTCAGTTGCTTTGGTCAACTCTTGTCCCCTTCAATGTAATATATGTTCATGCTACTTTCTCCAGAACGAAACCTCAGGTGGATGGAGGCCAGCGCATCTTCTTGATTCAGGTCAGTTCAGTCACTTTCAATTCCTTGCGACTCCATAGATTACTGCACATGAGGCCTCCCTGTCCATCACCGACTCCTAGAGCTTGCTCAAACTCATGTTCATTGAGCTGGTAATGCCATCCAACCATCTCATCCTCTGTCGTCCCCTTCTCCTCCTGCCTTCAATCTTTCCCAGCATCTGGGTCTTTTCCAATTTTCTTGATTGCCCCACCATGAACATTAGGTTCTTCCTTCTCGGGGGAAAGGCTGACTATCAAGGTTCTTAATTCTGCCACTAAATTTCCGCCACAAAGCCTCAAACCCTGAGTCATTCAGATAGAGCCTGGGAAAGAGTGAGGGTTGATAATACAGGCTGAGATGCCGCACCGATTCTGGGAACTTCTAATCCATGTCGAGAGAGGCCAGGAGGGAGGGGCCCTGGGAAGGAAGCTGGCTGGCTGCCGTGCTAGGTGTGCTTACATAGGTATCTTATTCATCTTCTTAAACTTCCCATGAAGCAGGAATTATTACCATCTCCTCATTAATGAAGAGTCTGTGTCTCAGAGAGTTTTGATAATCTACTCAAGGTCCTACAATGAGTTGGTGGTGGAGCAGAGATTCCAGCTCAAGCCCAACTGAGAAGCATAGCCTTTTCTGATCCATTGGTGCCTTCTGGGTGAGCCCCTCCAGTCCATGGAAAAGCAGATGGGAGAACAGGAAAGAGTCTTTCTGCTCCATTTCTGTGCTCACAGTTCTTGGTGCAGCCAGGTTTGGGGAACAGGGAAGGAGCTTGCTGTCACCTGCCTCTCTTGGGATAGCTTGAAATTGGCTTTTCCATGAAGAGAGCCAGGGAGTTTAGGGCTTGCCAAGCTGAAAGATGCATTTTTGTGAGCCAGCTCTATGTTTTTGAGAAAAATTTTGACCCATAGAATTTTTTTCTTGCCAAACTGCACTCTGTAGATTTGATAATCACTTTGCTGATTGTCACAGCACAAGCCACATTTTGTGGATGAGAAGGGTCTTAGCTCAGACTGTGATAACAAAATACCATAGCCTGGGTGGCTTAAAGGAAAGACATTTATGTCTCACTGTTTTGGAAGCTGGGAAGTCCAGGATCAAGGTGCTAGCATATTAGAATCCTGGCAATGCCCTTCTTCCTAGCTTGGAGATGACTGCCTTTTCACATGGCAAAGAGAGACAGAGAGGAAGTGAGAGCAATTTTCTGTCTTATAAGGACACGGATTGCCTTGTGAGGGTCCTATCCTCATGGCTTCTGTGTTAAGTTGCTTCAGTTGTGTCCAACTCTTTGCGATGTAATGGACTGTAGCCCACCAGGCTCCTCTGTTCATGGGATTCTCCAGGCAAGAATACTGGAGTGGGTTGCCATGCCCGCTTTCAGGGGATCTTCCTGACCCAGGGATAGAATTCTCTTGCATTTGACGGCAGGTTCTTTATAACTAGCACCACCTGGGAAGTCCCTTCATGACCTCAGTGAACCTCATGAAGTCCCTTCATGACCCTAATTACCTCCCAAGGCCTTACCTCCAAGTACCATCACACTGGCCATTGGGGCTTCAACATTTGATTTTGGTGGGGGAAACACAAACATCAGTCTATAACAGGGAGTCACCATAATAATGAGATGAGTCCTTGTCATGTTCTATTCTCCTCCTGATCCAACTTTGGGAAGGATGGTAGGGAGGGGTCTGACCATAAAGGTCTGAAGATCAAGCAGGCAGGGGCAGAGCCTCCCCTCTGCTTCTGCTCTTGAACTGCTTTGAACCCAAAGAGGGCCTTGCAGAGGCTCTTCAATGTGCTCTGAGAGAAGCTCACAGGAATTTTTTCAGCTGAATGGACTGATGTTTCAGACCTTAGTAACTGGGCATATTTAAAAAAAAAAACCCTCTTCCTGTCAATCGAAAGTAATTTTTCCAACCTTGATGCCTGGACTAGAAGAATTTCCTTGCAACCTCAGCATCCTGTTTCTAAAAGTTGGGCAGCTTCTCTGGACAGTTCATGGAATGCCCTGTGTGGTGTATGGTGCATGGTAGAAATGAGACACTGAAGGAGTATTCCTGAGATTAAAATGCAAGAGAACTGTTTAGAGCAAGGCAGATACCACAGATAGAGTTTTGCAGGCAAGATGTTTCTCACTAATAGGGCTAACAATTTAGAGGAGAATGTCATAAATTGTAATATGTTTACTTTTCATCTGATGAATTTTAATGGCAGCTTTCACCATTACCTCCAGGAATCCATAAGAAACAGAAAAACCAGCCTGGAAACGTATTTGATAGTCACTAAAACAAAGTCTGTGGCATTATCTCAGCTCCATTTCTAAACCACATTATTTTCTCACAAAACATTTTAAATATAGCACAAGAGAGTCCTCATATCGCTTGTACTCACTGTAACTTGAATACAGTAGCTCTTTGAGAAGTCTCATTTTCTTGCCTATCTTATTTTGTTATTCAAATGATGAAGCATATTTTGCGTGAAGTTACACCTTCTCAGAGGCAGTTTGTTCTGGAAAATTGGTGCAGCATTTCCATTTCTCACATCTTTACTTAACTGGTTTCTTGTCACCTAATGTAAACATGTTTGACACGGTAGCCCTGGAATCTGGACCCCTGCAGGCTGTGGGCACCGGTGCGTCTCTGCAGCTCTGACTCGGACGACACGCCTTCCTCAGGAAGAGGGTTAAAACAGACAGATGCGTCTCAAGATCTCATATATTTCTGTCACCAGATTTTTATTCAAAATATAGACCCTCGTCATGGGAATGCTAACTCTGTCCTCAACTTAAGCTTCAGGTGTAAACCTCACTGGCTTCTTATCGAGGCGTGTTCCTCGTTAGCTGAGACAGAGCGACATGGCCACACAAGGCCCACGTTGACCAGCTCATCTGACTGCAGAGGCTCAGCTGAGCAAAGAAAACCCCAAAGCGTTCCCTTTTGTTCCCTTTTAAAATGGAGCTTTTGACATTACAAGATGGCATTTTATTACTACACTCATTATCTAATACCAGAATCACTGGATGGCTAGAGTGGCTCCTGTAAAATATCCGGTACAGACATTGCCCTGGTTATCCCTGGCCCACCTGGCTCTGATCTTTCCTTGTGATCCCACAAGGCCCCTCTCACTTGCAGAGCTGTTGCACCACACAACTGTAGGAGGCGCTGTTTACACTGTTTTCTGTATGAATGCCACCCTAGGGCTATGTGAGTGGTGCCCCTTAAGTTGTGTATCAGGGGAGCCTTGCCTGATGCATTCAAACAGGGTCAGTCCCACCACCAGGTCAAAAGATTTCATACAAAGATCATCATGATTAATTCCATGCTTTGGGGGGAATCTCACTAACCTGGTGTGCAGCTCTTCAGCTTGTTCTCGAAATCCCCTAAGCTAACACTCTGGATGTTGCCTGAAATTTTTTGTGTTAGTTTTCTATTGCTGCTATCACAAATTATCACAAACATAATGGCTTAATGTAAGTTTATTATCTTACAGTCCTGAAGGTTAGCAGTCCAGTATGAGTCTTCCCAGGCCAAAGTGTAGGTGCTGGCAGGGCTGTGTCCCTTTCCATCAGCTCTATGGGAGAATCCATTTATTGGCTCACTCAGGTGTTGGCAGACTTCAGCTCCCTGTGTTGTAGGATTGAGATCTCGGTTTCCTCACTGGCTGGCTGTCCTAGTGGCCTCTTTCTGTGTAGACTCACACCTCAGAGCATCTACATCTGAATCTCTCTTTTGCTCCAGTCGGGAAAGGTTCTCTGATTCTAGGATTCATGTGATAGCTTGCAAGGGACCCATATTAATTTCAGGGCTTCCCTTGTGGCTCAGCTGGTAAAGAATCCACCTGCAGTGCGGGAGACCTGGGTTTGATCCCTGGGTTGGAAAGATCCCCTGGAGAAGGGAAAGGTTACCCATTCCAGTATTCTGGCCTGGAGAATTCCATGGAAATGGCAACCCACTCCAGTATTCTTGCCTGGAGAATCCCATGGACGGAGGAGCCTGGAGGGCTACAGTCCACGGGGTCGCAAGAGTCAGACACGACTGAGCGACTTTCACTTTCATATTAATCTCAAAATTATTTTTCCAACTCAAGGTCCTTAATCTTAATTACATCTGCAAATTCCCTTTTGCCAAATAATATGAAGTAATCACAGTTTCCTGGGATGAGGATGAGGGCAGCTTTGGAAGACCATTCTTCTGCCTACAATATTATTGACTTAATTATTTTGCCTCTTTGAATGGTTAAACATTAAAACCAATTATTTATTGAGAAGGTTTGAGAATTGTGTTTTAGACAATGGTAACTGTTATTTCTCCAACTGCAGACATATATTTTCTCATTTAAGCCTTTTGAGCCTATGAGCTAATATTAGTGTCAGCCAAGAATGCAATCAGCTGCAAGTAATATAATCCCCAACAAACGCTGGTTTATGACTTGAAAATGAAAAGGGTATATCTAGGAGCTCAATGATGTCATCAGGACTCCTAGATTCTTTCTGCCTTTGTTGAGAGTGAGAACACAACAATAGTTTATAGCATGGACCCTGTAGCACATTGGGTGGGTTTTTACAAATTTCGTTATCTGCAAATAGGGGTAATAATATACTCCGCCAATGGGGCTGATGGAGTAAATGAATTAATACATTCAATGTGCCCAGAACTATGCCTGGTGTGTGTTAAATGCTCAATAATTGTTGGCTATTTTAAATACTATTTCTGCATCATCATGCTTAGCATGCTCAGTTTTGACAAAATATCTTCAGTTTATCACCTCATGGTTACAAGATGATTGTTGGGCTTCTAGCCATCATCTCCAGGTCCCAGGCAGAAAGAGAAGGGACAAACAAGGGAGAAGGAGGCAGGTTTGCTGTTTGTCTATGGAAATTAATCACTCAGATACTTATGCTTATTTTTCATTGGCTAGAACCATGACTTATGACCTCATTTATGTTGAAGGAGAGTGTAGGAAAGTAAGTTTTTTTTTTTTTAATACACTATGGAATCTGGACGGGCAGACACACATTGTACCCATCTCTGGCTGACTTATCCCCAGGCCCTGGAAAACGGTGACCTTTTCAGGAATGGCAGGTGGGAGAAACTTAGGAAGGCACTGGCAGGGTGTTTGCAGTCTGTCATTGGTACTTCAGTGTGCACTAGTCTTAGCTACTTGGAGAAGGCGATGGCACCCCACTCCAGTACTCTTGCCTGGAAAATCCCATGGACGGAGGAGCCTGGTAGGCTACAATGCATGGGGTCGCTAACAGTCGGAGACGACTGAGCGACTTCACTTTCACTTTTCACTTTCACACATTGGAGAAGGAAATGGCAACCCACTCCAGTGTTCTTGCCTGGAGAATCCCAGGGATGGGGGAGCCTGGTGGGCTGCCATCTATGGGGTCGCACAGAGTCGGAAACGACTGACGCGACTTAGCAGCAGCAGCAGCAGTCTTAGCTACACACTGGGAAAAGATTTTGATGGGGGGCTGGTGGGAGGTGTAGAGATAGGGGGAGAGAGACCCTCCATACATAGGATAGTCTTGGGTTGAATTGTGAATCTCCAAAAAGTATGGTCCAGTCCTGAACTCTGGTACTGTGAACAGGATCTTATTTGGGAATAGAGCCTTTGCAGATATAGTGAAATTAAAATGGGGCCATATTGGATTACCCTAATCTGATGCTTGGCATCCTTGTGAAATTTGGGCTCAGAGATACTCAGGTAGGATGCTATGTAATGATGGAGGCAGGGATTGAGGCCTGCTTTAACGCTGCTGTAATCCTAAGGTTTGGGGAAAAGGAAAGCTTTTCTTTTCCTGGGTTCAGACTGCTTTGTCTCTGGCACTAGAGATGAATCATCCAAATGGCCTTGAGGTCCCCACTGCTGGAGGTGACAGAATGGAAAGGACCTGTGGGGAGGTGTTGGAACCCAAGCCAGGAGCAAGGAGGGGAGAAGGCTGGGCAAGGGCCCTGTTAAGGGAGATCAGCCTGGTCAGCGCAATCTCTCTCTCAGAACATTCTCACCTCATTTCATTCCTCTGTAACTCATCCTGGTGTCCTAGGATTCAGCCAGACAGCTTGCATCCTACAGAAGTTGCCCTACCTTCTGGAAGTCTCAGAGGCCCCTGTGGCACCGCTCCACTGGCTTAACTTGGCCCAGGGTTTCTGAACATCCCCCATCTCCTTTTTGGAACCATGATGTGATTGTTATTGTATATATCTGTAGCATTATTTACTTAATATTTAAGTCATTTTGCTTTTAATGAAAACTTATTGCACTCCAATAAGTGGAAAAAAGCCAGGATCATTTTTTACTAAATAGAAGAGAATTTATAGTAAATACAATAAAGTTATAAAATTCATGCTAGAACCTTAGTGGGCTCTCTGTTAATAAAAGAGATTAACAAATTGTGAAGGCGTGTTGAAATCATATAAGCACCTGACACAGTCTTCTTGTAGGAAGCAGAGAACTGGAGGGAAATACTTTCTTTTTTTTAATTTAAAAAAAAATAAATTTTTTTAAAATTGAAAGATAATTACTTTACAGAATTTTGTTTTCTGCCAAGTATCAACATGAATCAGCCATAGGTATACATGTCCCCTCCCTCTTGAAACTCCCTCCCATCTCCCTCCCCATCCCACCCCTCTAGGTTGATACAGAGTCCCTGTTTGAGTTCCCTGAGTCATGCAGCAAATTCCCATTGGCTGTCTATTTCACATAAACATCTCACAGTCTCCTTCCTCCCCCCACCCCTGTCCATAAGTCTGTTCTCTATGTCTGTTTCTCCACTGCTGCCTCGCAAATAAATTCATCGGTATCATCTTTCTTATAGTGGCAGTGTGTTATGTGAGTCCTAATAAGAGTCAGATTCTTGTAACTGTTCAGTGGCTAAGTCATGTCCAACTCTTTGCGACCCCATGGACTGCAGCATGCCAGGCTTCCCTGTCCATCAGTATCTCCTGGAATTTGCTCAAATTCATGTCCATTGAGTTGATGATGCCATCCAACCATCTCATCCTCTGCCTTCCCCTCCTACTTTTGCCTTCAATCTTTCCCAACATCAGGGTCTTTTCCATTGAGTTGGTTCTTTGTTTCAGGTGGCCAAAGTATTGGAGCTTCAGCCTCAGCACAAGTCCTTGCAATGAATATTCAGGGTTGATTTACAGAAGGTTTGACTGGTTTGATCTCTTGCATTCCAAGGGACTCTCAAGAGTCTTCTCCAGCACCACAGTTCGAAAGTATCAATTCTTCAGCACTCAGCTTTCTTTATGGTCCGATTTTCAGACCCATACATGACTATTGGAAAAACCATAGCTTTGACTGTACAGACCTCTGTTTCAGCAAAATGATGTCTCTGCTTTTTAGTATGCTATCTAGGTTTGTCATAGATTTCCTTCCAAGGAGCAAGAGTCTTTTAATCTCATGGTTGCAGTCACTATCCACAGTGATCAAATAATTTGTGATTATTTGCAAAAGTCAGGGCTAATAATGGTAAATAGCACTGAGCTTCTATTGGCTAATACATTGTCACATACTCTCTACATCATCTTATGAGGTCAGTATGATCATCACCACTTTAAAGACAGGTAGCTGAAGACAAGAGATGGTCAATAACTAGCTGGGTCCCCCAGCCTGTCAATACAAGAGCCACTTGCAACCCACCCACCACTGTGCCTGACTCTCAGATGGTCCATCCTCCCACTGAGAAGTAGGGGAGGGTGGAAAGGACGTTTGCCAGGTAGATCCAACCAGTCCATTCTAAAGTAGATCAATCCTGGGTGTTCATTGGAAGGACTGATGCTAAAGCTGAAACTGCAATACTTTGGCCACCTCATGCGACGAGTTGACTCACTGGAAAAGACTCTGATGCTGGGAAAGGTTGGGGGCGAGAGGAGAAGGGGACGACAGAGAATGAGATGGCTGGATGGCATCACTGACTCTGTGGACATGAGTTTGAGTGAACTCCAGGAGTTGGTGATGGACAGGGAGGCCTGGCGTGCTGTGATTCATGGGGTCGCAGAGTCGGACACGACTGAGCGACTGAACTGAACTGAACTGAACATCTCAACCTTGGTCCAGGATGACTCTGTTCATCAACTCCACTCCAGTGAGTTGGCTGGGGCAGGGTGATGGTGTAGCATCCAAGTGCAGAGAGCAGTAACGCCTTAGTGAAGACCCCGGAGGGAGTTGGGAACACCTCTAAGGAAGGGTGGGGATATCCTGATGCCAGGTCCTTGGGAAGGAGACCACAGGCTTCTCAGTAGATCATGGCTTGCACTTGTAGCCATGGATACTCAGGTTTCCCCACCCCAGCCTTTCATGGCACAGGCCTGGTTTGTATCTTGGGGAAGGTGACTGATACTAAGGTAGAGGCAAAGTTCTGTGTTCTGAGACGAAGCCAGGTTTCGTACAACTGACACCTATAAGACAGTTGATTTACCTGCAGGTATTCATATGCCAGTTGCTCCACTGTGTTCTCTGCTGGGGGCCTGCATCCTGTCGCTTGATTTTGCAGAACACAGCCCAGAGAACAGGAGCCTTTGAAAGTGGGTCCCAAAGCAGTGTGGCTGCACCTCTCTGAGGCTTCCCCTTTAAAGCCTGGATAGGAAAAAAATCACCATGAAGAGGCACAGCCCCAGGCCAAACACTGTCACACTGAGAAGGTCAAGAGAGGGTCAGGAAAGAAACGGATATTGAAAGGCCACCTGGAGAGCAGGGCTCTGACTGGGTCTCCATCACCCGCTCCCTGCCGGCCATCTCACACTTGGGGGGTCGGGAGGCAGATGCTGGGAGGGTACAAGGCAAAGGCTCCTTTCCCCATCATCCCAAATGCTGTTTATCAAAGGGATTTGGACTCCTAGGTGGTGGAGGTGTTCAAAGCTTGAAACTGGGAAGGTATAACGTGACTAAAAAGCTGCTTTAATAAAACACAGGGCTGGGTTTGAGCTGCTCTCCTAATAAATCAAAGGGTGACACCACCGTCTCTCTGAAGATCAGCAAGACAGCGCATTGTGGGGCTGGGATGGCTCTTAAATCTAATCAACAGCTCTTTGAGCAAAAATATAGCCATGACTGGAGGACAGAGGTGGCTGCACGCTGGAAAATATCCCGAGAAGCACGCACATTTCCCAGGTGATAAGAATGCTGAATGCTTCTGAGCCGAGAAACCTTGGAAAACAATTAGCCGGAGAAGCAAGATAACCTGTTGAAATTATGGCCCTGCACTTTACTGCTCTCAATAAATTTTCTGGCAGCTTCTCTCCAACT
Organism: Moschus berezovskii; assembly: GCF_049115385.1. NCBI lineage: Eukaryota > Metazoa > Chordata > Mammalia > Artiodactyla > Moschidae > Moschus > Moschus berezovskii. The sequence goes on from NC_142461.1 coordinate 42,634,255, forward strand.
CAGGGTCCTGGGCTGCTTATACCTTTAATAGTTGGGGGAATTAAGTCATCAAAGTTTCATCTACCTGTCTGACTTCAGCCCAAAGTACAACTTATTTGCCTGGATACCTTTCAAAACTGCTGTCTACATAGATTATAATTTAATATATAGTGGAACTAACACAAGGCTGCCTGTTTCTTGAGTCTGAAATGTCAAAATCTGCATTTACACGTTCTGAATTTTCTTCCACATTGCACATGCTTTAAATAGTAATCACAGTGTAAGCTATGAAGAATTAAAAGAAATTGCACAGAGATTTATCTTTAATCCCTACCATTCATGGGTGTAACAAGGAACCCTATGGACTCAGAGCTGAATTTTAGATCAGAACTGCCACTTTACTAGCGATAGCTGGTTCTAATGCTTTTAGAGCCTCAGTTTTCTTACCTCTAAAATGGGGATAATGTCCATCTTAATAGATATGGTGAGAAAAATAAAAGGGAAGCAACTAGCATGGCTCTTACGTTAATTCATAACTCAACAGATATCAGCTCTCCCCTTCCTAGTAAGGGCTGATGATTTGATGAATTTTCCAGTTCAACTCACAAAGTGCTTTCAACAGGGCCAGTTTTTTTTTTTTTTAAAGAGTTTTTTTGAAATGAACCATTTTTAAAGTCTTTATTTAATTTGTACTGTATTGCTTCTGTTTTATGTTTTGGTTTTGTAGTTGAAAGCTTCCCTGCTGGATCAGATGGTAAAGAATCTTCCTGTAATGCAGGAGACCTGGGTTTGATTCCTGGGTTGGGAAGATCTCCTGGAGAAGGAAATGGCAATCCACTCCAGTATTCTTGACTGGAGAATTCCATGGACAGAGGAACCTGGCCGGCTATTGTGCCTGGGATCCTAAAGAGTCATACACGTTTGAACGACTCACACTTTCAATTTCACTTTCTTTGTAGCTGAAAGGCATGTGGGATCTTACCTCCCTGACCAGGGATCAAACCCCGCATTTGAAGGTGGGTCTTAAATACTGGACCGCCAGGGACATCCCTGGGCCAGTTTCATTTACCCATTTTTGTGAGCGATTCTCTCAGGTGCCCAAATCCCGATAGCCCCTAAGTAATTATTCTAGTTGGGTCTGAAATTCCAAGGGCAAGTTACTTAATTCATTTAAGGCTCACTTTTCTCATAAAGTTTGAGGATTAAATGGGATAAAATATGAAAAACATTCAGGTTGATGCTGCTGCTGTTGCTAAGTCACTTCAGTCGTGTCCGACTCTGCGTGACCCCATAGACGGAAGCCCACCAGGCTCCCCCATCCCTGGGATTCTCCAGGCAAGAACACTGGAGTGGGTCACCATTTCCTTCTCCAGTGTTTGAAAGTGAAAAGTGAAAGTGAAGTCGCTCAGTCGTGTCCGACCCTTAGTGACCCCATGGACTGCAGCCTACCAGGCTCCTCTATCCATGGGATTTTCTAGGCAAGAGTACTATCTAGCCACTGCTAAGGACCAAATCATACTGGCTATTATGATTAACCTACAGCCCTTCCTAATCCCGTCACCCAACCTGTCCTCACCCTCTCCCTCAAATCATACGTATTCTTGTGTTCTGTTCTTCACCTAGAAAGCCAACATCCTTTGCTTGGCCTGTTTATATTCTTGTCCTTGAAGGTTGCATTTCAGACATCACATCATCCATAAGACCTACTGATCCTGTCTACACCCAAAGTCAGAAGTCCAGCTTCTCTGGCAGAGCACACTTCTCTCGAGAACTTACTACATTCAGCTTTGAGTTTTGGTTCTTTGTATACTTGTTTTTCTTTCCTCCTCAGGTCCTTGAGAACAAAATCCAAGCCTCCTCCATGTCTGTGGGCCTCTGCTGCATTTTACATGAAGTATCTGTTGGGCCACAATGAATCTCTATTTTTGAATGTCTTTGGAGTGACTAAGCAGAAGAGCTACAAGGTCAAGGGTTGTTACCAGGTAAACCATATTGAGGGTATTGCACATTCATCACTGGGCTTCCCAGGTGGTGCTACTGGTAAAGACCCAGTCTGCCAATGCAGGAGATGTTAAGAGAAGTGACTTTTATCCCTGGGTTGGGAAGATCCCCTGGAGGAGGAAATGGCAAGCCACTCTAGTATTCTAGCCTGGAGAATCCCCTGGATGGATGAGCCTGGTGCACTGTGATCCATGGGGCTGCAAAGAGTCGGACACAACTGAGCATGTATGCATGCATCTTCATTATTAGGCAGCAAACTTAGGTATTTGGCATTGTTTGAGGAGAGTAACCACCAGCCAAATAAAGGTTCAGGTCAAAAGGATGATAGTTGAATGTTAAGTGTGTTCACATCTGTGAAGCATCTCCCCTCCTCTTCCAAATGACACGGGTTTCTTAACCATGACTGAGGACCTGTGAGAGTCCAGTGATTTGGAAGGTACAGAGATGAAGCGCATTAGCCAAAACATGCTAAGGAAGAAGCTTCTGATGTAAACTGGTGACGTAGCCACTCACATGGCAGAGAGCTCATTCAGGACTAGCATAGTGTGCCAGGAGCATAGTAGGGTCTCAGGAAGCACTTCATGAGTAAAGGAAGTTGCACTTTTTCTCCCTCTGAGCTGGAGGACCTGGGTGACTCTTTCATGCCTCGGTTCCTTTAGCTGTAAAATAAGAATGAGTCTGATGTTCTCTGACTATATGAGAAGCAAAAATCACCATTATCAGGAACCATTCAGCCAATGAAGTAAACAACAATTAGTATAGTATAAACATGGCCACCAAAAAAGAAATCTCAGTTGTCAAGACACTTACAGAAATAATCTCTAGTTTCTTTGGATATGCCTAAGTAGTTTCATTAAACCTCTTATTTAGTACCATTGTATGCAAGACTCCTTACAGAAAGTCAGGGAACCACCCAACTCACCACCTACGGTTGTTGAAAGGAACAAGTAATGCAAGTGATTGTAAAGCACTTGCCTAAAATCCAAGGAATTATACAATAATAATAGTAGTCATCTGTCACTAAAAAAAAGTATTTCCATCTTGGTAGGTCGCAAGTGATACATTTTCTCTCTACTTAAGTTTCTCTTTACTCTGTAAATAATGCATCACCCATTGCATTTATAATTTCCTAGCCTGCTTCGTGCTTTAAGTTGGGACATGGCCTGCTCATGTGAGCTAACACTTTTCACCTCGAGAATAATACCAGGTGATCTTTAACAACAGGACTTGGAGATATATGGTTTGGACTGTGAGCTGGAACGTCAGCACTGGAGCAACTCAGGGAAAGAATCCTCACACCTCATTTCTTCATTCAAATGAATTCAACAAATATTTCTTAAAGTGCATAGTCAGAGCCAGGTGATGCGTTACAAATACGATACTCCTTAGAAGGCCACAGAGACATGGAAACCAATCACTGTAATAGAGGTAATAAAAGTTTTATTGACGATCTGCAGAAAGGATCTCAGTAATACTGTATGGAATTGCCAGCTCTGTCTTGGGAGGAGGCTGCAGCAGGTAACTTGGTTGGTGTAATTGCTGATAACTGAGTCCCTCCGAGCTAAACAGAAAGGAACTTAATGTGGGGAGTTAGATTCCCAGGTGGCTCAGCGGTAAAGATTCTGCCTGCAATACAAGAGCTACAGGAGATGCCAATCAATCCCTGGGTCAGGAAGATCCTCCTGGAGAAGGAAATGGAAACCCACTCCAGTTTTCTTGCTTTGAGAATCCCGTGGATTCCCATGTCCATGGGGTCATAAAGAGTCTAACATGACTGAAGAGACTAAACACAGCACAGGTGTTTGCCAATGTGTTGGAAGGGCTAGAGAATGCTTCATGAGCAGGGCTTCCAGGAATAAATCTCAGAATGTTACAGAACTGGCCCACTGAAGGAGTTGCTGCCCAGAAAGCCAGGGCCCTGAAAAGCCATTACCCCATCTGTGGGCAACAGAGTTATACTGCCTCAGCTGTGATCCTTGCTAAAACAGTGGATGTCCCTCATATGCCTCTTGGCCCCCAGGAAGCTAGAGACCAGACACCCTTCCAGTAAAACCAAATGCCTCTGGTACTATGCTTGCCCATAGAAGCATGCCTGAGCCTCAGTTCCGTCTTCCAGAGTGTTCAGTCTGACTGGTGGAGGCTGGGCCGCATGTGGTGCCCAAGCTGGGAGGAAATTTGGAAAAGGTGGTCTCTAGGTTTCATGCCTCTGATCTGCAGTAAGTCTTGCTCCAAGAGGGCGAGGTGGATACGAAGGAGCCAGCCTTCAGTGTCTGCCTTCAGGTCTTCATGGAGAAAGAGTCAGTTGGTCTGGGATCTGAAGGAGGACCGAGGAGCCACAGGTCAGAGGGCGTTTTGAGCAGCGGAGGATCTGCTTGTTGCATTTACTGCATACTGCTGTGGTGCAAAGCTGTTAAATGCACCCCTGGTTTAAATAAATGAAAGTAATTTGAAACAATACTAGCACAAGATGTAAAATTAGGAGTAACGAGACGAGAAGAGAGAGGCGCAGTGGACTGATTTTGGAGGGCTTTGGACTTCAGACTGGAAGCCATAAGCATTAGCCACAGAAAGGCTTTGAGGAGTGAGGGTGTGTGTGTGTGTTTGTGTATGTGTGTGTGTTTGTGTATGTGTGTGTGTTTGTGTATGTGTGTGTGTGAGAGAGAGAATGGAGGCAAGGATTCATTTCCCTTGACTGCTGGGCAACTATGTGTGTTATATATAGCAGTATTCTAGTAAACATATGTTTTATGTACTGGTGTGCTGGTACTGTTTAACAACTGACTCTCCAGAAGGGAAAAAGTCCTGATTTGTAGGGTATGCTAATTCCTGTGTTGTGAATGCTTCGAACATGACCTATTTCAAGCTACCAATGTGACATCACTGAACATGGATTTGGGAAAAAATGCAGACAGTTAGCTCCTGGGAGCTGGTTCAAACTAGCTCCATAACTCCTATCTTTGTCCTATAAGATGTATAGTAGTTTCATTTCACAAATGGTAAAACTGAGGCCTAGAGAGAGAAGCATTTTATGCAACGGTTATATAGATAATTAGTGGTTGAACCTAATTTTAGGGGCAGAAGGGGACAACAGAGGATGAGATGGTTGGATGGCATCACTGACTCAATGGACATGAGTTTGAGCAAGCTCTGGGATTTGGTGATGGACAGAGAAGCCTCAAGTGCTGCAGTCCATGCGTCACAAAGAGTCAGACATGACTGAGCGACTGAACTGATTGTGTGCAAAGCCAGTGTTCTTTCAACAAGACAATGCTGCTTCCAGACTAATTTGGTCAGCTCTCTGTTTCAAAAAAGTTCCTCTGGGAGTGCAGGGCAGAGGTTGATATCACAGTGTGAGAGAGTAGTAGACAATGTTTAAGTGAATCAGTGTCTATATGTTCCAATAAAATTTTATTTACAAAGGTGGTGGGGTCTGTATAGTACAGAGGTGGGTCAGAAGGAAGCTAAATAAGAGGGAGAGATCACATAGAAGGCAGCCAAGGGGAGCGGCTGAGATGTGATGGCACTGAATGAAGGCCATAGCAGGATGTTAGGAAGAATGGACGTATTTGACAGAAGTGCAAGATGGAATTGCTGGCCTTCCATCTCATCAGATGGGGATGGTTATGGGCAAGGACAGAGTTATATATGGTGAGTCAAGGATTATTTCTGGATTTTTTGGTTTTTAACTGTGAACATGGTGGTGCAATTGATCAGCACGAGAGTCACGAGAAGCAGGTTTCTTTGGAGAAAGCTTGTTTTCAGTTTGGACAAGTTGAGTGCAAAGGGCCTTTGGAAAGCCCAAGGAGGGATGTCCAGTAGGAAAGTGGAAATGCATGTACTCAGGAGATAGATCAGAGCTGGAGATTGCGAGCAAATCAGTCTAGGATGGTAGCTGTGGATGAACTTAAGAGAGAGTGAGAAGAGGGCTGGGAATAAGTCAGTAAAGTTGCTTGGGAAACATACGGATGGTCTCAAGGAAAACCAGCTCAGAATCCTGTTTCTTTAGACAGGGTGAGAGTGATCCTGGCATGAGAGAGGGGGTCAACTGTGTCAGATGCATTTGTGAATTCCGTGATGTGCTGCCCAAATCCCACCTCAGGAATGAAAGGCCATTCTCCAGCTATTGTGAATATGGCCCAAAGATGACCCCCAGCTGTCAAGCCTTTTGGGGATTGCCTCACCTGAAGAAAACTGCCTGGTTCTGGGTCTCCCCTCCTTTCAGGGGTAGCCCATACCCCCTAACAGAGATGGTGGGATAAATGCCCCTCTCCCATGTCTGCACTTGGGACAACTCTATGGGGCCACTGAAGCTCCAGATTTCCTTGTGGAGTTGGCTGAGCCCAAGCTGGAAGGGCACGCTGCTCAGCTTCTCCCTCTCTGCTCCATCCTATCTTCTTCCCCTGCCTTCTGTAGGTACTGAATCCAAGTACTCTCCCAAATAAACACTCTGCTTGCTCATTCCCACCTCAGCATCTGCTTTGGGGGAGCCTAGCATGTGGTTGGAGAAGGAAATGGCAACCCACTCCAGTGTTCTTTCCTGGAGAATCCCAGGGACGAGGGAGCCTGGTGGGCTGCCCTCTAGGGGGTCGCACAGAGTCGGACACGACTGAAGGGACTTAGCAGCAGCAGCAGCAGCATGTGGTTAACCAGGTGGCTCAGTGGTGAAGAATCCACCTGCAATGCAGGAGACGTGGGTTCTATCCCTGGGTTGGGAAGATCCCCTGGAGAAGGAAATGGCAACCCTCTCCAGTTTTCTTGTCCAGAAAATCCCATGGATAGAGCAGCCAAGGGGTTGCAAAGAGTCAGACACTACTTATCGACTAAACAGCAACACATGACAGACTCTAGTTCCCTGTGTCTTCAGCCCTATGATGTTGCTATTCTAGGGTGAGCAGGACCAGACCTAGCCATTCATTCATCAAATCTTAACACAAGTCAGTGGTGGGTGAAAACCAGGACTCTCTTACTGACTGAATAAAGCTTTATTTTAATGCAAAATAAACAAGAAAAATTTATATATTCATATATAACAATATCCAAAATGTTTCTGTGGTACAAATGAGATCATCCAAAAAAGACCGTAAAGAATTCATTCTCCACCCTCGATCATATGCCAAAATATGATTTCACATAATTTATCTTCAGAACTTATGAACAGACTTGGTATCATATAAGCAAAGGAAAACACTAGAAAAAGTGACTGTATAAACAGCAGGTTTTGTTTTTATGTTCCCAGTAGTAAACAGCACTGCAGTCAGCATAGATGGAACGGAACACTGTCTGAAAGAGCTGAGTCAGGAGGCAGTCTGGGTGGTTAGTTCACTCTCCACTCTGTGCTGCAGTGAAGCCCACCTTTAAAAGTCAGACTGTGTGAGATTCTATTACTATTTAAGGACATGAGGGAGAAAGAGTTCCCCTTAGAAGCTGAGCTGCATTTGAGATTCTAGGCTTATTTTAGATATCTCACTTTCATTCTCCTTTTTATCAGAAAGGTGACTTTGTAGGGATATCTTACGGAGATTCCTCTTTCTGGTCTCATTGTGGCATCATTTCCACTTAAGTCGGTGTGAACTGGGAGTACAGAGAAATACATTTTATCGTGGGCTGTTTCTGACTCCCAACACCCTCCTGCCTAATTGCACTAAATCTGGACTGAGTTGAATTTTGCTCATGGACTCAGAAAGCAGCAGGATGTCTACCCAATTTAGCACCAATTTGAAGGCTGTTCATTGTAAATTTCAGAGTTTAATGCTGATGGGAATTTTACAGACACACATTGCTGTCCACACTGAATTCTCCAGCTCTCTCTGTCCCCCTGAAATGCTAAGATGTTCCTCCGAAGAAAAGGAAGGGACATAACAACCCTATGCATGGCAACTCTAAAACTTATCAGGTGGATTTCCTTCAGAAAATAGATTTCATTCAAGAAGTTCATAAATCTTTGGAAGGAATGATGAACCATGTTTTAATTTTGTTATTGGTGGCAAAAATCAACCTACAGTGAAGTCTCGAATCTCCTCTATCAGTTCATGTGCATAGAGTTTCCTTCTCAGGGTGACGGTGCTGTTGATTATAAGATCTTTGCTCTGCACTATACTGTGAAGTCAACACATACAGATCTAAAAACATAATAAGGAGCTTCACAGTAAATTTCCCCCCACTTTTTGTTGTTACTCAACCATGATTTGAGAAAATACTCCTGACTCTGAGCTTTCCTTTCATCCAGTGATGTGATACTGTGGGGAAGCAATATTATACCTAGGGTGATACTGACACAGTCCAGTGACATGAAGGGCTAGTGAGATATTGTGTTTCTTCTCTCCCTTGTAGAGGACTGAGTTCGCCTGCATCTGAAAGTATTCTGTGGTCTGCTCTCTTACATCTCTCTACTCCTGCAGAAAGGGACAGAAAAAGAGCTCCTTAAAATATCTAGTGACTTTGAGGTCAACACATCACTTCAAACTCTGGATGACCCAGTGGTCAGATCAGGAGCCAGGCAGGTGTACATTGATGGGTTTTCAGTTCACCAAACTCTAGTGCCACCTTTTCCTGGGGGGCTATTTGCATTCTGAGCTACAAGGAGACATCTGACTTTTTCCAAGGTCAAAAATAAATCAGGAACTATTTCCTGCTACTAGGAGCCCACTGATTATAGCCTGGTCTTCTAAATACTCTAAACAACCTGTTCTTCTAAATACTGGGACAGAGTTCCATAGCCTCTGGGTGGTGATGATTGGGTTGGTTCACAGGGCATTTATAAAGCTTACATTCAAGCTGTTCTTAATTGTTACTCGACTTGATGGAGACTGTCATACACACAATGTTGGCTTCTTCTGGGTAAGGTCAAATAGGTCATGTGTTACACTTCAAGCAAGAAAAGAAAACTGCTATAATCTTTTTCCGTTACTTTAAATAGTACATTCACATCCTTGACTGCCCCTCAGAATTAGCAATTGCTTTACTGCCTGTGTATACAACACAAAAGGGCTTCCCACGTGGCTCAGTGGTAAAGAATCCACCTGCCACTGCAGGGATGCCAGTTCGATCCCTGGGTCAGGAAGATGCCCTGAAGGAGGAAATGGCAACTTCACTCTAATATTCTTGCCTGGAAAAGTCCATAGAAAGAGGAGCCTGGTGGGCTACAGTCCATGGGGTGGCAGAGTGGGACACGACTGAGCAACCGAGCAGACACACACTCAAAACCATGCTTGGAGCAGCTTTCCTTGAGCCTTCGTGCAGGAGATACCATGTTCACAAGGTGGCAACATGGTGAAAATACGGGCATTCTCCCTACCGGGGCTGCTCTGAGTGTCTCACCTTCCATCACTGCCCCTTGGGGGAACTTGGCCTTAATCCAGAAGGAAACCTCTGACTTGGCTATATCCAGTAGTCTACAGAAATTTGGTTAAACTACAGAACATCCTGAAGAGCTGGCTTTTATTGCTTCAAAATACATCATACTTCTCTCATCCTACCATTGTCTTCTTGAAGGTTTATTTAGCTCGAGGGAAGGCAGCTTGCAGCTTGTTGGTAGGGAAACCCTATGGCTCACCTACACTCCACCCTGAGGTGAGAAGGGCCCGGTCCTCAACCTCAGAACAAATTGCAAAGAATCTAAAGGTGCCTGGCTTGAGAGAGATGACAGAGGGCCAAAAACAACTCGACAACCTATTCTCAAGAGGGCCGTAAGTAAACTGTAGTTTAGAAAATGATACCTCTTAAAGTTCAGTAAATAACACTAGTTAAGTCTAAACCCAGCAGTTGCATCATTCTTGGTAATGGAACTATATTTTAAATTTAAAAAAAAATACTAAACTGGGCAGGATACTCTATGTATTCAATAACATCAATACTATAATTTATTAAATCCTAGCAGTCAGAGGTATTCTAATCTCAGCCAGAATATGTCTGAACTGAACTCAAGACATTTTTGAGGGGAGGGAATGAAGAAGGAATGTAAAACGGCTTAGAGGACAGCAAGGGTCACTGAGCAGTTTGAGCTGCTGCTCCCATGCTTTGCTGTTTCTCAGTCTTGTGTTCTCATTTGGGTCGGGGTTTAGAGGTTCTAACCTAGGTTGAAATAAGTAGAATATACGTGCAAAGCTCTAAAGAAATTGTGATGGATTTTGGAGGGTGGGGTTTTAGCTTTTCAAAACCATAAGACCTTTTCCCAACTGGAGACCTTGGCCTTAGTCTTGCTCTGACTCGTGTTCATGAAATGTAGCAGATGTAGAATGATTTAGTTTTATGTTCCTTCTCCCTTCCCTTCTGTTTTGTTTGTTGTTTTCCTTTTTATTCTCTTCTTCATCAAACTTTCCAGAAAGTATTTTTAGTTTCCATTCTCCGTACTGGTAATCACACACCTTCATAAACACGCACACATACACACACACAACTACTGCTTGCTAGTTATCATTCCCAAAGAGCACCGTCAGCCCTTTCCTGACCCTGGGTGCATATGGTGCTGTTTGGCACTGAGTCTAGAATTGGCATCTCCAGAGCACTGCTTCCTGTGTGAACTAACCAGCGGGTCCTCTCTTTCCTGAGTACATCTCAGGTCTCAGGTGGGAGTCTTAAAGGCCCCAGTTACAATAATGACAAGCAGGAGATTTGGGGATGAGTCTGAAGCCAGGTATCTCTATGCTATCTTGCCTGGGACGTGGGAGAAAGGAAGGTGAGGACCATGGGAATTTTAGCCTTTTAACCTGATTGCCTTGATCCTAGGCATAGATTTCTTCTGGAAGCTCTGATTAGCTTTGTGAATTCTCCCAGGACACTAATACCGCATTCACATCTTTTATATAAAAAGTGAGAAAACATGAAATGCTTATACCAAGTGAGTGGTACTGAGAACCTGAGAAATGCTACAGCCTTCCTCTGGGTACAAAACATTTCGAGGAGCTCACTCTTCATGTTTGTTGTTGTTTTCTCAATGTGAAGACTGCTCTCTTAGGATGCCCATATTTGCAGCTACTCTTCACAGACTTAACAACTTAAGGAGGTGGCTGAAGCTTAGCCTCTGAATGGATGGTGTCCCAGACAGAGACTAGCCTCTCTCCCCGGCATGATGCTAACGCTATGCGTGTTTGCGCTCCAGGGAGGAGGCCATGCTATAGATCTCCACTGCTCTTTGCCTGTTCAATTGCCACTCTCAGTGAACCGAACAATTCTAAACATTATTTTAAATATCTGGCAGTTTTGTTTTCATGGCCCTATCCTTCCTCTTCCTTCTGATTTCCCTCCCCAAACTCCTACTCCGTTCTTTCTGATTAGTGGTCAAGTGTTGCAGCTTCAGTGAGAAAAATCTAATCTGTACCATAGAGAATTCTCGATAGGAAGAAGGCCTTAAGGTGTAGGAAGAACAAAGGTGATGTTGCATGTCTTCTGTCCTGGGCTGGGCTGGGCTGGGCTGGGTGGTGTTTAGCTACACGGCTGCGGTCATGGGGTTCTTCTGCCTGGGATCCTGGGTTCGGTAGGGGTACTGATCTGGGCTGCTCCCTCGGGGCCCTGGTCTGCCCATTTCTGGGTAGGCTGGTACTCTGTGGTGTGGAGGAGGGGAAGGTGGGACATCTTGTCGGAAAGGTCCTTTGTGCTGGGGGGCTGGTGGGGGTGGATAGTACTGGGGATACCGGAGATCTGTGACTCTCAGATCTGGGGGGCGAGGATAGCTTCCTTTGGGTGGATGCACAGGATGAGCCCCTGGGTAATAGGGAAGCTCCCTTTCCTTGTAGAGCCCTCGAGATGCTGCTGTCAGGTAGTCTACAGGATCTGCTGGTCCTCCCCTGGAAAGAGAAGACAAGACACATATCAATGACCACTAGGCTGGCTGCCCAGATGATGACCACATCCCTCAGCCTCCCGTGTAGTCTGGTGTGGCCACAGACTGGATCTGGCCAATGGAATGTGAATAGCCATGATGCATACCCTTAAAAGGAAGAAAGAGGACCCTCTTCTCTTCCCTCCTTTCTGTTGGCTGCTAAGGGTGGCTATAATAAAGATCATAAGGAGAAAGCCACATGCTGAGGAAGGCAGAAGAAGAAGAAGAAAAGAGCCTGGTTCCTCTACACCATGAAGCCACCATGTCAGTTAGGTGCCTAAGAGAGAAATATTCTTCTATCTTGTTGATATGTTGGCTTTATTATAGTAACCAAGCGAGTTCTCTAAACAAGGCTGAGTTTGGCTCTGTTAATGCTAGAATTGTTCACCCCTTTCCTTCTCCACCTCCCTGAATCCTGACATAGACATGGTGATAGAAATGCACATGTGATCTGGAGTCATAAACTTCCCAGGGAATGAACTCACTTCTCTCCTAGTCTGTGGGCTATTCTTTACACAGGCCATAGTCTTGGTCTAACTCTGGTTGGCTTCTGTGACACACCTGTGTGGATTAGTATGCCCTCTTTCCACAGTTCCTGGAAGAAGTCCCAACCTAGAGTCTGGAATTATCCACTTATAACTTTGATATGAAGCAATTCTACTGCAAAGTCAGTAAGTACCACCCAGCCAGTAGCAGATTGGGAAAAGTCAAACCAGCTGTAAGTCGCACTGTGTAATGAGTAGGCACACAGAAAGGTCCAGGGCAAGAATAAACACTAACATAAAGCGACCCTGTCTGGATCTCCCTGCTAAGACAATAAGCATCTTCTGATCCATTTGCCGTAACAGAAGCAATACGTCTCTAAACAATGTACAGATGACTGCATCTTATCTAGCCTGGGGTTAAACAGATGAGTTCTGTTTGCAGCTCTTAAAATCACATAAACCTTCTGTGCACATATTCCCTAACATCATGCCCAAATCCTCCCCACTTTCTACCATTCCTCTTTTTATTATTTCTTTTTCAAGGAAAAGAGCAACAATAACAATTAATGGAAAGCTCTCCAATGTCAGAGTACAACCTGGTAGAACACTTGAAAGAAATGACAGGGCTGTAAGAATACGGTGTCTGTGGTTAATCAAGTACTGTCAATGAAGGTCACAATCACCCTGTAATCTGCAGTTTGATGGGAAAACAGCTCTGTAAATTCCCCAAATCAATGATGGTTTGACAAGCTCCAAACTTGAGTCCATGTGCAAAGCAGCACATGAACACATTCATAACGATGAACAATAGAATTTTTCTCTACTTTTTTATGTTAATTTGGCTATGGATAATAGTGAAAGATAGACCCTTGAGCCTGCGTTAATGTAGTTAGAGTTTTCAGGTAAAAAAAATTAGTTTGTGTACAAGTTATTATAGCATCAACTATTATTATTCATTGGCGTTTGCTTTGCTCTAAATTGCCCATGACAAATACCGCACAAATGTGTAATCTGTCACCCCAGCCCTGGGAAATCAAGGACGGGGATTTCATCTTCTCTTTCCTTTAGAATGCTTTTCTTTTTTATTTAGAAAACTTCCAGCATTCCTTATATCTTTTCTTGTACAATATTTTAAGCTCCCCCTCTCTCCCATCATGCTCATTTCTACTTCCTTTTGGTTCATATTAGAGATTTTCAAAACACTTAAAAAAACAAAAAACAAAAAATCCCCCCAACCTGTGTTTTCTCTCAGACTCTACTGATGATATTTCTCTGCATGAAGTGAAACATGTGGTTTTTCTGCACTCATTTTAAGCCCTTGGGATAAATCACTGACATTTGCAACACACAAACATTATCTGCCTTAAAACGAACATACAATCAATGCTCCCTCCGGACCCTCTTAGCATGAATGTTTCCTGTTTAAAATTGAAAGAGAGAAAGGAGGAATTCCAGGCCTTGGACTTTTAGGGTCCTGTTCTCTCCCTGGAGATTTCTCTCTTTTAAAACAGAATATTATAAAAGACAGGCAGGCATTTTTTTGTGTGTGTGTGTGTGGAGAGACTAGCCAGATCAAGCGGTGACAGAGCAGAAGCCACCCTGATAGCCACCGCCACCGCACAGGCTGCGTGCACACTGTCAAGCTTCTTCTCCCATGTCTCCCCTTGCCACTCGGTCACCTTGTACGGCCAGGGGAAGCTGGGGGCAGAATTCAAGATAGTTTTGTGGACTCACATTGCTTCCTCTGAGGGGAGATTTTACATCTGGGAATTTGCTTCCATGTGGCAGAAACCAAGTGAGGTAGCTGTTCTTTGTCAAGAAATGAAATCATGGAAATTGTCTTTTTCTGTAGAACTCATCAAAGCAGTTATCCTTTCTAATTTTTCAGAGAGAAGACAAACAATGAGCTGGCCTATAAAAACACTCTTTAAGGTTCAAAGAGTGCTGGAAGAATTTTTCTTTCTTCAGTGGTGGGGGAGTGGGTTGCTGTTGTTTATAAAAACCCTTTGCTCAAAATTGAGGATTGGCTTTTACCAGAACTTCTCAGTGCTTGCGGATATTGTGTGCGTGCACACACACACTTAAAAGAACAATTTTTAGGGAGATAAGATGGCAGAGTAGAAGGACGTAGGCTCACCTGGTCTTATGAAGATACCAAAATCACGACTAATTTACAGAATAACCATCAATAAAAAAAAATCACTGGAACTGGCCAGAAAAGATATCCTACATCCAAAGAAAAAGAAGAAGATACAACAAGATGGTAGGAGGCATGTAATCATGATCAAATCAAGGCCCATACCTGGTAGGTAGGCAACCCACAAACTGGAAAGTAATTATATTGCAGAAATTCTCCCAAGGAGTTTTGAGCCCCACATCAGGCTCACCAGCTGGCAGCTCTAGCAATGGGAGGAAAAGCCCCCAGTGAATCTGGCTTTGAAGGCCAGTGGGGTTTGATCATAGAAATTCCATAAGGCCAGGGGAAACAAGACTCCACTTTTGGTGTAGACATGGTCTCGTGCACACCAGGACACAGGAAAAAAAAAAAAAGGAAAACAACAACACATGGAGGCAAAACAATATGCTACTAATCAAGCAGTGAATCACTGAAGAAATCAAGATGGAAATAAAAAAATACCTATAGACAGATGAAAACACGACAGTCCACAACCTATGGGTTTCAGCAATACAGTTGTACCTGAGGAGACAGGAAAAATCTCAAATAAAGAATACCTAAAGCAATTAGAGAAAGAAGAGCAAGCAAAATCTACAGTTAGTAGGAGGAAAAATATGAAGATCAGAGCAGAAAGAAATGACATAGAGACAAAGAAAATAATAGCAAAGATAAATGGAACTAAAAGTTGGCTCTTTTAAAAGGTAAACAAAATTGATAAATCTTAAGCCAGACTCACCAGGAAAAAAAAGAGAGAGGGCTCAAATCAATAAAATTAGAAGTGAAAAAGAAATTATAATGGACACCACGGAAATACAAAGACTCATAAGATAAGTGCAAACAACTATATGCCAATCAAATGAACAACCTAGAAGAAATGGACAAATTCTTAGGTACAATCTCCCAAAACTGAACTAGGAAGAAATAGAAAATATGAACAGACCAATCATAAGTACTGAAATCGAAACTGTGATTAAAAAGTTCCAAACAAATGAAAGTCCAGGACCAGATGGATTCACAGGTGAAGTCTATCAAACATTTAGAGAAGAGTTAATACTTAATATTTCTGAAACTATTCCAAAAAATTAAAGAGGGAGGAACACTCCTAAACTCATTCTGTGAGTCTACCATCATCCTGATACCAAAACCAGGCAAAGATAATATGCACATGGACACATACACACACAATTACAGGCCAATATCATTGATGAACATAGACACAAAAATCCTCAGAAGAATATTAGCAAGCCAGATTCAATAGTACATTAAGATGATCATACATTATGATCAAGAGGGATTTATCCCAGGGATGCAAGGATTTTTCAGTATTCACAAATCAGTGTGATGCACCATATTATTAACAAATTGAAGAATAAAAACCATATGATCATCTCAAAGGAAGCAGAAAAATTTTTTGACAAAATTCAATACCCATTTACGATAAAAACGCTCCAGAAAGTGGCCAAGAGGGGCTATACCTCAACATAATGAAGGTCGTGTATGACAAACCTGTAGCCTTTGACTGTGTGAACAACAAACTGGAAAATTCTTAAAGAGACAGGGATACCAGACCACCTTACCTGTCTCCTAAGAAACCTGTATGTGGGTCAAAAAGCAACAAAGACCCAGACATGGAACAACTGACTGGTTCAAAATTGGGAAAGGAGTACCACAAGGTTGTACCCTTGTGGTACAACCCTTGTGGTACAACCTCTTTATTTAACTTATGTTACCCTCTTTATTTAACTTATGTGCAGAGTACATCATGTGAAATGCCAAGCTGGATGAATCACAAGTTGGAATCAAAACCGCTGAGAGAAATATCAATAACCTCAGATATGCAGATGACACCAACTTAATGGCAGAAAGTGAAGAGTAACTAAAGAGCCTCTTGATGAATGTGAAAGAGGAGAATGAAAAAGCTGGTTTCAAACCAGTCAATCCTAAAGGAAATCAACCCTGAATATTCATTGGAAGGACTGATGCTGAAGCTCCAATGCTGTGGCTATCTGATGTGAAGAGCTGACTTACTGGAAAAAACACTGATTCTGGGATATACTGAGGGTGGGAGTTGAACAGGGTGGCAGAGGATGAGATGGTTAGATAGCATCATTGACTCAATGGACATGAATCTGAGCAAACTTCGGGAGATAGTGAAGGACAGGGAAGGCTGGCATAATGCAGTTCATGGGGTCAAGAGTTGGATACAACTTAGGGACTGAACAACAACAATATAACTAGCATCATCGTCAATTGTGAAAAGCTGAAAGCATTCCCTCCAAGATCAGAAATAAGACAAGAATGTCCACTCACCACTTTTATTTAACATAGTTTTGGAAGTCCTAGCCTTGACAATCAGAGGAAAAAAAGAAATAAAAGGAATCCAAACTGGAAAAGAAGTAAAACTGTTACTGTCTACAAGTGACATGATATTATACATAGAAAATCTTAAAGATGGTACCAGAAGACTACTAGAGCTCATCAATGAATTCAGTAAAATTGCAGGATATAAAATTAATAAACAGAAATCTGAAGCATTCCTATATACTAACAAGGAAAGATAAGAAAGAGAAGTTAAAGAAACAATCCCATTTATAATCACATCAAAAAGAATAAAACATCTAGGAATAAACCTACCTAAGGAGGCAAAAGACTTGAACTCTGAAAACTACAAGATGCTGATGAAAGAGATCAAAGATGACACAATCTGATAAAAAAGCTATGCCATATACTTGGATTGAAAGAATCAATATTATCAAAATGACTACAATACCCATAGATATCTACAGATTCAATGCAATCCCTATAAAATTACCAATGGCATTTTTCAGAGAAGTGGAACAAAAAATTTTACAATTTGTATGGAAGCTTTGGCCTTGGAGTGCAAAATAAAGCAGGGCAAAGGCTAACAGAATTTTGCCAAAAGAACATAGTGCTTATAGTAAGCACCCTATTCCAACAACACAAGAGATGACTCTATACATGGACATCACCAAAAGGTCAACACTGAAATCAGATTGATTATATTCTTTGCAGCTGAAGATGGAAATGCTCTATAAAGTCAGCAAAAAGAAGACCTGGAGCTGACTGTGGCTCGGATCATGAGCTCCTTATTGCAAAATTCAGGCTTAAATTGAAGAAAGGAGGGAAAATCACTAGACCACTCAGGTATGACCTAAATAAACCCTTTATGATTATACAGTGGAGGTGATGAATAGATTCAAGGGATGAGATCTGGTAGGCAGAGTACCTGAAGAACTGTGGACAGAAGTTTGTAACAGCGTACAGGAGGTGGTGACCAAAATCATCCCAAAGAAAAAGAAATGCAAGAAGGCAAAATGGTTATATAAGAAGGTCTTACAAATAGCTGAGAAAAGCAGTGAAAGGCAAAGGAGAAAGGGAAAGATATATCCAACTGAATGCAGAGTTTCAGAGAATAGCAAGGAGAGAGAAGAAAGCCTAGAAGAAAGCCTTCTTAAGTGAACAATGCAAAGAAATAGAGGAAAACAATAGAATGAGATTTCTTCAAGAAAATTGGAGATACCAAGGGAATATTTCTTGCAAAGATGGGCACAAACAAGGACAGAAACAGCAAGGACCTAACAGAAGCAGAGAGATTAAGAAGAGGTGGCAAGAATATATAGAAGAACTAAACAAAAAAGTCTTAATGATCCGGATAACCACAATGGAATAGTCACTCACTTAGAGCCGGACATCCTGGAGTGTTAATTCAAGTAGACCTTCAGTTCAGTTCAGTTCAGTCGCTCAGTCGTGTCCGACTCTTTGTGACCCCATGAATCACAGCATGCCAGGCCTCTGTGTCCATTACCAACTCCCAGAGTTCACTCAAACTCATGTCCATAGAGTCAGTTATGCCATCCAGCCATCTCATTCTCTGTCGTCCCCTTCTCCTCCCGCCCCCAATCCTTCCCAGCATCAGAGTCTTTTCCAGTAAGTCAACTCGTCGCGTGAGGTGGCCAAAGTCTTGGAGTTTAGACCTTAGGAAGCATTATTATGAACAAAGCTAGTGGAAGTGATGGAATTCCAGCTGAGTTATTTCAAAAGATGATGCTGTTAAAATGGTGCACTCAATATGCCAGCAAGTTTAGAAAACTCAGCAGCGGCCACAGGAATGGAAAAGGTCAGTTTTCATTCCAATCCCAAAGAAAGACAATGTAAAGGATGTTCAAACTACCATTCATCTGCACTCATTTCACACACTAGCAAGTTAATGCTCAAAATCCATCAAGCTAGGTTTCAATAGTATGTTAACCGATAACTTCCAGTTGCTTTTTCTATGATCAAATAAACGTTGGCAATTTAGGCTCTGGTTTCTCTGCTTTTTCTAAATCCAGCTGGAAGTTATCGGTTAACATACTATTGAAACCTAGCTTGAAGCATTTTGAGCATTAACTTGCTAGTGTGTGAAATGAGTGCAGATGAAATGAAAAGACACTTGATCCTTGGAGGAATAGCTGTGACAAACCTAGACAGTGTATTAAAAAGCAGAGATATCACTTTGTAGACAAAAGTCTATACAGTCAAAGCAATGGTGTTTCCAGTAGTCACGTACAGATATGAGAACTGGACAGTAAGAAAGGCTGAGCACTAAAGAATGCTTTGGAACTGTGGTGTTGGAGAAGACTCCTGAGAGTCCCTTGGATAGCAAGGAGATCAAACCAGTCAATCCTAAAGAAAATCAACCCTGAATATTCATTGGAAGGACTTCATGGAAGCTGAAGCTCCAGTCCTTTGGCCCCCTATGGAAAGAGTTGACTCACTGGAAAAGAGTCTGAAACTGGGAAAGACTGAGGACGGGAGGAAAAGCTGCTGACAGTGGTTGAGACGGTTGGATGGCATCACTGACTCGATATACGTGAGTCTGAGCCAACTCTGGGAGACAGTGAGGGCCACAGAAGCCTGAGGTGCTGCTGTCCATGGGGTCACAAAGAGTCAGACATGACTTAGTGACTGAACAACAATGGAAATGAGACACAGAAGAGCCAAAGCAAGCTTTGGAAGAAAAGCTGCCAAAAGAAAAGGAGGAAGAAAAATGGACCTGGAGTAGTCAGGCTGCTGACTTCAGAAAATATTACAAAGCAACAGTAATCAAAACAGTATGGTACTGACACAAAAACAGAAATACCGACCAATGGAGCAGGACTGAAAGACCAGAAATAAACCCACACACACATGGTCAATTAATCTATAACAAAGGAAGCAAGACCATACAATGGAGAAAAGACTCTCTTCAATAAATGGTGCTGGGAAAACTGGGCAGCTACATGTATAATAATGAAATTAGAACGTTTCTAAGACTATACATAAAAGTAAACTCAAAATGAAGTAAAGATCTAAATGTAAGACCTGATACTATTATAAATCTTTTAGAGAAAAACAAATTCAGAACACTCCTTAACATAAATTATAGCAAAAATCTTTTTTTGGTTCATGTCCTAGAATATTGGGAATAAAAACAAAAACAAACAAATGTGACCTAATTAAACTCAAAAGCTTTTGAACAGCAAAGGAAACCATTTAAAAACATGAAAAGACAGCCCACAGAAAGGGAGAAAATATTTGTGAAAAATGTGACTGATAAGGATTAATCTCCAAAATTTACTAACACCTCATGTAGCTCAATGTCAAAAAACCAAACAACCCAATCAAAGATAGGCAGAAGACCTAAATAAAGATTTCTGCAAAGATGACATTTAGATGGCCTAGATGCACATGAAAAGGTGCTCAACATCACTAATCATTAGGAAAATGCAAATCAAAGCTACAGAATGGTTATCATCAAAATGTCTAGAAATAAATGCTGGAGAGGGTGTGGAGAAAAGGGAGCCCTCCTACACTGTTGGTGGGAATGTAGACTGGTACAGTCACTATGCAGAACAGTACAGAAGTTCCTTTAAATCTCAAAATGAAACTACCTACTTTAGCTTTATTTTTAAATTAATATTCAGCAAGAAGCAGAAGATATTAAGAAGAGGTGGCAAGAATACACAGAAGAACTGTACAAAAAAGATCTTCACGACCAAGATAATCACGATGGTGTCATCACTGACCTAGAGCCAGACATCTTGGAATGTGAAGTCAAGTGGGCCTTAGAAAGCATCACTACGAACAAAGGTGGAGGTGATGGAATTCCAGCTGAGCTATTTCAATTCCTGAAAGATGATGCTGTGAAAGTGCTGCACTCAATATGCCAGCAAATTTGGAAAACTCAGCAGTGGCCTCAGGAGTGGAAAAGGTCAGTCTTCGTTCCAATCCCAAAGAAAGGCAATGCCAAAGAATGCTCAAACTACTGCACAATGGCACTCATCTCACACACTAGTAAAGTCATGCTCAAAATTCTCTAAGCCAGCCTTCAGCAATATGTGAACTGTGAACTTCCAGATGTTCAAGCAGGTTTTAGAAAAGGCAGAGGCACCAGAGATCAAATTGCCAACATCCACTGAATCATGGAGAAAGCAAGAGAGTTCCAGAAAAACATCTATTTCTACTTCATTGACTATGCCAAAGCCTTTGACTGTGTGGATCACGGTAAACTGTTGAAAATTCTGAACGAGATGGGTGTACCAGACCACCTGACCTGCCTCTTGAGAAACCTGTATGCAGGTCAGGAAGCAACAGTTAGAACTGTACATGGAACAACAGACTGGTTCCAAATAGGAAAAGGAGTACGTCAAGGTTGTATATTGTCACCCTGTTTATTTAACTTCTATGCAGAGTACATCATGACAAACGCTGGGCTGGAAGAAGCACAAGCTGGAATCAAGATTGCCGGGAGAAATGTCAATAACCTCAGATATGCAGATGACACCACCCTTATGGCAGAAAGTGAAGAGGAACTAAAAAGCCTCTTGATGAAAGTGAAAGAGGAGAGTGAAAAGGTTGGCTTAAAGCTCAACATTCAGAAAACGAAGATCATGGCATCTGGTTCCATCACTTCATGGCAAATAGATGGGGAAACAGTGGAAACAGTGTCAGACTTTATTTTTTTGGGCTCCAAAATCGCTGTGGATGCTGATTGCAGCCATGAAATTAATTCCTTCCAGCTTACTCCTTGGAAGGAAAGTTATGACCAACCTAGATTGTATATTAAAAAGCAGAGACATTACTTTACCAACAAAGGTCTGTCTAGTCAAGGCTATGGTTTTTCCAGTAGTCATGTATGGATGTGAGAGTTGGACTGTGAAGAAAGCTGATCCCTGAAGAATTGATGCTTTTGAACTGTGGTGCTGGAGAAGACTCTTGAGAGTCCCTTGGACTGCAAGGAGATCCAACCAGTTCATTCTGGAGGAGATCAATCCTGGGTGTTCATTGGAGGGACTGATGCTAAGGCTGAAACTCCAATACTTTGGCTTCCTCATGAGAAGAGTTGACTCACTGGAAAAGACTCTGATGCTAGGAAAGATTGGAGGCCGGAGGAGAAGGGGACGACAGAGAGTGAGATGGCTGGATGGCATCACCGAATCGATGGACATGAGTTTGAGTGAACTCCAGGAGTTGGTGATGGACAGGGAGGCCTGGCGTGCTGTGGTTTGTGGGGTTGCGAAGAGTTGGACACGACTGAGCGACTGAACTGAACTGAATCCCACTTCTGGGCATATATTTGGAAAAAACTTTTGTTCAAAAAGATACATGCATACCTCCCAATGCTCACTGCAGCACTGTTTATAATAGCCAAGATACAGAAGCATCTAAATGTCCATTGACAGAGGAATAAAGAAGATTTAGTACATATATACAATGAAATATTACTCAGCCATTAAAAATGAAACAATGCCATTTGTAGCAAAATGGACGGATCTAGAGTTTACATACTAAGTGTCAGAGTAAGTCAGACAGAGAAGGACAGATATCATATGATATCACCTACATGTGCGATCTCAAAAAAAAAAAATGATACAAATGAACTCATTTAAACAGCTTCACAGACTTAGAAAACAAACTTATGGTTAACAAAGGGGAAAGATGGTGAGGGGTGGATAAAGTGGGAGTTTGGGATTAACATATACACACTAATATATTTAAAATAGATAATTAACAAGGACCTACTGTATAACGCAGGGTATTCTGCTCAATATTCTTTAATAACCTAAATGGGAAAAGAATTTGAAAAAGAATAGATACATGCATATATAACTGAATCACTCTGCCCTACACCTGAAACTAACACAAAATTGTTAATTGTTATACCCCAATATAAAATTAAAAAAAATTTTGCAAGAAAAAAATGCCCAGATTATTAACTACAGAATTTGATAGAATAAAGGAAGTGGAATAGGGACCTGATATTTTATCTCTGTTAATCTTGGTTTTCCCTTTTATTGTCACCTTTATTTGAGTGACATTTAGTATCTGTAGGGAAGCACAAAATGCAATTCATTCTGGGGCCAAAGAAATGCTTATCATAGTGGCTAATGCTGCATGTTTTGAGCCAACTTTGAGGAAGCCAGGGGCAGCTTTCTTTGAAGATTTTAATGAAAAGAAGGATCCAAATGCAAATTATCAGCACTTTAAGACCCCTCATTTTTCATGTGACCCCCATGATTTTTATTCATATGTGTTATTACTTTTCCTAAAATACTTTTAATTCAAAACCTCACCCAGGAGCCATATTTACTTAAGAAGAACATGTCTATATTTTCTTTCTTTACAATATAACTCTTTGCAAAAGCTGTCATGACAATATTGATATTTGAAAATTTTCACTTATTTTTTCCCAAATCTTAAACTATATTTTATTTTCTATTTTATTTTTGATTAGGGTCAACTGTGGAGGCCCAAAGGATTCAGATTTTGATTGGAAAATTTGTACAAATATGAGAGTTGGACCATAAGGAAGGCTGAGTGACAAAGAACTGATGCTTTCTCATTGTGGTGCTGGAGAAGCCTCCTGAGCAGCAAGGAGATCAAACCAGACAATCCTAATGGATATCAATCCTGAATGTCTATTGGAAGGACTGAAGCTGAAGCTCTAATACTTTGGCCACCTGATGTGAAGAGCCAACTCATTGGAAAAGACCCTGCTGCTGGGAAAGATTGAAGGGATAAGAATGGGGCAGCAGAGGATGAGACGGTTGGATAGCATCACCAACTCAAGTACATGAATCTGGGCAAACTCTGGGAGATAGTGGAGGACAGAGGAGCCTGGTATGCTGTAGTTCACAGGGTTGCGAAGAGTCGGACACAACTTAGTGAGTGAACAACAGCAAAGTGGGTCAGATGGCAGCTCTTGGGTACCGACCGTCTTAATTTTATGGAAGGAGGGAAGGAACGCGTCTACACCTATGAGGATAATCCTTTGAGGGAAAGGAGTATTAGAAGGACTGAGTCACTGGCAAAATTTTTAGCTAGGAATGAGATGGCTATACCTACTGGAACAGATGAAGGGACCTGAGCCCCTGGGATAGATGTATAGGCACGAGTAACTTTGAGTCCTCTCATATCCCCGTTGCATCTCCATTTCTGCAACAATTGCAAAGAAAATCTCTTTCCTCTGCATTCACTGCAGTAGTTCATTCTCACCCCATCTGCCTGTTGCCCTGCCTCAGGCTGGGTATATACTGTGCCGAAGCACCAATATCGTGAAGGAAGGAACAGAGTCTCATGTATCTAGTGATCTCTCTCAGAGCTTACCGCATGGCTCTGCACATCACAGCTGCTCCATAAATGTATTCTGAGTTTAAAGTAAAGAGAAAACCCACAAACATATTTGGTAACCATAGAGGGTCAGATGTGTGTAGGAGCTGGGAATAGTAGGTAGGTAGAGAAATGAAAGGAGAATGTGGGCTCTCATTGAGAAGTAGAGATTGATAAGGGTTGAGACAAGACTGGACTCTTTAAGTTTTAAAGAAGGAGGGAGGGATGGTGGGCTAAAAAAAAAAAGGATTGGACTGGGTCCAATATAGAAAGGCTGTAAATGGGTTGTTGTATTTGTCTTGTTTGCCAAGAACAAAAGTAGACAGCCTTATCTTTTCTTTTATGCATAGTACTTGAATCATAGTAGGTGCTTAATGAATCTTGTACTCAAATTTAATTGCCTTGACTTACTAGTGAGGTCAACATGACTGATGAACTGGCTCAGGTTAAGTGTATTTACTCAAGAATCAGTTAAGAAAGAGCAGACAAGATGGTGGAGTAGAAAGACTCCTTCTCATGGGCACATCAAAATCACAATGCAGAACAACCATCAATAAAAAAGACTGTCACCTTCCAGAAAAGATCTACAGCTAAAAACATAAAGAAGAAGCCACCGTGAGACAGGCAGGAGGTCTCCCCCAGGTGGGAGACCCTCACACTGGAGAATAATTATATTGCAGAGGTTCTCCCACAGGAGTGAGAGTTCTGAGCCCCACATTGGGTTCCCCAGCCCAGGGATCCAGCATCAGGGAGATGAGCCCCTCAGAACATTTGACTGTGAAGGTCAGTGGGGCTTAACTGCAGGAGCCCCACAGGACTGGGGGAAACAGAAACTTTTAAAGGTACACACAAAATCTCACATGGACAAAAGCGATTACTTGATAGGAGCCTAGGTGAGACCTACCTGCTGGTCTTGGAGGGTCTCCTGGAGAGGTAGTGGTTGCAGGGGTGGGGGCTGGTATGGAAGCAGTTGCAGCTCAGCCTAGAGACATAAATTCTGACAGCAGGCATATGTGGGAACATTCAGTGGTGTGAACAATCCTGGCAGCTGCCATTTTGGCTCATTAGTGCCAAGACCTGACTCACCCAAAAGACTCAGGTCAGACAATTAACTGGGAGGGGCCAGGCTGCCTAAAGGCTTCTTAAGCCCATAGCTATCTCTAGACAGGCCTCTAGACACAGTCCTGACCACCAGAGAGTCAAGACCCAGCTCTACTCACCAGCAGGCAGGCACGGGCCCCTCCCACCAGGAAGCCTCTAGACCCGCCTCAGCCACCAGGGGGGCAGACAGCAGAAGCAAGAAAACTATGATCTCTTAGCCAGCAGGCTGAGTCTGCCAACAGAAGGCCAGACCCTACTCTAGGACTGGTGGGGCCCTGGTTCTGCCCATTACCAGGCCAATGCAACCTTCAGGACATCCCAGATCCCATATTCAACTGTGCCAGGAACTTTATCCCTTCCCTCATCAGCAACCTGATACCAGCTCTGGGATCCCTGGGCCCTGCAGCCAGACTCCAGGAACCAATTCTGCCTTCCATTGTTGTGTTGTTTTCTTGTTCAACTGCAAAGTCATGTTTTTTTGCAACCTCATGGACTATAGCACACCATTAATCTGACACTAACCCCAGGACCTGGCTTCTCCCACCAGTGGGTGGGCAATAGCCCCAAAGTCTTCAGGACCCTGACTCTACCCACTTGTGAGCCAGGCAGGGTCTGGCAACCAACCGGACTAGGAACCAACCAAGTCTACCAGACTGCTCACATAGTTAGCCCATCACAACAGAAGGACCCACACAGCCCTTTTGGGGAAATTCCCAGAATGCATAGCTTGAGTGATGAGAGGAGAAAGCACTGCTGGGATGCACAGGATGTCTCTTACAGAGGACTATTTCTCCAAGGGTGAGAAACATAACTCACCCACCACATACATAAAAGTATAAATAACAACTTAAAAAAAGTGAAGCAGCAGAAGAGCACATTCCAGATGTAGCAATAATATAAAACCCCAGAAGAAGAATTAAGTGAAATGGAGGTACATTATCTACCTGAGAGAGTTCACACTCATACTCATAAAGATGATCAAAGAACTTGAGAATGGAGGCACAGAGTGAGAAGTTAGATGTTTTTACCTAAGAATTAGAAATTACAAAGGAAAACCACAAAAGGATGAAGAACACAATAACTGAAATGAAAAATATGCTAGAAGGAATCCACAGTAGATGAAATGATACAGAGGATTGTATCAATGAGCTGGAAAACAGAGTAGTAGAAATCACTGCCGCAGAAAAGAAAAAAAATGAGGACAGTTTAAGAGACCTCTGGGACAATATCAAATGCACTAATATTTGCTTTACAGGGATGCCAAGGGCCTGAGAAAATATTTGAAGAGACAGTAGCTGTAAACATCCCTAACCTGGGGAAGGAAACAATCACCGAAGTCCAGGAACCAGAGATAGTTCCACGCAGGATTAATCCAAAGAGGAACACATCAAGATACACTCATTTAAAAAGTGACAAAAAATAAAGGGAGATTAAAAGCAACAAGGGAAAAGTAATAAATAACATATAGGGGAGCACGTATAAAGCTATCAGCTGATTTTTCAGCAGAAACTTTGCAGACCAGAAGGGAGGGGCACAATATATTTAAAGTAATGAAAGGGAAAAACCTACAGGCAAGAATACTCTACCCAGCAAGGCTATTGTTCAAAATTGATTGAGAAATAAAAAGTTTTACAGACAAGCAAAAGCTAAGAGTTTAGCACCACCAAACCAGCCTCACAACATACGTTAAAGGAACTTCTCAAGGCAAAAAAGAAAAGATAACAACTAGAAACAAGAAAGCTATGAAATGAAAAAGCTTACTGATAAAGGCAAACATACAGTAACAAAGGAAGCCATCTACACACAAAGCTAGTAGGCAGGTGAGAAGACAAAAGTAGTAAAATTATCTGTATTTGCAATAAGCAGTTAAAAGATACACAAACCAATTCAGATATAAAACAATAACAATGAACACAGAGAGTACAAATGCAGGGTTTTAAAACGCACTTGAAATTAAGAGATCAGAAACTTAAAACAATCAAATATATGTACAGACTGCTGTATGAAAACCTCATGGTAACCACAAACCAAACACTGATAATAGATATAAACACACAAAAGAAAAAGGAATAAAACAGAAAAAGACATATATGATATTGCTTATATGTGGAATCTAAAAATATGATCCAAATGAACTTGTTTATAAAACAGAAATAGACTCAGACACAGAAAACAAACTTATGGTTACCAAAGGGTAAGGGAGGGGGATAAATTAGGAGTAGGGGATTAACAGACACACTGCTGCTACTGCTGCTAAGTCACTTCAGTCGTGTCTGACTCTGTGCGACTCCACTGACGGCAGCCCACCAGGCTCCCCTGTCCCTGGGATTCTCCAGGCAAGAACACTGGAGTGGGTTGCCATTTCCTTCTCCAATGTGTGAAAGTGAAAAGTGAAAGTGAAGTTGCTCAGTCGTGTCTGACCCTTAGCGACCCCACGGACTGCAGCCTACCAGGCTCCTCCATCTATGGGATTTTCTAGGCAAGAGTACTGGAGTGGCTTGCCATTGCCTTCTCTGAACAGACACACTACTATGTATAAAAGAGATAAAGAAGGTTTATTGTAAGGCACAGGGAACTATATTCCATATAATAACCTATAATGGAAAAGAATCTGAAAAAAAATATATAGTAATATATATGTGGAACTGAAAACTCAGATCATGGCATCCAGTCCCATCACTTCATGGCAAATAGATGGGGAAACAGTGGAAACAGTGGCTGACTTTATTTTTATGGGTTCCAAAATCACTGCAGATGGTGACTATAGCCATGAAATTAAAAGACACTTACTCCTGGGAAGGAAAGTTATGATCAACCTAGACAGCATATTAAAAAGCAGAAACATCACTTTGTTAACAAAGGTCTGTCTAGTCAAGGCTATGGTTTTTCCAGTGGTCATGTATGGATGTGAGAGTTGGACTGTGAAGAAAGCTGAGTGCCGAAGAATTGATGCTTTTGAACTGTGGTGCTGGAGAAGACTCTTGAGAGTCCCTTGGACTGCAAGGAGATCCAACCAGTCCATCCTAAAGGAGATCAATCCTGGGTGTTCATTGGAAGGACTGATGTTGAAGCTGATACTCCAATATTTTGGCCACCTGATGTGAAGAGCTGACTCATTGGAAAAGACCCTGATGCTGGGAAAGATTGAGGGCAAGAGGAGAAGGGGATGACAGAGGATGAGATGGTTGGATGGCATCACCAACTCAATGGACATGGGTTTGGGTGGACTCCAGGAATTGGTGATGGACAGGGAGGCCTGGCATGCTGTGGGTCATGGGATTGCAAAGAGTTGGACATGACTGAGTTACTGAACTGAACTGATGTGTAACTGTATCACTTTGCTCTATACCTGCAACTAACACAACACTTACTCCTTGGAAGAAAAGCTATGACAAACCTAGACAGCATATTGAAAAGCAGAGACACCACTTTGTTGACAAAGCTCTGCATAGTCAAAGGTATGGTTTTTTTCCAGTAGTCATGTATGGATGTGAGAATTGGACCAAAAAGAAAGCTGAGTGGTGAAGAATTGATGCTACTGAACTGTGGTGTTGGAGAAGATTCTTGAGAGTCCCTTGGACTGCAAGGAGATCCAATCAGTCAATCCTAAAGGAAATCAACCCCGAATATTCATTGGAAGGACTAATGTTAAAGCTCCAATATTTTTGCCACCCAATGAGAAGAGCTGACTCACTGGAAAAGACTCTGATGCTGGGAAAGATTGAAGGCAGGAGGAGAAGGGGACGACAGAGGATGAGATGGTTGGATGGCATCACCAATTCAACGGGCATGAGTTTGCGCAAACTCCGGGAAATAGTGAAGGACAGGGAAGCCTGGTATGCTGCATTTCATGGGGTCGCAGAGTTGGACATGAGTGAGTGGCTGAAGAACAACAACACAACACTGTAAATCACCTACACTTCAATAGAAAGAACAAAAAAATATGACCCCCCCAAAATCAGTTATAAGAACTGTTATTAATTTGGTACAGGAAAAAAAATGTTTCTGTTAGAAACATGATAATCTAGGAACATCTTTATGCATTTAAAATGATGGTACAGAAAGTCTAAAATATTACAGAGCACTTTATGGAGACAATGTCAAAAGTGAAAACCTGGTGTGATCACCCGCTTCACGTGCCCAGGCTTGAGGACTGATGAACATGAGCCAGAGGCTCAGTTGAGGGGCAGTTCTCCTCTCCCACAGTGCTTCCCAACTTTGCCTCCACTTGAATACACACGATGGATGGCTTTCATGCAAGACACGCATGCCCAAGAGAGGTAGAAGCTGGGATTATACCACATTCTCTACCATCGACTATATCTCAACGCCTTTCCCTCCCACCCAAGAGAGAACAAACGCATTGATGTGAGTGTAGGCCACGTTACAAAGGGAGAAAAACCTGAATCTGCTGTAATTTATTAAACGAAATTATTTGTAGCCTTCAGCTCATCACGTATCAGTGACAAATCCTTACAATAAAGAGCTGATCATGATTCATCAATACATCTCGAGACTGAATTTAAGAAGCACCCCTGTCTCTCAGCCAGTGAGCTCTTTTTAGGAAGACGAAGGGCAGGTGAAGCTGAAGAATAATAGGAGGAAACAGCTAAGATCGAGACATATCAGTGCCTAGAAGGGAGTTTGTTTTGAGAGGAGATGAGCTTAGCAGGCATAAAAATAAGGTATGTGGTAAAACGTGTGGAAGCCATAAAGCATTTATGAGCAAAGATAAGCACCTCCACCTGAAGCATAAGCACTGGATTCCTTACTTCAGGAAAAGCTTGCAAAGGGCAGAATCCTGTTCCTCTTAATTTCTGTAAAATACTACCTGTGCTATTATTAGTAGCCAAAACAGACAATTTAACTTCCAAGGTAGCCCTTATGAGTTTCCTTTTTTGGTAATAATTGACTGTGACCAGATTTGGGGTTCAAATGGGAGGAAGCAGATGATGTAAAGCTGCTGGTGCTGAGAGAAGTACTTGGAGCCTTTGGCAGCCAGAGGACCTCTGGCACAGCCATACTCCTCCCAAGCACACCATGCACAGATTATTTAGTGGCTGAGCTGATGTTGGTGCTTGCTTCTCTTGCTTTTCTACAAATATGGGAAAGCTAAAAAAAGATCAGCACAAACTAATATACCCGTAGGAGCCTGAGTTGCCCACGCTATGTGGACAGAGATGCCTTTAGTCTGTGTTTGGAATTCCTTCCGTGTCAGGTTTCTAGTTAACCAGGCCTTTATCCTTTGTCCAGGCATGAATGTGGTTGGCCAGGATTAGCAAAGCCCTCTGCAATGTATGTTACATAGCTTTGATTTCTGCAGATTTTACAGAATCATAAAATAGAAGCATCATTTGATGCCCTATATCATAGAAACGACTGGGGGGGGGGTCCTATTTTCATCACTCACATTTCCCTGGTGTTATGAGGAGAGGGCTCTTGCTTTTTCCTAAGAACTGGAGTAGGAACAGATTTATCAGCAGATGCTTTTGGCCTCTGTTACCACCAAGGAAATGTTTGCAAAGACAGTGAAAGGAATGATAATGGCAGAGTGCTCAGAAGACATTTCTAAGACAGTTTAAGACGGGTGTTATTTTGATCACCCACATTCGATTCCTTCTTTCATGTTTCTCAACAATGACCACAAGCACAACAATTTAGTTGTTAACAAATTGCATGTGTGCTGAGGATGGGCTCCTACCCTTTGGCAGATGTCATCTGGAAAATGGCCCTTAAGAATGTTTCAGCCCACATTATCAGATGGTGGGAGGTATTCTCTCAAAACGGTCCTACTAAAATAATTTCCTTTGTGAGGGGGTATGAGGTTCCTAAAATGGGTGCTGAAGACAGTTAGAAAGGGAAGCATGAGAGCATTCAGAGAGAAGGAATGTTGTGGGAAACCAAAACTGTTCTGACTGGCTGCAGAAAGGTCATGAAGACCATCTGAGCGATACCTGCATATAATTACCCGTGGTCTTTTTAACCGCGGGAGAGGTTCATTTAAAGAGCATGGCAACCAAAGGAAACAAACCATCATAATTTGTTAGGTCTCTAAAATCATCCCTCCCTCTCTTTGTATTTTAACAGTAGTCCTGGAATTTCAATAGCTAAACACAAAGGATTTCATCCAATTGCCATGCAAGAGATAGCAGTTCAATTTCAAGGTCAGGCTTGGAGGGCCAAGAGGTTAGACAGTGTAGGGTCCTGAATTCTAATGACAATTGCGCCTGCCCCTTAGGAGAAGCGCTACACAGTTTCTTGTCCAAGGTTACTGCCTGGAGACAGGACATTCTATGGGAAAAACATACTGTTCATGAGAGCTGCTTTTCCCTGATCAATTTATATTTATTTTTAGAGTAATACATACAATTTTTGTATAAGATATTCATGTATCTTATCCAAAAATACTCCTATATTCATATTGCAGCCACATATTTACCTACCTCCATTCCTCTGCTATTAATTTCTAAAGCCTGGGCAATAGGAGGATTTTTATGTCAACTATCCATGGTCTTAGATTATCATAATTCTTCTCTATGGTCAAGAACCACAGGGAAAGAATCTTAAATGCTTCCACCTCCATGTGTGTATATCGGGAAGGGCATCATACCATGATTTCATTAAAACCCAAGAGAATCCTGCCACTGCAGTTCTCTGAATTTCAGAAGGAGAAATATAACTGCTAGGAAGAGTCCTACTCCTGTGCTTGATGGACCCGGGAACAAGTTTTGAAAGATGGATTTAGAATTGCAAAAATTTGAAGCCTGTTGAGCACAGAGGTTCCTTTCCTGAGTGCTTACAGCAGGGCAGGCTCCATTTAGAGCATTTTCTCCATTTCAACATGTTTAGTCATTGGAAAAGACCCTGATGCTGGGAAAGACTGAAGGCAAAAGGAGAAGAAGGCAGCAGGGGATGAGATGGTTAGATACCATCACTGATTCCACGGACGTGAACTAGGGCAATCTCCGGGAGATAGTGAGGAACAGGGAGGCCTGGTGTGCTACAGTCCCTGGGGTTGCAAAGAGTTGGACATGACTTAGCAATTGAACAACAACAAAGTTACCACAACAGCATCACAAAATAGGCACTATTATAATCCCTGGTTTGCAGACGATGTAAGAACAGAGAGGTTAAGTAACTTGACCAAGGTCATACAGGAAGTAGCAGGCTTCTAAACTCAAGCCTAGGCAGACTGACCGGGAGGTCACAGCATGCTTGACCACTCAGCTAGAGTGTGCAGCCTCTCATCTCTCTTGCTTCTCAGCTGCTCCCCATGTGCCTGTTGGCCGCAGGCGAGAGGAAGCAGAGGCATTCTTCTGATGCTGGCTTGTGATCCTCTTGTCATCCCCACTCCAGCCAGACACTGGATTCTAGAAAATGCTCTCTTAAATATTCTTGTTCATTCTCATGGCTGTAGTTTTACTTTAGGCTCAAGCCCCATTTCAACCAGATTAGCAATAGTATCGGAGAAGGCAATGGCAACCCACTCCAGTACTCTTGCCTGGAAAATCCCATGGGTGAAGGAGCCTGGTAGGCTTCAGTCCATGGGGTCACTAAGAGTCAGACACAACTGAGCAACTTCACTTTCCCTTTTCCCTTTCATGCAATGGAGAAGGAAATGGCAACCCACTCCAGTGTTCTCGCCTGGAGAATCCCAGGACGGGGGGCTGCCGTCTATGGGGTTGCATAGAGTCGGACACGACTGAAGCAACTTAGCAGCAGCAGCAGCAGCAATAGTATATCAGGGATAACAGCAGCGGGGCAAAGTTGTGGGTCAGTTTCACAACAGAGAAATTTAACAGCACAGAGGCTGGCATGCGTGAACCTGAAGGACCCTGAATTCCGTAACCATTGAGACAGTTGCCACTAACATTGAAGCAATTTTGAGCACATCATACTTATTCTCAAATGAAAACATGGCATAATTTGTGAAGACAGCAAGTTTAGTTCTCTTTTGGTTACTGTATGAGCATTTACATTTTGGGAGTCTCAAAATTAAATCCTGACAGTTTAATTGGCTTAAGGGTTTTTGTTGCTTATGTCTAAACATGAGATTGGCCAAATGCCCTTTTAAAAAAATATCAGGTAATCTTTTTTCTCAAATTTATAAGACAAATGACGTTCATGGGTCATATTTCATAAACCTCAGAGTTCACTTTCTGCCTCAAGAAGTGAGCATGTTAGTTCTAGTATTTATAAGGACAAACTGACCAGGGACCCCTGAGTAAATGAGGCACAAGAAGTTCACTTTTGGGTAGGAAGCATCTGACATCAGCATGTCCAAACACTGAGTTGATCTCATCCTCTCAACAGTGACATGAGCTCCTTGGTCTCACCCTCCATTGGAGGGGACACGTTGCAGGAAGTACAGCCTGGCCCCAGAGCTCCACTGGGGGTGGGGACTAGGTTTTTGATAACTGATTCATTCACAGTTCTGCTCAGGTGTATTTTGAAGAGTTAGATTTCAACAGTTACCCTCATGCTGGGCACCAAGGCTTGAGCCAGCCCCTTTTCTAATTTCCACTAGATAGTAGATGGAAGGACTTTGGCCTCTCTGCATTGATTCTGATGTGGAATTGAGGCACCTCATGGTACTTCTCACCCGTGTGGAGGGTAACCCTGGGCCTTTACCTGCTGTCTGCACTAAGCAGTTTCCAAAGTCCAGGCTGGACCTGGTGGGCACATAGCAGGCTCAGCCGTTGGCCCCACTCAGCCCTCCCATCCTGAATCCAGCTCATTATTTGGCAGAGTGCTTTGGAGATAGCATCAGCATGACAGATTCTACATAATATCACATTCTACTCAGCTTTCATTTTTGCAGATGAATTGGATTTACAGCACAAAGGTTACTGAACTGTATTGTCGAAATGATTTTTGAGAAATAATAAAAGTTATTAAGAGAGTCTCAGGTGCTGATGACTAGCTCTGAGCTCCCCCATCCCACCTTGGTCCCTTCATCCTCTGGCGGCTCATTACATGGCTGGTAAAGACTGGTTATTAATGTCATTACAAACCTTTTACTTTCAAATCCCCACTTATTGAAATTAGAGAATTCTTTGTCATTTCTCTTTCTGCTATAATATAGCCTGACTGTCAGCCCTGTTCCTTCGAGTTCTATCCTTGCCTTTGATGCTGGTAAAATGGAGCAGCTAGCAAATCTAGGCTTATAATAGCCCATACCAATTGGGGCTATGAAATTACTCCACTCTCATCATTACTTCTTTTTTTTTTTTTTTTCTGTCTCCAGTGTTTTTGTACAGTTCCTGTCCTGAGCCTTTCCATAACCCCCTTCTCAGGCCTCCACCTCCACTCCCTTTAGCAAACTAATATGTGGATCCAGAGCCATTGATGAGTGCTTTTAAAAAAGACACAGCAAGACAAGCTTTCATTGTGAGTGAGCTTCTTCAGATGTTATTTCATCCTACATTTGTTCTCTAACTCCCTCATTTATTGATTTATTCCTTGAACAATTCAAAGAAAACTGTAAATCCGCCTTCTCTTCTATTTCTTTGAGTGTTCCTTACTTTCAGCCTTATTTGGTGCTGGCAGTTGTACCCGATGAAACGATGTCCCCCTGTTTTAAGCACATGCATTCTGCTATGGGCAAGGCGGCAACCTCAATTCTTAAAATCAGTCACGAAGCTGAAGCTTTAATAATTTAAATAAAGCTTATTGTAGAAAAGCAAATATTTACAAGTGTGAGTCATCTAATTTAAAGAAATTAATTAAAAGTAAATGCTGAAGTGATTTAAAACTAAAGAGCCATCACCAAATAAAACGTTATTTACCATTTACCTCATGCCAACTCATTCTTAAACGTCAGGAGAGAAATGGGATGCTAGGCTCTCCCTTTGCTTCTGCAGCTTTTGAGCTGCCAAGTTTGCCAACCTGTTCTGGAAGTAGATTTCATTTGTCTGTGAGGGTGGGAGGTACTCTCAGGGATTTTGGTGCTGAGAGATTTCAGCAACTCTGTGATGTGGGGACCTGGGACGCAGAGGCACAAAACTGGACTTGGTGGAGCAAGACACCTCGTAGAAATAAGATCCAGGGGACTTAACTTTCTCTGAGCCTCAGTGACCGCATATGTTAAATCGAGACATCATGACTGCCTTCCTCTCCTTGCATTGTTGTGATGGAATCAAGAGAAGAAAGAAGAAACAAACAAACAATCATAGAGGGGTCCTTAATACTTGTTGAATTTGAAATCACAATCAATTTAATTTTTTTTTCAACTAACTGCTAACATTTGAACACTGGGGGCTTTCACATAAAAACTCAGCTTTCCTGTTTTCTTTGGAGTGGGGCCTGGGCTTCCCAGGTAGTCCTAGAGATAGAGAACCCACCTGCCAATGCAGGAGACTTAAGACACGTGAGTTTGACACCTGGGTGAGGAAGATCCCCTGGAGGAGGAAGGGCTGGCAACCCACTCCAGCATTCTTGCCTGGAAAATTCCATGGACAGAGGAGACTGGTGGGCTACAGTCCATGGGGTTGCAAAGAGTCAGACATGACTGAAGCAATTTAGCACGCATGCATGCCTTCTTTTAAGACAGCAATCAGCCAGAGCCACCTGCTAGAGGCAGGGACAAAGTCCTCCTTTGGCTCCATTCCTTCTGCTTCTCTTCTTGACAGTTCCACCTGCCCCATAGGAGGGAACTAGGTTATCTAGGTTTCTAGGGCTTCCCTGGTGGCTCAGAGGTTAAAGCGTCTGCCTCCAATGCGGGAGACCTGGGTTCGATCCCTGGGTCGGGAAGATCCCCTGGAGAAGGAAACGGTAACCCACTCCAGTATTCTTGCCTGGAGAATCCCATGGACGAAGAAGCCTGGTAGGCTACAATCCATGGGGTCGCATAGAGTCGGACACGACTGAGCGATGGAACGGAACGGAGCCCCTGCCCCACAGGAATAAGTCTCATGATCACATTCAGTCGCATCCTCCACTTACCACGCTCAGTCGTGGCCAACTCTTTGTGACCCTGTAGACTGGAGTGCACAAGTCTCCTCTGTCCATTTATAGGTGTATGCTATCTCTCAGGGAAAAATGCCCTGGGAAGCTGACAAAAAATTCTATCACCATATCTGGTCCACCTTTCAATCTTTAAATTCCCCATCAGTACCTCTGCTAGAGAGAGTTGCAGTATGGAGAAGGGACCAAGACATGGACTGAAGAGATTGGGTCAAACCCTGGGGGAGGGGGGGTTTCCCATAAGTCATGTCACTTTCTTAGGCCTTATTTTCAACTCTGTAAAATGAATAGGTGGCCCCCAATGAGTCACGGGAGGTTACAGTTTCATGACCCCACCAGGAAACCACTCAGGCTCCAATTCAAATTGACCTTGGGTCACACTGCTGCATTTCAGCTTGGCTTCTGCAAAGGTGACCCTGGCTGGACTTCACTTATCTGTGCCTTGGTTTCTCCATCTGTAAAGTAATATGTGCTTTTCTTCTCACAAGAGAGAATGTAATGATATGAGTGAAAGCATTACTGGAAGAAAGTTGGGGTAAAAAGAATCCAAGATCTGATACTACTCTTGTATCTCAAAGGTTACAATTATGAAGGGAAACTTACCTAATGGGATTTCTAGATCTGATATTACACTTCCCATTGAGAGGCAAGATGCATAAATTGTTCTGGTTAATAAGCTGAGATTGTGCAAGCTTCATCCCAGCCCTGGGCAGCAAAATATGACCTCAGTTTACAGGTAGGTATGTCCCATTTCAGAAAAATCTGCACTCAGATTTACATCTTTGCCCTGTGCATTTTATGAGGAAGGTATGTAGTTAACTATTATCAGGTGTTTAAGTGATTTGATGAGGTGTGAACTAGCCCTTTAATTGTTTTATTTACAACACACTTATCCTTCTCTAAAATCCCATTGGGGAATTCTCTTGATTAATTTAAGTGAGGTTTAGTGAACTACAGTTTGGTAAAACCAGAAACTGAAAAATACTCACTGGAGTTTGGGGAATTTTACAGGCATTTGTAAATGTGGATGGAACATGCTCAAATGAGGTTAAAAAAAGTATCATCAACAACAACAATAAATGGATTAAAATGTTAATTACCTTCATTACCACCATTAAAAAATAATAATGGAAAATCAAGATGGGGAAAAATAACTAAATTTAAATCTATGTCTTCTCCGGGTGCTTTTTCTGGTGGAAAGAAATGGCTTTAGGGGAACGTTACATTTGTCAGGGAAAAGCAATCAGAGTTGCTTTTAGAAGCCAAATGTTTACTTAAAAAATAATCCTCTTTCCTCTGTAGTTCTAAATCTGGACGGACAAAACTGATGTTAACTTAGCCCAGATGGCTATCTTACTCCTTGGTTGGTGATATGCTAAAAGAACCCCCAATTGCTACCGAAAGGTATGAGCCTCAAACTCTATCCCTGAGGAGCTTACGACCTTTTTGGGGAGAAGAAAGAAGTGAAAGACAAGACAGGGCACATATGTCCAATGCTGAGTAAGTGCCAGGGGACACCTGCCATAGATAAGGGTTCTGATGAGGGGGTGAGCTAAGGGGACCTTGAAGAAAGAGTTGGATGTGGGCAAGCAGAGAGAAGGGGACAGTGAGAGATGACGACCCTATAAATGAGGCAGTGGAAAAATTGCAGGATACGAGGTAGAAAAGCTCAGAGGCCAAGAAAGTCTTCTTGTTTTAAGTGTCAAAACTTCCTGTCCCAGATACCATTTTGTCTTGCTCCCCTATTTCTGAAATGGGTGTCCTTTTTGAGAACTTATAGAGAAATATCAGTAATATTAGAAAATTAACTCATGACTGGTTTACATTTATATAAGGTCATGGAAAATCTTTAATATAATGCAGACTTTACACTTGCATAGGACAAGTTCTGGCTCTACAGAATTGCTAACCACTCTGTTTAATTACTTGTTTTCTTATTTGTCCCCCAATAAACTATGAACTTTGCAATAATAAGGACTATTTCTGAGGTCACTGTTGAGTCCCTGTGCCTGGCACACGGTAGGACTCAATACAATATTTATTAAACGAATGCTATCTGAAGACTCCTAGTGTGGAAGAAAGGGTCCTCTATTCTTCAAATGGAGTGGGACTAATACTTGCCGACTGAAAAGAAATATGTTCTGAGTTTCAGCCTCAGCCCTTTCTCCCCTGCAACTGGCATCCTGCTTGTTGCTTAGTGACCACGCTCCCATCACAGACACTGGCTCTGGTAAATGAGCTTCTGTTGTGATGGTCGGCTCAGCTGCTCCATGGTAAACAAGAGTATTGGGCTTGGAGTCAAAACTCCTGGATTCAAGTTCCAGCTCTGCCACTGGCTTGGAGTGAGCAATTTCCATTTTTCTATTCTTCGCTTAAAAGTGGGGATTATAATGCCAAGCTCATGGGGTTGTTGGGAATAGATCAAATTAGAGATGGACAGAAAAGTACAACAGACAACGTCCTACTCAGTTACAAGATATGATTAGTATTACCCCTCCACTTTATCCTGGCTTGAGATTCTGCCCTACCCATTAAAATCTTATGGGGGATGAGGTCCTACTCCTGCAATCTTAATGTC
The DNA here is from genome assembly GCF_049115385.1 of Moschus berezovskii. NCBI lineage: Eukaryota > Metazoa > Chordata > Mammalia > Artiodactyla > Moschidae > Moschus > Moschus berezovskii. The sequence continues at coordinate 42,673,008 of NC_142461.1, forward strand.
CAAGGCTGTGTGCCTTCTTTTGCTGCTGGACCTTCCGGATGTTAACAGAACCTTTGCCTTTGGTTTTTTACAAGATTCCTTCTCTGTCTGTGCTCCTCTCTGCTTGTTGGGATACTGGATTTTTATCCAAACCAGATGGACTTCCTTGCCTCTGACAGCCTCCGTCACCAGGCCTCCTCTCTTACCTCCATCTACTGGGGCCCTCCTGATCCCTTTTTCTACCTCCAGGGGTGCCTGTGTTCAGATCTCAGCCAATTTTCAGCTGAGCCATCCTGACCATCAACATAGACCCTGCTACGAGCACCAAGGGATGAAACAGCAGAGGAGTTGGCAGAACTAACTTCCCTGGTGGCTCAGAAAGTAAAGAATCTGCCTGCAATGCAGGAGGCCTGGGGATGATCCCTGGGTCAGGAAGATCCCCTGGAGAAAGGAATGGCAACCCATTCCAGTATTTGTGCCTGGGGAATTCCATGGACAGCAGAGCCTGGCAGGCTACAGTCCATGGGGTCGCAAAGAGTAGGACACAACTGAGGGACTAACACTTAGCAGGAATAGGGCTGGGTTTCCACTTAATGGATGTATGACTTTAGGAACGTCCTTATTCTCTATACATAGTCTCAATTTTCTCATCTGTAGGATTGGAATAGTAATGGTTACCTTCCTAACTGGGTAGTTAGGAGGGTTCAACTAGAATGCCTGTAAAGCAGTTAGCACAGTGCCTGGGCATGATAAGTGATGGATAAAGATCTGCTTTTTAAACTGCTGTTATTTTTTAGGGCTTCCCTGGTGGCTCAGTGGTAAAGAATCCACCTGCCAATGCAAGAGAAATGGGTTCGATCCCTGATCCAGGAAGATCCCACATGCCAAGGAGCAACTAAGCCCATGTACCACAACCACTGAGCCCATGTGCTGCAACTGCTGAAACTCAGGCATCTAGAGCCTGTGTTCTGCAGCAAGAGAAGCCACCACAATGAGAAGCCTGTGCGCCAGAGAAAAGCCCCGAATGGCAATGAAGACCTAGCACAGCCAACATAGATAAATAAATAAAAATTAAACATTGGTATTATTTTTCTCCATGTTCCAACTTTTTATTGTTTATTCCTGATTCCATCATATCTTACATATAAGAATGTAAGACATGTAAGAATGTCTTACATGCTTTTCTGTCTTCCAAATATTCAAATATGTCCAGAGGCCTTTTTCTTCTCTAAAACTCTGCTTCTTCCAGATGGAAATGAGGTAAGTTATCACCACTTTCCCAAAATTTATGGGCGATGTTCATAAAAAATTTATACAAAATACACTAAGACGTACATTCTCTCTAAACAGTTGTTCTTTTTTTTGTGTGTGCAGTCCTGGCAGCAGTCGTGATGTTTAATTGCCACTTATTAGTGTGTCCATATTGATGCCACCTCTTGGAAATTGCTGGAAAACTTGGATTCAGGATTGTTTATGTTCTCAGAGACAAGCATAGTTGCACGGGCAGCTATAAAGTAAGTTATAGATGCATGCATTGAACTCAAAGGAATTTGAGAAGCAGCCAAAATACCATCAAAGGGTCATAATATCCCCCATATCTCTTGTCTTTTTCTTTTTTATTGGACTATATGGATGGATGAAACACTGGATAATATTTACTGGCGGAAGTATTCTTGAAGCCTGTGAGTCAGATGACAATCGGACTCAGAAGCAGAAAACAGTTTGGTGCACTGGTCTGGTAATTTTTTAGGGGTTTAGCATCCATTCTGGTTTTTATAGGTGTGTGACAAGAGCTTTTACTTTTTTCTTTCATCATTGATTCTAGCTTTCCTTCTGCCCTTGTCATCAGTGTTGGGACAGGGGAAGGTTGCTCTCTTTTCCTGTCTAGCATCTGTCCCATCCTACACTGGTGACAATATTCTGTCCTCCTGGGAATCATCTCATGGCCCCCCGCCTCTGTCCCCATGGTTCAGGTGGAACGAATCTACCCAGGACTCTAGACCTGCCCATCAGAGCACTCCACCCCTGGACACGGTGACTGCTTATGGTTAAGAAGGTAACTCAATCACGGCAAACTGAGACAATTCTAGGACTTTTGTTGAACATATAGAAATGAGACAATCACACTTTTGCTGGAGTGGCTCAGATGATAAGAAATAAGCCTCAGGATGTAGGCAACCGTTTCCACCCCAGGGTGGAAGACTGTGCCTAAAAACAGAGCCAACACAGAAGAAGGCAGAGTCAAGAGATGGGGGAAAGGAAGCCAATTCCTGATGGCATCCTCTAAGTTCCTGGGTAGCTGCACCTAAAGATAAATCTACCTTTGGACTCCTTTTCAGTTTTATTTGCCAGGAGATTTCCATTCTGTATTGGATACAGAAAAATCTATCAGTGATACAGAGGGAGACTAACACTGCTTACCTATTGTTAGGAGGGTACCTAATGGCATGAACACCTGTCTACAGGAGAGCATGCTTAGAAAGGGCAGATGGCCGTTCACTTTAGTAACTACCTAAGAGAGAAAAGCTTTGTTGGAGCTCATGTTGCCTCACCCTGGCACCGTTCCCAACATCTCCAGGGTGGAGAAGGTGAAAAGCAAGAGGCCTAGAATACTTCCCGCGTTAACCTGTGACGAGAAAGGCTGTCCGGTGGGGAAAGAGAAGAGACACGGAGTATGGGAGAATGCCTGGTGGTTTTCTGGTCCTTGGCAAACTTCCTTCAGGCTTAGATGCCTTTGCCTGTCACTAACTTCCGTAACTAGACATGCAGTTATGTTAGTTTATTTCTCAGGAAGTGAATAATCTCTTGTTCTCTAGCAAGTGTCCAATAGGTGACAATGGGGGGTACGCAAATAATTAGCCATTAGTTGTATAAATGTAAACCACGCCAGGGAAATCCTGTCTGCTCCGACCCCAGGGTGTCAATAAAAAGCAAGATACCAAAATGACTTTCCCATGGTACCCATGTCTTCCAGCCCCCTCTTCCTTCCCGCCACAGAAAGTCTATCGTTTCCTTACCTCTCTCGGCGACTCTGTCACATAAACCACCGGAGATGAGACGGGCTCTGGAGTTGCTTTGGGAAAAGAGGTCTGGAGAGCCTGCCTTTCCTGAAATTGTCACCTCATCCTACGGAATACTGACTTTGCATGACGTTTATTTGAATGGCAAACAGATGATACTGTTGCCTAAGAACATGGAAACTTGTTTCTCAGGAGCAGCACAAGGCAGCCAGCCTTGCTTGGGCTTTCTCTTGTGCTTTTGAAAGTGTGGTAAGTATAAGTCAGGCATCCGAGGGATGGGTCTCTGAGAGATGGAATTTGCTGGGGACCAGCAACAGCCATAGCAATCAAAGACTTTCTAAGAAGTGACCATGATGTGACCTGGGAGTCCAGATAACAAAGAACCACTTTTCCCTCCTTCCTTCCTTCTTTCTTTTTTCAAATTTATTGAGGTTTAATTTATGTAAAAGAGGTGTGTCCATGAGGTTTTATAAGTGTGTACATCTGAACCACCACCAGAATCAAGGGTAAGAACGACTTTTAATTTTACTGGGTTTAACTGCTTCTTTTTCTTTACCAGCTCTTAAACTGAGCATTCCACCACTCCACAGAAGACACCAAGAAAATCCTACACTTGAAAATTCATTATTTGTCTGGAAAAACTCCAATCACTCATGTTTTATAAAAATTGCTGAATGTATTAAAAAAAATCAAGGTCTGGATGGATAACAAAAATGAAAAATCTGAGTTCTGAAAAGAATTCTCTGGGATGGATATACAAACTATTCAAAATTAAAACTTGGGAAAACATGCCATGTCATCTCAATCATGATTCTTTTGCTTTATGCATTTCTGTTAGCAGAAAACTTTTTTTTTTAGTGGCTAAATACAACTTACTGAAAAATAATTTGCTTTCAAAGAAAGAATTTTTAGAACCCAATTAGGAAGTCCAGAAAACTTAATACAAATAGAATTTCCATGTAAATGCAAGATGATTGAAAATAAAGACCTGGCCTTCCTGACATCTTCTCAGTGAAATTTCTGGAATTTTTTCCCCTCAGTTGCAAATTCCTTCCTGTGTTTTTGCCTCTCTTTTTCTGGCTTACAACTTAGATGAATGCCTACTGTGTAAGGTACTTTCCAGGGCTGACGTTACAGTGGTGGTAAGGCAACTCTGTCCTTAAGGAATCGATGGCCTTTGTTTTCTTCTTCTTTTTTTAATATAAATTTATTTTAATTGGAGGCTAATTACTTTACAATATTGTATTGGTTTTGCCATACATTGACATGAATCTGCCCTGGGTGTACATGTGTTCCCCATCCTGAACCCCCCTCCCACCTCCCTCCCCATTCCATCCCTCTGGGTCATCCCAGTGCACCAGCCCTGAGCATCCTGTATCATGTGTCGAACCTGGACTGGTGATTCCTTTCACATACGATAATATACAAGTTTCAATGCCATTCTCCCAAATCATCACACCCTCGCCCTCTCCCACAGAGTCCAAAAGACTGTTCTATACATCCGTGTCTCTTTTGATGTCTCGCATACAGGGTTATTGTTATCATCTTTCTAAATTCCATATATATGTGTTAGTATACTGTATTGGTGTTTTTCTTTCTGGCTTATTTCACTCTATCTCATAAACCCTCTCCGATTCTCATTCCACTTCTTGTGAGTCTACTGCTCTTTGTAAAGCATGGCTGTAAATGGGAAACTGCGAAAAGAGAGGGGAGCAGAAAAAGGAAAAAGAAAAGTAGCCTAGTCACTTTTCACATTGATGAAGACCAGCAATTCTACTTATTCTCCCAGTATTTGTCATGACTGGGGTTCACGGCAGAAAAAGATTCTAAAAATCCAATGAAAAGCAAAAAACCATTGAGAACAACATGTGTTTGCCTGAAACACAGAGCTCTCCCTCAGCAACTCTGTCTATATCAGGAAAAAAAAAAAGCCACCAAAAGAAAGTCAATGCCAGTACAATGAGATACCAGAGACTTCCAATAGTTATTGAATTTCTTCCATGTTAGAAATTTGGAGAAGAGAATAAACTGCTTCTGATGGCCGTGGTATTGTTATTCAAAGCACTGGCACAGTGGGTTATTAAATATAGTGTGATAGTCCACCACCAAATCTACATCTGATAGATTCCAGCACTGATTGTGAATCCTTTTCAATTAAGTAGCTTCTTTATGAAAATATGAGAAGTAAACCCAAATCTATACTACAAATATAATTGTGGTTTATAAGAAAATGAAAACAATTCATAAGAATAGACGTTTACTTCTTGAGATCAAAGGATGGAAGTGGATATGTTGGCATAGAAGCCCAGTGCTCTTGGCTTAGAAGAACGGCCCAAGAAATTTACAATGTACACTGTTATCAGAAATTTGAAACAGACAAAGGCCATAGCTTTACAATAGCCACCAGGCACTTGATTCTTCCTTAGGATTTCCATCTCTCTGCTTATATTTCCCATCTGTTCTTATGTGCTGTCTACTGTATGCATCAGAACCTTCAGCATGTGAATCATATTTATTTTAAGTTTCTGGTATGATAACTTCAACATCCCTGTCTGATCTGGTTCTGACACTTGCTCTGTCTCTTCAAATTGTTTTTGTTTCTTTTTTTTTTTTTTTTGCCTTTTAGTATGCTTTGCAGTTTTTTCTTGATAGCTGATGTGATGTAGCGGGTTAAAACTACTAGGCCTTTAATGATGTGGTGGTGAGTTGTAGGGGAAGGGGAAGCATTCCATAGTCCTGTGATCAGGTCTCAGTTTTGGAGTGAGCCCATGCTTCTGGGCTGTGGACTTCACCAATGTTTCTCAGTTTCTTTGTTCCCCTGAGGTGGGACAGGCTGGCCAGTGTGGGTAGGAGTTGGGTATTTCCTTGCCCCCAGGTCAGTTATGCTCTGTTACCTAGTCCTCCCTGAAGGCAGGCCTTGTTAAGAAGAACAGAGTATTTCAGGATGGCTCCTTTCCTGCTCCCCTTGCTAGAAATGCAACGGCATTTTTCTTCCATATTGACTCTGGGAATCTGATGGAGCTCCTGGAGGTAAATCTCACAGCTTGACAACCCCCCACCCCACTCCCACCCCCATGACAGGGTCCCCCTGAGGTTTATAACCTTCAATTGTCCCACTGAACTTCCAGTAGTTTATCACTTACAAGTCAGGGTTTCCTACCCCGGTGCTGCTTCCTGTAGCCACTCCACTCCTGACTCTGCTCCAGTGAGCCAGGACTCCCTGTTTTTGCCTGTCTGTCTCTCCAATCTCTGGGCAGTGGTTGGCCCTGTGTCCTCACCTCTCTAATAAATTCAAGAAGCGTTGCTGATTTTTTTTTTTCAGTCTGTCTCCTTACTTGTGAGGACAATGTGGTGACTTCCAAGCTCCTTGCCTCTAGAACCAGAAACTGGAAGTCTCCATCATGCACTTGGTAGCAAAGTTTACAACTTGTGAACAACTCTTGTACAAAAGTTTATAACTCTTTCTTTTAAATTCATGATAAGAAAGCACAGGGATACTTGGCCAAGATTGAGAACTTGTAAATCCCATTTTACAACAGAAAACTATCTAATTATTCCTTTTCTCTGTTGCTAAATTTTCTCCAACAACTGAGCAGCAAATAAAGGGCAGAAAGTCAAGTGGAGAAAATTTTTGACTTAAAATTTTTAAAACTGTGAAATGAAAATCATTTTTATCTTTACAGCAAACCCTTAGAAAAATTAAAAAATTTCATGTATATCTCAAGGCTTCATATAAAGAAGGTTAATAATAGGAAACAGAACATTTTCTACTGTGTCTTTAAAATAAAGAAGAATCATATGGAATGAACTATCTGAGATGAAGAAAATTCTTCAATAGTCTCTTACCAACCCTCTTTGGATATTATGCAACAAGAGAGAAAATCATAATGGAATAATAGCCTTCCACATAAAAGAATTATGGTAAGTTGACATTAGGTTGAGCTGCAGTCCAGTCAATGAAAGAAGTTCAGAGCCGAGCCTGTCAGTTTCTAAAAGAGGACCATTGGTGTGTGTTTTTAGGCCATCTTCCTCATATTCAGCCTGCAGTAAATAACTTGAACTAAGAATTGGATTTTTATGGAGATTTATTACAGTAACATTGCCATTCAAGAATAGGCAGCTATCATCATAAATAAAGAGCAGAAACAAAGGGATGTGACGACCCAAGACACAAAGAGAATTTGTCAAGGTGGGTAAATCATGAACTCATATTGCAAATAAATGCACACCACTAAAGCAATCTCTCATTAAGTCTTTTTCTTCCCTGGAAAAACCAAGTTAAGCAGCTGACTTGGATTTCCTACCCTGTCCAAGGAACCCTTAATCTTTCTAGAACTCAGAAATCAATGCCTGATCTTTCCATTTTAGGGTGAACATAGGTTACTCTGATGGAGAAAAGGTGTGGATTTCTTTGAACGCTGAATCTGCTGTGGCCTGAGGGTCGACACTTATGATGAACAGTGCTGATTAAGCTTGCCTTCTTTGAGAGACCACAGAGCTACTGAAATCTACTATAAAGCCCTCCTGAAATATGAGGGGAGGGAACCAGCACACTACTTATTCCCGTACTTGCCCTAAAAGTTGAAGAGGCTGGGCCTCCGAGTCTCCCCTCATTTTCCCTGGACATTGAAATCTGTGTAAGTGAACGTGTTTCCATGTCCAGCTTTGTTGTTTCAGCTGCTGTGAGAGCTGGGGGTATCAATTACTCCCTGCCTGGAGATGCTGACCTGCACAACAGCTCCAGGCTTCTAGGTTGGCCTCCCCCTTCTCTAACTGCCCCTTGTTTCAATAAATGCCTGCCTGTTGGAGTCTTCCTGAGGTAACCACTCTGGCCTTCCCAGCCCCACCAGATGATTCATTAGGTTGAATTAACCCTTTAAACACTACTATTTACCAAAGGGTCCCTGGGGATTCTCACACACTCCATCATTTTTAGCTATTATAAACAGCATATCCCAGCAGGGTGGAATCCACTTTAAGGTTACTCAGGTTGACAATATGGGTTTTGTTAGTCCCAATGTACTTAAAAGCTCAAGACGCATTTACTTTGTGAGATGGGCCTATGCATTTTCATATCCCAGCCTATGCATTTCAAATATGCCTCTTGCCATAAACACCTAAGTGGGCATTCCACAAAAAGACTGAACCAGGAAGAAGTGATCACACCAAGCCAGTGGGGTTACTCAGGATCTATTTTCATGCCTCCATTATCCAGGCATCCTTTTTGGTTGTTGCCATTTTCTGCCTATAATCAGCTGTGTGCACAATGAGTGGTGCCTGCCAAATGGCCATTTGTGGGCGCAATTAGACACCTGTGCCTTCAAACAAGTTGCAAGCACCTAATTGTGTCTGCATGTAGCCACTTGTTGGTGCAATTATTCAGAAATCCAGGTGTGCCTGGTATTATGCACAATTTAAAGGGCCAAAAAAAGAGTGTTTTCCAAAAAAGAAGACTCAGGTTGAACACGTACCCTTCACATTTTAGTGAGGTGGTTCAGGAGAAGCTATCACTGTTTTGTCTTTATGGAGCCTCTTCATTTTAGGGTCTAAGGAAATGGCAAGCCACTCCAGTGTTCTTGCCTGGAGAATCCCAGGGATGGGGGAGCCTGGTGGGCTGCCGTCTATGGGGTCGCACAGAGTCGGACACGACTGAAGCGACTTAGCAGCAGCAGCAGCAGCAGTGCTGCCCAATAGAAAATAACTTGAGCACCTATATAATTTACACTTTCCTAATTGAATCGATGCTTTTGAACTGTGGTGTTGGAGAAGACTCTTGAGAGTCCCTTATACTGCAAGGAGATCCAACCAGTCCATTCTAAAGGAGATCAATCCTGGATGTTCATTGGAGGGACTGATGCTAAAGCTGAAACTCCAATAGTTTGGCCACCTCATGCGACGAGTTGACTCACTGGAAAAGACTCTGATGCTGGGAAAGGTTGGGGGTGGGAGGAGAAGGGGACGACGGAGAATGAGATGGCTGGATGGCATCACTGACTCTGTGGACATGAGTTTGAGTGAACTCCGGGAGTTGGTGATGGACAGGGAGGCCTGGCGTGCTGTGATTCATGGGGTCGCGGAGAGTCGGACACGACTGAGCGACTGAACTGAACTGAACTGAACTGAATTGCCACATTAAAAAGTAAAGTGAAACTGGTAAAACTAACTTTAATAATTTATTTTATTTAACCCAATTATCTGAAATACTATCAATTCTGAAATACTATCATTATAAAAATAATTAATGAGCTACTTTACATCTTTTGGGAGAGGGTTGTGCTAAATTTTTGGAGCTTGGTGTGTATTTTACACTTAAAACACATCACAATTTAGGCTAGTCACATTTTAAGTACTTGATGATCACATGTAGTATTGGCTACCATATTGGAAAGTGTAGGTCTATAAAGAATTGTTTTGAACTATGATTAAATGCTTCAGGTTTTTATCCTTTCAGCACTTCCCTGAATATTTACACAACCAGATTTCAAGGAAAGAACATCTGAAAATTCTGTTTAGTGTCTTAGGGTTGCCCTTGGTTAACATGACTCTTAATAGGAATAAAATAAAGATAAATGTTGAAAATCTGTTCCTACCTCTTTGCATTTTATGAAGAACAAGTTGGGACAAGGTTTGGAAATGACAGCACAAGCTGTGAGACAGCAGAGGGGTAGCTAGAATAGTAATGGAGGGGGAAGTAGGGCACTGAGGGAAAGGCAGTGGACCCTAGACTGTGGCAGGTCTGCATTGTCCCTTGTTACCCATCTAAACAGTTCCAATTTATCCAGGTGAGATGGCTTTAAGATCATTTTAATAGAAAGTATGATTCATCTTGGTTGCATTTAGGGATCACTGAACTAAAATTTGGTAAGAAACTCAAGAAATTACCTTTCTTTAACTGTAAAATGGAGAAACAATGGTTCTCATTTGATAGCGCTGTAGTGAGAATTAAATGAGTTAATACATGTTAAAACACTCCATACAGTGCCTACACATAATCAGCTATCTATGAATCTGTTGCTATGATCATCCTCTTCATCATCAATATCACCATGATTTTTATCATGAAATTTATTAAGTCATTCCAGAATAATATGCATCTATCAAACACACAGACACACATGTATGTAGGTACACACACATATATAAGTACACACATACACACATACAGGGCTTTGGATGAGAGAGATGACTTACTTCTGCTTTGCATATGATTTCCAGCCTCAGCATATGATCACTGCCATGCACTCAGATACGAAGTGCAGAAATCAAATGTGAACATCTCTGATCCTCTCATCATTCCTAATGGACGTAAAGATCATGACAATATGCACTGGCCTGAGGACTGGTTAAATGAAGGTTTAAAGCCATTTGTAGTGCTCTTTCATTTCACAAAAAGAATCCATGGAGAACACATATTTTCTTTCTGGTATTAAATACCCCCTGAATCAAGAAATGTTACATACATTTATGTAAAAATTAAGTATATTATACAATTAGGTTACACCTTCACACACCTGCACCTCTCCCTCACTCCCTGCCCACTGGTAACCCATTCTTTATTTCTTTCCTGACTATCCTGAGAATATTCATTCAACAGCCTAGTTATCTTGAGTTCTATGCCTTTTTCACTAGTTGTCCAAAGGCACACCAAAATATTTCTTCTTCATCCTTTCTATTTTCAGTCCCCTGCATCAGCCAGCAAGAGAGTCGAGCATGCCCAGTTTTCCTCTCAGTTCAGTTCAGTTCAGTCGCTCAGTCGTGTCCGACTCTTTGCAACCCCATGAATCACAGCACGCCAGGCCTCCCTGTCCATCACCAACTCCTGGAGTTCACTCAAACTCATGTCCATCGAGTCGGTGATGCCATCCAGCCATCTCATTCTCTGTCGTCCCCTTCTCCTCCCACCCCCAATCCCTCCTAGCATCAGACTCTTTTCCAGTGAGTCAACTCTTCGCATGAGGTGGCCAAAGTATTGGAGTTTCAGCTTTAGCATCAGTCCTTCCAATGAACACCCAGGATTGGTCTCCTTTAGAATGGACTGGTTGGATCTCCTTGCAGTCCAAGGGACTCTCAAGAGTAGTGTCACTAATAAATACTCTGGCTAATTTCTTGAGTGGCATTACCACTCCCTTTAACAGATCCCTCTCTCCTCCTCCTTTCCTCCTGCTCATCTCCAGACACTTCAAGAAAAACTTTCCTTGTTTCTATTAGTTCCTTCCATTGCCAGAAGCATTTGAGGAAAAGGCAATAATGTAGACTAGTCTAGAGAATTTTCTAGATTAAAAAAAATCCCATAGGCAGAAAAGCCATCAACCTGGAGAGTGGACAGATGCCTCCTTTAGAACCTCAACAACTGCTTCCAGCTACTTCCTCATCCTTCTCTGACTGAACCTGCTTTTTCTCAAGCACCACTATTAAAATAAATGAAACATGACTTCTTATTCAATTTTATATTTTTCTGCTTTAATTATCAACATTATAATGGTATTCTTCAAAGTAATGTTTTTTTTTTTCCATTCTGTTTCATTACTTCTCATTTTTTTGTGTTCAGACTTCAGTGTGTTACTCCAGAAGGCAAGAGGGTGTGAGTTATTCTGAGCCCATTATCTGCAGAGACTGCCCAGTCTGGGGTAGGTATGGCAACATCTCATAGCAGCAATAGTTTAAAAATGATTTTCATGTGGACAGCACTTCGATTATGTAACAGGCTAAATAGGGTTGTATGACTGTCTGCCTGGCAACCTGCTGCCCAGACAGAACATCCTTTCTATGAAAAATGCACTCCAAGTTCCAGGACACTTGGTTTATACACAGACTGAGAGACACAACTCATTTGAGACTGAGGACTGACTGCATGAGGGATGGATTTCGGCTGGCTCATTTGTGTCTTCTCATCGAGTGATTTTGAAGTGGCAGTCAGAAATCATGACAGTGGGACCAGGGCCTACCATCTGGGGGCCAGGACATGGTCTAAACTCAATTCACAGAAGCCATCTCACAGTGACTTATGTGCCTGAAAACTGGAGTTATGTCTTCTTCCACCATCTTTTTCTTCTAAAAAAATCAAATGACCGTTTTTAGACTATTCAGGTGTCTTTAACTGAAAATATTAGTAATTCTCAGTCCTATTCAAATGCTTGAAATGTGAGCCTTTTCTCATCTTAAGATACATATTTCTAAAAGTATCCATGTATTTTATACATAAATTGCAATCAAACGGATAGGTAACTTTCACTTTGAAATACAATCATTTAGAGCTAAACTTGACATGATAATTCCAAAGAAAGCTACTATAATTATTGCTTCATCACAAACAGAAGCTTTTTTCTAAGGAACTTTACTGTCTTATGCCTTCCTGTGATTCAACAAATGAAGAATGGGATGACCATCTGTGGAATGGTTGAAAAGTAGGAAGGTTTAAATCTTTCTTATGTGACTATCATTAGTAGATCCATTTGTGTTCAAAGTTCCATTCTTTGTGATTAATTATTTTACTAAATCTAGCCATGTAGAGTGAGACATTTAAAGGTCCCCATTTTAGACACTGAAACTTATTCTTTTAATAAAGTTTTAAAAATTGGCATTAGCATAGCTTTTTGGAACCAAATCTGAGATGGAGGTCATTGATGCATGTTCTCAGCTCACCCTCTGGTCATGGACCTTTAGTCTTCACCATGAAGCAATATCAACATGCCCTCTTGTTAAAGTGTCACTACACGCATGTCATCCCCATTATTACAGATGTCAAGAAAGAGACAGGAGAAACCTGTTTTATTACATCCATGAATGATAGCAAGAGATTGGACCTTCCACGGGGCACTCTGCTTAAATGGGTGATTCAGAGATGCTGTGCCTCATACTTGAAAAAAGATCTAAATTTATTACATTTAATGTTTAATATAAATCACCAAACCTGCATGTGTTATAAAAATGAGCTAAAATGCTGCTTAACAGACATTATTAAAGAGTCTTAAGTACAGAGCCATTTCTAATTGGTAAAAGTTCACAGATGAACACTTCTTGCAAGTACTCATTTTAAAGAAATATTTCTTCCAGGAAGAAGGCCCTTATTTCAGGGTGAGATATAATCCAGGGAGCAAATCTCTTCAGGAAAGCGTCATCTTTATGTTCACAAAAGGAATCTCAGTGGAATTTACAATTGAAACCTTATTCCTTCTTATTTTAATATAGGACAAAATCAAGGTTAAAAACAATGAATAACACAGTGATAAACAGTCCAAGCTAGTGAGTATGCAGTAAAACTTCTGAATGTGAGGCAGTAAATATCAAGAGCCAATCAGCTATTATTAGTCTCAAAAAATTAAAAGAATAGTGCAGAAAATTATCTGTGCTGTTTTTATCACCTTGATTAAAGGATATAAACAGGAGTAATTTAAAATTAATCTGTGGAAGCCTGTGCTGTCATTTCAATTAAAGGAAAAAGAATCATCCTTTAGCTGTTACAACTCAGCGAAGGTACCAGCTTAGACCAGGGAAGTCTGGCCTCCAAAATGGGATGGGTGCAGTAAACCAATTTTCAGCCACAAAATGTGATTTGAAAAATTGGTTTGAAGTAGTGCTGGCTGGATACCACCTCTGCTGGGGAGTGAAATTAAAACTGTCATCCATTCACACAAAGTCCCCAACAGCTTGGCGGCCTCTGGCATGTGCTGGTTCATAACCACAGCTGCCTTCCCGTTTGGCACAAAGATATCCTTTGGGGACCCTGTTCTTCAGCTCGTTTATTAGAATTCTCGAACCCATCATGGAAAGGTACACTGGGTCACAAGGAAGAATGTGTCGCAAAGAAGGAGGACAAGAGAGTCCAGGAAAAACTGACTAAGCCACAGTGACTTGTTTTGCTCCCTTATATAGATCACTTGGATTTTTCTGATTCCTTGTCTTTGACATTTTTCTCTGCTGCCACATTCCCCTACCTACCCCCCTCCCCATGCCAGCCACATTTTCCCCCCAAAATTGTAGATTCTGAACAACTAGATATAAGAAATACCAACTCTCTTTTCTGTTTTGAAAAGAGAATTCAGGGCCCTTAAAAATAAACAACTGGAATGTTGGAGTGCTAGAAAGAAAAGCATTTTCTTAGAGCTGATTTTTGGTGGAAATATTTGCATTTTTATATTTTACTGCTTTATTCATTATGTTACTTTTACAGTGGATAAACTTTATTATAACATGTGTGTGTATTAGTTGCTCAGTGGTGTCTGACTCTTTGCAACCCCATGGGGTGTAGCCTGCCAGGCTCCTCTGTCCATGGGATTCTCCAGGCAAGAATACTGGAGTGGGTTGCCATTTCCTTCTCCATGGAAACTTCTTGACCTAGGGATATAGCTCATTATGATCAATTTTAAAAAATAAATATTTACCAAATGCCTACTATCTAGCAGGGTACTGCAGAAGAGACAGGGAAGTTTAAGACATGTGTTTACCTTCAAAATTTTCACACTTTCTAGTTGGTAGATAAAAGTGTGTTTAAAAAAAGATAATTTGACAGGCTATGTCAACGCATAAATTCATGCAAGAATGACATAGATTTGGAACTTACTACAGAGTTAAATCACATAATCGTTATATAACAGTAAAATCTGGATGGTAATGAGGTCAGCTTGAAAGGTGGACTTTGGGTCACTTTATTTGACACCATTGTGTCAATCCTGTTTCCCTCATTCATTTTATCATCCTTATGATTCTGGTCTACATTATCCAACCCATCTTGTAAATGTATGTACTTTATGTTTTACAGTAGTGACATCTGCTTATGTACTTCGTCAGTAATTTCAGTGTAGTTTCCATATAGATGCCACAGTGATGGTAAAGGTTATAGATGTACCTTTCCTAACTTCTTAAATGTCACAAATGCATGCAAGAGAATGGTCTTGCTTCTGGGGGAGAACATTCTACTTTGAAGGCACATGGTTAAAGAATTGACAAGGAGTTTAAACACTTGATTTGAATGACATGATGCTAATGAAACTTTACCTAACAGTATTATTTGGCATTTGTCTACAGTCAATTGACTTATGGAAATTTATTTGGGCTAATGCACTGAGAACACCTGTCAAGATAAGGTAAGAAAAGGGAGAGGAAGAGAGTCTACAGGAAACCGACTTCTGGGGTGGTTGCTGGGGCTCATTGGTGGAAAAGCAGTTGCTCTATGGTTAATAGATGTAGGGCTTTTGTTAGAAACCCTGGTGAGAAACTATCTAGAACTTACTATAGGGTGGATGGTCTTTGATGCAGAGAACAATTCAGTGAAGTGGCTCCTGCAAAGGCTTGGTATCTGTCTAGAGGCTGGGCTGCTTCCTATCAGCATTACTCTTATCAATGTTCAGACGTAAATGTCAAAGAACAGCCCACAAAATAAAGAATATCTTTCTTTGGAAAGTAATAGCTGCTTCTGAACCAACCCACAAGGCAGGTCAAGAACCCAGAAGTTTACCCAGGTACCTTCAAAACCCACTGTATTAAACCATATGTCAAGAATAAGGAGACTTGAGACACTGTAAACATATGAATGAAGAAAGCAATGGCACCCCACTCCAGTACTCCTGCCTGGAGATTCCCATGGACGGAGGAGCCTGGTAGGCTACAGTCCATGGGGTCGCTAAGAGTCGGACACGACTGAGCGACTTCACTCACTCACTCAAACATATGAAAGGATCCTATTAAAATAGTTATTTCCATATGGTTTTTTGATCTCATGGAAACAAAATTCTTTGCAAACATTATTTATCTTTAAGCTATCTTTGTGAAATATTTAAATATCTGTTATCCGCTTTACTTTTATTCTCCTTAGGTTTTGTTTCGTTTTTTGTTGTGCAATTTGGCCAGGATGGGATTTAAATATAAAATCAATGTAGATTTGTTTTCTCCTTAAAAAATTCACCTATCACCCACTGTGCATCAAATCCTTTGAATTCGCACCTATTTACAATCTTTTCCTATTTCCCTGCCACATTTTAAACCTAAAACTCAGAAAAAGCATTTTCTCCAAACATTTGCTTTTTTGGCTCCAATGGACACTCTTTCTGTTTGGTTGATTTTTGAAACAGCAAACAGGATACTCAAAAATGTATCCTGATGTGGAACATGCTTTGCTCTTACCAGAGCCAAAGAACAGTTAAAGAGGCAGCCAGTGGCTTTCCCCTTCTCTCTTAAAGTTACTTTTGAGATGGGCCATTGATAGAGACAGATGAAGCCACAGGCTCTATTTTCAAGTCTGTAAATGCTACTTTTGGGAGGGCATCTCTTGTTAACTCCTCAGTGGTTCTGTCACCTTAGAACTCCTACAGGTCTCAGGGCCCTCTCCTTACCAACACAGAAAAGAATAAAATTATTATCCTATATACTTTATCCCAGGAATTCCCATTTTTAAAATCATTACTGTAACTCTGAGGAGAAAGACTTCACCTCCTGTTTCAGGCAACCTGTTAGAATGATGTGACGTTGCCCCCAGTTAGAGCACAAAGTCAACGAGTCTTTACTGATTCTGGCATTTGTTAGGAAATGGGAAGGGGGGTGAGGGGCAGTATTTACTACCAGGAATGACTAGAAGGTCTCTCTGAGAAGAACAGAGTTCACAAATGAGAACTGTTGGTATAGGTATTTTTGGAATTATTCTAGAAGAGCAACTGTCTGCCATAGCTTGAGTGTGTGTGTGAAACAAGATGCACACGGAATAGTGATGGGGGAAGTTCTTGGCCGTCTCCCTGGGAAACCTCCCCCTGGGAACCATCATACAACTGGCACCAGAATGACACCTGGACTGACCAAAAAAAACACTGAGTGGCATGTTTAGTCCTGTATGCTGCCCTCCTCTGCTAAGTTCTCTGTAGGCCATCCATGAACTCTCCACCCTCTTAATTTGATGCTTTTCACATTCCTAAAGAATGAGGTTCTCATCATGAAGTTGCCACAAGAGTTATTGGTTTTAGTAAGCTTTGATGTCAATTTTTCTTTCTAAAGACAGTTTTTGCTGCACATGGTATAACACTGTAACTGTGGTTTCTGAAATTCTGAAATAATAAGTGTTTTATCTTTAAGGACATTTTTTTGCTATTCTGTGGTGAAGTTGTCAACACCTTTTAATACATAAGAATTTCTCCTTCCCTCCCATATATAATTTCTTCCATATTTTCAGATAGTTACCTCATCTAAGCCAATTTGTTGTCACGTTTCACCCATACCATAGAGAGAAACCACGGTATAGATTTTAAGTGCTGACAGACAAAGAACTGTTAATTTGCCTATTCTGCAACCTGTACAGTTTTCGATTTCTTATATAGAACATAAATTTTCCCGATATTCATATTGATGCTTTATTAACTACTGATGTTCTGGGTTAAAAAAGAGGTGCGTTTTCTAAAGATGATTATTTCCTATTTGTACTTTCCTAGCACTTGCATCCTGTTCATGCTGAGCAATGACATAGCTTTAGCGCGGACACATCTGCAACTTAAGAAATCCCTTCCTCTGGCAGAAAAACCAAAGCAAAACACTGCTCAAGGATTCTGTTTAAGCTTGAGGCATTTTGCAGCTTTGTGCATCTCAGTTTCCTTTCCCTATGTACTTTTCAAATCTCATTGTGTGATTCACCAGGGGTGACTTCTAGTTCTCTACGTGACATCTCATCATCCTCCTCAGAACCAGAACTGTCACAACACTGTCTTCCCACCAGAGCTTGCACCCCATCCTCTATCATCTACCAAGGATAATGGCACCTCCGCCCACCCAGCTGGCCAAGGCCTGGACTTGAGAGTTACCTTGGTTACCACCCTTTCCCTCAGTGACCACATCTAATCAGTCATCAAGTCACATCAATTCATCTTTTTAAAAGTACAGGCTTTTCTTTTCTTCCTGGCATTCCCCACTGTTACAGCCTCACTTTAGGCCCTCAGCATTTCTTATAAAGATTTTATCAACAGCTTCCCTTTGTCTTATCTTATCCTAATGCTGGGAGGGATTGGGGGTGGGAGGAGAAGGGGACGACAGAGGATGAGATGGTTGGATGGCATCACCGACTCAATGGACATGGGTTTAAGCAGACTCCGGGAGTTGGTCATGGACAGTGAGGCCTGGCGTGCTGCAGTCCGTGGGGTTGCAAAGAGTCAGACATGACTGAGCAACCGAACTGAACTGAACTGATTCTAGTCTTGTCCCTCCAATTTATTCTCCATGAAATTGCCAAGGAGCCTTTGAAAGTGAAAGAAAGTGAAAGTGAAATCACTCAGTCGTGTCCGACTTGTTGCGACCCCGTGGACTGTAGCCTATCAGGCTCCTCCGTCCATGGGATTCTCCAGGCAAGAATACTAGAGTGGGTTGCCATTTCCTTCTCCAGGAGATCTTCCCAACCCAGGGATTGAACCTGGGTCTCCCACGTTGCCTGCAGATGCTTTACCATCTAAGCCACCAGGGAAGTCCAAGGAGCCTTTTCTACAATGCAAACCTTATTAAACCAACCTCTTGTTTACAAGCCTTCAATGGCCTGAGGGTTTCTGAGTAAAATCAAACTTCTTCACCTGCTGTACAAGAGGCTACATATCTTGCCACTTCCTCAATTCAAATTCAATGTCTGCAAATAAAATTCTAGCACTTTATATACTCTAGTGCTATCTGTCTACCAGTCTCTTTCCCACTCCCTACCCAAGCCACCAGAGACTAGACAGTAAAGCCCTGGAGACAAGGAATGTGTTTCACTGAAGAGCATTCCCTCAGTGCCCAGTTCACTGCCAGCTGCACAGCACTGTCCAACCAAAAGCTCACTGGATGAGAGGAGGAAGGAATAAATCGATGAAGTGTCAACGCTTTCCACCACCATGATCTCTGCCAAGTGTGCTAAGTCACTTCAGTCATGTTCAACTCTTTGCAATTCTATGGACTGTAGTCTGCCAGCCTCCTCTGTCCATGGATCCTCCAGGCAAGAATACTGGAGTGGGTTGCCATTTCCTTTTCCAGGGGATCTTCCTGATTCAGGGACCAAACCCGCATCTCTTACATCTCCTGCGTTGGCAGGTGAGTTCTTTACCACTAGTGCCACCTGGGAAGCCCTCTTCCAAGTGTACAATGCTGGATTAAATGTCCCTCAACAACTCAACATCTCCAATTTCTTATGCTCATCTCAGCTGTCATGTTAACACAAATCATAGGCTGACTTTCTTCATTGGATTCCACCTTGCCTCCATCTTTTCTTTATTCAGCCTCAGCCAGATTCCCTACAACTTTTCCTCCTACACATAAAGTGCACTAAATCGAACTCTAATCTTCTTAAAGAGTTAATGTGCCTCCCTAAATGACTAATTTACTACTAGAGAGTGACTTAGGCACTGGGGAGAATCTGGCTCATTATTTAATAGCCAATAAGGCCAGCTGTTTCATTTCAAGAAATTAATGGTCTTTAAAACCTTTCCATATCGTACCAACTGCTCTTCTCGATGGAAAGCCAAGTGACTTTTATTAGTAAGGTTGATAAAATCCAAACCCTGTTAGTTCTGCTCTAGCTTTCTTCTTAATACCAACAGAGTCTTCTGGGACATCTGGTTATTTTTGCTTTACTCACCCTGTTGATTCTTTGAGAGATTTTCTTTGCTGGATTTTCTTTGGTTGCTTCCTTAGAGACCACAAAAGGTGGTCCAACAGCTGCACTCTCTGGACTGATGGCTTGACCCCCAGCCTTCTTGACTTCTCAAGGAATGCCTTTCAACATTAAGCCTAATTTGGCTGAGACAGTGAGCAGCTTGTTACTTTCAGGTTAGCTCATTCCATTTTTAGCCACCTGAAATTACTCAATGTAAAAAAAAATCACATTCAGAGGATGTTTTATGTAACCATCTTTCTCTTACTAATATCCTACCATTATGCAAAAAGGTCAAGGGAAGGCTAGATGAGGCCACAAATCCATATTATGAGACAAAGATACAGCAGGCCTTAAATTTTTAGCCCACAATCAGTATTTTATTTGAGGACATTCAACTTTTAAGAATAAGAATGAATAAAACACATTTGCCATATGCCAGCAACTAATGCCTCTATTCTTTTCAAATATAAACTGTTGCCAGTGGCATATGAAAAACTATATCACAATATCCTATGTACATTAAATAGATTATTTAAATTATATACAGCCGGGGTTGCTATGGTTTAATGTTAATATTTTACTTTCTTTGGTTTTCCTGAAGTTTTATGCAGCTATAATTTATAGCGGGATCTACACAGTACTTTTTGTTCCAAAGAAGATTGCTGTCTGCTCATTCCCACGAGTCGCTTCCACTCCCTCTCTATTTTCTGGGGATGAGAACAGAATGTTATTTTTCAAAAGCTGGAAGATAGTAGAATGTGTAAATCCTTTTTAGGAAACACTGGTGAGCACATAAATGTGGCCTTGGAAACTTCAACAGGTTCTGTATTTCATGCTGCTGGTGAGTGTGAGCAGGGAGGGGAATGGGGACACAGAGCCAAGAGTTCAATGCCATTCAACCTGCTTTCTGGGATTTATATGCTGGGAAGGTTTTGTTCTTGCTAAAAGCAGACAAAAAATGCAGGGTCCAAAACAGAGATGTCTACACATATTGTACTATGTGAGGCTGAGAGGTAGACCAAAATAAGTCTTTTTGCTTGTTTGTTTTGTTTTTGCTAAAACTGTCATATCCACACTAATATTGAGGACACTTTTCAACACAGTAAGTTAGTATTTGGGTATTCTTTTTTTCATAAAATTTACAAATGAAGTATTCTCTCTGAAGGCATTAGTTAACATTTCATTGAAAGAAAAATGATAGCCAATGGAACCACAATGTGAGGATTTTCTTTAAGATGAGTTTACAGTAAATTCCTCAAACTTAGTGAGTATTAAACTTACTACATCACAGAACTCTCCTCCTTACCCCTTCCCTCAGAAATATGTACAGAATATCATTCATAAAAAGCTTGACATGTAATCTTAGGGAGTTTGAAGATGCCCTGAAGCCCAGTGGTAGGCAGCTACGATATGTCAGATCAGGACCCCATATGAAGAACCCCTCCTCTCACAGTTCCTCTGGGATCAGGCAGGTTGACACATATACTGTCTCAACACAAGTCTCCTTCCAGTAAAACTGTCAAAGAAATTAAATGAGAAACTTCCAATAATATCAATGCTGCCTTTGAGGAGCGCACATAGTTCTTATCAAGCAGATCTGAGGACCACAGGGTTGCAGGTTCCAGGAGGGTCCTATACCTGCCCATTCTTCAGAGGGTCATGGAGGCTGGCAGAGGGTCAGCAGAGGAGAACACATTTTACAAGGGGAAGTGCACCTTAAGAAAGAAGCCCATTTAGGTGATCCCAACTACCCCCACGACACTGAACACCTGGTATTGTACCACGTTAAAAGGGTCTTGGTCAGAATATGCTTCAGGACACATGTCCTGACACAGGGCTTAACTGCAGTGAAAGAAAGATATAAACTGACTGTTAATGCCTGTCGATAAACTGCACAGATATCTTCCATTGTGTTTGTACAAAGCCATTTAGCATGGGTGTCTAGACTGCCATGTATGTTTTTATGATAATAACAACATCATGGTTGAAATTACTTGAAACTATGTTATGAAAGTATATTACTGCTTAAAATGACACACATTCAAAACTTTCATTCAGTAGAATAAAATGAAAAATAAATCACAAAGAACTGGAAGAAAACATGGGCTAATGTTTGTATAGTCAAAGCTATGGTTTTTCCAGTAGTCATGTAGGATGTGAGAGTTGGATCATAAAGAAGGCTGAGCACTAAAGAATTGATGGTTTCAAACTGTGGTGCTGGAGAAGACTCCTGAGAATCCCCTGGACTGCAATGAGATCAAACCAGTCAGTCCTAAAGGAAATCAACCCTGGATACTCATTGGAAGAACTGGTGCTGAAGCTGAAGCTCCAGTACTTGGCCACCCAATGAGAAGAGCTGACTCATTGGAAAAGACCCTGATGCTGAGAAAGATTGAAGGCAGGAGGAGAAGGGGACAAAAGAGGATGAGATGCTTGGATGGCATCACCAACTCAATGGACATGAGTTTGAGGAAACTCTGTGAGATAGTGAAGGACAGGGAACCCTGGTAGCAACTCTTGGAGACAGTGAAGGACAGGGAAGCCTGGCATGCTGCAGTCCATGGGGTTGCAAAGAGCTGGACATGACTGAGTGACTGAAAAAATAATATTTATCTGATCTGATGATGGGAGACAATTTTTTACATATAAAAGCAAAGAATACATCATCAACCAAAGACTGAAGTTTTAACTTATAAAATTATAAGTTCATATTTACTATAAATATAAACTTAAATTTAAATAATGTTCAGTTCAGTTCAGTCACATAGTTGTGTCTGACTCTCTGTGACCCCATGGACTGCAGCACACCAGGCCTCCCTGTCCATCACCAACTCCTGGAGCTTACTCAGATTCATGTCCATTGACTTGGTGATGCCATCCAACTGCCTCATCTGCTGTCGTCCCCTTCTCCTCCTGCCTTCAATCTTTCCCAGCATCAGGGTCTTTTCCAATGAGTCAGTTCTTCACATCAGGTGGTCAAAGTATTGGAGTTTCAGCTTCAGCATGAGTCTTTACAATGAATATTCAGGACTGATTTCCTTTAGGATGAACTGGTTGGATCTCCTTGCAGTCTAAGGGACTCTCAAGAGTCTTCTCCAATACCACAGTTCAAAAGCATCAATCCTTCGGTGCTCAGTTTTCTTTAGAGTCCAACTCTCACATCCATACATGACATTAAATAATTTTAACATGTTTAAAAAATAATTTTAACATTAAATTTTAAAAATTTAAATATTAAATTATTTAACATTAAATAATTTTAACATGACAATTTTAATATGACATTAAATAATGTTAACATGTGACAAAGTGTTAATGTCTTTAATAGATGAAGAGTTCTAGTAGATCGAGAAGAAAAAGATAAACCTAGATAGAAATGATAGCAAGCAGATAAGCTACCAGACTTTAAAAATACACAAATTTCAATAAATATATGAGAAAAATTCAACTTCCCTAAGAGTAAGGCAATAACAAATTAAAACAGATGGTGATCATAATTCTTATTTTTGAATCTCTTAAATTGACACAGTTTAGAAAATATTTTGTATATAGTGTTGGTGAGGGTGTAAGCTGTCTGGAAGTATACATCAAGAACTTTAAAAATATTCACACTTTGACCTAGTAATACACACCAGGAATTTATCCTGAAGCCTGCTTAACTTATACATATATTTTATTCTCAGGAAGATGAACTTAAGTATCTTAATTGAACTGGATGTAACTGATCAGTTTTGTAGGCTTCACAACACAACACTGGTATCTTACCATAAAGTCTAAGGCTAAGGTAAGACCGTGGAGCTCAAGGGAGTGACATAACTAGGGCTATATGACTCGTCCCTGCATTTGACTAAGGTCTTGCTATTCTTAATTGGAGTAAAGGTGGTGTGTTGAAATCCACGCAGAACTTGACCTGGTATGTGTTTATAGCCATGATCATAAATAAAGTCACTGCAGACACTCAAACATTCATTAAAAAGCATCTTTGATTTAGGCACCTTACTACCAAATTTCCATTTTCCTGAGGCTTTCCATAATCCTGGGGGTATTCCCAGAGGTGCCGCTGTATTTTAGTGATGTTCTGAGCATGGGCTCGACAGAAAATGAACTTGTCAAAGACTTTACATCATTTTGATGAATTGCATATTTGAGTGAAGAGAAACCAGCAATGCATTCTTCTGGGGTTACGCTCTTGGGCTGCCCTGCCGATGCTATTATTCACTGTATTCCACATGAGATGCAACTAATTCACAGAACACTTCCTCCAAAAATAAAATGAAGGCATTGAGACAGTCTAGGGCTACTTAATAATTACATAATTTTTCTCTCATGAAAGGCAACCAGGACTGATCTGCTCTGACTCTGGAGACTGGACATGAGCTGGAACTGGGCTGCTGGGACCCACCCAGAGCTCCTCAGCACTGAGGGGCCATTGCAGGACTTCCTATAAGGAACTGTGCTTCGAGGCTTATGGCGTCCTCTTACCAGGGCCTGGGACCTGCTGGGGAACTGGTTTCTTTAGCAGCAACCCTCAGCCAATGACAAACAGGACTTGAAAGATAAATACCGCAGCATCCTTGCCTCTCACAAGGACAGGACAAGGTGTGAGTGCATTTGTACTGTTTCCAGTGGTCCTAGAAGAACTGATTCCTGTCTGCTGCCCCCAGCAGGACCCTGCTTATTAAGCTGGTACCCTGTTCTTGGTAATAGCTTTCTTCCCTTCCCTTCCTCACTCCCCTTCAAGGGCTTCGTGGGGTTGCTTCACAGATAAAATTACTTGCTCCAAAATCTTTGTCTCTGGGTCTTCAAACCCAGTCTAAGGCTCCAGAATGAGCACAGTTTTTACTTTTGAGTCTGTACTAGGATTAGCACTTCCACTGTCCCTTGTTACTGCTGCTGTTGCAATTGAGACAACAGTATGAAGAACTTCCTATTTGTTTTTCCAGATCTACAAATTATTCATGTTTTGCCCCATTTACCTTGTCATTTTTCCTGTTTTCTTTCATTCTGTTTCCTTCCCCATCCATCCCCTCTCATGGGCTCCCCATGTATGCATACATAACATATATACATGTTATTATACGTATCTACAAAGAAGGAAATGGCAACCCACTCCAGTGTTCTTGCCTGGAGAATCCCGTGGACAGAGGCGTTTGGCGGGCTGCAGTCCTCGGGGTCACAAAAAGTCAGACACGACTGAGCAACTAAGCACATATGGATCTACATATTATTATTTCCTGAACCATCTGAGAGTGAATTGGAGACTTGTGCCTTTTCACCCCTAGGTGTTTCAGTCATATTTCTGAAGAACAAGGGTATTCTATTTTATAAGCACAGCACAGTTACCAACATGATTTCCACTGTTCCTTCTTCCCTTCATGGTTAAGCTTTTTGGGGTCAGAGCTATGCTTAGTCACAGAATGCCAGATGGCATTAAGTCACCAATTCTTCCCACTTGAGAACAATATCATTTCCAGAATTAACGTCCACAGACAGTGATAGATAAGCCTCCACTGTCCACAGAAGCAGTGAACACAGTCACCACCAAAGAGCCCAGGCCCTAGCAATCTGTCCGGCCCCCCTTCTTCTGTTTGTACTTTATGAGAAGACGACTCTGTGCTTTATTATGTCATCACTGCTGATACGCTCTGGGGTTCTCTGTTCAGTGCTGATGAACACATGTTGGTCTGGCCTCCTGGTTGAGTCACTGTACTCAGTGCTCAGCCATCTGAGCTCAGCCATCTCTACATTTCAGGGTCTCCTGCTGGAAGTCTGAAAGGCACCTCAGATCTAGCATATCCCAGCTCATATTCATGATCTTCCCCTCAAACTAGTCCTCTCCTAGCCTTTCCCCTCTGGGGGAAGGGTGCCACCACCCACACCATTTTGTGTGGATTTGCTTTTGACACCTGGTATTACTCCCCTCGCCCCACACCTCCATGTGCAACCCATTATTAGGCGCTGTCAGTTCTTCCCACCATCTTCTCCTGTCTCCACCAGCATCACCACCACCATCTCTTGCTGAACTACATAGCAAAGACCTTTGACCTGGTTTGCCTTTGCTCCAGCCTCCCCTTAATCTCTTCTGGACAGACGTGAAATGCAAGTTTGATCACATCATTCTCCTGCTAAAACTCACAAATGCTTTCTCATTAGTATTTGAATAAATCTGAACATTCTTAACCACTGGTGGTCTGACTTCTACTTTCTTCTCCTGCAGTCTTTGTTCCAGCCAAGCTGCCCTCTTTCAGTCTCTCTGTTCACCATGTTCCCTCCTACCAAGGCCTCTGCACGTGTTGTTCATCTGTCTGGAATATTTCTTATTTCTTCTAATTTCTTCAGATCATAGCTCCAAGCTCACTCCCTCCCTTGATTTGGTCCAATTTCTCATTATATTTTTTTGAATGACTTGTCTCTCCTTTATCTTAATGGGCAGAGTTTCAATTTTATGATTTCTCTGTGATTGTATAATTACCCCTCCAGTGGATTACAAGCTCTGTGGTCTAGGGCCTTGTCCTTCAATGCTTATATTCAATGCCTACAGAGTATACTGAACTTGGTAGCCAGTAAATAGTTGTCGAATGAAGGAATAAGGAAGGGGAGACAGCTTTCTTAGCTCATCTGTTTAGGCTAATACAGTTGCACAGCTAGCTCTGAACAATTCATAAATGATCTCTGTTTTTAAAAAAAGAGATATAAAAAGAGTCACCAGAAAAAGGATGAATTATGGAATTCAAATTGTTGACAAGGTGGAAATTTAAGTGACTCGCCTATAATCAACCCACAGAAGGCAGTCATCACGTTATCTTGGCCATGTTACATGTAGCACATCCGGAAATTACTCGTATAAAACATTGGCTTGAAGCTCTGTCTTATACGGGACCTGATTTCGAGGCTGGAAAAAACTGTGAAAGGGTGTTGCACAGTCCAGACAACGTAGCATAAATTGTCAAAGGCACCAACATATAAGTGGAAAGTGACCAACCATAAACTCCAATCCCGATTTTGTAAGACTGTTTCCAGAAAACTTCACTGTGGCAAACTCCTTCTCAAAACAGCTCAGCATGCTTATTTTCCATCTTAAACCTCTTCTGTGACAATTACAGCTCTTTCCAGCACCTTGCAAAACCTTGCAAAACCCAGGCTGTCAGGCACTCTCATTTCTGGAAATGGGTCTGCGTTTGCCTCAGATACATGCAAGCAATTAGTGGGCAGAAACATTATCTGAGCAGTCACCACCCTGTCTTAATTTCCAAGCAATGGTCAAGTTTAAAGGCTCTTAATGATGCCCTAGAACATATTGTTGGTGGCGAGTAGCCAATGAGAATTGCCAGGTTCCCACCTATTTAACGTGATTCCATCTTCAACCATAAGCGTCAGTTTTGCTGACTGTCAAGTTGTACAACCTTCTATTGGGATGAGCCCCAACCACTTCAATCTAGGCTTAATTAAAGACTTGGAATATAAGCAAGAACACATACTGGATGCTTCTCTTTTTGTACCAGCCCTTCCCACATTTGTACCACAAATGTTTGCCTTTGCTAGAAATAATGGAGCTGGACCAAGGTGTTTCCTGGCATAGTGACTGAGGTCATGGGGCCCGTGTCACATAAAATCCAGGGCACAGATGGGCTCATGTGGCACCTCCACAGTAATCGACTGCCAAAGCTTTCTTCTCTGGACTTGAAGCAGTAAAGTCGATAGCAGCCTTCCCTCTATGGTTATCTGGCATTTCCACCTCATCATGTCCCCTGAGGATCTGTCGGAACTCTACTGGAAAAGAAGCAATGATACTTTCCTGGCTATGAAAATTGCTGAAGTAGAACCAACCAGTGTCTTTTTGAAATCCTACCATGACAAAGAGGCAGTCTTTAAAAAACAGCACCGTTTAAAAGATATTTCAGCTGGGAGGATAGGGGAATTTATATATTCTAAGGGGAGTTCTGTGGCTCATGGATGCTGCTCCTAGTAATTTTGAAGCCCATTAGCAGTTTGTTCATTTTAATGTCCCAGAGTTATACACTGACATTATTTAGGATGGGGTCAGCTCAGCAAGAGCCACCTTAGTAAAGGATGGTCATTGAATGCATCTCTCCAGCCTGCTCACAGCCAGCCTAGCTCGACAACTTGCCTTGGAGAGACCCTATAGGTTTCAGAAGTAGAAAGAGGTGAATTGAATCCAACATCTGCCACATATTCTGTATGCCACTTTGACCATACTACTTTGTGTCACTGAGACTCAGTTTCTTCATCCATCAAATAGGGATAAGATTTTATTTCAGGATTGTTATAGGAAATAAATGAAGTCAAACAGTTAAAGTGCCCACTAGAATTCTTAGAGCATAATAAATACTGCAGATATATAGGTTGCACCCCACACCACCACACAAGTGATTCTGTGAAAGAGCAGTGCAAAGTGCAGTCTGGAGTCTGGGGATGTGATCCACACACTTGGAGTTTGTAGGTGTTCTGCATACACAGCTCTAGGCTGAGTTATTTGCATCCTTATTTGTGTTCCAAATAGAAACAGAATGGTTATTCATGTGTGGCCATATTATTTTTACTTAGAGAAAACTTATCATAGCTATATAAGAATAAAAAATGATATACTTCAAAAATACTTTCTTTTCTTTCATAAATTCCCTGACTAAACAACAATTGTATTATTATTATTATTTTTACTGCTGAGGGTTTCAACACTTTTCAGTGTTGAAAAGACAATGAACATGGATGCATTTTTAATGTCATCTAAGTTATCTTCCTTCCCAGGAACTTATGTTACTCATGAAAAAAGCTGAGGTATTCCAACCTCTCCCTAACTTGTCAGTGTTAGTGGTATGCTAAAGCAAAGTAATCAAGTGACCATCCCCAAGAAAAAGAAATGCAAAAAAGCAAAATGGTTGTCTGAGGAGGCCTTACAAATAACTGAGAAAAGAAAAGACATGAAAGGCAAAGGAGAAAAGGGAAGATATATCCATTTGAATGCAGTGTTCCAAAGAATGGCAAGGAGAGATAAGAAAGCCTTTCTCAGTGATCAATGCAAAGAAATAGAGGAAAACAATAGACTGGGAAAGACTATAGATCTCTTCAAGAAAATTAGAGATACCAAGGGAATGTTTCACGCAAAGAAGGGCACAATAAAGGACAGAAATGTCCTAACAGAAACAGAAGATATGACGAAGAGGTGGCAAGAACACACAGAAGAACTATATAAAAAAGATCTGTACGACCCAGATAACCATGATGGTGTGATTACTCACCTAGAGCCAGACATACTGGAATGTGAAGTCAAGTGGGCCTTAGGAAGCATCACTATGAACAAAGCTAGTGGAGGTGACAGAATTCCAGTTGAGCTATTTCAAATCCTAAAAGATGATGTTGTGAAAGTGCTGCACTCAATATGCCAGCAAATTTGGAACACTCAGCAGTGGGCACAGCAATGGAAAAGGTCAGTTTTCATTCCAATCCCAAAGAAAGGCAATGCCAAAGAATGCTCAAACTACTGGATAATTGCACTCATCTCACATGCTAGTAAAGTAATATTCAAAATTCTCCAAGTCAGGCTTCAGCAATATGTGAACCGTGAACTTCCAGATGTTCAAGGTGGATTTAGAAAAGGCAGAGGAACCAGAGATCAAATTGCCAACATCCGTTGGATCATCAAAAAAGCGAGACAGTTCCAGAAAAACATCTACTTCTGCTTTACTCACTATGCCAAAGCCATTGACTATGTGGATCACAAAATATCGTGGAAAATTCTTTAAGAAATGGGAATACCAGACCACCTGACCTGACTCTTGAGAAATCTGTATGCAGGTCAAGAAGCAACAGTTAAAACTGGACATGGAACAACAGACTGGTTCCAAATTGGGAAAGGTGTATGTCAAGGCTGTATGTCACCCTGTTTATTTAACTTATATGCAGAGTTGCTGCTGCTGCTGAGTCACTTCAGTTGTATCCGACTCTGTGTGACCCCATAGACGGAAGCCCACCAGGCTCCCCCGTCCCTGGGATTCTCCAGGCAAGAACACTGGAGTGGGTTGCCATTTCCTTCTCCAATGTGTGAAAGTGAAAAGTGAAAGTGAAGTCGCTCAGTCGTGTCCGACCCTTAGCGACCCCCCGGACTGCAGCCTACCAGGCTCCTCCATCCATGGGATTTTCTAGGCAAGAGTACTAGAGTGGCTTGCCATTGCCTTCTCCATATGCAGAGTACATCATGTGAAATGTTGGGCTGGATGAAGCGCAAGCTGGAATCAAGATTGCTGGGAGAAATATCAATAACCTCAGATATGCAGATGACATCACCCTTATGGCAGAAAGTGAAGAAGAACTAAAGAGCCTCTTGATGAAAGTGAAAGAGGACAGTGAAAAAGTTGACTTAAAGCTCAACATTCAGAAAACAAAGATCATGGCATCCGGTCCCATCACTTCATGACAAATAGATGGAGAAACAGCGGAAACAGTGGCAGGCTTTATTTTTTTGGACTCCAAAATCACTGCAGATACTGATTGCAGCCATGAAATTAAAAGACGCTTACTCCTTGGAAGGAAAGTTATGACCAACCTAGACAGCATATTTGGAGCAGGAAATGGCAACCCACTGCAGTGTTCTTGCCTGGAGAATCCCAGGGACGGGGGAGCCTGGTGGGCTGCTGTCTATGGGGTCGCACAGAGTTGGACATGACTGAAGCGACTTAGCAGTAGCAGACAGCATATTAAAAAGCAGATACATTACTTTGCCGACAAAGGTCCATCTAGTCAAGGCTATGGTTTTTCCAGCAGTCATGTATGGATGTGAGAGTTGGACTATAAAGAAAGCTGAGTGCTGAAGAATTGATGTTTTTGAAATGTGGTGTTAGAGAAGCCTCCTGAGAGTCCCTTGGACTGTAAGGAGATCCAACCAGTGAATCCTAAAGGAGATCAGTCCTGGGTGTTCATTGGAAGGACTGATGTTGAAGCTAAAACTCCAATACTTTGGCTACCTGGTATGAAGAGCTGACTCATTTGAAAAGACCCTGATGCTGGGAAAGATTGAGGGCAGGAGGAGAAGGGGATTACAGAGGATGAGATGGTTGGATGGCATCACCGACTCAATGGACATGAGTTTGAGTGGAATCTGGGTGTCGGTGATGGACAGGGAGGCCTTTGTGCTGCAGTCCTGGGGTCACAGAGAGTCAGACACAACTGAGCGACTGAACTGAACTGAACTGAAAAATAAAAAGTGCTGGAGAGGGTGTGGTGGTGAACCAAAGTAAACTGGTGCAGCTATCATGAAAATAACATGGAGGTTCCTCAGAAAACTAAAAATATAATAGAATTACCATATGATCCTTCTCCTGGACATAAATACGGACAAAACTACCATTCAAAAAATATATGTACCCCAATGTTTATAGCAGCACTATTCACAATAGCCAAGACATGGAAATAACCTAAATATCCATCAATTGATGAATGTATAAAGAAGATGTGATACATAAACACAATGGAATACTACTCAGTGCTAAAAAAGAATGCAGTATAGCTATTTGCAGCAACATGAAGTCAACTAGCGACTATTATGCTAAGTGAAGTTAAGTCAAGCAGAGACAGACAAATTTTATATGATATCACTTATATATGTTATCTAAAATATGACACAAATGAATCTGTCTATGAAACAAAAACAGACTCATAGACATAGAGAACAGACTTGAGGTTGCTAAGGGGGAGGGTGGGTGGGGGAAGGATGTACTGAGAATTAGGGATTAGTAGATGCAAACTACTACAAATAGAATGATAAACAACAAGATCCTACTGTTAGCACAGGGAACTATATTCAATATCCTGGGATAAACCACAGTGGAAAAGAATACAAAAAAAGGATGTAGATATGTGTATAAGTGAGTCACTTTGCTATACAGCAGGAATTAACACAACATAGTAAATCAACTATACTTCAATAAAAAAGATTCATTTAAAATGACTCTGGGGATATCAGTACTGTAATGGGCCCTAACGTGTTTTAAATCACTAATATTCTAACTAAATTCATAATGGAGGCCTTGGACTGAATAATTAATATCAAATATCCCAACTGGCATCAAGGATATATTGGCTATGAGGAAATGATAAAAAGTTTGATTAAAATGGACTTTTATTTGAGGAATGAAGTGACACAAAAATGATATGGCAGCAGCATTAACCCCCTGATCTCAGCGGCTTGGCATCTTTAAGATGGTATTACACACTAGGGCTTTTTGCATTTTTCAGGAAGTTTGAGTTGACAATGGAGACATCTTAATCTCACAAAGAACTAAATTGCTGCTAATTCATCATTTTGTTCCCTGCATTAAGAGTGAGGTGGTGTCAGAGGGGCCAGTCAAATAAGCAGCTGACTCTATGGGGTAGGGGAAATAGAGACAAGATTTTCAGGGACTGAGGAGAGAAAATGAGAAAGTTGAATCTGGTGGGGTAAAAGAGCTTCATTGATTTTTCAAAAGCATTAAACTCTGTCACATGCAGATGTAGAAAACACACTGGAGACAAGTTCCTCAGCCCCTGTTAGCATTCCTACAAAGTCAGAGCCTTAGTCACAACCTGGGGTGCTGAGAGGTAACTTTTCACTGCAAGAATGGGCTATTCAGGTAAAGTTGTGTCACCAGAAAGGTGACAGGGAGACTGGCCATGATTCCTTGGATCTAGGTGAAGGACAAAGGGCTCTGTCTAGAGACTTGTAAAGAGGAAGTATTTGGAGCTGAGATGGCCTCAAACCCCAGGTGAACATCTGACTGGCTGCCAGGGCTGCGGCGAGCAGGACATATATTCTCATAAAGCATCCTATTTGACAAACTGGCCTTGTGGCAGAGAGAAGTACTCAATTAGGCAGTGTGGAGACTTTGTCAGCTTATACAGATCCAGGTGGCCAAACCTCCACCTGCACTGGACACGCGCTCCCACACATACACACCTAATGTGCTGTGGCTCAGGTTCTCACTGAACTCATTTAATCCCCATCAGCCTCAGCAAAGACCAGGACTGGGGCACTGGTGGAGGTCTGCAGAACTCAAGGGTCACTGCCATTTGCTTAGCAAGGGCCAGAAAGTGAGGCAAGGTTGGCAAAGGAAGATTCAATAGCTGTGAACAGAGCGGAGGCTAACTGGAGATGAGAACGAGTGAAGTCAGAGTGTCTTTAAGCAGTGAGGTAAATGTCTCTGCGGATATTATAACTCAGTGGGTGCTGTGCATGTTGCAGGCTTCAAAGTCGGCCGTGCACTTGTGATTGAAATCTTCCTGGGGCTGGGCAAAGGCGGATGCAAGTGAGAAAGCTGAAACCCACCAAGTAAACCAACTGACATCTTAAAGTGTAAGTCTGCTGTTACGATGTTCTTCTAGTCTGGACACAATCCTATCCAGCACCGACTTAGAAGGCGGGTTTATTTTGGGTTCCAAAGAAGCACGCATAAGGTGTTTGCTCCTTCTAGAGTTGCTCTTTCTACCTCAAATCAGTTCTAGCGTGTAACTTCTGATGCTAAACTCAAGCTGTTTGAACTGTTCAGAGAGAATTTTTTCCCCCTTAAGTAACCCATGTAATACGGGTGAGAGCACCATCAGGACTGAAGCCAGATCCGGCCTGAGCAGGTCTTTGTCCCACATCAGTTCCGGAAAGGGAGACTCTCTCCTCGGGAGCGCTCATGAAGCTTTGCATCAGAAAATTTATCATCATCTCTTTTCTTCTGGGTAGACATTATTCTTAATCTTAAAAGAACCAAAGTACCAATTTGCAGACACTGCTTTTTTCAACTCTCAGGAGTGTTCTAACAAAACAGGATTCCCCTCTTGGTGGGCAAAGTCTATTGCTTAATGTTCATCTAGCAATTACGCATTAAACTGTTCATATTTCAGAGGAAGGACCCCAGGGAACGGGAAAAGAATTGATTTTATGACAGCATTGCAGAGACGGTTGAAAGGCATTACCTAACTGTTCTATTAGTAATGTTCTGTGTCATATGCAAAGATGAATAAGATACGGTCCCTGTCCTCGGGCTCTTACACTTTAGTGAGAATGACAAGCAGGTGAGTAAATAACACAGGGTGTGGAAAAATCACAGAGTTTGGGTCTGACTCTGGCGTGAATGATCGAAGCCCCCTAGATGTTAAATGTACAAACTCGCAGTCAAGGCTGCTCAGATTCAAATCTCAGTTCTGCTGCTTCTAACTGTTGAACCTGGGCAATTTCACTGAATCTCTCTCTGCCTGTGTCCTTGCTTATGAAATGAAGATAATAATAGGGATGCGATTGAGTCACAGGATTGCCGTGCACATTAAATCAGTCAGTGGATACAAAGCATTCAGAACAGGGCCTGGTACATAGTAAGTGCTCAGCAGTGGGTAACTATTTGGACTTCTTGCTTTCTACTGACTCGAGGGAAAAGGGACATCCTCACAGAAAAATCAATACTTTTACTGGAAAATAGTGCTCTGAAATAAATGGTAAAAAAAAATCTTGGGAGGAATTCTTTCCTGAAACTTAGTTATATAAAAACAAAATCTCATCTGTGTACTGGTATAATCAAAACCCACTGTATACATGGTCCTATGTTAGGTCCTGTTGATAGGTGCAAAAATGATGGGTATAGAACAATATCCTTTGTTTCAAGGAATTTATAATCTAATAGTGGTGGAAAGGGTCAGCAAAGAATCAAAATCTAGTCTAAGATGTTTTCAGTGGCACCGGTAAAGTGGTAAACCAATGTTATGGAAGTTAAAAGGAGGAAGAGCTAAAGAAAGATGGCAGAGGGCTTGGGTTTTGGCATGGGGGCTTTGAGGTATTAGAGGCTTCTCAGTGGCTCAGCAGCAAAGAATCTGCCTGCTATGCAGGAGATGCTGGTTCGATCCCTGGGTTGGGAAGATCTCCCTGGAGGAGGGCACGGCAACTCTCTCCATTATTCTTGACTAGAGAATCCCATGGACAGAAGAGCCTGGCTGGCTGCAGTCCATAGGGTTGCAAAGAGTCAGGCACGACTGAAGCGACTGAACACACATGCATGCACTTTGAGGTATCTTGGGGATAGAAGGATGGGTACTTAAGCAGGCAGTGAGATAAGAAGATTAGCCAGGTTCATTTTGGATTCATCATCATAGTGATGAGAACTGAATCTATAAGAATGGTGGAGGGACTTCGCTAGTGGTCCAGTGGTAAAGAATCTACCTGCCAATGCAGGGGACAGGGGTTTGACCCCTGGTCCAGGAAGATTCCACATGCCGTGGGGTAACTAAGCCCGTGTGCCACAACTGTTGAGCCTGCACGTCCTTGAGCTGTGCTCTGGAGCAAGAGAAGCCACCAGAATGAGAAGCCTGTGCACCGCAAGAGTAGGCACTGCTCGCTGCAACTAGAGGAAGCCTGTACACAGCGACAAAGACCCAGTGTGGCCAAAATAAGAAGTAAATAAAATTCAAAAATTAAAGTTTAAGAAAAAGAGAATGGAGGAGGCAGCTCAGAGAGACTCTATATAGAAAACAGGGCTAGAGAGAATAAATATATGTATAACAGAATCACTTTGCTGTACTCCTGAAACTAACACAATATTATACACTACACTCCAGTATTAAAAAAAAGGAAAAGAACAGGAGGCACAGTCAGCTGGGAGCATCAGTGGCATGGTCAGAAGCCTGGGGCAAGAGGTGAGAGTTCAGAGGCTGGTATGGAAAGAGAGCCAATTGTTTTCCAAAAAAGTCGCAAAATGAGAATTTGAGGAGGGAGAAGGGTTGAGGGAAGATCTCCGTTTTCTCTGATGGAATAAAATCAAGTTCATGGGGTCGGCCTGCCACCTGAGCCAGGCTCAGCTACGAGTCCTGACAGCTGGAGGCTTGGTCAGCGTGTCAGGTCCTGAGCCGACACGAGTATCTCTCATATCCCAGGATGTCCCCCCACCGGTCAATAGCGGGCCCCTCCCTTACCATATCTGTCCTGTGACAAGAGCATTGTGTCCAGCCTTGCTGGTTAATTCACAATGGTGGGTCTCTACCACGCAGGAGACCCTGGGTCTGAATCTAAGCCTTGTTGGCCAGGGGCCGTGGCCTCTTACCTAGACCTGAGTTAGCTCCCATGTCCCTGATGTGAGCTCCCTAACTATAAGAACGGCTGTCTCCCAGCAGGCCACCTTAGTTTGTAATGTCCCCTTCATGATCATCTGGATTTCGGGTCTTTCTCTAAGAGCTGGCTGGCCCCTCAGCCTCAGTTATGTCCCCAGCATATCTCCCTGAGCCATTGGCTCTCCTTTTCTGCCTGCTGGGGAACTCCCAGCGAACTGTGCAGCTGAGCCTCTGCATTCACAGTTGTAAGCACAGGGAGGAAAGCCACTGCCAAGGGCTTAATGATATAGCCGAGAGAGGGGTAGTTGATGATGTAGGGTCCCTGAGAAGTCAGTGAGAATGAGCTCTGTTATATACAGGTCTGACTCATTAAAAAAGGGAACACATCATTCCCAGAGAGAAAATTAAAAAGATCTAACAATATTAAAAAAAAATCCTTAAAATACGTCAGCTAGCTTCTTCACTAAGGGTTTTGCTTGAATCACTGAATTTAATACTCATATAAGTGTTATACAGAGTCCGTAATATCATCCCCAATTTGCAGATTAAAAAACTGAGCCTGAACCAGTTGCATCCTTGCCCAAGATCCCACAGGTGAGAAGTGATGGATGGGGCTATAATTATGGCCTGACTCCAAGTCCATGCCTTCACATCTCCCCTTGGGAAGTGTGCATTGGTGAAGACAGAGCGAGTCTGACCTGCAGGGAGCTGAAGCTGAGGAACTAAGGTTGAATGTCTCAGGTTGTGAAGAAAAGGAAGTGAGATCATCTCTGGAGACTGGGCCTGGGGGGCTTAGTCATCTTTGCAGAACTTAACGGGAGCAGAAAAGGGTTGGAATGGCCACTGTGGGACAGTCAAGGGAGTTGACAGCACGACTAAAAGGAATTCTGGACAGCAGCAGGGGCCCAGCTGGGGCTGGATAATGTGACTTTTGTAGTGGAACCAATGAACGCTTTTCCGAGTTTCTCCAGCAACCTTTCATCGCCCTTGCATGCAGGACCACAGAAGAGATAGTGAGCCTTTTCGCTCCCTCCTCAGGACTCAACACTTGATTACAAGCCCGGAAGAGCAACATTGTGTGATGATGCACTGAGCCATCTGCAGAGAAGGGATAATGGGGTCCCGTGGGGGTCGGGGATGGGCCAGGTGGGAATGATGGAGGCTGGAGATGGGAGAGGAAAGAGTTTACTGCTGAACGGCCGGACCAGGAGGAGGTCTGTAAAATCAGAATGGGGCCTGGGAGAATTGAAAGAGGCTGGGAGGCTGAAGTGAAAAAGAAGCTGTTTGCAAAAATACATACATTGTTGTTCACACATTATAGCAGCCCAGGAAACAGCCACTTCCCTGCTCACCCAGGGTGAGTAATAATTTGTGTCAGGCAAGAATAGGGGGAGGCTGATTTCCCTCTGTTTACTACCAAAGAAAAGTGGGGGCCGGATGGCCTGGGTAAAACGTTGGCCTTGGGAAAAGCCTGGTGCTCCCTAACGAGGTTGTATTACAACCACGCTCTGCTTCCCAAAACAGCACCCTCAGGAGAAAAGAAATAAAGTCATTTTTCTTCAGAGGTAAAAGATTTAACATTGCTTAACAATAACACTTAACATCGCTTAGCCCTTAGCCTTAGGCAACCCCATAACTACCAAGTGCTGGGAATTGTCTTTTTTCCTGAGCAGGCTAGGGCTCTGGCGTTATTTTGTCAAGTGTCATTGAGCCTGGCAGCAGGCTGTATGGGCTTCTTTAAAATGACAGAGTTCCATGAAAACATAGCAGGGTGCCCCTTGACTAGGGCTTCTCACCAACTCCATGCACTGGGGGGCATTTTCTGTGTTGATGGCTCCAAATCTGATATATAAATCAACACTATTAAGTTTATCTTAAAACTCCTGTGATGTTCTCCACAAACAGCACAGGAGCCAAATTAGTCAGCAGTATGTTAAGTCCCCAATAAGGTTGGCCACTAATTTCTTATAAGTAGAATTATTCCTATTTTTAATTAAAAATTTAGCTCCATAAATATTTTAAAGCTCCCCACCTCTGTGACTAAGAGGGGATCCGGTGCCTACAGAGATGTGGTCCCCTCACTCCCCTAACAAAGGAGCAGTGGAGCTGGTGAGATTCAATTGAACGGACAGTAAAATTTCTAGGGGCAGGTTGTGGGGCGGTGGGGGATAAGAAAACCAGGGTAAATGTCACAGGCACACAGAAGCCGGTAGTCTGTCTCCTGCCTTAGGCATTTGCATCTTGGGTAAATATGGATCCCCCTCGATGGATTGGAGCACACGGGTGGGGATTCTCTGCATCTCCCCCTTAGATGTTGAGATGGAAACTCAAGTTTGAGCCCCTGCATTAAAAAAAACCAGAGCCAGGGACAGCTCACGCACTTGATCTGAGCCTTATTTATTCTCCATCATGACTCCTTCTGACCAGGAATCTGAAAAGGTACGTCAGCACCTGTAACCCATCACTTTTGCCACTGTGTTACGTGTGTGAGTGGACTGTTTGTCAAAACTGTTTTCGGTCTAAGATGTTTCGCTTTGGGCTAGTTATATTCTTAAGGCTGGCAGGATTTTGTCAATCCATATATTGTGACGGCAGCCCCCAGAGTCACAAACAGCATCAGTGTACTGCCTCTGTCAGAAAACTCCCTCCACGATATTTAATCCTAAAACAGACATGTTTAGAGTCAGCCATGATTGTGCATTTCAGGGCTTATTAGTAAACATAAATAGGAGTTGGAAATTCAGAGGACTTATTGTTCATTATTATTTATCTAAGCATTGGTTGCACTCTCACAAAAAGTGGATCTGCTACCTCCTGTCCTAGACAGTGGGTCCTGAGGATGAACTGGCCAGTGTTTCCAGTCTCCAGATTTTCAGGGCCTTATACATAGATGATCAACAGATACTTGAGGAAGGAATGAATGAGTGAAATTTACAGAATTTCTGTACTTATAAATGCTATTTCTGTGCTTTTGATTTGTACCCAAAAAAAAAAAATCCATTTCCGCAGTCTGAGTACAAGTTGGCCAGGAAAGACATTAAACTGTTTCCAGTTTTCCTTTTTCTTCCTTTTCTAAGAAACAGTACTTTCCATCTGCCTTAACCACAATTTCCACACACTTCAATATTGAAAGCCAGAAATTTTATATTTAAAATGAGTTTTGGAGACTACTTCTATTTTTTAAAGTGAAAACAAAATACTAGGCCAGGGGGAAAAATCAGAAGAGGAAAGAAATAGAGGATGAGAAAAATAACTATGAGACAACATATAAAAAGAGAAATCAGGGAGACAAAATATAGTTGTACAGAAGCTTTTAAAATATTGTACTTTGGGTATCCTGCTCAATCAGTGTTCAAAATTGTTTCTCTGCTAGATTTGAGATTTTATTACTTTTGAAAATCAACATACTATTTATAAGAGCAGATGGTCACTTACGCTATGCTTGTTGTAATATTCAGGATGTTATTCTTGTCAATTCACACACAGAAATATAGTCAACACGCAACTCAAAACGGTAACCCAGCTGTGAGCTAGGACTTTAACAATTCAGTTTGATAATGGAAAAGCTTTCCTTAGGGTCCACCTGCACCCCTCTTTTTAAAAGGGGGCATTCCGTAATATTTTAGTTTTCTGGCTGGCATTAACATTTCTTTTTTTTTGTTTTTCAAACTCACACATTCTCACACTCAACTCACTTCACTCCCGCGGTCACTGAAGTCTATGTCAACCTAGAAAGACTTCTCCTTTGTCACGTATCACTGGTTGCAGACTAAAATTATTCTTTGTCTCTCGGATAAGAGGACAAACCTTTGAGAATGGTGTCTCATTTTCAGGGTGTCTAGTTATAGCATAAGTGGCTTTTGTTAGGCCAGAATCGCCAAGTGAACTTTCCCACCCAGATGTCTCTTCCCCTCAATGGGTCAGTGCCTCTCAGCAATATTTGCCTTTTGCCCAGAGAACTCATCCAGGCTCTAACTCAAGTGAAAAACACCTTCCCAGATTCACATTCCTCTCCTGCTTTTTAGCACCCACAGGAAGCTCCAAGGTTAAAGCTGGCATGCCCTTCCTCATGGGTAATTCCTAGGACACAGGATTTACTATTTTATTGTCTCTAAGCTGGGTGCAGGCTGTTCAATACCATTTTTATAGCAATGGCTTAGGATTTCCATTCAGAATCCAACATTCTTGCTGACATGTTCAATTGCAATGATATACTATTTTCTTCCTTTAAAAAATAACCCACAAGTGTTTCAATTATTAGCACAGTTGTGAGGATGGCACGAGGGTTGTGGCAGGCGGTGGTAAGGCAAAATTATAACATATTCCTTATTTCAAAGCCAGATTTCTATTTCATGGAGATTTTTCTAAAGACTTTATGTGCGGGTGAGAAGGTGAGTGGAGACCCCTTGGTGATGTACCTGGGTAAGGAGGCGTACTGTCGCTCCATCCCCTCAAAGCGGAGGTTGTGTGCGTTCCCATCTGGACCCTTTCCAGACACCTGTGGAGAGAAAAGTAATTAGAGATGAAGATCCATTATGCACCCTGGTTACTGACAATGCATCTCAAAATTATAATCAGTGCACAAATGCTGCTGCTGCCTGCCAAAAATCAACGATGGAAAAGCAAGCAAGAACGCAGTTTCGTTATAGGAATTGATGATCAAGCCACAAACATGGCATTTAACAACAAAGTCACTTCTTCCAAAAGAGGGTCATTGTCAAAATGACTCCTCCTTGTCACCATGCCAGGGGTATTCTGTAGGTTTTTATGACCGCTTTTATTTCCTTTTAAAATAGGCTTTAGTTTTCAGAGCAGCTTTAGACTTCCAGGAAAATTGAGAAGATAGCACAGAGAGTTCTCACACATCTGAAACTCAACTTCTCTATGACTAACATCTCATATTCACATGGTACATTTCTTACAATTTGTAAATCAATAGTCATACTGTATTGATAATTAAAGTCCATAGTTTATTCAGGTTTTACCTAATTTTTTTTCTTTGTTCAGGATCCCATTCTGGACACCATATTACACAGAGTTATCATGTCTCCGTAGGCTTCTCTTGGCTGGGACAAGAATGTATATTTAAAAGGACATTTTCATGAAACCTTTCTCTACTGCCTGGGACTGGCAGCAACCACCTAGTTCTTCCACAGACTCTCTGAAGCCCTCTCTGATCATCTGAGCCTCGCCGAGCTCTGTCAGGGACATGGCGAACAACCACAGAGGCATGACGAACTCTGTTCTATCTAGTGCTGGTCTTCATTGGTTTTGTCCCTTTCTTTCAGTGTATTATGCTTCCTGTGTTCACCTCTCTTCAGGTCTCTTCCACAAGTCTCAGATTCTGATGGGCACTGAGTGACTTGGCCCCAGTGGGTTCTCAATAAAATGTGTGAGCTTCATGAATCTAAAGATTTTCCATATAGTTATTGCATACCTATTGTAAGAACCCAAAACACATATGGGATAAACACATACAGGTCATTTGAAGGTACTTGTTGACTGATCAGTTCCTTACCTGTCCATGTCAACACATGTGGATTTTTGGCCACCTGTGTGCTCGCTCTTATGCTGGGGTAGCCCTCATATAATGGGTATGGAAGGGGTAAACATAAAACACAGAAGTCACAGTGCCAAGGTCGTAGAGAAAAATTTTCTAGGTAGTACTAAATCTGGAATTATTTTCTTCCTACCAGAAGTCCCAGGTCTCAAGGAAACCACCATCCCAGCTTAGGTGGTGTGTGGAGGGAGGGTTTGTTGGGGGAGATATTGCAAAATAAGCATATACTCACATTTAGAGTAAGAAGGACTATTTCTGGAGTCAAATGATTACAGGAGGCACAGAAGAGTGCCTATGTAAAACCTCTTTATATTTTATCAATATATGGAACAGGAGGAGCTGGAATTATTTGAGAGGATGACAGCCCAGTAGCTACCTAGGTAGGATGAAGACTGTACATATAGACTTGGAAGCAGCTACAGAGAGACAGAAAGCTCTGCATTAGGATAAAGCCCTGATTTAAATGGCTGACCTTTTAAGCAAAGACTAAGGGCAAGGATAGTATCAGACAATTAGGGGATAAATAAATGGCACTAAAAAAGAAGCGATTGATTAAAGTATTGTCCTCAGTCACGCCTTTCTAAGGTTTGTTTTGACCTATTTTTTATGGAGGAAGAATTAATGTAAATATCAGAACTACATTGAAGATTATTAATTCCAGTTGTTAGAAAAACACTGTGCTTATGTATTAGTGTGACTTTAGACATTTACAGCTAATCCTTTTCAAATGGTCACCAAACTTCAAGTTAATATTTTAGGGTTCTTATCTGATCTGGCATGGCCTAATGGGGGCAGTTAACATTCTGGTGTCTTGAGAGACTGTGTCCATATGCAGTGGTTTGTCTGGTAAGCTACTGGCATGCTCAGTTCAGTTCAGTTCAGTTGCTCAGTCGTGTCCGACTCTCTGCGACCCCATGAATCACAGCATGCCAGGCCTCCCTGTCCATCACCAACTCCCGGAGTTCACTCAAATTCATGTCCATTGAGTCGGTGATGCCATCCAGCCATCTCATTCTCTGTCAACCCCTTCTCCTCCCGCCCCCAACCTTTCCCAGCATCAAAGTCTTTTCCAGTGAGTCAACTCGTCGCATGAGGTGGCCGAAGTATTGGAGTTTCAGCTTTAGCAGCAGTCCTTCCAATGAACATCCAGGATTGATCTCCTTTAGAATGGACTGGTTGGATCTCCGTGCAGTCCAAGGGACTCTCAAGAGTCTTCTCCAACACCACAGTTCAAAAGCATCAATTCTTCAGCGATCAGCTTTCTTCACAGTCAAACTCTCACATCCATACATGACCACGGGAAAAACTATAGCCTTGACTAGACGGACCTTGGTTGGCAAAGTAATGTCTCTGCTTCTTAATATGCTATCTAGGTTGGTCATAACTTTCCTTCCAAAGAGTAAGCGTCTTTTAATTTCATGGCTGCAATCAGCATCTGCAGTGATTTTGGAGCCCAGAAAAATAAAGTCTGACACTGTTTCCACTGTTTCCCCATCTATTTCCCATGAAGTGATGGGACCAGATGCCATGATCTTTGTTTTCTGAATGTTGAGCTTCAAGCCAACCTTTTGGCAACCAACTGGCATGCTGCTGCTGCTGCTAAGTCACTTCAGTCGTGTCCGACTCTGTGTGACCCCATAGACGGAAGCCCACCAGGCTCCGCCGTCTCTGGGATTCTCCAGGAAAGAATACTGGAGTGGGTTGCCATTTCCTTCTCCAATGTGTGAAAGTGAAAAACGAAAGTGAAGTCGCTCAGTCATGTCCGACCCTTAGCGACCCCCCGGACTGCAGCCTACCAGGCTCCTCCATCCATGGGATTTTCTAAGCAAGAGTACTGGAGTGGCTTGCCATTGCCTTCTCCGACTGGCATGCTAGATTATATTAAATGTAGGATGATGCTTATCTTTAAGAAACTTTTAGTCTTGTTGGGAAAACAAGGATCAGAAATGAAATATTTAAAGATGTTGTAGGACAACGTATGAACCAATGTTATTCAGGATGTTACTACTAGGAGCACAGATGAAGGTGTTAGGAAAAACTTCACGGAAGTAGAAGAACAAAGGCCAGGCTTCAAAAGATGGAAGGGGTGCTTATACATCAGACATTACACTGTTCTTGAAAACAGAATGGATGTTTCTCAAAAAACTTAAAATAGCATTACCATATGATCCAGCAATCCCACTCCTGGGCATATATATGGAAAAGATGGAGGTTCTAATTCAAAAAGATGCAGGCACTCCAGCGTTCACTGCAGCGAACATCGTAAACAGTGTTCACTTTACAATAGCCAAGACATGGAAGCACCTTAACTGTCCATAGACAGATGAATGGATAAAGAAGATGTGGTACACACATACACACAGACACACTGGGATAGTACTTGGTCACAAAATGAATGAACTAGTGCCACTTGCAGAAACACAGAGGACCTAGAGATTATCATACTAAGTGAAGAAAGTCAGATAGAAAAAGACAAATATGATAGGGTATAATTTATACGCAGAATGTAAAAAACAATCCTAATGAACTTATTTACAAAACAGAAACAGACTCACAGACATAGAAAACAAACTTATGGTGACCAAAGGAGAAGTAGAGGAGGGATAAATTGGGAGTATGAAATTAGAATAAACAAAGATTTACTGTAAAGCATAGGGAACTATATTAATATCTTACAATAAGCTAAAATGGAAAAGAATAAAAGAGAAAATAGATATACACTTATATGTGTATAACTAAATCACTGTATCACTACGTTATACACCTGAAGCTAACACAATATTGTAAATCAACTAGACTTCAATTAAAAAATTATTCCATTCTTCTCCAATTGTATATGTATTTGTGTGCTTCTCTGTTGACACTGAAGCATCTTTAATGTAGTCATTCAATTAGTAATTATTAAACACCTTCTTTAATGCCACTCTAGGCACCACATTCAAAGCAATGAACAGGGGCTTGAATTCTTCATTGCTTTAAATATAAAGGAGACAGGCCT
Organism: Moschus berezovskii; assembly: GCF_049115385.1. Taxonomy (NCBI): domain Eukaryota; kingdom Metazoa; phylum Chordata; class Mammalia; order Artiodactyla; family Moschidae; genus Moschus; species Moschus berezovskii. The sequence continues at coordinate 42,717,224 of NC_142461.1, forward strand.
GCAAACAATTATGGCGCAATGAGATCACTGCTGGAGTGTCAATCTGAAGAAGGAGGCAATGGGAGTCTGAGAGAACAGATACCAGAGTCCACCTGGGAGAGTTGAAGACAGCTTCATACGGGTGTTGAAGTTTCCTCTAAAACTTGAATATGAATGAGAAGGAGTCTTTTAGGAGGAGGAGGGGGTGGGAGTAGCAGGAGAAGGCATTCTTGGTAGAGAGAACAAAAGTGAAACAACATGGAAGCCTAAAAAGAGCACTGTGTTTCCAGGGAATGTCAAAATTTTGATAAAAGAAGAGAGACTGTAAGGAAAAGGATATTAGTAATGGCAGCAGCAATACTATTAATATTATTATGGTTACTATTATGGTGATTGCCACTAGTGCAAATTTTTAAATCAATTTTATTTTTTAGAGAAGTTTTAGGTTTTAATCAAAATTGACAGGAAGGTATGGAGAGTTCCCATATAATCAATACATCATGAATTGTGCTTTTGGCGTCATATCTAAAAAGTCATCACCAAACTTAAGATAATCTGGATTTTTTCCCAATGTTATCTTCCAGGAGTTTTGGAAGATAGTTTTACCATTTAGGTCTGTGATAATTTTTGTGAAGACTGTAAGGTCTTTGTCTAGATTCTTTTTTTTTTTTTTCATATGCATGTCCAATTGTTGCAGTATCATTTGTTGAAAAGACTATTTTTGCTCTATTATACTGTCTTTAAACCTTTGTCAAAGATCACTTGATTATATTTATATTCCTCTACTTCTGGGCTCTCTATCGTGTGTGTTCCATTGATTATTTGTTAATTCTTTCACCAACACCACACTGTTTTGATTGTTGTAGCATTATAGTAAGTCCTGAAGTTGGGTAATGTCAGCCCTCCAACTTTGTTCTTCTCCTTCAATATTGTATTGGCTATTCTGTGTCTTTTGCCTTTCCACATAACGTTTAGAATCAGTTTGTAACTTGCTGGGATTTTGATTGGGGGTACATTGACTCTATAGATCAAGCTGGGAAGAGCTGACAGCTTGATAATATTAAGTCTATCCAAGAACAAGGACTATCTCTCCATTTTTTTTTAGTTCTTCTTTGATTACTACAATTCAACATTTATATGGCCCTTCCTGAGTGTTAAGAACAAGGTTAAATGTTTTATTTGCATTAGCCCATACATTCCTCGGAGAAGGCAATGGCAACCCACTGCAGTACTCTTGCCTAGAAAATTCCACGGATGGAGGAGCCTGGTGGGCTGCAGTCCATGGGGTTGCTAAGAGTCGGACACAACTGAGTGACTTCACTTTCACTTTTCACTTTCGCACATTGGAGAAGGAAATGGCAACCCACTCCAGTGATCTTGCCTGGAGAATCCCAGGGACGGCGGAGCCTGGTGGGCTTCCGTCTATGGGGTCGCACAGAGTCGGACACGACTGAAGTGACTTAGCAGCAGCGGCGGCAGCAGCATACATTCCTCCCAATTATCTTCAATGATTGTCCCATTTTTCAGATGAGAAAACTGGGCAGTTGCCTAAGGTTATACAGCTAGGATGTGGGATATCTGAGACAAGATTCAAGTCTGTCACCTGAGACTCTGGAGAAACTGACATGGACTGGATCTTGGAGGAGCTCATGCCAAGGAACTTGATTTTATCGTTAGTTGATGGTGAAGACACCGAGAAGTGATAGTCAATAAGTGATAGTGCATATTGACAGGGTAGAGAGATTATTTTTGTCATAGTATCGAGTTCCAGTGACAGTCCAAGTCAGAGATGATAAAGGCCTAAACAAGGGGCTATTCAAAAGGATGGAAATAAGGGAGCAACATAAAGATGTTAGAGGGTAACTTTAATAAAACTGACTGAGAATTAATGCGAAGAATGTGTCTGGAATTGTGCCTAAGTTTTCTGAGTTTAGCAACTGGGTGGGCTTTTCAGCTGTTGCCAAGATGGGACTACAGAAAGAACAGATTTAGGGGGTAGGGGTGGGAGGAGGGAACACTGGAACACTTAGATATATTAAGCTTGAGTTGGGACATCTGATAGAAATGTCTGAGAGATAATTGAGTATAAAAATTTGCAACACAGAAGAAAAATCTGGACTAGTGATGTAGAATTGAGAAACCTTCAGCCTATAGATGGTACCTGAAACCTTGGAAAAGAATTAGAATGCCCAGGAGGGATCTACAGACAGAATAAAAGAAAAGACATGCAATGGAAAGAGAGAATGCCAATAAGACTCTTAGAAATGCTATACTATAAGGGGCAGGCAAAAAAAAAAGTTGAACCCAGGACGGAGTCTGAGTAAAAGTATTTGGTCAAGGAGAGAATGAGGACAGAGTGTTATTTAGGAATTAGTGGAAAGAGTTCCATGAAAGAGAGTGTGGTTCACAGTGTCAAAAGCAGCCAAGAGCTTCAGTAAGACAAGATCCAAGGCATATACAGTGTGTTGACAAGCTTTACGTGATCCTCCCCCCTTGCTAAGGTAGCTTTGGAGCTGGTGGCACTAAAGGTGAATCCCTGCTTGTGGTACCTTCTACCTTCCTAGCTATGGTGGCTCCTGATACAGGCCTTTACTGTGTGACTTGTGGAGCCAAAGTGTTACTCACTTAGTCCTGTCCGACTCTTTGTGACCCCATGGAATGTAGCCTACCTTCCAGGATCCTCTGTCCATGGGATTTTCCAGGCAAGAATACTAGAGTGGGTTCCATTTCCTTCTCCAGGGGATCTTCCCGATCCAGCGATTGAACCCGTGGAGCCAAAAGTTTCCTCAAAGAAATAGCAGAAGCTCCCTGGGTAGCCTGGTTCTGTCCTGTGGCTTGGGAAATCATTCCTGAAAGCTTTTCTAAGAATTTGCTTCCTAATGTTCCTTATGATTCTGTACGCCCATTAATATGGTGTAATAAATTTGTTCCTGCTTAAACTAGCCAGAATATATATTGTTCTCTGCAACTGAACAGTGACTGATATAAAGTCTGCAAAAGGGTATGTGGGGATTGGCAGTGAGATGCTGATTGGTGCTTTATTGAGCATGATTTCAAAGGATTGATGGGGAGAGAAAGCCAGACTCTATGGTGTTGAAAATCTTTATAGTATTCTAATAAATAAACAACCACTGGTTATACTGTCTTATGCTATCATGCTCAGAAAATGAGATAAATACTTTCAAGTAAATAAACATTTGTTAGTGTCTCTTAAGTAGAGAGCCATATGCTAAGTACTCTAAGATACAGAGATTAGAAAAGCCATTTCCTGCTCAGAGAAACACTTGTTAGTCAAGAGAGATGACAGGAATACATTTGTGTTCAATTATTTAAAAAACAGATTTAACAGTTTTTTTTTTCTCCCTAAATTACCCAAACATGACCTCTCTTAACATTTACAAATATATAAATATTTTAGTGGTATATAGAATTTTTCCCAGCTGTTTATTACTGGCATTTTCCTGTGCTAACAGATATATTTCTATAAATGTGAATTTTTATGGCGATATAATATCTGATTTATGGATTAATCATAATTTATCTAGTCTCCTCTTGTGATTTGATCACTTTTACTATCTCAGAAATGGTGGCAATACAAATTATTGTGTTGGGGATAAAGATTCTTGCAAATAGCTGTGAACTGAAAGTACGAAATAGAAGGGTTGCCAAAGAGGCACTAATTATAAGTTTTAGTCAGGTCCTTAGGAAGTCAAGCCACTTTTGGAGGGAGTGAGGGGAGAGAGAACTGGCAGAGGCATTTAAAAGCTCATTTCTCATTTTGCTCTATGCTCAACAAGACTCAGAATTGTTCCTCCTTGAAGAACTTATTAGGTAATTTCTCTTATCATAAAAAAATAAGGTCAGCAGCTTTGATCCAATTAATTTTTTAAAGAAGCCCCCCTTTATCTCACTTGGTATCATGCAAGTTTTTTTTTTTTTAATGTAATGACCTAAATATATGTCTGATAGAAATAATCTTGACTTAAGCCATAACAGAAACCTAGTTTTTTCTATAACAATGTAATGTTAGAACTTAGGCTTGGATTTGGGACATATCTATCTTTCTACTGCTCAGGAAGTGAAACTTCAGAGAGCTTATTCAAAACAAGTTGAAAAGCTAATACCTTGGTGTGCCTTTGGTGTGATCTTCTTTGTCTGGATTATGACAGCCTATCAGGAGGGCTTGGGGTTTGAGGAGGGGGCAAGTCGAGGGAATGCTGAATTAAGATGCTTTTAGTCCATGGGAGTTCTCCCAATTTCATTCACTCAATGCCTGCTGCTGGCTGGGGTGTTAAGAGCCTTGTTAAAATAAAGCTATTAGTCTTTTCTCTACAAAAGCAAGGAGCTTGCTGCCTACATTCTGTGTTCCTTAAATTAGTATGTATTTCTAGCCTGGCATTGCAAGAATCAGCAGTTTCATAAAGCAATATACTAAAGAGGCCATTTAACCCCCCTTATTCCCCCACTTGCAGATTAATGGCAGAGAGGAAGATTTAATGCCCTTTCAAACATTTTTAAACAATTCATTATAAATAAAAGAATAAATCACCCAAGATTTTCTGCAAATGTATGATGATAAAAAGTGGAAACAATTCAAAATTAACATGTTTTCCAGTTCCTACAGGTTAGGACACATTTTTGCCAATGTTGTAATTTATGTCCCATCAGTCAATTTTCCTGAGGAAATTTAAAAGCTGCTGTAATGGAAAGACTGTGCAAAGTTGCAATACAGCTTATTCACCTATACATAACATCCTCATTTACAAATATGTCTTACTCAGATCCATTACCAAAAAATGAGTTTCATGCTGCCAGACACATCATAAGATTAAAATGCAAAGTATAAAAATTTAGATGCCATTTTAGGAAATATGCCTTTCATTTTAAGTTGGTATCATGACAGATATTTGTGAGCAGTTTCCAGAAGCTTTCTTTTAATCACATTGCTTTTACCTAGCTACAGGTTTAGCTGGAAGATTTTTAAAGAATTCAACTCAATAAAAACATCTAAAAAGTTATGAACCTGACTTTGATAATCTTCCCATATTAAGACATTCTGCTAAAATGCTACAAGTTTAGAGGAAGGGCAACTGACAATATCCCATCTAAACAAAAGAAACTAATCAAAATAAGCTGCTCAATTATTTTCCTTTTGCAATGTGAAGTACATTATTCCTGAAATATGTACTTACGAATATGTATCCAGAGAAGCAAAAGTACTCACACTCGTTCAAACCATTATTTCTGAAGTGTTTATTTTCTCTAATTTAATTTCAGTAATTTTGTCAAATAACTGGGTATTCAGCTTATAGACTTGCTTAGAACATCTGCTAGTTTAGAAACTACAGCAAATAAAAATATTTTAAAAATAACTCTTGGGTAAGACTTTTTAACCATTTTGTGCCTAAATTTTCCTTCTTTGTAAACTGTTAGAGTTAACACTACAAATCTTTAAAGTGTCTTCTAACCTACACACATTTATAAATGTTACCTTGTGTATAACTTCCACATTATGTTAATCAATTATAACTTATTAATAAGTACCTAAATGTCTTACATAATTATAATTATTTTAAAGCTGAATAACAAAGTAAATCAATCTGCAATATTATAAAGTTATAAAACATTTACTGGGATTTAAACATTAAACCTCATGCTAGCACCATCCAAGTCCTAGCTATATGTACAGGGGCCATAGCCTCAACAGTCTCTCTTCTGATTATCTTCGGAGAAAATAAAATCAGACATCTCCTGCCCAGCTCTGTTTGTGTCTCGGGTCTAAGATACAGTTACCATAGAAACTATGATTGTGGATACAATTTACAAATTTGGCTTCATCCATCAGATGCACTTTGTGTGTGAGTGTATGTGTGTGTGTGTATGTGGGTACATGTGCATATGTATCTTGCCAATAAGCTTGAAGAGCAAACACTGGCTCTGTGTCTTGAATTAAAGAGCCAGACACCACTCCTCATTTCCTTTCCCCATCTGTCTACCTACAAATAGAGACATTGAAACACTGGCTGACATATAAACTCTTACTTGGAAGAAGACAAAGGTCTGATGAAAAGATGAAAAAAACAGTATTAGGAAAAGCATTCCCCAAGAAATTTGTCTGTTCACCTGTCCTGTATTTTCAAGGACAGAATAAAAGCCCTTTGGTGGAGTTTTGGTTATTTACATTAATCACTAGGTTCTAGCTTCTAGTACTTATTGAACTTGGTTTCTAATTGTTTCTTGGATATAATATGTGAGTTAGTTATTCCTCTGCTGTTTTAGTTTATTGTACTCTGTGACAACCTTCTTTGCTCATCTTAAAAGAAATAAAGTTGACCTTCAAAATATGACTAAATCTTAAAGGTGTAATAGTTTGTTCACAGTATTTGTTATGAGTTCATATTATCTCTTTAAACTATTAAATGGGCTTCCCTGGTGGCTCAGAGGTTAAAGCGTCTGCCTCCAATGCGGGAGACCTGGGTTCGATCCCTGGGTCGGGAAGATCCCCTGGAGAAGGAAATGGTAACCCACTCCAGTATTCTTGCCTGGAGAATCCCATGGACGGAGAAGCCTGGTAGGCTACAGTCCACGGGGTCGCAAAGAGTCGGACACGACTGAGCGACTGAACGGAACGGAACAGAAACTATTAAATAATGAATAAAACATATTCATTGTCTAAAGCTCACTAGTATATGTAAAATACACTTGCATTTGTTAAAATGAAACAATGCAATTGCAAAATTTTAAGGTCTTCAGAATTTTTCTTTTTTTGTAGTTTAGCCAGTGGGCAAGTTCAAATTACTCCCAGTTACAGTTACTAGGAAGAGAACATTCTCTGGAACACTCTACAATCAGTGTCAGGAGTTATAATCAGTGAGACCATTTCCACTTCTGCCTCATTTTACACATGAGGAAACTAGAATTCAGAGGATCTTAAAGCAACTTGCCAAAGGGTCATACAGTGGCAAAGGCACTATTTGAACTGAGATATGCCTGACCCCAAAGTAGTGCTTCTCTCACTCTAAATGTTGTCTCACATGCTGGCAGGGATCATTATAGTTCAGTTCAGTTCAGTTCAGTCGCTCAGTCGTGTCCGACTCTCCGCGACCCCATGAACCACAGCACACCAGGCCTCCCTGTCCATTATAGTTACTGCTGCTCTATTTCTTAAACAAATAACTGAGGCGTCAGATCTGAAAGTTCATATGAACCTATGGTAGCGATGGATGGAATTTGTGAAATTATGGCTGTCTGACTGCAAGGAGATCCAACCAGTCCATTCTAAAGGAGATCAATCCTGGGTGTTCATTGGAAGGACTGATGCTAAAGCTGAAACTCCAATACTTTGGCCACCTCATGCGACGAGTTGACTCACTGGAAAAAACTCTGATGCTGGGAGGGATTGGGGGCAGGAGGAGAAGGGGACGACAGAGAATGAGATGGCTGGATGGCATCACTGACTCGATGGACATGAGTTTGGTGATGGACAGGGAGGCCTGGCGTGCTGTTATTTATGGGGTCATAAAGAGTTGGACACGACTGAGCGATTGAACTGAACTGAACTGAGCATTCTGAATGTACTTATGGTCATCAGAGCCATATTGTTGAACTTCAGTTGCCTAGTAATATTTATTTAAAAGGGCTGGGGGCATTAATATATGTATGGGTGCTAATTTTGGATATAGCAGAAGTAATTTTTAATAAAATAACTTTTAATAAAGGATTATGCTTTATTTAAAATATTCTGTATTATATACACTAATTAAAAATTTTTTTCAGTATTCATGCATAGTTGTCAGTTTGCTAATTTGGTTTACATAAGACATCAGGTTGTAAGCTTCATTAGAATTGAGACAATGCCTCTTTTTTGAGCCATTGCATTCTCAAGGCCTGGTATATCACCTTGTTGATTAATATTTATTGAGTCAATGAAACAGAAGTCATAAACATCTAATCAGTGGCAGTTAACACACAAAAAATTAATCAGCTTCCCTAAAGGTTAACTAGCTCTTTAAACCAGACCTGTTAAATTATAGGATACATACTATCAAAATGTTTTTAAAGAAATTTTTATGACATCTGTCCTTTGGTTAAGTCTCATTAAGACTGCCCCTTTCAAGCTCTTTTTTAAAATGTAGTCCTGAATTTTTTCATTTCTTTGAAAAAAATAAAATAGAACTAGAAATATTCTTATAGTTTAGATTTAAACTTGGACCTGGAGTATAAATCAAAACCATTAGGAACCTTAAGTATGTAGTTGCTTAGAAAAGATTCTAATAACTCAAAATAATATTAGTACACCAGTAGGAGAAGCTTATCTGACAGAACAAGTTATTGGGCACACTGGCCATAACTAGTGTTGATCTAAACATGTACCTTAACATGCAAATTCATAAAGACCCACGCTACCATTAATGCTGGATCAGACACACAGTAGCCCTACACTTGTTGGGTTCGTCAAAATATTCATTTGGGTTTTTCCATAGCATCTTACTGGAAAATCCAAGCAAACTTTTTGGCCAACCCAATATATTAACCAAATTATCTTGCAACTGACTGCTGCTCCAGCAGAATTCCGTTCTAAGAAGACCAATGAAGAAAAGAGGAGAAAGGAAGAAGTAAACAGATGACTTTCTGAAAATTGATGTTCTGTCAGTCTTATTTGAACAACCAAACCAAACACACCACACCCAGTCAATGGTTTTCTATTAACTAGTGAATAAAGGCACTATTATTCACTAGCTAATAGAATAGTTAATTCACTAGTGGGGTCCTCCCTGGTGGCTCAGACAGAAAAGAATCTGTCTGCAATACAGGAGACCTGGGTTCGATCCCTGGGTTGGGAAGATCCCCCGAAGGAGGGGATGGCTACCCACTCCAGTATTCTTGCCTGGAGAATCCCCACGGACAGAGGAGCTTGGTGGGTTATAGTTCATGGGGTCGCAAAGAGTTGGACATGACTGAGCGACTAAGTACATAGAGTGAATAAAGGTTGTCAGTAACTGACAGCCATCTAACTTTCCTGCTTTATGTTGTTCCTCTCATATATGCTCAATGATCCGATTGCACTGGGTATTTTATGCATCCCAAGAATGTACTTCTGTGCCTACGGCAAGGTATCTTCTTCTGTAGTTTTGGTAGCTCTTCTTATGGGTTTCTCTGGTGGCTCAGCTGGTAAGAATCCGCCTGCATGTGGGAGACCTGGGTTTGATCCCTGGGTTGCGAAGATTTCCTGGAGAAGGGAATGGCTACCCACTTCAAAATTCTGGCCCGTAGAATTCCATGGACTGTATACCCTGGAGAATTCCATGGGAATTCCATGGGACTATCCGCATGTATAGTCCATGCGGTTGCCAAGAATCAGACATGACTGAGTGACTTTCAATCACTAGATAATCAATCAGTCAGAATGAACTTTTGTGTCTATGGCAGGATATCTACTTCTGTAGTTTTGGCAGCTCTTCTTATGCTCATGTTAGTTCCTGGCCCATGCAGCTACAGCATCCCCTTGAGGCTTCCCCTGCAGTTCAGTTGGTAATGAATCTGCCTGCAATGAAGAGACCTGGGTTCGATTCCTGGGTCAGGAAGATGCCCTGGAGAAGGAAATGGCAACTCACTCCAGCATTCTTGCTTGGAGAATCCCTTGGACAGAGGAGCCTGGCAGGCCACATGGGGTTGTAACAGTCGGACATTATTTAGTGAATAAACGATGACAAGTGCCTTAAATGTGGCAAGGGCTAACTGAGTGAGTGAATGAAGCAATGGATGTTGCTTTTATTGGTTGTATTCACTGCTATGAAGGGACAAGAAGAGGTAAAGAGAGCAAGCAGTTCAGTTCAGTTTAGTTGCTCAGTTGTGTCCGACTCTGCGACCCCATAGACTGAACCACGCCAGGCTTCCCTGTCTATCGCCAACTCCCGGAGCTTGCTCAAACTCATGTCCATTGAGTCAGTGATACCATCCAACCATCTCATCCTCTGTCATCCCCTTCTCCTCCTGCCTTCAATCTTTCCCAGCATCAGGGTCTTTTCCAGTGAGTCAGTTCTTTGCATCACGTGGCCAAAGCATTGGAGCTTCAGCTTCAGCATCATTCCTTCCAATGAATATTCAGGACTGATTTCCTTTAGGATTGACTGGTTGGATCTCCTTTCAGTCCAAGACACTCTCAGCCTTGTCTAACTCAATGAAATTACCATGACATGTAGGGCCACACAAGCTGGACCAGTCATGGTGGAGAGTTCTGACAAAACGTGGTCCATTGGAGAAGGGAAAGGCAAACTACTTCAGTATTGTTGCCTTGAGAACCCCATGAACAGTATGAAAAGGCAAAAGGATAAGAAGATGACAAGCAGTGGATAAAAAAAACAGAGTCTGTAGAAGGTGGTAAGAACATTACAACAGTGATAAACAGAGAAGAAAGCCTTGAAAAATGGGTGCAGACAGGGAAAAAGGAAAAAAAGAAACAACACAAAGAAAGAAAAATTGAAAAAAGGAAAGGGAACTTTAGGATGAAAATAAGCTAGGTTATTGCAAGCTATTCTCATTCTCAGCATACAGGTAATTCCTGTCTCAAGGTTCCATTAACCAAACTCTCAGGTCAGTCAGAATACCCCATTCCCCTACCAGATTTAGTAATTCGACGTCGCTCTTCTCATTGAATGTATATATAGCATCTTACTTTCAAACTCTTTAAAATGTGATTATTTTAAGTCAACATTTAAAGTTGGATTTGATATAATTATTTAATTGGGCATTGATTCATCTACACAGAACTCATTACTGAATTCTTCAATTTCATCAACATAATTTCTTTCCAAATTATCTTTTATCTAGATGCTGGAAGTCCAAGTGCTATGAAAACTTTGCCAAAATAAAAAGCTTTTAGATTTCTAGTGCTGGCTGGACACAAACCCGTGCAAGAGTGTTGAAGAATAACGTATGCTTGCCAACTGCCAGATATGATTGCTTTTCCCATAATTAATGTCATTCTTGCTGTTGGAGTACCACTTCCATCCTCTAATAATTTCCATTAATAGAGGAAGCTTCTGCAATAATTTTTGCATCCTGGAAAACCACTGTGGCTTCCATACACATTTTAATCTAAATAATGACAACGAGTGAAAGGGGGATGGTTAGAGATATTACTGTAACTCGGGGTTACATTTGCTTGGTCATCATTTTCAATCTCCAAAAACTGTCCAAAAGGCTTAGACCTCAGTACTCTGATTTCAATAGCACCAGATCATATGAATTTATATCAAAAAGAGAAAAGTGTATAGAATGAGTGTGTTGGACTATTCATCTACCAAAAAATAAATGTGAAAAGAGAGTATTAAAAAAAAAAACAGTAAAAAAGATGAGCAGATGCAAATATAAGCTCAGGTCCTGTAAAATATGATAATTGTCTCAGACTTGAGGCTTTGAAGCTTCCAGTAAGAGGAAGTGACAGACCAGCTGCAAATCATACCCCAAATCTGCCAATTCACAGTGTTTTTTATTATGCTGTTGCAAAATCAAGAACTCAGCTTTGGATATAAAATTATGCAAATATACAGAGAGCGACAACAACAATAAAAATCAGCTCAGGTTTCTTATAGGAGCCAAGAAATGAATGCAGCGTGATGGCACCACAGTAGTCCCATACCAGGGAGGAGGCACCAAGTCTGTGGTTAACTGGGGTTCTAGAAGCCCTCTCTTGGATGTCCCTCATATGCTGAATACTGAGACTACACTGAGGAAAGTTCAGATACAAGGGGACCAGTGCTAAGATTGTTTTCCTCTGTTGCTTCAGAAACAGTGAAAGTCTACATCAAAGCTTCATCTCCTTTGCCTAGGATGGCTTTGAAAAAACTCCACCTGCGCCACATCTAACCTTACTCTGCCTTCTCTGTGAAGTCCACCCAGCAGAGATCTGACAGCGCCACTTGACTAGGAAGCACTTGCTCTGTGCGATGACCTGGGGGAGGGGGTGGGGGTGGGGCTCAGGTTTGGCGACTGTGTTCAGTGACATGATTAAAGCCTGGGAACCAGGTACCAAAGTTGCTGAGGGAAGGGCAGAGAAACAATACTCATGTGTGGGTTTAAATAGCTATTGTTAAAATAAAAAACAGCTGCTCATAACTGTGATAGCTGCACTGCCACTTGGTGAAAACTCTGGAAGGGCAGGGCCATCAGCGAGGGCTGGTTTCAGGGCTCAGATGCTGATGGGCACCGGACCCTGGTTTTTGGCAGGACTCTCCAGGTTGATCCCTCCAGGGTCAATACCAATTTTCAAAATATCTCTCCTGTCTGTAGGTGTGCTCATGGTCTAGTTCCTACGTATGTTTAGAATGATATCATCAGAAACTACGCTAACAAAAGACTGTGTAAAGATCCAGGTACATACACATGCCTGACTAGACTCATCCATGCCACTACCCTGCCCAAGAGAAAGGCAGGTATTGTACATTCTTTGTAAGACTGTTTTGCTCAAAGAGGGTGGCACAACAGTAAGACAATCCTAGAGAATGCCATCATTCATACAGTGCACCACGTCCCTCCATTCTAGCTGGAAACTGACTTGTATAAAGAGTTTCTAGTTGGACACTGAGGGGCCATGGTCCCTGGCCTGCATGATGTGTGGTGTGGTGGTTAGGAGCATTTACTCCAGACTAGACTGGCTGGGCTTGGACTCCATCATCTGGTGACTGTGCAGCTCTGAGCAAGCTAAATTCTGAGCCTCAGCTTCTCAGCTATAAAATGGGGTTGATAATAGTACCCACTGTAGATTGTTGCTGTAAGGATCAAATGGCATGAAGCATGAAGACCACAGAGTCTGTATTATACATATACAGCACACTTATATGTTCAATAAATCGTAGGTTTATTGTAGCACTGTTGCTGCAGTTAAGTGAACCTGACTTCCTTTCTTTTTGTAAGAAAAACACCTAGAGAAAATCTCTTTCGTGCTCTGTAGGGGTCTTTTCCATGATCCTCGGACCTGCCCTCGATAAACTAATGGAAACTTTTTTAGTACTACTGTTCCAAAAACAGTTCTGGGGAAGAGAGTAAGAGAGATACAGAGAAAAAGAAAAGAGAGGGAGAGTGTGCATGAAGGGGAATGTTCTTTCTCTTGTAAAAGACTCTCTTTCCTGCATTTATATATATAAGATGAGTGGCTGGAATAATATATCACATTTAAAAGGATGATGTAGGTATGCATGTGTGTGTATGCACATGTATGTATATATATTTATATACACATAGTGTTCTTGCCTGGAGAATCCCAGGGATGGGGGCGCCTGGTGGGCTGCCGTCCATGGGGTCATACAGAGTCGGACACGACTGAAGCGACTTAGCAGCAGCAGCAGCAGCATGCACACATATGGGGCTTTCCTGATGGCTCAGGATGGTAAAGAATTTACCTGCAATGCAGGAGACTTGGGCTCAACTCCTGGGTCAGGAAGATCCCCTGGAAAAGGGAATGGCAACCCATTCCAGTATTCTTCCCTGGGAAATCCCATGGACAGAGGAGCCTGGCAGGCTACAGTCCATGGGGTCGCAAGAGTTGGACATGACTTAGAGACTAAACCATTACAGCCATGTGCACATAGAATATCTTATTATTCTACACAGAAACTGCTCAGTTCAGTTTAGTTCAGTTCAGTCGCTCAGTCGTGTCTGACTCTGTGCGACCCCATGAATCACAGCCCGCCAGGCCTACTGCTCAATGACTAGGAAAACGTTTAAATTCCTGGACATGCTATCCAAGTCTTTCATAGTCTATGGCTGTTGTCATTATTATCATCTTTGCAGTCTCATTTCCTGGCAACTTCATCCTTACATACCCTACATGTGCCTTCTCGACCACTGGTCCTTTGCTGACCTGAATGCATGCTCACACTTTCGTACCCTGCCTCAGTTTCCCTCTTTGCCCTTTTCTCCCACCACCAAGTACTCAGGGAAGCGCTTCAGCCCAGCTATTCATTTCTTATTTTCCAAGAGTTTAGATTACTTCTTTAAAAATAATTATCTAGATTATCTTATAATGATCTTGTACAATGATGTTCTGATAACGCTTGTTGTCTAGCACATATTTCATGCTCGATAAAGGCTGGATGATGAAAAGAATGAATGACTTAAATGAAAGAAGTTATTCTGAAAGTGAGATGTAACATAGACAAGCAGAGAAACACGTAATCCTAAACTATCCACAGAAAAGAGACTTGGATTAACCTCGCTGGCCTACCTCAAGAGGCTATTAACAAGTGAGTACAATGCTCCAATTCATGAGGGAACATTAATTCCACTGCATGGAGTGAAGTCAAGAAACAGTATTCATTATGGTTTAGGCATTTCACAGTACAGATGTGAAGTGTGCATTTTATTACATTATTGAACTGCTTGGGATCGCACATAAATACCAGGGCCTGTGTTTGCACTCCTATAGACTGGATGGGGAGAGGAGGGCAGCTGCATCTGCTCCCAGAGCAGAACAGGCTCAATGCACAGGTAGGGAGTGAGTTCACTCCTACTGCTGACCTCAGTTATTCTGTTAGAGGTCCTAACACAGTCTGTCTTTGGTTTTCCTAGATAAGCGCACTCCCAGATTTAGTGCTGCATTGTGGTGGAGGTTCCATCATTGCGTTTTTAAGTCTGAAGCATCCCTGGCTTCGGTGTAGAGGGAACGGACAGCCCAGGGACAGTTTCTCCTGAGAAGTGAAGATTCAGAGTCTGTAGGGAAGCCTCATGCAGCAAGAGGTTGGCAGATAGGGAAAAGATAAAAAAGAAACCAACACTGAACATAATTCTCTTTAAGAAAAGACAATCCTAACTTAATGGCAGCTGAATGACTAAAATGCTTCCCTGGTGCCTCAGTGGTAAAGAACCTGCCTGCCAATGAAGGAGATGTGGATTCAAACCCTGGGTCAGGAGGATCCCCTGGAGAAGAAAATGGCAATCCACTCCAGTATTCTTGCCTGGGGAATCCCATGGACAGAAGAGCCTGGTGGGCTACATGGGGTCTAAAAGAACTGGACATGACTTAGTGACTAAACAACAACAACAAATAACTGGGATGCTGGTTGAATGTATTAAATAAGAAAAATGTTAATATATTTAAAGTTGTATTCCTTATGCCCCAAAATAGAATAAATGTTGAACAGAAATCAGCATCTATTTATTATCTACAACTGTCTTTTACTATTTTAGTGTTCCCAGATAGAAAATTATAAGGTGATTTATAAACTTTAGCCTAATACTCCTAACAGTTCTAAGATGTCGGAAAAAGGATACACAGGGATCTCAACTCATCAATGTAATGAAATTAAGAAAAGTGAAAATTTAGGATGAATATTACAAATAAATTCCAAAGGTGTAATCCATTAAGAGGAGGGATAATTTCCCAGGGGGAGTTGATGTGTATGTTAGAAAATGTAGAATGCCCATTCATAATGTATTTGTGACATACATAAGGCCATGCCCATCTATAAATCAGATTTACCTCCTGTGCGAAGCCCCAGGGTCCTTCCTACTGAAGGCTTTCCTCATGGGCACCGACCTGAGAGGATTTAAAATCCAAAGGGCCCAATTACTAAAAGTCTTCCATCATGTAATTGGGCTTTGGTATGGAAAATAACACCAGCATTAATCCAAGTCAGAGAGATCTTCATCTCCTGATTCTGTCAGTTGGTCCAGGCAGTCGAGGGGATGGTCTCTCTGAGTATTTTCCCCAAGGGCCATGAGAAACTTTTACTTTGCAGGCAGCACAACGATATAAATTATCCTAGCAATATACATGTGAGTCACTGATCATATGAAGAACACAACTGAAATTTAGGATGTTCACAGGGGAAACATCATTTTCAATTTGAGGGTCATCCGCTGGGAACAACTCATCCAAAGAAAGAACGGGAAGAATTTTCTGTCCTTACAAATACCATAATTCAATACTCTGTGACAAACTGCAATCGAAAAGAATATGAAAAAGAATATATATGCATATAAATACGGGGTACAAAAGAAAAGAACACAACACTGTAAGTCAATTATACTTCAAAAAATTGGGAAACAAGCCCTGCAAAAGATAAACAAACACAAAACCTTAAAACAAGTCAGAAAGAGCAGCAAAACTTGAGTGGGAGCAGGAGACTGCAACATTTTGTGAAGAAAATTAGAGCCCTTTTCACTCCCCTCCTGGGAACACAGGAATATTCACACCAATTCATTGTTTTAAAAAATCAAAATCTAATTCTGCACACAGTATTTTCAGTGACCCATGACTCAGTTAACAGCCACCAAACACACTCTCTCCTTGTCATTCTCACTCAATGAGAATTCAAATACCTGCCCAGAATAAATGCCTTTAAAAGTCCCCAATTGCCCAGATATTCATGAAAACCAAACACTGCAAGAACCTACAAAAAGAGAAAGTGCTTATTAAACGTTTTTAGGTCCACTCCTCTTTTCATTAGGCCTGCTGCCAAGTGTTTATTAGACTCACCCTGATTGCTTCTCTGCCTACCCTGGTGGGTTAACACAATGCAGCTCTGTTGAGCCTGTTTACAATCAGAAAGGACAACACACCAGGAAAAGTGATTTGGAGTATAGTTCTTTACCTGTAAGGGCCTCAAAGAAAAATGACCCAACAATGCCAACATGTTTCTAATCGCTAATTTCTACGAGTCCTGAAAACTGGGGACCCTGAAAATGAATGAGCTTGACTATTGCTTGAGGAGTCGTAGCGAAGCAGCAGGAGGCCAGACCCATCCTGTACAAAGGAGGAAGTTATAAAGGTGGTGAAGTGAACTCACCTACTTCATAGGAATGGGAAAGCTTTTATGGAATAATGGATTCAAATACCTCATTCTTTTAAGTATTATGAACTAAAGAGTCCTTTTAAATCAGGTGCTATATCAGAATTTTTAGAGATTTCCAAAGCAAATACATTTCTTTCTATGCTACAAACAAATATCCCAATAATGGGAGAACTATAGTATGATCTGAATGGTAGTTTTTAGTTTGACCAGAATACTCACAAATTAGAATGAACCACAGTGGTCATGCTGTTTTGTGCATCCAAGTTGCAAATGACTGTTTGGACATATCTCAAAAGATAGTTTAGTTTTGAAATTATCCTATGACATCTTTAGGCACAGAAAAACTACCTCAGTCAGAAGCTTAAGGACCACAACTCCACCCCTTTCTCTATGTTTTGATGGGGGACAACTCTGGGGCTTCTCGGGTGGCAAGTGATAAAGAATCACCCTGTCAATGCAGGAGATGCGGGTTCGATTCCTGGTCTTGGAAGATTCCCTGGAGAAGGAAATGGAAACTACTCCAATATTCTTGCCTGGGAAATCCCATGAACAGAGGAGCCTGGTGAGCTATAGTCCATGGTGTCGCAAAAGAATCTGACACAACTTAGCAACTAAACAACAACAACAAGCTCTGTGGAACACACAAGGATGGTGTGTGTGTGAAAGGAAAGGAAAGACAGATATCTGTGATGTATTTGATCAGGGGCTGTGGCTACTTTCACTTTCTAGCACCACCTCTAGAATCCAGAGGTGGGTGTGGTCCCATGGTATTGCCTATAGTTAACTCATAAGGAAATGGCAATCCACTCCACTATTCTTGCCTGGAGAATCCCATGGACGGAGGAGCCTGATGGGCTACCGTCCATGGGGTCGCAAAGAGTGGGACACGACTGAGCGTGACTTCACTTCACTTCACAGCTCATAAGGAAGCACAGCAGATTGGATTATGGGGGCATAGACAGGCACCGTGGAACTCCATTCTCATCTGTATACACCCTTCATTAGAGTGGGAAACTCATGTGTCATAATAGGAACCATCTGTGACAGTGGTGGCCTCTGGCCTAGGCAGTCTGGAGTGAAATCATAAGTCACCTCATCTGAAAATCATTCACTAGATTTGGAGCTTAAAAAGAACACAGTGACCTATATCCAATGCCAATCCTTTTGACTCATTTCCAAGCATGAGTATTATGCATTGTATATGCGTCGTAGAAAACTAGAAATAACAGCCGTCAGTGAGCATCAGTGGGCTTAATTATTTAGCTCTAAAGACTCACCCAGTTGTCACCTAGTCACCTCCCTGTCTTGATCCCTCCAATGCGCCACCTGCTCCCATGGCTTCAGCCATGTTTCTCCCTCCCTGCCCTTCCCCCCAGGCTTCCCAAACAAGTTACTATCTCAGGGCTTTGGTAGGCACATTGGCCTCTTCCCTTGAATGCCTACCCTCCAGCCACCCACGTGCTTTAGGCCCCTCCTTTGCTTATGTGATCTGAGCCACAGTCAGCTCCTGGTCTTGTTTTTGCTAACTGTATAGAGCTTCTCCATCTTTGGCTGCAAAGAATATAATCAATCTGATTTCGGTGTTGACCATCGGTTTTTCCAGTGGTCATGTACGGATGTGAGAGTTGGACTGGGAAGAAAGCTGATCGCTGAAGAACTGATGCTTTTGAACTGTGGTGCTGGAGAAGACTCTTGAGAGTCCCTTGGACTGCAAGGAGGTCCAACCAGTCCATTCTAAAGGAGGTCGATCCTGGGTGTTCATTGGAAGGACTGATGCTAAAGCTGAAACTACAATACTTTGGCCACCTCATGCGAAGAGTTGACTCACTGGAAAAGAGTCTGATGTTGGGAAGGATTGGGGGTGGGAGGAGAAGGGGACGACAGAGAATGAGATGGCTGGATGGCATCACCGACTCGATGGACATGAGTTTGAGTGAACTCTGGGAGTTGGTGATGGACAGGGAGGCCTGGTGTGCTGTGATTCATGGGGTCGCAAAGAGTCAGACACGACTGAGCAACTGAACTGAACTGAACTTGCTTATGTGTCTGCATAAATGTCTCTTTGTCAGAGAAGCCTTCCTGACTGCCCTCCATAAAACAGTGTGCCTCGCCTGGCACCATGCTTCAGGCATTTAGCCCAGCTTTTATTTCTTTGTGGGAATAATCATGGCCCAGAATTTATTCTTCATTTGTTTCCTGTCCCTCTTTCCTCACAAACATAAGTTGCACAGAAGTCAAGATTTGATCCTCTCTCCCCATCACCTAGATCAGTGCCTGGAAGATATTCAACATGTCATCATTTGATTAAGTGAAAGAGTTATAAATCACTTTCTAAACATCCATTTCTCCTCGTGTTTCCTTCTTTTAAATTTTTATCTTTCTCTTCCTCCTTCACTTTCTAGAGACAAATGCATACAGAGCAACTCAGTGGAAGAAATCCTAAATGCCTTTACCAGGCTCTATATAAGTGACTGGCTATCTAGTGACTCCTTTTTTCATCTCTTAGAACATTATACATGGAAATCTTTTTGTAATTTTAGTATTTATTTTCTTAAATTTGAGAATGATTCTGGTCACCTGGGAGTGATTTAATTAACTCTTATGTTTTCCATTATTGATTTTTAAATTGGGTGATGAAAGACATTTTTAACGTATATTTTAAAATTAACCTGAGAAGAAAAAGATGTTTCTTGGCCACAAGCTTAATTCTTATTTATGATAAAAGGTGACAGGGGTAAGGTAGTGAGAGAAGTTATGGAAGGTGATGAAAATGATTTTTTATTTCCAACATTCATTATTTTGAATTAACCTATGAAAACTTTCACACACAGAACATCTAGTAGCTAGAAGAATAAAAAAGCCACTTAAAGGTCTGTTTAGAGTATGGACTTCATTTATTTGTCTTCTGTCATCAAGCTATAAAACAGTATATCTAGGCACCAGAGTACTTCTCACACTTTAGCCCCACTGCTGAGTTGTTTTATTTATGATCATTACTTTCCCTCTGCCTTCTTCTGGGAGAAGAGAATGCAGAAATTAAAATTTATAAATTCAAAATATCTGCATCTTAAAGAGAATATGTCTAATATTTTCCTTGAGTGAAAAAAGAGGGATGGACATATTTTGCTTTCCTTTCTTTGCAATGAAAGTTGACACAGTTATTTTGTGTTATTATAACACTCATCATTTCTCCCTCTAATTTGGATGGTTTTTAATAGAGCTCCATTGATTCCACTGAAAGGCATTCCTCCTGGCAAAAGCAGAACACACACACTGATTGCTAAATATGCAGCAATTATCATATTCAGCAGCACACTTTAATATCTTATTTATAGATGTATCTATCTGTAATTTGCTTTAATTAAGTTGCATTGATTTTAATGACAGGAGCGATCTGCAGACAAGGGGCTGGCGTCATGCTCCTATGAGTCCTGGTCTGTCATTCACTCTTTAAGATGTGGTCCTGCACCTTATTGACTTTCTTTTAGCTCCAGGCAAGCCCATCCAACTTAGCCAAGTTTCAGAGAAATTCTCCAAGTGTTGACACCTCGGAATTGATCCTCTTGATCACAGAATGGTATGAACTGAAAGGTAACTTGGTGGAATGGAAATGGCAGCTGAATTTTGAAATGGGTTTGGGTGTGTGTATAATGTCATCACCAGCCCCAAATCACTCTATTTTGACAACCGCTTTCTCAGGTGTGGCAACAGCATCTTGCCCCTCCTATCACTCAGCTTTGGTTTTTGCTTTTATTTTTGATTTGCCAATAACACCAAACAGCCCTCAGAAGGATCTTGGGACCTAAATTATTTTTGATTTTTTTACTATTTTTCACACCCTCTCTGGGTGAAAATTCTGGGAAAACTGGAAGCAAGAACTTCTAACAGTTTTGCCTTCCATGGTATCCGTGTTCAAAAGTGAAGGGGCTGGCTGGCTGACTGGCTAAACATAACACAAAGAAACATGAAGATAGCAAGTATATTTTTAAATGCTCTAAGATATTACTCATCATGACCAGAAACGATTTCTCTTTCTTTTTTAATGGGTGAAGAAGTAAGCACTGCTTCTATAAATCTTTGCACCTCAGAAGGTGCCAACGTTAATTTTGTATAAATTATCCATGTTAGAATGCCAAGGCATGATCACAAAGGAAAACTCAGAAGACAGTTATGCCAGTGCATTCTCGGATTCTGGTCACCATTTTTCACTCACTGATTATTGCTGCAAGTGTTGATTAATAGTGGTGCTCATGCTGCTAGAATGCATTTCCCTGGAGGTGAAGAAAACATTTGAGGGAAAAAAAAAAGCACAGAAAGAAGGAAAGATAATAATCAACCCATCCTTCCGCTTCTCTGTAATAACCCTGTGGAGGGTGTGCAAATCATAGCTTCTGATGATCTCTGTTAGCGGCTTCTGAGCCATTGCACTAAAAAGATCATCCATATGCATCAGATCACCAATTTGTCAATCAGTTTATAAGGCAATTAAATGTTCCCCAATCTCCTCCTTCCCGCTTTGGGAAAGTATAAAATGATAGAAGCAGCAGGGCTCCGCGAGTGGTGTGAGGCCCCCTCATATCCAGTCCCTCTCCTGTGCCTCTGTGCCCCAGCTGAATGCTGGGATAAAGCTTCCACGACAATAATGTGTAAGGCTGAAATTTACCAAGGCTGATGAGCTTTGTACTTATTTTTCTCTCATCAGTAATGACGTCCCTCTTATGCATGGAGGGAAACTAATGAATTGGATTTAGAGAGCGAGAACATTTATTAATAAATGCAACATGACAGGAGGGAGGAAAAACACAGAGGAGAATACAGCAGGGGAGGCTAACATGACCCAGCGATTCTACTTTCGACCCCGTTTAGACCTTAGCTGGAAGAGCGGTTGTTCTTGAAGGCTATCAGTTTCTTTTATTCAGCTCTGTAAGATTATTTCCTGCTTCGTGTTTCTCTCTCTGGGTGGTTTTTTTTTTATCATTAATCCTATGATGTGTTTTTGTTCTTCTAACTCTTAATTGTCTCTAATGAGGAGCAGACCAGGGATGGCTACATTTGCAATTTCCCTCTTGATTTAAGTGGAAAGACTAATTAGTATAAATTATGGTGAAAGAACTTGAGTCTCATAAGTTAGAAGAGGAAAAGCAAGTGAATTTACAATATTATATCTTCTTTCACAGAGTATGCAATTTACTTCTTCCACATGGAGTCAATAAGTTCATTCTGGCTTTGCGCACAGGTCAAGGTAGACGTCAATATTGAAATCTCATCTTTGGAATCATCACCTCTTTCCTTTGACATACTATCGTTCATTCACCTCCATCCTGGCACTTTCCTAGTGATCCTGTATGATTTACTTATTTTACAACAATTCTCAGCCAGGTGATCTGTGCTTCTAAATTATATATAACCTTTCTTTCTTCCCCACTTCATCTGTTTGAATTGTTCAGTATGAGTCTATGTGTGGCCAATCCAGGAAGAGACTTTCCCTTTGCTTCATCTCTCAGTGGAAGTATGTGAAACGTTTTGAAGGAGTTTATGAAGGAAAGAGATTCAACTTAGCTCTCATCCTTCTAGCCACCCACAGGGTGGGAGTTTTTGTTCTACTCAGAATCTCTAGCTCTGATTCTCGCTGCCTCATATTTTTGGAAATTTCAATGATCCTTATGGAGTTAATATTTCCTTATGTAAAGAGGGAAGACAAATTCAGAGCATAAAAAAATAAAACCAAAACCTTAATCCAGTGGAAGAGTTTTAGACTTTGGGACAGATGATCTGGGTTCACACTTAATGATGTGATCATAAGCAATCTATGTAACTTCTTTTAGCCTCAGTTGTCTTTCCTGTAGAAATGGGTTCCTGTCTTCAATAGATTACTCAGAGGTAAGCGTGTGTGATTATGTATTTCAAAATATATGGCAGGATATAAACTGTAGCATCACGGACTCAATGGACATGAACTTGAGCAAACTCCAGGAGATAGTGGAGGACAGGGAAGTCTGGTGTGCTACAGTTCATGGGGTTGCAAAGAGTTGGACATGACTTAGCAGCTGAACAACAACATATAAACTACCATGTATATGTTATTATGAAGATAACCCTTTTAATGCACAGAAAAGACAAGAGAATGTGTTGCTGTTGCCTAGGTGACTGTAAGGTCACTAAATTCTTACTCTATTTGGTCACAGCTGACATTTACATAGAGAAAGAGCAAGGTGGTGGTGGTGATGGGGACTTCCCTGGTGGTCCAGTGGTTAAGAATCTGTCTTTCAGTGCAGGGGATGCAGGCTCGATCCCTTATCAGGGAACTAAGATCCCACATGTCATAGAGCAACTAAGCCTACCTGCCGCACCTACTGAGCCTATGCCACAATAGAGAAAGATCCCACATGATGCAAGGAAAGACCCCACATGATGCAAGGAAAGATAAGACCCAAAGCAGCCAAATAAATAAAAATTAAAAGGAAAAAAAAAGAGTAAGACAGGGACCAGTACTGCAGAGCAAGTGGAGCGAGTGAACAGGAAAGATGACCATGGATTGTCAGCCTCATAGGCAAGTACATTGTTCCCCGCTCCCATCTTGAAACACCATTTCCATCTGGAGCTCCACTGGGTGGGAGGGTGCTATCTGAGGATGGCATATCTCTGATGGTTATATCAATAGACAGATTCTCAACTACGAGCCACGGTAATAACCAGAGCACACTGTATTCTGGAGGCAAGCAGACAAAGTCAGAAAAAAGGGGGAAAGTAATGAATCCATAAATGTCTAAATCATTTTACAGCAATCAAAAAATTTTGACTATGGCAAAGTGGCATTACATGGAAGTGAAATCAATGCCCTTTTGAAGCTGGTACTAACTCCTCATTTAGAAGTCCTTAAGTCCTATTAACCCTGTTGTGTATGGACGTGGGTAGCAAAAGGCAGGTCTCAAGTATATTAGAATCCCTTTTCTCCCAAATTCCACTAGCAACTTAATGTGGCAGAGAGAACCTGGTGGAATATTTAATAAGTGGCAGCTGTAAGTGAGATGTGTGTAGCATTTCCATTCCAGAGGCTCTTGCATGCTGTTCTTTTCCATCTTGGGGTGGAAATGTGCAGACCCTATGGACAGTATTTCTTACTCTTCACAGCGCTGTTGGGTGGCACCTTTCTTTGCCTGCTTATACCCAGTTGGCAGTTGGTACGGCTTCTCTGTGATCTGGTATTATCTTTCATTTGTGCGACCAGATGGATACCAGATGGGTAATTGTAGCCAGGGCCTCTGCCCCAGGTCCACACCAGAGCCCATGGGCATGGACCTGTCAGTGAGCCAGCTCAACAATGGCTCTTCAAAGAAATACTTCTTAAAACTGTATGCATCTGTTCCCTAATCACCCTCAAAAAAAAAAAAATCTCCTATAGACAAGCATTTTAGTAGATGTTACATCTCTAAGAAGAAGGGAATATAAGCATACAGTGTCTTGTGCATGTCAGACTCATTTCTAGCTAATGGCACTTCCCCAAAGCCACCAACTCCAACAGCCATGTCAGTAGACAAAGTGAAGTATAATCAATATGTTCCTTTTCTTTGATATCCTCGCAGTACAGAATTTTAATTCTAGAAGGGCGGCTTTAACATAACACTTTTGGAGGTAAAAAAAATGAGGAAAAAGAAAAAAAAGAAGCGATCTAAGAGCTTGAAAAGGCCTCAGTGATTCCTAGGGAAGAACACAGAGCACAGGTAAAAAGACACGAGTGGAACGGGAAGGACCTAAGTCCCCATTCCTAACCTGGTCCTCTTAAACCGATGCCTCAGCTGTCACCTCCGACAAATTACAGTTTAGAGAATATCTTGACAGATCATCTGGTTGTTTCAAGTGTGTATTTCAGCAGCTCATTATGAAAGTTTATTTTCTAAATGAACTGCAAATAAAGTGAAATCTAACCATTCACTCACACAAGGCTGTCAGTTATTTTTATTTTTTTCCAGCAGACATCAAAGCATATCCCCAATCCACGCCTGGCTCTCTTCATGGAGAAGTTATCATAAACAGGTTATGTGTTCCCTTAGGTTACTATGGAAACACTTTTCCTTTTCAGGTCATCCACTTACAAAGGTAACATTTGCATTAAAATGTGTTGGAAGTTAATTTTTTTCATACTCAAGTGAGGTCATGCCACCTTATCCATATCTATTATTTCAAAATCCATGAACATACACTGATTTCATCTATAAAAAGACATGAATGAGGTGCTCATCCTATGGGTGTAATTGCCTGCATGACAGGTAGCTGCTTGGAACATTGTAAAACGCACTCACCAAGTTAACTTTTGTGGCAAAAGACGTTAGCAATGACCCACGAGCTGGAATTCCTCATTATGCTAATTTGTTGAATATTTAGGTTTGTGTTATCTCTGACATGGAGAGAAGAAGCTGGAGGTGAGAGCACAGGACACATGTCAGAAGGTCTGTACCTTGCCTTTAGAGATGACTCGATGACCCTGCCTGTTTATCCGTTTGGGTTACTGAGAATTCAACTTGGCAATTTGTCTAGGGGCAGCAGGGCCCTCAGTGTGAGGCTGGGCAAGATGTGGGGTTCAAAAATCCACAAGTTCTTAACTAAGCCGTGTGATGGCACCAGATAGGACATAGTTACATTTTACTTCCTGATATAGAAAGCAGCATCAGGGAAAAGGTGATGTAGCTGGGGCAGCTGGGGAAGGCCTCATGAGAGTTATTGTGATGGTGCAGATATTTAAAATGGGAGCATAACCTCCTATAGGATGGCTGACAGGAGCAGTATGGAACCTGTCTTCCAGATCACTTGGGTAGACCATTGGCTGCTGACTGTAGTCACTGGCTATTTTAGTTTGACTGAAAATTTCTTTTTACTGTGAACCATGAGAAATTCCTACTCAGAAGCTGCCAACCCATCTCTGACTACATCACGCAGTTGTCAGTTACTTGAAAAGGGTAGTGAGATGAGGCCTATGCTTCATCTTATAACAGAGGGAACTGGACTTCATATATGGGGAAACTTCTGTGTTACTCTTAAGATGACTATGAAAGTGTCTTGATCCTCCTCCTTTTCTTGAGAGAAACCTAGAAGCAACGGTACACAGTTCAACAAGCATTTTGTCCGGTTGGACTCACTACCACAATGGCAGTGGGGGTGCTGACAGTGGAAGGACGGATGTAGAGGAGGAGGTTGAGACAGACTGTGATGAAAGGCATGTCCAGCGCCTGCCCTTACGCAGAAACAGAAACAGGAAGGGTTTAATGACGGGACTCTGGAAGGCTTTATATGGCAGAAGGAACCTGACAGTCCCTTCTTTAACTGCCCTGGTCAGTTATCCCTAGAGAGAAGTCTACTTGGTATGCGTGTGTGTGTGCTCTCTCAGTCGTGTCTGACTCTTTGTGATCCCATGATCACAAAGTTTGCCAGGCTCCTCTGTCCATGGGACTTGCCAGGCAAGAATACTGGAGTGGGTTGCCATTTCCTTTTCTAGAGGATCTTCCCAACCGAGGGATCGAACCCGTGTGTCTTGCACTTCCTGCCTTGGCAGGCAGATTCTTTACTGCTGGACCACCTGGGAAGTCCCCCTTGGTGTGCTGCAGACAAATGAAACTGAAACATGAATGACTTGTTTACCAGCGCTCCCAAACCACCGCCCATGTATGGAAAAGAAGTGAGGGCTTGGCTCTTTTGTCCTTTATTGATTTTAGCCTTACACCACAGAATCAAAAACCTTACTGCAGTCAAAAATGTCTTTTCTATTTTTTTTCCCTTGTCTGAGGCTACATACTCTTCTAGAGAAGGACATTTAGGTTGTTCCGACTAAGATTTTGCTAACCAACAGTCCTTGTCTCCCTGTAGTGTGTGTGTGTGTGTGTGTATGTGTGTGTTTATATTTCCAAATAGATTAATTATCTGCTCCATTATCTTTCTGGAAGCTGTACTTCATCGTATCAAGCATATTTATCAAAAGAATTGAATGCCGTCCTGGGAACTGATTTGTTCAAGATAACTTTCATTGTAGTTACACTTGCATGTCTAGTCATGGTACTACACTTGTGCTATTTTATTTAGAACTGCAGATCTTTCGTTTGACTTCTTCACTATCTTGAAAGCTAATGGAGTCTCAGTCACCACTTGTGTCCCTGACTGAGATTTACTTGCAAAGGGGCTGTGGATGTATGAATAGAAAAATCATTTCAAATTATTTTAAAATCACTTCTCATTATTGATGGTATCCCTTACTCTGTGCTACCCCCAGATGATATTTCTAAAGAACAGGAAATCAAACCAGTGAAGCTGTGCTTTGGGTTTGCAGAACTCAAGAATGTTAAACTAGATAAAAATGGAATAATCGTTAAAGACAAAGCACCAAACCAAAACTCAGTGGGACTTTTTTAAGTTTAAATTTTTCCATGTCTATTAATTGAGCATTTTCCATTATTTTCCTTCTTAGAACTAAAAAAGGTAGCAATGTGGAATGTGGCATCTATCGTATTGTTTCCAAGTTAAGAATGGAAATATGGTTAGGCAGTAAGTGCCGTAGACAGACGAGCAGTTTGACATCAAAGTTGAGCTTGTTATCAAGATGGGGAAACACACGTATGGAATTGCAGCCTGAGAGGTCCTGCAGGCTTTCTGACTGGCATATTCTGGATGCACGCATTTACCAATATTTTAGGAAAAGAAGCCATAAACATCAATCACTTTTCGTAGCACTCTACCTTACAGTGTTGGAATGAGCCTTGTATCCACCAACCCTTCTAATTTTGAAGTCAAGGTGCTGGCACCACCAGATACATGGACATCAGTTGAATGGGCAGGCCAGTAACAGCTGGTTAGGGAGCGTAGAAGCACGTAACCACAACCCTGCAACCAACACTCAGGTGTAGCAATGAGTACACATGGGGACAGACATAAGAAGACGACTTTGAGTGGACAAGAGAGATTAGACTAGCCTATGTTCAAGACTGTCTGACAGGTCGGCAAGTTGGTGTCAAGTTCAAACGGGTAACCAATCTAGGTCAGGGAATTCTAATAGGAACCATAACCCTAGGGTTCTAGGGATACCAGAGACATTAGACTCAATGGAAACTGATATTCACGTGGCGGTGGAGTCCCAGATCCCGAAAGAAAGGAGGTCATGAAAGTCAGAGTAGGATTGACCCAATTCTGAGTACTTTTGAAAAATAATTCTACAGACTTTCCTCTACTTTCTTGAGAGTGGTCACAAATCAAGGACCTGTAGAAAAACAAATAACCACACCTGCATGGGTAAAGGGGCTGGGAGTTGGCTAAGCAGTTTTTGAAGTTGGATGAAATTGTCACTGAAATAAAGGGTGAATGTTAGTTCAATGTGAAAAGGGGAAAGTCTTCAACAGTGCTGAGTCTCACGCCCACCATTTTAAACCCATAACGAGGATCTTCTCCTGTGCCATAAATGCAGCTCTTTATTAGGATAAAACTCAATCTAGGAACTACTGAAGTCATGCAACCAGTATCTTTATTGTAAATAAAGTAACTGGAAATAAAGACCAGTAACTTTAGGTCTGTGAAGGGAACTATTTTTCATTTTAAAGAATTATAACAATGCAGTTTAATGAGAAAATGAAACTTTTATATATTTTCAGGTAGCTGCATATACATAATACCTAGCATTGCATTCTAATTATTTTTCACATCTTCAGTGTAGATTAAAAAATCCACAATAACTCAACCCTCTAAGTTTCTATGGCTTTTTCAGCTTAGCCTCACTGGAGTTATATGGATGTACAACTAGAAAATTAGCTTTGTTACTACATTTTGCAGAGTTTTTTTTTTTTCCAAACAGTAAGGAAACCAATTTAGAAATTTTATACCATGTCACACTTGTGCACAACCATTGAAAGAAAAATTAGGAGTCAACAATATAAGATGGGAAAAAAGCCATACTTTCCACTTGTACCACTAGATGTGTGTTGTTTTTCTGTGTGTGAATAAGAAAAAGCTATGCTACGAAAATGGCCTTTGCACTACAGTAAAACTGTCCTGGGTCTTGCTCTGATTCATCATTTAGAAATTCCTTCTTCTGGAGAAATTCAAGCATTACAATGGGTATTGAATTTGGGATTCAATGGCAATGAGACAGAATTTACTACTGGTATCCCAGATTTCTGCTGGAATGACCAAAGGCACATCAGTTCAGTTCAGTTCAGTCGCTCAGTCGTGTCCAACTCTTTGCGACCCCATGAATCAAAGCACTCCAGGCCTCCCTGTCCATCACCAACTCCCGGAGTTCACTCAAACTCATGCTATCCAGCCATCTCATTCTCTGTTGTCCCTGTCTCCTCCCACCCCCAATGCCTCCTAGCATCAGACTCTTTTCCAGTGAGTCAACTCTTCGCATGAGGTGGCCAAAGTATTGGAGTTTCAGCTTTAGCAGCAGTCCTTCCAATGAACACCCAGGATTGATCTCCTTCAGAATGGACTGGTTGGACCTCCTTGCAGTCCAAGGGACTCTCAAGAGTCTTCTCCAACACCACAGTTCAAAAGCATCCATTCTTCGGCGATCAGCTTTCTTCACAGTCCAACTCTCACATCCATACATGACCACGGGAAAAACCATAGCCTTGACTAGACGGACCTTGGTTGGCAAAGGAATGTCTCTGCTTTTTAATATGCTATCTAGGTTGGTCATAACTTTCCTTCCAAGGAGTAAGCGTCTTTTAATTTCCTGGCTGCAATCAGCATCTGCAGTGATTTTGGAGCCCCAAAAAATAAAGTCTGACACTGTTTCCACTGTTTCCCCATCACATAAAATAGGTTAAACTTGCCCCAGAGCTCAGCACTGAGGTGGATCTGCTGGGAATGGTGCCAAGCTGAAAGGAGCGCATGGTGACAGCACAAAGCCAGCTTTCTTGGGTAGGGGACAGAGGAGGAGGCTGAAACTCTTCCATTTGCAGGATGAGACTAGAGGAGAGGTTATGGGGCTGATGGGGAGACCAGTATGGATTTTCTCTTAAAGTTTGCTTTATCTCTTCTTAAGGAAAGGAAATAGTAAGATAATGAAGTTAAAAAAAAAAAAAAAGATGTACTAGAGCAAACAAAATGTATTAGAAAACAAACATGTCTTCTCAAATGGCACATCTGGAGAGCCCAGGATTCTTGAAGTGGAAACAGCAGGGGGAAAAAAAAAAGTCCAAGAGGTAAAAGAACTCTCCTGACCAGATGGGCAATGGTATGAGGATGAAAGTTGGACACAGTCACAGGTAATACAGGATGACAGGGCTGGGTCAGCAGACCAAGGGCACAGAAAGCTGATCCCCTGCCCAAGGATTTTAGCAAAACCATCTGAGAAACCAAGCAGAAGCCAAGTTCTCCTCCAGGTATTGGTCAGGGCTTTGGTTCACTTCCAGTCACCTCAGGTTGTCTCATCTCTCAGTGTTGCTGCTGCTAAGTCGCTTCAGTCGTGGCCGACTCTGTGCGACCCCATAGACGGCAGCCCACCAGGCTCCCCCATCTCTGGGATTCTCCAGGCAAGAATACTGGAGTGGGTTGCCATTTCCTTCTCCCAATAGGAGGTATGAATTTACATTAGTTAGCTCTCCCTCACCAAGCAAGGGAACTTCACTCATCTCCTTTAAGGTACAATAACACTCTTTCTACTAAGAAAACAGAAATAAATCAACATGAAGCTGTTAATAGAAAGGACTCAATTAAAAATGAGGCAAAATGAATGAAAAGAGGCCAATATCCAGAGAAATTCAGATGAAAAATTTTGAATATCATGAATAAAGAAAGAATCCCATAAGATCCAGATAGGAGAAACAGGTTACTTGCAAAGAAGAAAAATCAGGTCAGCCTCAGATCTCTTTTTCACCAATATTAAAAATCAAAAGACAATGGAATTTTAAGGAAAAAAAAAAACCCTTGGGAAGCAGCTATGCTATTGATTCAACAAACATTTATTATACACTTCAAAGCAGCAGGCATTAGGTGTTGAGATTTATATATAAATGTCATTATCAGATTTCCAGGATTAAAAAATATACTATGCATGCCTCCTGAAGTAAAATTAAAATTACTCGAAAAGGTAAGCAGGTGAGTCAAGATAAAGGACTCAGTTATGGAATCGTTAAAGCAGAGAAGGACTACTACTAGACTTGGAATGTAATCCCTGGATGATAGGAAACATACCCCACACAAAATATTAAAAAGAAGATACACATTTTTCTTTAGAATATGAGTGGATCCAAAATACAACAGGTTAAAAACTGTGAGGGAAATTTGGGATGACACACAGTCATTTTACCTTGTTCCTTTGACCTGGAAGGAACTCAAGACAGATGATTTCATCTTTGATGTTGACAGAGAAACAAGGCTAAAAATGTCTTTATAAAGTCAGTATGATTAAAATCATTAAATAGAATAATCAAAGAAAATAGAACTGAAAAAAGGGAACCAGAAAAAGATATACAAAGCGCAAAGTTTAAAAATGACAGAAAGAATAAGAATGCCAGTTATGATAACACGTAAATAAGCTAAACATTTCTTAGGAAGAGAAAGCCTCAGAATGCAACACCACAAGTCAACATTTTACAAGAGACAGACCTAAAACAAAACCCAAAAACTGAAAGTTTCAGTAATAGATAGCAAGAAGGGACTTTCACCCAAGGGTTATCTTTGACAGATCAAGAAGATGTTAAATAAATATATGCAATGTCAGAAACAATGTAATTCATAAGAGTATTTTACCACATTTTCCCAAGCATAGTATAGGATTTACATTTAATGTGGTGGTGCTCTCTTTTTCTGTTTTCTTATATTAAATTTATGTAAGAATTTATTTCTGTCATTAAATTTATTGTGTGTATAACAATAATGCTGGCTTACATTTAAGGAAATACAGTGATACATATATATTAAAATACAAGTATCCCAAGTCAGAGACTTTTGTCCACTTTGCTTTCTGCTCTATCTCCAGCACTTTAACAGTGCTTGGAATATATTAAAAAAGTGAAGTCGATCAGTCGTGTCCGACTCTTTGCGACCCCATGGACTGTAGCCTACCAGGCTCCTCTGTCCATGGGATTTTCCTGGCAAGAATACTAGAGTGGGTTGCCATTTCCTTCTCCAGGAGATCTTCCCGACCCAGGGATTGAACCCGGGTCTCCTGCATCATAGGCAGACGCTTTACCATCTGAGCCACCAGGGAAGTCCTGGAATATATTAGGCATTCAATAAATATTTATCAAATAATTAACACATAGAAAAATCATTTTAATTTAATTAAAGAAGAAAGCTGATCGCTGAAGAATTGATGCTTTTGAACTGTGGTGCTGGAGAAGACTCTTGAGAGTCCCTTGGACTGCAAGGACATCCAACCAGTCCATTCTAAAGGAGATCAGTCCTGGGTGTTCACTGGAAGGACTGATGCTAAAGCTGAAACTCCAATACTTTGGCCACCTCATGCTATGAGTTGACTCACTGGAAAAGACTCTGATGCTGGGAAAGGTTGGGGGCGGGAGGAGACGGGGACGACAGAGAATGAGATGGCTGGATGGCATCACTGACTCTGTGGACATGAGTCTGAGTGAACTCCAGGAGTTGGTGATGGACAGGGAGGCCTGGTGTGCTGTGATTCATGGGGTTGCAAAGAGTCGGACACGACTGAGTGACTAAACTGAACTGAACTGAACATATATTATGCCAACTTTCAATAAATGACAGAAATTTCATAAGTCACTGTCCTTGACTATGAAGTATTAAAACCAAATATTAATAAAAGTTTAGATGGAAAAAACCTAAATTATTAAAATTTAAAATAGTGATCTTATAATCACTCTTGGTCAAAGAAGAATTTTAAATTTCAGATTACCTAGAAAAGAAATAAAAAGAACATTTAGATACCAACACTTCTGGAAGTTCATTGAACTAAATTCAAAAGTGAACTCACTGCCTTAAATTATATTGTTACTGACCCTGATTTAAAAGTGACTGAAAAATAAAAGCTTAGTAATTTTAAAAGTTTGCTTTATCCTTTCTTAAGGAAAGAGAAATAATAAATTAATGAAGGAATAAATATATTAAAGCAGAAAAACAAGATTATTAAATATATTAAGTGGTAAAAACACAAAATGTACTAAAAGTTTGAAAATATCAATGAAATAATTTAATAGAAAAAAGATAGCAACTTTCCAAACTTCAGTAAAGGAGGAAACATCTCATTCCCTAAAGATCTCCATCTATGGGAATGATTGAAAAAGGGGTCACAGAATCATCCACAAAAAAGTATCAGGCTAGATGGTTTTATGGATTAGTTATTTTAAATCTTAAAAAAGAAATAATTCCTAGACTACAGAAATTGTTACAAAGCATAGAAACATAAAAAGCCACTCAAATTATTTTATCCCTTCTATTTAAAGCTATTAAAGTCAGGAAAAAACACAAAACCTTAGATATCAATTTCACTTACAAATATATATATACAAAATCACAAATAAAAGACAAGTAACTCATGCCCAGCTCTGTCTTAAAAGAATAAAACAGACAGCAGAGGAGTGTAGATTTACTTTTTCACAACTGCAAGGGCTATTCAATATTAGAAACTCTATTAATATTAATCATCACATTAATAGAAAAACAAAAAAATCACATGACCATCTTGATCTGATATTTAAAATGTCATTTGAAAAAACTAATAAAAGTCTCTGACTTGTTTACATAAAAATGAAAACATTTTTCTCTCTAAAGTATCATAAAGTTAAGAGACTACTGATAAATGTGGGAAAAAATTCTCAATAATTTTTGATGGCAAAGAACATTTACAACTCAGGAGCAAAAAAGGAAAATGCTGTAATGGAAAAATGAAAAATTCATAGAAAAGAAGAAATTTATATGGCCAATAAACACATGAATTGCTCGATTTCAGTTGTAATTTAATGAAAACAAAGTACTTGATATTTCCTAGCAAGTTGATAAAAAGATAAATGAAAACACTCAGTTTTAATAGGGCTGCTATGAAACCTATATAAGATGGAGCAATAATATGTGTTGAATGTATTAATAAATATTCTGTTAATAAGAATATAAATTTAGCACCTTTTCTCAGGGCAAGCTGGGTTATTTGGATCAATTAAAATTTTTTTCATAGCCTTATATTAAATAACAAACATATCGATTTATGATACCAAAATAATAACATAAGGATGCAAAGATTTATTTAGAAAGCTAATTTGTACATTATTACCTATATAAGAAATGATAAAAAAATTTAAACATCCAACAATAGTGATTACTCAGTTATTGAATATCCTTTCTAGAAAACCGCAGGCAGATTCTTTACCATCTGAGCCATAAATTTTCTGAGCCAGAAAATACTGTGCATTAAGCATTAAACTCATATTTTTGAAGAGTATTTAATGGCATGAGAAATGCTTACCATCTAATAAAAAGTGAAAAAAGTAGCTTAAGTAACAGTACATTCAGTAGGATTCCAATATAATTACTATATGTGAGAGGCATGGGTATGTATATTTGTATGTGTGTGAATGTGCTTATACAAAAGAAAGTACTCCAAAACATAGTGTTCATTTATTGTGTGGTCAACTAGAGGTGACTGAAATTTCTGTTGTAACCCTTTTTAACAATTATCTACTTCTTTTTATAGTGAGCATGTATTATAATTATAATAAAACTTTTTTTGATATAAAAGAAAAAAAAGTAATTTTTGGAAAACAAAAAAGAGCTAGAGTATGCCAACTATGTTTAATGCAGCAGACAGGAACTTGAGAAAACTCTGGGAGATGGTGAGGGACAGGGAAGTGGCATGCTGCACTTCATGGGGTCGCGAAGAGTTGGGCGTGACTTAGCTACTGGACAACAACAATGGCAACTATATCCACCTGATCTGGTTGTATAATTTAAACTCTTAAAATGTCCATTTAAGAGCTACGTAAACCATCAGCTGCTAAAATAAAATTAATTAATGTATATGCAAACTGTACATATCTATCATTATCTATATATAGTATAATACTATGGATATAATCAAGAAGAGAAAACTGTGCCTTAAATTATGTGATAAGATGTATTCAACAATATTTACTCAAAAAAAAATTCTTGAGCCTTAGTCTGAAAGAAATACTATATGAGTTATTATAAATGAAATGGCAAACCAACCAGATATGGAACTTTAAAGTCTAGACTAGAGTTTTTCAGCCTTTAAAAAAATCATGACCCATAGGAAGAAATCTACTTTACATCGTGACCCACTACATACAAGTATGTGTGAACACTGACTGTGAAACAAATTTCCATCCACCAGTACTCATATTTACTACCTGCCATCCCTCTGATCTAATCTGTTCTACTTCAAATCTTTGAAAATGTCAATTGTGACTGCCTCTTAAGAAACCTGTATGCAGGTCAGGAAGCTACAGTTAGAACTGGACATGGAACAACAGACTGGTTTCAAATAGGAAAAGGAATACGTCAAGGTTGTATATTGTCACCCTGCTTATTTAACTTATATGCAGAGTACATCATGAGGAACGCTGGGCTGGAAGAAGCACAAGCTGGAATCAAGGTTGCCGGGAGAAATATCAATAACCTCAGATATGCAGATGACACCACCCTTATGGCAGAAACTGAAGAGGAACTCAAAAGCCTCTTGATGAAAGTGAAAGAGGAGAGTGAAAAGGTTGGCTTGAAGCTCAACATTCAGAAAACAAAGATCATGGCATCTGGTCCCATCACTTCATGGGAAATAGATGGGGAAACAGTGGAAACAGTGTCAGACTTTGTTTTTTTGGGCTCCAAAATCACTGCAGATGCTGATTGCAGCCATGAAACGAAAAGACGCTTACTCCTTGGAAGGAAAGTTATGACCAAACTAGATAGTATATTAAAAAGCAGAGACATTCCTTTGCCAACCAAGGTCCGTCTAGTCAAGGCTATGGTTTTTCCCA
Organism: Moschus berezovskii; assembly: GCF_049115385.1. Taxonomy (NCBI): domain Eukaryota; kingdom Metazoa; phylum Chordata; class Mammalia; order Artiodactyla; family Moschidae; genus Moschus; species Moschus berezovskii. The sequence continues at coordinate 42,752,940 of NC_142461.1, forward strand.
TGGTCATGTATGGATGTGAGAGTTGGACTGTGAAGAAAGTTGATCGCTGAAGAATTGATGCTTTTGAACTGTGGTGTTGGAGAAGACTCTTGAGAGTCCCTTGGACTGCAAGGAGATCCAACCAGTTCATTTCAAAGGAGATCAATCCTGGGTGTTCATTGGAAGGACTGATGCTAAAGCTGAAACTCCAATACTTTGGCCACCTCATGCGAAGAGTTGACTCACTGGAAAAGACTCTGATGCTGGGAAGGATTGGGGGTGGGAGGATAAGGGGACAACAGAGAATGAGATGGCTGGATGGCATCACTGACTCGATGGGCATGAGTTTGAGTGAACTTCGGGAGTTGGTGATGGATAGGGAGGCCTGGCGTGCTGTGATTCACGGGGTCGCAAAGAGTCGGACACGACTGAGCGACTGAACTGAACTGGTTTTATGAACATCTAATAAGTTGTGACACACAGAAAATCTACCCTCTAGGGAAGATTTCAGTCAGTAACTAGGATAAACATGATGCACAAACACTCAGATCCTTAAAATGAGAGGTTGGGTCCATAGAAAAGTATGATTGTGAAATATCACACAAGCCACTTTATATCTGCTTAGACATTACAAGGGTTTCCCTGTTGGCTCAGATGGTAAAGAATCCACCTGCAATGTGGGAGACCTGGTCAATCCCTGGGTTGCGAAGATCCTCTAGAGGAGGACATAGCAACCCACTCCAGTATTCTTGCCTGAAGAATCCCCATGGACAGAGGAACCTTGTGGGCTGCAGTCCACAGGGTTGCAAAGAGATGGACTCGACTGAGTGACTAAGCAGACACTACAAAGGACATTTGGAGGAGCTTACTTGGAGGCACAGTGCCCTAAATGCAGACAAAAGGAAAGGTTAAACACACACTGGGAAGTTTTATAGGCATCTAGCCTCTTCATTCTTGGTTAATCTCTCTTTACCATGCATTCACCTGTAAATCTTTCCGTGTACAATTACTCCTAAACATCCCATAATGTCTGAAATCATGCTTCCTATCTGCCTTTCCCATCAGACACAACTCTTAATTCCTCAGAGTCAAGTCAACTTTGGCACAGAGTTACCACCAAATAGAAGTTTTGTGGTTTTTCAGTTATAACTCAGTCATGTCCAACTCTTTGCGACCCCATGGACTGCAGCACTCCAGGCTTCCCTGTCCTTCACCATCTAGTGGCGCTTACTCAAACTCATGTCGACTGAGTTGGTGATGCCATCCAACCATCTCATCCTGTGTTGTCATCTTCTGCGCCTGTCTTCAATCTTTCCCAGCATCAGGGCTTTTTCTAATGAGCTGGCTTTTTGCATCAGGTGGCCAAAGTATGGGAGCTTCAGCTTAAGCATTAGTCCTTCCAATGAATACTCAAGACCAATTTCCTTCAGGAGTGACTGGTTTGATCTCTTTGCAGTCCACATGGCTCTCAAGAGTCTTCTCCAACACCACAGTTCAAAAGCATCAATTCTTTGGCACTCAGCCTTCTTTATGGTCCAACTCTCACATCCATACATGACTACTGGAAAAACCACAGCCTTGATTATATGGACCTTTGTTGGCAAAGTAATGTCTCTGCTTTTTAATATGCTGTCTAGGTTGGTCATAGCTTTTCTTCCAAGGAGCAACTGTCTTTTAATTTCATGGCTGCAGTCACCATCTGCAGTGATTTTGAAGCCCCAGAAAATAAAGTCTGTCACTGTTTCCATTGTTTACCCATCTATTTGCCATAAAGTGATGGGACTGCCATGATCTTAGTTTTTTGAATGTTGCGTTTTAAGCCAGTTTTTTCACTCTCCTCTTTCACCTTCATCAATAGGTTCTTTATTTCCTTTTTGTTTTCTGCCATAAGTGTGGTGTCAACTGCATATCTGAGGTTATTGCTATTTCTCCTGGCAATTTTGATTCCAGTTTGTGCTTCATCAAGTCTGTCATTTTGCATGATGTACTCTGCATATAGTTTAAGTAAGCAGGGTAACAATATACAACCTTGATGTACTCCTTTCCTAATTTTGAACCAGTCCATTGTTTCATGTCTAGTTCTAATTGTTGCTTCTTGACTTGCATACAGGTTTCTCAGGAGGCAGGTCAGGTGGTCTGGTATTCCCATCTCTTTAAGAATTTTCCACAATTTGTTGTGATCCACCCAGTCAAAGGCTTTAGTGTAGTCAATGAAGCAGAAGTAGATGTTTTTCTGTAATTCTCTCGCTTTTCTATGATCCAACGGATACTGGCAATTTGATCTCTGGTTCCTTTGTCATTTCTAAATCCAGTTTGAACATCTGGAAGTTCTCAGTTCATGTACTATCGAAAACTGACTTTTTCCAGTCCTGTGGCCACGGCTGAGTTTTCTGAATATGCTGGCATATTGAGTGTAGCACTTTAGCAGCAGCATCTTTCAGGATTTGAAATAAAGTTCTAAGGAAATAATTAATAAATGAATGCATGACTAAACTACCATGCACTTTGAAATTTTATTCTTCAGTCCTGGGACCAAAGTGACACAGCATGAGTGAAAGTGGATAATCGATGAGGAACATTAACAGGGTTTCTTCTTATTTTGTAGAGAAAACCTCCAAGCAAAGGAAAGTCTTTAAGAGCTTCTAATTGCAAAAGGATTTAAAAATTCTGATAAACTTAAAAATAAATTATGTGGAAATATGGAATGCTGGAAACAAAATGTCAGTTTCTTCCTACTTGCTTGTCATCTGTTTAATTCTTTCATCATCATGTATTCAACACATTTTAAACCATACATCTACGCAACCATATGTAGAAAGGAGAAAGTACCCACTTCTGAAGTTGGGAAATTTAAAAATAGTCCTAGAACCCTAGGTAAACCACAAAGCTCTAAATCTCATAGTTTTTCTCAAAATGACCAATTTAAGTATTGTTAAAAGATTTCTTCCTGCCATCATTCACATTCATTATGGGGCCATGATTTCCTTCTCTGGAATGTAAATTTCTGATTCCTTTACAACCACACATATATAGAGCACGTTGCTGCTGAAGTGCTGTTTGACAATTTAAACCTGGGAAATTACTGTAAAGGGAATTGTATGGAAAACAGGAAACCTGGTCCATGCCAAATAGATGAGGAAAAGAAAAGTAAATGATATGTATAAAAATTTCAATGAAAATAGAGTTGTTATTCAGAAACAATCTGGGACTCTGATAATTGGTGAAGATAGGAAAATAAAACTGAAAAATGGAAGTATCTCCATATGGCTTGTTGCTGCTGCTGCTGCTGCTAAATCACTTCAGTCGTGTCCGACTCTGTGCGACCCCATAGACGGCAGCCCACCAGGCTCCACCATCCCTGGGATTCTCCAGGCAAGAACACTGGAGTGGGTTGCCATTTCCTTCTCCAATGTGTGAAAGTGAAGTCGCTCAGTCGTGTCTGACTAGTAACGACCCCATGGACTGTAGCCCACCAGGCTCCTCTGTCCATGGGATTGGGAGTCTCTATTTTCATGGGGTGAGCAAGAAGGTTCATTAGGTGAAAGACATCAGATAATGCCAGGGAACTTCTTTCTCATACAGTATTTCCTACTGCTTCCCAAAGGAGAAACTTCAAAACAATAATAGCTTCTATCTCTCTCTCTCTGACACACACACACCACTGAGGTGTTCCTTCTTTGTTGGTAAGTGTTGATGCAAGTGTTAGGCTTGATGAATACTCATCTATAAACTGGTAAATATTCAGTGGATAAATAAATCAACAAAGGAATGCATGATTGTGGAAAAGCTATTCTTCATTGCTGCTTTGGCTTTGCTGTCTAGGGAACAGGCTGAGAGGTGACATAAAATGATCTAAATTATCAGAAGAAAGCTTCATGGAGATAAAAACTGAAGAACTCCATTGCTTTACAAAAGTCTTATCAAAACAGAAAAGGAATAATTTACCAATAGTTTATAATACTAACACTACACCCTCTCTTCTTAGTTCATTTACTTGAACAAATGGAAAGTTTTCCTGTTAGCCTAGCTGAAGTCAGTGGTGTCAACTTTTGCACTTTCTCATAAACACTCTGAGAATTAGCACCATGATTTCAAGGCTTGGTATGAGACAGAGAAATTAATGAGAGTCATAGGAGGATTGTAAAGTCACAGACTCTAGTCTGTGTCATTACAATGTATTCAAAAGGGGTCATTCTTCCTGTGGAGAATGGCAGTTTCAATACTGCTGTTGTGATTGTGATCATTTTAGGATTTTCTTTGATTCAAGTGTTCTTCTTGTTTATTTCGGAGAAGAGCTTTCTCTGACTTTTCTTTTTCCCATCATAACACCAGACTAGTCACTACTTAACACGAACCAAATGATGTTAAATTTCAGAATGACTCTGAGTCAAAAATTTTCTTAAGCTGAAAGAAAAAGATGGCTACCACAGCGACCTGATTGGTTAATTACAGTTAGGAAGCTGTACAAGGGGTGGTTCTGGGTTTTGAGATCTGAACACAAATATGGTTCATATGGAGTTTTCATTGTCATCAAAGTTAAGTGATTCATGCTAAGTTAAGCTAAACATGTTAATTAAGTGAATTTTCATATCTTCTCGTCTAAACATATTCATGTAAAAAATTTCAGTTCCCAAAGTTTATTTCAGAATTTTAAGCTCTGCTAAAATAAAATGTATTCAACTGATTTCAAACAGCTTTGAAAACAGTTTAGGAAATCTGGAATTCATAGGCGTTTCTGCTATGGTTTTTCCTATGTTACATAAAAATGGTCATTTCTCCCATTGCAGTAGAAGAAAAGAATGTGATTATTGTAGAAACTGGAATTCTGGGTTTTTAACCATGATCCAACACAAACGGCTGTGGTTTGGGGGAACTTAACCTATTCTAAACTCAACATCCTGAGATGGAATTAATTGCTCATTAGAAGCAGAAAGAGTTCTTTTTTCACTCTAATGTAACTAAAGCATAGGCTTTTTTTTGGACATATTATGGAAAAATAATGTGGTTCTGAACTTTCTTTTTCTGATTTTTGGTATTTAGGTTTGGGTTTGAGCCAGAGATAGCCTAACTTATTTGATTATAGCATAAAAAGAATAATTTTATTTTGACTTTTAGAGAGAAGTGATGAAATGATACCAACATTTGGTTTGGGTTCAGTTCTATTGGGTTAAAAACAAATTACGAGTGACAATTAAAGATAATTTCAGCAGAGATTCTCTTTCTTTCAAACATCTCTTGTAGAAAAACATCTCAGCAGCTGTCACAGTGGCCTTCCTTTCTTCTGTTCCACAGGGAGTCAGCACAGATTGGAGGATCAGCTTTGCTACTGATCATGTGACTATGCACAAAGTCTCAGAACATTAGTTTCCTCATCTGTAAAATAGAATTAAAGACACCTACCACATGGAGCTGTCTGGAATAATTAATATAAGGTATTTGCTTATAGAATCAGTGTTGATGTCATTGTTATTACTGAGCTGGCTGTAGTAACATTTATTGAGTAAATAATTTACATATGTTCTCTTTGTATTTCTCTCTCTCTATTTTAAATCCTTAACTAGACCCAGGTATTTCTTTTTCTCTTTTTAAATTTTTTATTTTTTCTTTGAAGTATAGCTGCTTTATAATGTTTCAGCAAAGTGATTCAGTTATACATATATATATATACATGTATTCTCTTTCAGATTTTCTTCCATTATAGGTTATTACAAGATACTGAATATAGTTCACTCTGCTATACAATAGGTCATTTTTGTTTATCTATTTTATGTACAATAGTGTGTATCTTCTAATCTCAAATTTCAAATTTATCCCTTCCTGGCTTTCCCCTTTGGTAACTGTAAGTTGTTTTCTTTTTTTTCTTTCTCGTGTCAAAGTGTTTCTTTGCTTCAGGTTTTTTGCAGAGTTGAAAACAGAAGCTTCTAACGTTCTTTTCGTTTTTTGGTCTTTGATTTTAGCGCAAGCTCATTAAAGAGATTAGGTGTGCCCCTGGGGTCAGGGATGAAAGGAACACACTTTGGAAGGAAAAGTTTGTGTGGGGGAGACAGGGAAATAGATATTGACCTCCTGACCCATGGACTTTGCCGAAAGTGCCTTATAACCGGTCCTGACAGTTACCACCTGAAAGGGCTGTGGGCACCTCAGAGGCAACCAGAGTGAGCATGACTGGAAGACCTTCCAAATGCTCTGTGTGCTGTGCAATGTCCAAGAGCTCTGGAATAACCAAAGAGGTTCAACTCCAACAACAACTTAAAACAGTTGTCTGGCTAATGGAACATATTATTTCTGAACACCTCAGTACACGCACCACTTAAAAATTCCTCACCTTTCTTGAACATTTTACTGCATGCCAGATGCCATTCTAAGTGCTTTAAATGTAATAGTTCATTCAGGGTCACAATACTTATATGAGATACTACTATTATCTGCATTTTAAAGAAGACTGAGAGGCTACAAAAATGGGCCAAATTTAGCCAGTTAGCAAGTGGTGTAGCCTGAATATGAACACAGGGTCCATGCTCTAAAATGCTTCCCATACCTGCTGTGTGTTGGGTCTAAAATTCAGGACCTCTATCTGTGGGCTTAGGAAGACTGGGTGAGAAGGCACTAGTCTGGTCTTGAATAGAATCTTCAGGGGAGACTTCAAACAGTGCTGACTGAGGAGTCATAGTCTGTGTAAGTTGTGGCAACTGGCCTTGGGCCACTGGGGGAAGACTTAGAAACAAAAGACTTCCTTTGAGGGAGTTGAGGGTCAGGCTGCTGGAGAAATCAGTGTCAACCCTAGGATCAGGTCATTACCCACAGGAAAGAAGTTTGACTGGGAGATGTGGGGTAACTTAGGCTCTGTACATAAGAGAGGTGTTGGAGGAGATGCAGGCCATGATGCAGCAGGAAAAAGGTGTGGAGAAAATGCCTTCACAGCCAAGGTGCTCTTGCCCCTCAGTTTCACCAAGGGACTGTTTCTAAGGATGGATTCTATTGACCTCTCTCCTGTTCCATTCTAGACTTCCCCTATGCTGCCTAATTTTTACCTAATTAGGGTTAAACCAAATACCTGCTTTAGAAAGAGAAGTCTTTCAGGGAGTGGGAAGAACCTTCATGGATCTGATTATTTGCCCCAACTCTACTTCCCCCAGCTCAAAGTGATGAAAATGAACTACAGGAGAAGAGGTACTTTAATGGAGGACCATGAAGAGAGGTAACCTTGGACTGCTGAGCACTCTGGAGGGAAGCATGGAGTTAAGTGTAGTATGACAATGAGGGAGGAGGGATTATGGGTCAGGAAACCTGGGGAGACATCCTTGAAGACTGACAGATAGGGAGGGGCTATAGAACATCTCCAAAGTGTGTCCAGAAAAGAAGGAAGAAAGAAACTTCCTTCTTTGGACACTGGCTCAGATGGTTCCCCTGCTCCCACTTCTGGGTTCATGTTCTGTCATTGCTGTTTAGTCACTTAGTTGTGTGTGACTCTTTTGCAGCCCCAGGGACTGTAGCCCACCAGGCTCCTCTGTCCACTGGGTTTCCTAGGGAAGAATACTGAAGTGGGTTGCCATTTCCTCCTCTAGGAGATTTTCCTGACCCAGTGATTGAACCCTAGTCTCCTGCACTGGCAGGCTGATTCTTTACCACTGAACCAGCAGGGAAGCCTGTTCTGTGACTAGTACAAAGTTATTGGATTTTAGTGTACTCTTTGTAGGCTAGTCCAGGATCTTACAACCAGTAACTTTTTTTCCTATGGGGAAAATCATTCCCAGGTTCAAGCCACCAATTTCTTACTGGTTTTCTGAAACATAGTTTATTTTTATGTTGGGGATTACCTGTAAACATGTCACCTTCTTTCAAAGTAATACATGTTTAAAAGCTAGAAATTCACTCACATAATCTTCTTCCATATGGCTAATATGTCATCATGGTCCTGTGAAAGCCACACTGAAATATAGGAGGACTGATGCTACCAACCAAAAGAAAAAAAGAATCTTCAATTTATTTTGTTGTCTTCTTTCCTAGAAATTTCACTTCTTCCTGAAATCTAGATGAGTGAGTCCCAATATTTCAGGTGGCATTTGAAGTTTTACCAGTGTCACATTCCATGAAAACTCAAGCCCTTCCAAAATCCCTCTAATTTGTAGATAGTATCTGCCTTGGTACTTCTTAAACTCCTCAGGTTCAGCTGTTTTAGGAAATCAGGGGAAACACTCAACTGCTGATGGAGGGACACATTGGAAAGGATGTGTTTATGGAGTTCTCATCAACTGAGAGGGGGTTGGTTAACGCTGATAGGAGCCAAACTACAACCGTTGTGGATACATACATTTGATGGTTCTAATTCATTACCTCATTCCATCTTGTGAAGCTTTTCAGAATAGCATATGTACTTCTCACAAAACAACAATCCATGCGGCTACAGATAGAGCAACTCTTACCCAGGGAAAATGAGTTACTTTTTATCCTTTCAAAGCTTTCTATTGCTTTTTTCTAAGGCAAATTCCTAGGTCTTAGGTGAATCAAAATGTCACTTGCTTACCTGAACAAACAGCCAATGGTCTGTTTATTTTTCATGAATAACTCAGTGAAGCCAGCTGTGTTCTTGGGGTAGGTCAAAGATACTAAACCAGTAGACTAAAAGAAATCTTCTTCCTTTTACCTAGCCAACAATGGCAGTGACTTTAAGAATGACAATAGAATCATCTTTTCTAATAATAAACTTGAAAATATGTGAAGGGTAAAGTCTTTCTCTCTCTTTTCTTGATAATCTAAGAAGATAAAGTTTATATCGTTATAAAAACTAGGAATTATAGTAGACAACTCCTAATTGTGCCCGACATCCGTTTTTCCCTCATGACAGCAGCTTGATTTTCTTTTAGGGACGACTTCTTCACTTATACTCATTCATCGAATTTATGTAGGTCTGTTTCTACTTTCTGGTTCCAGGAGTGGCCTTGTGATGTAATTCTGACCAGTAAAAGTACTACATCTTTCTGGCCATGGGAGCTCAGGAGTAGACAGGTGACCCAGGCTGAGTCAACAAGCCACTCAGGACTGTATTGAACATCAGTTCTAGGACTTTCTGGATATACTGACGATGAGACAATCTCTTTCTATAGAGTTGCTGGGTTGAGGCTGCTGATAGCTGTCTTACCACCATATAGGGGAGTCCCTTGACAATGGTCCTGAGAGAGAGAAGCACAAAAGTTATTCTCCTAATAATGAGCTCCTAATGGCCCGTGGGAAGGAGTAGGACCCAGCTTTGCCTGAAGTCAGATTCACCTATGGACCTTAAAGTTATGTAAGCCAACAAAGTTTCTGTTTTTGCTTAGGCCAGTTTGAATTAGGTTTCTGCTGCAACTTAACAGCCACTGACTAATCCATAATTATTTTTTAATGTCCCTAGTTTTTAACAGATGCCCTCCAGGAGAAAGAGAAGGAAAAATATGAACAAGTCTCAGTTCTGGTATAGGACCGCTAGACAGCAGGAGCTCATCTCTCTTATCCCTTAAGTTTAGAACATGACCTTCTGATGGGTTTTGTACTTGTGTGGCTATTACACATTCCATCTTAAATCTGCTCCTAAGACAGCTAGCACGATCTTAGCATCTTGACCTCCCTTTCCTCTGACTACAGGATTCACCAGATGTGTCCCTCACTGTTAAGACAGCTGTCAAGTCTGTTCCTTTGAGCTGGTTTCTAAATCATCTTCATATTAGAAGAAACAAATCTTTCAGAATGTTTTTATTTCTTCACACAACCATCTCTGTTCCAACCCTGACCTATATGAACTAATCTCCTTTGCCAAAACACATGGTGCTATGTCTTTGATAATGGAAACCAGCCTCCCTCCCTCCCACCCATTTATAGGTAAATATTCTTCCAATTTAGCCAAAGAATTAAAAAGAGGAAAGGGATATAATATATGCCATGTAACTCTTGAAAAAAGATAGTAATAATAGTACTAAAATTTTTAGAAAACTCTAGAATCATTCCATTTCTAAAGTTACTTACAGGATATTCACGCTGCTGTTAAATAAGCAGATAATCTTTATCTGTTAATGATAATAATTTTTAAAAGCCCAGCAACAATAAACCATAACCTGGGGCCAGATGACTGTGACAGTCTTTACAAGTTTTACAGAACATAAAATGCCAGCAGATATCAGGTATTATGTTATTATGTTTTCTTTTGGCAGATACAAACACTTCTCAGCTAGCCTATCTGGCTCACTTAATTGGGCCTGTAAAAACTCTCCAGGCATCTCACTCACAGCCATTGAATTTCTCTCTACTTGTTCTTTACAGCTTTTCAGAGCCTAGATGGGAACACAGATACAAAACAGACTTGCTGAAAAGAATTTTTTAAGGTCTCATGTCCATATTTACAAACCTTGCAATCTGTGTGTATTCATTTATTTTAACACAAATGAATAAATCAGGAACTCCTTTGGGAAAGAGAAAAACCTGTGTGTTTGAGGAGAAAAGAACAAAATATAGGACTGAGGCAACTTCCAAATGCTCTCTGTCGCTTTCCCAGCACCCCTCACACATACCCTGCTTTCAACAAAATTAACTGCTTTCTCTGCACTCATTTAGAAGATAGTATCACTCTACACGAGAGCATTTCTCACGTAGATTAATGTCCTTTTTCTTGGTTTTGGCTTAGATGTCTGTATTCCTGGCTGGACTGTGAGTTCCTCCAACATAGAGACAATACACTTTTGTTTACCAGTACTGGGCTTACACTAAGACTGAGAAAATGTTGATTAAAAGTGAATAGGGAGACACAGAAAAAGGAAAAGGAAAAGAGAGATGTGGGAGCAAGGGAGAACCCAAGAGAGCAGTAAGAGAAATCCTGGGCTCTGGGCCACTGAGCAGGTGTAACATTGGTAGAAAACTACCCACAAGATGGCTGGGAAGATTCAGAAGGTCAGAGAGGGGACCAAAGCAAGAAGTGTAGTCCAACTGATACAAATACGTTTAAAAAATATCAGGGAGCAGCCTTTCTTAAAAGTGTGCTCCAAAATTTCTCAAGGATTTTCTTTCAAGTTTCTAATAAGCAATCTGCACAATTCTGAAGATTTCTTTTTCAGAAATGGACAGTTATATCATGACACCTGGTGAAAAGTGATTGCAAACTGCTTCCTAATTTCAGAGATGTGAAAAAAAATAAAATCACCAAAAATATGAATAGAACCTAATAATCTCTTTTCAGTGATTCACAGATCCTAATACTCTTTGCATGACTGTTTTAATCATTTTGGCTTTGAAAACTTTTGTGAGCATTCTTTCATTCTTTTTGGCCTATCTTAGAAGCAGTTATTAGGTAACTTATTCTTCTAATTATTTTCTCAATAGGTCCAAAGTTCCCCAGTATAGTGTGACTCTTGGGAGTTTCTCTCAGACCTCTCAATCTGAGGTATTGGGAGTTAGAGGAATTCTGAGTCCATGAAAGTATTTTTGATGATGCTGGTCCATGTAATGATTGTGTTAGAGAAGTTGAACTACTTCAGTATTTGCTGAAGAAACTGGAATCATTGTCCTACTTTTAAAAACTTGTGGGTCAGAAAGCCTGATGGAGAAGGACCTAGAAGACCTCTTTTGGGCTCCATCCCTCCTCTTCATAGACTGTTTCTCAGTTTTTAACAGGTACCCTTGGTGATGCTGAAGACCAGCCAATCTAGGAACCACAGTCTCATAAAAGCTGTCTTGTTGGGTCTGGCTGACTGGCAGAAATGAAAGACTAAATTTCTAAACATGCTTTCCTGGATCTCTCAAAAAGTAGCAAGACAATGGTGTGATTTCTCAGGTCCATGTTGGACAATAGATAATAGTGCTTTTCCTTGGCTTGTGGAAAGGACAGGAAAGGATGCTGATATTCTAATCCCGGGTTTGGAATATCACAGCCAATCACAAAGGGCCACTCAGCTTTTATGACAGTGCATTTCCCAAGAATCCTTTTGGGAAGCCGTAGTCCCCAATTCTTTGGGAAATGTAAATCAGTCAATTCTGGCAAAGCTCAACACACCTGAGCATGGGAAACACAAATTAGAGAGACACTCTTTCACTTACTAGATTGCTCGTCTGGTTACGCATTTGCCTGGCACAGAAACAGAATCAAATAGGGAGGACCTGAGTGCACAGTCATCCAGCTCAGGTTTGGTAAATCAGAGGAAACTTTTAAGTCTCATGACTGTTAATAATTTTAATCCTTTCAACTTGATGTAAGAAGATCATATAAAATAAGGTTCAAACAACCAGGACTGCTTTATCTATTGTGAAATTATTTATCTTATTTTGCTCATAGGAATTCATATTGGTTTTGAGAAGAAAGACTTTTCAAAGCATTGGACATGGAGTTCTGCTTTGGTTCTGGTGGAAACAACTTCCCTTTATCATCTGTTTGATTGAGAGAGGACAGTCTTATGTATAGCGTCTTCCATCAAAGTCAATAAGTCAGTCTTGATGAAGGCTGAAATGAAGTGAATTGCTATAGATTGTTATTCTATGAAAATCTTTTGCTTCTGTTACTGAGAGTCTAAAGGACTAGTTACTCCATCACAGTCAATGTTATTCTGCTTAATCCTAACATCGGTAATAAAACCAATAAATAGTTGTTTCTTCTGATTTGTAGTCACATGATGCTTATCTCTGGAAAAGACTGAAGCCATTTGCTTGGCGATCGCTAGTCCATACCATGTACTTCTGATAAGTGTTTTTAAACTCTGCCATACAAGGTAGAATCTATTGGGCTAAGAAATGTCAGTTGCTGTGCATAACAGTGATAGATGCTGAAGCTGACTTTTGGATCCCTGTGTAAAAGCACTAGGTTTCATGCATGAGAAACCATGCTATCCAAGTAAAAACTAGAGAGAATCAGCTCAGTGGTTGGACTCTACTCTCCCAACCCTGACCTCATGAACACAAATGTGAGTGTGAAAATCAAGAAAGGAAACTTTCCTTTAAAAGATCAGTCCTTCAAAAGAGATGGTGTGGTCACCACGGATAAATGGTTCCTTATGTGGTTCTCAAAACAGCACTAAAAACTGTAGAAAAAGGCAGTAATCATCAAAGAGGATGAAAGAGAGCTTGCCTTCTTGAAAAAGATAACAGAATGAATTAGGCTATTTTGAAAAAACCCAGGAAAATGTTTCTTTAGAGGTCACAATATTCTTTTGTCTTCATGAATGTGGAATGATTTGATAAAGAATCCTCTAATAAAAAACTGCCCTTGTCTCAGAATAAAATGATCTTAGTGTACTGGTAACATTACCAAAATGTAAAGTGTTCAGATGCAATATATTAACACTTGATATCTTTGAGTGGATATCTTTCACACCTTTCCGAAGTTTATTACTAATAATTGTTTTCCAAAGGAGAGATGCCTTATGTTGCACGGTCCGTCAATGCTTGACCAGATGTCTGAGACTCAAGAGATGGAGGGTAAGGATTAAGGCTCAGTAGATAATGACCAAGATTCCTTGCCCTTTTTGAAATAACTAACATCTGCTCCACCCAAACAAGCAGGCATACAAGTCCAAGAGGGAGTAAATATGAAAGCAATTAAAATGAACTACTGTGCATTAGTATGGTTTGATTTATAGAAACAACTTCTGTAGGAGAAAATGGGCTGTGGTTTAGGTAATGTTCATATCAATAAAACCCAAGTAACCTAAATATACATTGATACGTATAGGACATTCCTAGCCATGTTCTTCTGCTCTTAACTATGTCAGTAAAGATGAGTGCAATGAATTCAGGCACAGACTTACCCAGTGAAGGTCATAGTCAGGTCTTGCTCTTCCTTCGTCATCCTCATATAAAGCGAAACCTTCTCTCCGAGCCTGATAATACTCTTTTCGCAACTTTTGGATGCGGTCAGCACTTCCGCTCATGGACCGGCCACTGCAGGATATAATCAGACAAGCAGTCACATGGTGAACAACATCCTAGAAACTTGCTTCTTGATATTTTTTATTTTGTTAAAGCATCTGACGTTCAAATTTGGAAGATTCAGTAATATTGTACAAACATGCTAGGAAAACTGAAATTCCTGGTAACAAAAATAAATAAAAACTACTCTTTATGTGCATATGTTTAGATCTAACTTGGGATTAATAACTGCCTTTTGAGTGAGAACTTAAGGTCCTGACCTAGAGCAATTAAAAGAGCCATCACTTTTTTCTTAAAATTGTATGTACAGAGTTTGGTTAATTTTTTATGTAGTATCTCATTTTCTTACATAAGTGTTACCTATTTGAGACCAGTTGTTTGACCTGAAGCTTGAATGTGATACAGAGTGGCATGGCATGTTCAGTTCAATGACATTTGTGAATTTTTGGAGTGGGGCTCGGGTACGTGCCATTATATGGGTATAGGCAGGACATGGAGGAAGAAAAGAAAGTGGAAGTCTTGCCAAGAAGTAAAAAGAAAAATAGAAATCTGGTCATAGTAGAACATGCCATCTTGGTTACATGTCCAAGGTTTTCTTCTCTTCTTAGCTACTTCTTCTCCAGTATCTTATCCATTCAGCCCACACTGGTCAGCCAGTGGCTCCCTTTAGCTTAGATTCGTCACCATCATTTCAACAGAATCAACATTATGTGATACAATCAGGGCTAGGAAGCAAGAGGAAGATGCTAGACAGATCTCTACAGCTGATCAACTTCTCTGATTGATCAGAGGCATAACTGAGTGCCCTACTGTGCCAGACCTTATGTTAAGACCCAGAGATGTTAAACACTTTCACAGAACTTGTTCACAAAAAACAGTCTGGGAGTTAGGAAACTGAAAGGGATATGGAAGACTACAATCCACTGTGACTGATGCTCCAGGTCTGCACAGGGCTTGAGGGAACATGGACTGCTTAAACTGTAACAGGGTGAGAACAGAGCCATGGAAGGAGATCACAGAAGGCCCCAAAGAGGAGGTGACATCGCAGCTGAATCTTGAAAGATGCATAGGTGCTCAACAACTGAACAAGTGAGATGAGAAAATCCAAGGCAGAGGGAAGGACAATGCAAAGAACAGAAATAAGAAGGTATGTTGCTTTGGGGGAATGCAAAGAAGCCAGTTTGGCAAGCAGTAATCCTCAACTTCTTTTGTCCTGCCTCATAGACATAGTAGCTGACATACGTTCCCTTCCCCCTCTCATTTGGGAAGCAGATTATAATAAAAGAGAGTTTTGGTTTGTTAGGGATATTTTGAATTTACTCTAATAAATGACAAAATAGATCATTTGCAAATGTTGGTACTTTAACTCAATTTGTCACAATTAACCATAATGATATTCATATTTCATGTGTCTGTGAGAATCACGGCTCTAGTATACAAGGTGTAGGGGAGGGGGCTGGGAAGAGAGACTGAGAAAAGTAGGGAGGAGCCCCATGGAGAAGACTTCTACATGACAAAATGATCCCCAAGTATTACACTGAGTTTTAAGTTTAAATGAGATATCTAAAAGCAGTAGAAAGAAGTCATCTATTATTTTGTTAAAACATTTAAAAATTACACTTGAACTATAAAAAGAAAATGGTGAGTAAACATTTTTTGGAAGGAAAACATTCTTCCCAAACTACTGATAGACTGTAAGTTAACTGAAAGTAGGACCACGTGTCTCAACATCCTCTGTACAAAATTAGCATGGAGTTCTTGGCTTCCTACCTGCTCTATGGACATCAAGTAATTGATACCTTGGATCAAGAAAAAACATTTCTTACAGATCATTTACCTTAATTTTTCTTCCATAGGTATTTTAAAGCTCTCTTTAAATAGTTCTGACTTTGTTTCTTTACTATACTTTTCTTGAACAAAAGTATTTCTTGAGAACTTGATTAAAAAAAAGTAGTCTGATACTTTTCTGAACAACAGAAGGCAGGAAAGACAGCAGAGCTTAATTCTGAAGAGCACCCCTTGCTCTTAAGTACTCAGAGTTGCCTACGGGCCTGCATCCACTGTGCAGGCTTCTGCCCATTTCGTGCATGCATGAGCCGCGCTCAAACTCACCAGATGAGTTCAATCAACGTGGTGCAAACACAGCATACATAATCTATTAGTTTACCCAAAGAAACCAAAGCATTGAATTCAAGCAGAATGAAGTCATCAGTAATAAAAAAAAAAAAAAAAAGAAACTGATAAGGGACTGTTTTAAAAATCCCCATAATTTTCCTACATTTGTGGGAAAAAATAATCACACTCAGACCGTAAACTATTCTTCCATATGCCTATAAATAAATAAATTTAAAAATATGGGTTTGATCAGATTTCAGTTCTCAAATAGAAGGAATGGAGCAAGAATACAAAATCAGCTGTTTATGATTCAGAAAATCCCCTATGGCTGACAGGAACATGACTATTTACCCAGAGAAGAAATCTGGCCACAGAGAAAAACAGGAAAAAGTCTAGAAATTCATGGACCATCTAAGTGCAAAACATTCTCCCTTGTGTGAATATTTTAAAGAAGTTACAGGATACCGTGCAAACCTTTCATGATAAGCAGGGACTACATTGCAACATTCATTTTCTTTCTCTGTCTAACCCTCACTCTACTTTGAGTAACTATACCAGACTTTTTCCCAGGTAGTTGGTTTATATAATAAAATGAGGAATAGTAAATTCTGATTTTTATCTTTCGACTCTTCTCTGCAGATAATACACACAAGTTTACCATCAAATCAATAAAAATGATATACACAGCTATTGTACCCAAAGCAGTTAATTGATTCCATTTTGTGTTGAGGAGGTAGAAATCTGAGGAACATAAAAATACCTTTGTCATAAGAGAAGCAGTAATCATTATAATTTATGGGACATTGTATAGAAAATATATTGATACAGACTTTCACTTACTATCAATTCTGCTCAGAACAGACATCATTAATCAATTATAGCATTCCTTCCCCATAATCTTAGACATGGTCTTAGAATCTTTCTTAACCCAGAACTTCAGAAAGCTATTATCATCTATAGGAGCTGGCACTTGAGTTGAGTTACATAGTTGTGTTAACAGGTGCTGTAAATATTTCAAAATCACAAAAGAATAAAGATAACTTTTATGGTTCTGCTCCACAGACATGAGAAATCTGAGGCTCATGACTAATAGATATATAAGGTCTGACTTTAAAGAAGGCTCTTTCTGCCATTGCTTACTACCTTCCAACCTGTGTCTCCTCCTTCATCTAATTAGTATCTTAAAGACTGGGTCCTCTAACAAAATATTGGACCAGAATGAAAGCTAAGCCTAGCTTTGAGGAATTACTTTCTGAGGACTCCTGTTTTTCCTTCCTCTACTTACATGTTACCTTCTATTTTCCTGGCTTCATGGAACTCAGTAGTAGAGATTCTAAGAATTTTGTCTGATAGCTTCAGAAGTGACATCAGCTTATGATGTAACTCACCTATTCTTGCAACCATATAAAATCTGGTAAAGTATCAGTAATCCCATCTCCAGGTTGCTAGTTAGAAAATTTAAGCTTGCTGTATTATTGTTCACTGGATAAGGTAGAGGTTAGTCAGTTTTTCTTACCAAAAAAGTTCCTATTATAGCTATATACATATGTAGGTGATCAATGCCACTCTTGCGCTTTCAATGTGCTGAAATTTTATTTTAAATTAACTCAAGCAGTATAACAAAACAGATTTATATGTAGTGATTTCTTGTAAATTATGCTGCCTATGCATTTAAAAGTAGACATATAGTAAAACAGGCTTTTCTTATAACACTTTAAAGCTGGACAGAGTTTTAAAGTTGTAATGAAATTCAGAAACCATGTCATTTTCTTCATCGTCACCTATAGTAATATATTCCCAAATGCAATACACATCACAGTAAGGCATTATCTGCTCCACTGGAATCTAACCTTATTCTTCCTAGTTCATAATTACCTCAATTGAAAAACATTTAAAAATGAGTGTTCATTTGTGCATGCCATAGTCTCCTCCCATTACTACAACAGGCTGGAGAAAAGTAACATTAAGCTCCTTAAATATAATATTTATGCTTTACACACTTCATCTCATTTTATCCCCAATCAAATTTGTGAGGATGACATTGACATTTCACAGATGAGTACACTGAGGCTCAAATAAGTAGCACAGTTGGTGAATGGTGGACCAGGGAGTGTGTGACTCCAAAGCCAGTGTTATTTTGACCGTACCTTGTTGCCTCATGAGAAAGGTATTAAAATGCAGCAGGCATATTGTAGCAGCCGTTCACAGGCATTTCAAGGCAGAGGGAAGTTCGCAGAGCACATTTATAGCCATACCTTTTGATATTCTTTTATTTGCACAGATCTTTGCAATAAAAATAGAAATTGAAGCAGCTAAAGTAATAGAATACATGCAATGAAGTCTGTATTCATTAAAGAATGATGCTGGAGCAACTGCAGACGGAGATTTCTGGGTAATTAACATTACATCTCTAACAGGCTTATGTGGGAAACTGGTATAAAACTGAATGGGGTGCAAAAGAGATTCAACATATGACAAAGATCCACATGAAACAGAAAGAAACTCTGGATCAGGACCAGGGCTGACAAACAGCCAGGGCTGCTGCTGGTAACATTCACCACCGGCTGAACGAGAGGGGTCGAATGAGAGGGAGCTGGTCACTGCCAGCGAACCATTGTCTGACTTGTGAATTCATCTGCTGAGGTTTTGTGTGTATGTCTAAGCAGACATACAAGTAAATACAGCACATTAACTATGATTAAAATATACACAGTTAATTCCAAAGAGCTGTGTCATTTTCAGAAAGCCTCAAGTCATGTAGCTCTTCATTGCTAAGGAGAGGTGTCTGCCTTTGGTCAGTAGGTATCAGCCTGGGGTCCAGATTCAGTGATGCAGTTAAGAATGGTCTCTATAGAAGGGAACCTTAACAGAAATACTTCTACCTGGATGAGCTAACCCTTACAAATTCACTGAATAAAACTGTTGGCATTAGATGTATGCATGTCAACAATAATCAGTAGAATAGGGGTTGTTTTTAAGTTTGGGATTTGATTATTCACTTTTTTTATGATGTTACTGTAAAAATGTTATTGTGATTGGAAAAGACCCTGATTCTCGGAAAGATTGAAAATAGGATGAAAAGTGGGGCAACAGAGAATGAGATGGTTGGATGGATCATCGACTCAACGGACATGAATCTCAGCAAACTTTGGGAGAGAGTGAAGGACAGGGAAGCCTGGTATGTTGCTCTCCACGGGGTTGCAAAGAGTACGGCACGACTGAGTAACTGAACAACAATAAAATATTTAAATTAAGTAAACATGGTGTTCATCTTTCTATATTCACAAAAGTGTGAAGTTTTAAAGGTTTTCTCAAAAAGATTTTCTCCTTTTGAAAGATACGGAGTGATGACAATTTTTTCCTGTTGTTTTTCTATATTCCTGTCTTTCTATATTCACAAAAGTGTGAAGTTTTAAAGGTTTTGTCAAAAAGATTTTCTCCTTTTGAAAGATACGGAGTGATGACAATCTTTTCCTGTTGTTTTTTTTTCCCTAATGGGAAGGACTGTTTATCTTTTTGCATTTAAGGACCTAAAGAATCAATATAGTCTAAAACCTCAAATATAGCAGTACCACAGTTCTGAGCCTGAACCTGGGTGTTCATTGGAAGGACTGATGCTAAAGCTGAAACTCCAACACTTTGGCCACCTCATGCAACGAGTTGACTCACTGGAAAAGATTCTGATGCTAGGAAAGGTTGGGGCGGGAGAAGAAGGGGACGACAGAAAATGAGATGGCTGGATGGCATCACCGACTCTGTGGACATGAGTTTGAGTGAACTCCGGGAGTTGGTGATGGACAGGGAGGCCTGGCGTGCTGTGATTCATGGGGTTGCGGAGAGTCGGACACGACTGAGCGACTGAACTGAACTGAACTGAACAGTTCTGAGAAAACAGGGCATACTTTTTTCCAAAGTGGGAACAGAGCTCTCAAAATACCTGAGATTCTCTGGTATTCACACTCTTGATAACGTGAATATAACGAAATCTATCTATATGCAGTCTTCCCTTACTAGTTATACTTCAAATCCCAGACTCGGTTCTGTAAAAGAATATTCAGCTGAAGGCAGTCATAGACACAAGTGTAACTGATTTTCTGTTGGTGATAACGATTTCTGTCAAATAAAAAATTTGAGAGATTCTTATAAATGTACTCAGGATCATTAATTCAAATGCATTTTGAAGATTTATAGAAACCATAGCCCAATAGCACTGACACTCTACAGAGTGTCATTCCATAATGCAAATACATTTATATAGTGTGTCCATATGTGCTAAATGAGATTTAATAATAAATAATGGCTTTCAGTGGGGCTTAATTCTATAAAATTCTTTAAATGGTATTTTCATACTGGACGACTCTGAAAATTATCCAGTGTGACTATTCAGTGAAAATTATAATTATGTAAATTATCTTCTCCTTGTTCCTAATTTTGTACAAAGAATATCTATTTTTTCCAAAGGTATATTGACAAATAAGATTTTTCATGGTTTAGTCCAGTGAAATTTTGGAATATAAAACTGACTAGCAGCAGTTGTCCCATGAACAACACTTGGGAATTTTTCTAATTTCTTTCCCAATGCATCATCACTATGATGGTGACCCCCCTTTCCAATTATTTTTGATTTAAATAATTTCCCCAAATAATAAGACTTTCTTCATATGGCATTTAATATCTATCATATTTTAGTTATTTTGTTAATTAAAACAATTAGTTTGCTTACAATGACTCCCTATGAATTCCTATATTAAGACTATGAGTTTATAGAAAAAGTGAATACAGTAACAGATGAAACAAATTTTTCACACTTAGAATCTCTCTTTATTTCTAGAACTGCTTTTGTCAATTATCTCTGACATTATACTTCATACTAGTAGGTAAAGAAACAATGCTTATCGGATATCTTAAGAGATGATATATCGTCACATGAAAAACTGGTGGCAGAAACTGAGGGGAATAAGCTATATTCTATGGTAATGCCTTACTTTCAAAAGCGTTATTTGTATAAATGTCTAAGCATTCAACAAAATTACTCTTTAAGTCAGGCTACTGTGAGGAAGCTAAAAATCTGGTCCAGAGAGGTCGATATATAAGTTAGGGTCATAGGGAAGGACGAACCCCACAAAGCACAACTATGTATTAGCTCAGCCTACAATTCTGAATGTGGTTCTTCCCTGAGCCATCCTGAGCTGCCAGTGGCATTTTGACCCAGACACCATAATCTGACAATGTGACTTGGCTTACCTGGGCTCCTGACTTTGCCATGGCAACCTGAGTCTGACCTTTTGCCTTTCTCCACATGTTTCCTGCTTTAAGCATCTGCTCCCTTTGAGATCCTTATCTTGGTATTTCCAGCCCTAGCTCAGTCAACTGACCCTCTGACTCTTATAGCTGCAAGATTTGTCCTGGAAATCTTAACCATGGAATGGACTTTGACCCCAATGAATCAAGTCTTAGAGGGAAAAAGAAGGTCCCCCTTCCCCTGACACTTTATTGCATAACGGCAAGCATTTCCACTCATACCATGGCCGCCATTTACCACTGAAAAGTAATCTCATTGATGCATGAAGGGCAACTTTCTCCCATGTGATTGATTGCTGTGATGGAGATTCTCACCAGATCAATGTCATCTCCTCTTCTGATAAAAGGCTTTGCTCTACCTTTGCTCTTTATCACTTGAGACAATGCGAGGCCATTCCCTAATCGGAACATTCTGCTTCTCTGTCTCCATTTCCAGAGAAGGCAGAAATTTCTTAGGAATGACACTGACAGTGTTATTCACAATTCAACAACACACGAGTTATTATTCATGGCTTCAACTCACCATTATAAGCCTGTAACACATAATTGCATTATTCTGATACTGTGCACTGACCTCCTGGCTGTGTTCAAATTTCAAAAGCTAGTTTTGCCATTAGTCATAAAATATCCATTTGAGTTATTCATATTTTGAATAGTATTCTAATATATTTCCTCCAAGGCAGTACAGTATTTTTGAGCCTTAAGTAATTTACACAAATATTGGGCACATTCAAAGTTTCATATAAGCATATGATACATACTGTCTCGAGACATTGTGCCAAT
Source organism: Moschus berezovskii (assembly GCF_049115385.1). Classification (NCBI taxonomy): domain Eukaryota; kingdom Metazoa; phylum Chordata; class Mammalia; order Artiodactyla; family Moschidae; genus Moschus; species Moschus berezovskii. Next base: position 42,774,999 of record NC_142461.1, read on the forward strand.
TTTATTAACAATGCAAAGTATGTGGGGGTCACCAAAAGAATTCATCAAGTGTTTCACATGGTAATTTTTGTTTCTTAAAGGAGGATTTCAAAATATAGTTGAAAAGTTCACACTGGCTGGCAGCAAAAATAGCCCTTATTTCTGTTCTACATCTTTGCTAACTGAGCCTACATAGATGCAAAGAAAAATAGATTTAGACCAATTTGAAACTGTGCATTCACTATGTCTTCTGTTAAAGATGATAAACAAATCCTGTAATTCATGTTACCACTGTTCTTACATGGCTGAAGTACAGCAACACTGCATCACAATTGCCTTTAAGTGATGCTTCAATATTTGAGCTTAGACAAAAAATGGGGGCTTGGGGGAAAATAGCAATTTAAGTAGTGACAGTGTTCCCATCAGCCATTCCGTGTAATGAGTGTAGGCCCCTGGACACGAGCTGAGTCAGTTTCCCTTGGCAGGGGCAGTTCCTAAGTGCCTCTCATAATATAGGTTTTACACTGTACTGAATGTGATCCCAGTGTTTCAAGCTATGAGTACTTGTACAACATGGCCACTGAAATGCAAACCAGCTACTTCAGCTGGTGCTCAAACAAGGGAATAACCAGTTGATGCTGCGCTAAAAGAGTGAAAAGAACAAGTGTGTGGGTTTAGTGAGAGATCATAGGTAGGTCCTGCATGCACACGTACCCAGTCACTCAACTGTGTCCGACTCTTTGCTACCCCATGGACTGCAGCCCACCAGGCTCCTCTGTCCATGACATTTTTCAGGCAAGAATACTGGAGTGGGTTGCCATTTCCTCCTCTAAGGGATTTTTCCAACCCAGGGGTCGAATCTACATTTCCTGCATCTCCTGCATTGGCAGGAGGATTCTTTACTACTGAGGCACCTGGGTTATAGCAACCCCCTAAAGTGTTTTTCAAGGTAAATTCTGACTACACAACTTTTGCCTCACATGATGCTTCAGAAACAACCTTAAGACATGATTCCACTTGGAACATTATAAGTTTCCTCAAAGAGTTTTACAACTCAAAATAAAATAAGCAAAATAGGGACAAAAAGATAAACAAAAGAAACCTTTTGTTTGATGATATTTTGATGATATCATGCACACATTAATAATATCTTACACACACAGACATATACACATCTTCTCAAAGAAGTTCTCACCAACAACTGCCGGACTTGTGAGATAAAATTATTATCCTCTAGGCTTAAATCAAACACAGTTTGAATTTCAGAAATACATATCTGACATTTAGATGTGGATTAAACTTTCAGGGTCAATTCTGGGAAAAATAAGCCTGTGTGGGCTGCAGGCCATAAAACCTTGGGAATTTCCTAGGCCTCCGTGAAATTCCCTCTTCCTCAGAGGAAACATAGAAGCTCTGTCTTCTCCCAAGGGACCAGGGAAGGCCATCAAAGACCACTGATTCCCAACAGCTGGACACCTATGTCTTTCTTTTACACAATAAGGAAATAAGGTTGATTTGACTATACAATGTAAAGGAAAAAAGGAGACTCTAAATGAGTTAGTGCATGAATGGTGTTTTTCTTTTTTTTATTTAAAGGATTATATCTGTCAAGATAGACTATGGTATCCTGTGCTAATCAAATATCAGTAGATTAGCAAAAAAAAAAAAAAATAGTAGATTAAAGTCAGTAAACTTTTCCTCCCATAAGACATTTTTTGCCTTCCAATGGAAGAGGAGGAGGTTGGGAAAATAACGTGAGAGAAAGAGAAAAAATATTTTTTTTAAAAAAGGACATGTTTTTCAGTTGGAAGAAGCTAAAGATTTTGGTTAGGAACTCAATACTAAATGTTTGTGGAGTCAAAGTGTTCTAAATACATAGGCTATGTAAACTAGTTCTTACCTCCATACCCACTGAAGGGAAGGGATATACAATAAACTGTCCAGACACCCAGAAGCAATGCATGGGCCAGACTTTAATTATCACACATATGATGTTAAATCAAATTGTCTCATAAACATAGAATTCTATATGCAGTGTTCTGATGTGAGTAGCATTATTCAGCCGAAGAGTTTATTAAGAACATGCTTTGATTCCTTTTGTTTCTTCTACACATATAGGCACAAATGCTGAGCTCTCTTGCAATTTTAAATAGGGTTATAATAATGATCCAATCCAAACAGGTTCTCAACTCCAAAGAGCCAAATAAAAAGTTTACATTTACTAGGTCCCAAAGCGTGTCAAATCTAAGACTACTCCATAGCCCTCATTTCCCTGGGTGTAAAGTGAGCACTGGTGACCCTGTAACCTCATGCTGACCTTCTGACATCGGGGATTTACAGCATAGAGACAGTTTATAGTATCATCTCCTAGGGATTGTCTCACTTGTTTTTAAAAGATGTTCAGACTTCTACAAATCTTTTCTAGGAGAATGGTGACTTTCTTTGTAGAACAGACTAGATAGTAATAAGCTGGTATCAAATTTAGATCATCAACTGCTTTTATAAAAGTTTCCCAATAACCATGGGAATGTTTTCAGCTGCGTACATTTATTTATGCTTTTATTTATTTTAAATATTGCCATGTCCCAGGCCCTGGTAATGTAAAGGTGATTAAGACCCAGAACTAACCCTCAGAGATTCCACTCTTATGGAGGGAGATGGAAATATAAATAAATAATTGCCAGGCAATGTAGCAATTATTATGAAGAAGTATCATGAAGCATAATGAGGTCCTGCAGTAGCTCAGAGGAGAGGGTGATTAACTATGTTTGGGGAGGCTAGGAAAGGCCTCAAGGAGAAAAGGAGAGCAAGGAGAGGGTACTGGGCATGCCAATGGAAGGAGCATCAGATGTTAAGTGGTGGCAACATAAAAGAGCTGATGGCTAGGAATGGCAGAAGTGTGGGAGTGGATGGAAAAATTCTGGGAAGTAAAGCTGGTAGGACTTGAATAGCTCCATGTGCCAATCTTGCAAAAAGGGAAGATGATGTGGAATCCTGGACCGATTTCACATTGGGTAGAGCATCTCCAGGGTTATTCTTTACATCATGATGACTCTAAAAGACCCATGCGACTTCCCTGGTGGTCCAGTGGTTAAGAATCTGCCTTCCAATACAGGGGATGCAGGTTCGATCCCTGGTCGGGAAACTAGGATTGCACATGTGGCAGAGCAATTGAGCCTGTGTCCTGCAAATACTGAGCCCGTGTGCCTCAGTTGGAGAGGCCGTGTGCCACAAACTACAGAGCTCATGTGTTCTAGAGCCTATGAGCCACAGCTGGAGAGAGGCCCACAAGGAAGGCTGTGTGTGGCGACTAAGCCTCAACATAGTCAATACAGAAGCCAGTGAATAACTATCTTTTATAAAAAGACCCTTCTCTTCCCACATATCATAAGCAAGGATATGAACCAGTTGACCTCTATGGGACTTTATTGCACCATATTCAATGATTTCTTGGATATGTGTACAGTTCAAGCTAAATGGTTGAGCCAACCATTGGCAAAAGTCACCTTTTACTTCAGTTTCCCCACCGGTTGAATACTGTGCCTGCACTTTAGTTGGAGGCAATGGGACAGTGAGAACTTCAGTTTGAAAACTGAATGTTTTCTATAATTAGAGCTCTTGGTTAACCAGTAACATTAACTGGTGCTGAAGCATGATGCATTTTAATAGAGTGATAAATTTCCCTTTAGGAACAGAGCTGCTGCTGCTGCTGCTGCTGCTAAGTCACTTCAGTCGTGTCCGACTCTGTGTGACCCCATAGACGGAAGCCCACCAGGCTCCCCCGTCCCTGGGATTCTCCAGGCAAGAACACTGGAGTGGGTTGCCATTTCCTTCTCCAATGTGTGAAAGTGGAAAGTGAAAAGTGAAAGGGCAAAAAGTGAAAAAAATAAAGCAAATGAAACCAACCCATTATGGGTTGACAATGACTTTTATTTTCACTGGCATTTTACGGAAAGTAGTCAGAGAAGCTCAGTGAATAAACAGCCATTGCTCCATTCAGGCGAGGTAACAGTGGTGCCCGAATACCTGCCCTGGAGCAATTTGTAGCTGTCTTCTTGATCTGAAAAGTGAATGAATTATGGGCTATCCAAGAAGAGGGAAAATTAGGCATGAGGCTGCTACTGACAATTGAACTCTATAAATAATCCACAGTGAAAATGAATAAACAACATGCCTTCTTCCAGCTTTCAGTAGCCTCTCGACAGTATGACAGTTGCTGGTTTTTTCAATAAACATGATGTCAATTATGCCTTTTATTCATCTTGGTGAAGTCATGTGTGGGGAAGAAGTGAGTCTTTCTTTTTTTGGCACTTCATATAAAAAGGCTTTTCCTTTTTATTTTTATCATACCAAGGCAAAGCAAGCTGTCTGATCTGTAATCTATATATTACATAAACACTTTCATTTCTTCCCTATTTCCAACAGTTTTATTAGCAACAGCATTTAAATTGGTTCTCAGTTATGCATAGAAATATGTTTGGAAGAGCACGGAAAATAAGACACTGGGGATGATTTTGAAAACTCTTGTTTAAACCAACAACTCAAGTTTCCTTCCCAACAAGTATTTTCCCAGAGCTGTAAACAATCCTCCAATTAATTGACTTGATTCTTTTCTTTGCCCAGCCCCTTGTTTGGTCAAGGTACTAATGAGCAGAAAAAAGGTCAAAGCCAGGCAGAACTTAGAAAAACAGAGGCACTGCAAAGACTTAAATGGGGAAAACAGAAATTGGATGGTTGAGAGTTAACGACCCAGGAAACATTCCCCTAAAGGATTTACCAGGTATCTAGAGAGTTGTAACCTTTCAGATTAAAAAGTAACAGGTATTAGTTTTCTAAGTGGACAAACAAGAGCCAAACGTTATGTGAACACAGTTACAGAATTAATGAGTACTCACATATCTAGCTCAGAGAAGCCTGAGGGTGACTGTGTTCCCTGCATTCTATTTGTCATGAACTTTATTACTCTCCATTCCACTAAGAACTATTTTTTTCTCTCTATTTGCAGACATATTAGGTACAGTCATTCAGGTATTACCAGTTCATCATTTGCTAAAGAAACTTGTTCTTAGGAAGGAAAAGTGAAGAACACGTTGAGTGGCATTGCATTATTTTGTGATCCCACATCAAGATGAAAAAGAAAGCCTCACATCGTTTTTGAGATATTCCTATTCTACAACAAAAATCATATTTTACCCAAGTGTAAACAAGTCCCCTAGCTAGAAGCTCATCCCCCACCCCAAGTTCTACATAAAATATAAGCCACAAGGCTTGGATTGAATCGATACATTAGCTCTCTATGTACCACTTACTTCAACATTTCTTAAACTGAATATTTACTATATATCTAAGAGAGTTTCTAAATTTATAACCTACGAAAAGAGGGAAGTTATTTCCTCTTCTTCAAAGAAGCTTTTTCATACTGTGTCCAATCTATCTGGGGAATTGGAGGGAGAAAAAGGCGAGCGGGGAGAGAGGAGGAGCCAAAGAAGTAGAGTTAATGGTCAAAATGCATCCTTATAATAAAATGAGCTTCCTAATGGATGCTCACTACAGGAATAACATTAATTCAGTATTAGGATGTTCAGTGGAAAAATATGAATGTAATTTATCTTTTTAACTGTCAGCTGCATTTCTAAAGCTCTGAAGTCTGTAGCTTCCAGGGGCCTTTTGTCTTTCTGCCATGGCAGGAGTATCTTGGACAGCTGTAAGAGCTTTCTAAGCTATCTTTCTCAAAATCCATTAGCTAATTCAAGGAACCTAATTAGAGCTGCCATTTTGATGGAGCATACTGAATGCTCAGTACAAACTAGTAACACCATCAATGTTTATTAGAAATCACAAAACCCAAAGTGCTCCACTCCCTATGAATATTAATGAAAATACAGCAAACAAAATATTTATTAAAACATATGCTTAATACCATCAAGGTTTATAGACAGATATTGAAAGACAGAGGGAGAGGCACACACTTGAATTTGACGGCATGTGCCCAGGAATACACAATAAACCCAGATTTATACTGAAGGAGCATGTAATCATTATTTTATGCCCCTCCCACTCGTCTCCCGTGATTTTGCACCCTGGAATTCAGCAGCTCACAGCTGGCAAGACAGATGCAAGTCCAGAGAAGTCTGAAGAAGGGGGTGGGGGAATCTTTTCTTTTTTTTTTAAACAGATGCTGAGTGCCACAAATTCTTGTCAGTGGGGAAATAACTCTTGCTTCTCTATAAAATCAGCAGCATGATGACGTCAATACTTTCTACCCGCCTCTAAATGAGGGTGTCACCAAATGAGTCCAACTAACTATTCTCCCACGTACCCACCCGGGGAGCGTTTCTGCCAGGGCATGGCCTCGATTCAAGTGGTGTCTAAGGCTTGAGGTAACCCTGCTGTTGGGCAGACTGGGCTTTTGCTGCTCGGCTACAGCGATAGGTATACACACCCTCGCCGAGGCCCAGAAGACCCTGCTCCTCATTCTCTTCTTTTGGGAGCAATTTTAGGACCTTTGTGAATCGTTACCACCCAGGAGCCCTTCCTCTGCCCTCAAGCTGTTGCCTCCTGACTCCCTTGCCCCCCTTTCATCAAACTCTAAAAAGGAGTCACCTGTTGTCTTGTTTCTTTACCTGCTGTCCTCTCTTTTGGCCAGATGACAATCTGGCTTGCACCCTCACTGCTGTTAAACTGTCCTCCGGAGGCTCGGCAAACCCTGGCCTCTACAGGGCTAGACACCGGACAGCAATTTCCTTGTGAACCTCTGCTCCTTGTTTCTTTCTACTTCCTTAGTCTCATAGTTGGTTTCCTTTACTGCCCCTCCCCTTGTTCCCTAAACATGAGCTTCCTTTAAGGTTCTCTGTTTCTTGTCTACACTTTTCACTCCTGGGGATACTCTTCACTCCCAGAGCTCTAACACATTCCTTTTCGTGGTCATCCATTTATTCATCCATCTATTCAACAAGTACCAGAGTGAGCAGATGGGGCAAGTCTTGGACACCCATGAATACACCCATCTCTGCCTGGGACAGCTCAGAAGAGCTCCAAGGATCATGCTCACCCCTTGCTCTTCATCTGCACCGAAAATGTACCAACACCTTATTACTCCACTTGTTCAGAAACAATTTCCTCATCTCTTTCCTGAAATCTACCTTCTTTCCTATCTTCCTGGCTCTTTCACTGCTTTTCCATATTCATCAAGACTTAACACAATGATTAGCATTCAGAGTATAGGCTCTGGAGCCAGACTGCTTGGGTTTAGACCCTGGTTCTGCCACTCCCCTGTTCCCTACGTGGGGGAAGTACCTATCTGAAATGGGGATGATGATAATTAGACTTCAGAGGATTGCTTTGAGGATTAAATGAGCTACTGCATTTAAAGCAGTTAGAATAGGGACTTCCCTGGCAGTTCAGTGGTTAAGACTCTACACCTCCAAGGCAGGTGACGTGAGTTCCACCCCTGGTCATGGAACTAAGATCCCACATGCCACTCAGTGTGGCCAAAAAGGAAAGGAAACAAAAACCCACATTAAAGCAGTTAGAATAGTGCCTGGCACATAATAAGAATTCAATTTAAAAAGCTGCTACTGCTGTTGTCAATCATATTTTATATTATTGTTGATGTCTTTTCTCCCACATAGTCTACATCCTGTGGGTTCTAACCAATTGCCTCTAGCACTATTCCTTCATACATCTTTTTCTTTCACAAGCCTAGTTCACACACCCACTGCTCAGACCATGATAGCAGCTTGGTAACTTGTCTCTCCACCCTAACTCCACTTTAATGTGTTGCCAGATGGGCTTTCCTAAAGTATGGCTTGGCTCATGTAACTCTCCTGCTCTAAAAGCCTCTCGGCTCTCTTCCCTTTGCCACGCTTCTGTCCCCAGCCTCACCTGCAGTCCAGTCTCCTGGGAAACTTTAACTGTTCCCTAAGCCTATCCTCAGTTCCCAGCCACATCCCTCCTCCATGCCTCTGTCCACCCACCTCTTTACCTGTAATTCTTTCCCCTTATATCTAAACAATATAATTAAGATGATATTCATCTTTACTTTTAAAATACCCACTGCCTTGTAATTATGGGCAGACTAATTCTCACGGGGTCTCGATTCCCCCAATTGGCCCCGTTTCCCTCTGCACCTCTTCCTGACTATTCTCTGCTGTGTCTGGAAGCTTCTTTCTTACTCTCCCCTATTCCTCGCACAGCCTAAGCTTGTCACAGCCCCGGGAATCTGTACCTGCTGTTCTTCCTGCCTGAAACTGTCCGCCTCGAGTGTTCCCAGGCATGGTCTCCCTTATCAGGGGCCTTCTCTTGCCACCTCATCTTTAGACCCTTCAAGCCCCTCCCTTCCAGTCTGCCTGCTGTCTCCCCTGTAGCACTGGTCCTTCTGTGAACACAGCTTCCCTATGGAATTCTTCACTCTTCTCTTCTGCTGACCCCCACAAGAAGACCAGATGTGTGAGAGCAGGGGCCTTCCATGTCCTGTCTGCAGCTGTCTTTCCAGCCTGGGACACTAGCTAAAGGAATGAGTCTCCACTTGTGAAATCCTTTAAGGTTCTTATATTTAGTCAGCAGATATTTACTGAGTACCTACTATTCACTGCAATGATTCTAGGCCTTGGGAATATAGGGGGGAGTACAAGACACACAATTGCGTGATTGTGTGACCTTATGTGCTAGCAGGTGGGTGAGACAATACACAAACCGGCGGAAAAGGATAGCAAGCCATGCTAAGTGCCACCCAGACCCTAAAAATACAGTATGGTGATAAGACAGTGACTGGGGGCCTACCTAAGACAGAGTAGACAAGAAAGACCTCTGTCTTTGAAGCTAAAGTCTGCATTATAAGAAGGAACTATCCAGAAGCAGCTCCATGAAGAGCATCCTAGAAAGAGAAGCCAGCTCAAAGCAGGCAATGAATGTGATGATTTAAAGGAAGTTAAAGTGATGAGCTTAAGAAAGTGTGGTTTGAGCTTAATGTCCAAGCAATAGAGGTGAGTAATAAGGTCATATAGGCAGGCAAGGCAGACCACAGATGATTTGCAGGGCCTGTTAAGATCTTTGTATTTTACCCTGAGTGAAATGGATTTTACTCTGAGACCATGTTAGAAGATGTTAAAGCAGGAAGAAACATGATTTAATTTAAATATTTAGAAGACAATTCCAGCTTTTTGGTAGAGGACAGAATAGAGATTGTTGCAGAAGTCCAAGTGAGGAAAGGTGGAGGTCTTTAGGGCATTATGATTTTTCATGTTTTATAGAGCTTAAATCTTTATTTAATCCCCAACCACGAGCAGCTAAGCAATGTGTGGAGTTTAAGCATTCTAGGTATTCTGCAGAACCTGTTACATTGCCCTCATCTAGGATATGTTCAAACAAAATTTTACGGGAATTGAAAACAAGAAAGTGATTTAAGAAAACGTACAATGACAAGTGGGAAGAAAAAGGGAGGAAACATTGGTGCCATATAAGGGTGAGTAAGGGTCTGTTCTTGGGGATCGGGGTGTATGGAGGAGGGGTAGGGCCACAACGACTCAGTGACCCCATTAACTGCTGCCTTGAAAATGATTTCCTTTTTGTCTTTTTCCTTCCCAGGTTCATAAATGAAATACTGTGAGTACATCCCCAATGGTTTGGTACAAGCTTTTTTTTTTTTTTGCTATTTCTAGATATGGCCCAGTCAGCTCACCGTTTAAAGAAATTTCTACAGGTTTTGAAGTTTTCACTGCATCATGTTTTCTCGGCCTCCTATTTGCAGCCAGGTATATAATGTCTTGGTGCCATCCATTCCCATAGGGAATGGATGATGGTGATGCACTAGCCAAATGGTGATGCACATGGCTTGTTACTGCAAGTGGATTTATGTGTGCTGAAATGATGTTATTGGAAACCTTTTCCATGCTATTTCATGCTAAATATAGCATGCATGCTTCCAGGTGAAACTATCTGGAAATCAGGAATGTCCAAGCTAGCACACTTTAGAGAAGGTAGGCCAGTATAATTTGCTGACGTTTTAGCTTTGAATTAAATTTAGCTTCTCATCCTCATTAGACTCTAACTGCCAAATAGCACTCTACTCGGATTAATAAAGTTTTCTAATAAGCATATCACTTTCTAGTACTCTGCCGAGGCAGCTGAAATCTTGAGTACGGCTAAAGGGAGAACTGCCAAATGGAAACAGTATTGATACATTCTCTGTCCAGTATAATCATTCTTTTTATTGTCAAGCCTAGCTCTGGGTAAAAGAGAACCGACTATGTTAGAAATGGGATATGGTCACTACCTAAGAAGCCAGTCCAGCAGAAGACTTAGAAAACCATGAAAACCCACTCAAGCTGATGCTCCAGATTAATTTAGAATTTAAAGTGCTTGCAATTAACATTTTCAGGAGAAACTAGGGCTTACGACTGAAGTAGAGGGAGGAGTAGGTAAACTACTGCAGGGTAATTGGGAAGCTCTAAGCACCCACTCATTGCCCCCAGGCTGATGACAGAAATTCAATCTTAACTTAGTCCAAGGCTTTGATCTCCATTAAAATACAGATGGTGCTGGATGTCTGTCTCTGTAAGACATCATTCACCTGTATATGAGTGAAGGCTCTGATTCAGTTCAGTTGCTCAGTCATGTCCGACTCTTTGCAACTCCATGGACTATAGCACACCAGGCTTTCCTGTCCATCACCAACTCCCGGAGTTCACTCAAACTCATGTCCATTGAGTCAGTGATGCTGTTCAACCATCTCATCCTCTGTCATCCCCTTCTCCTTCTGCCTTCAATCTTTCCCAGCATGAGGGTCTTTTCAAATGAGTCAGCTCTTCACATCAGGTGGCCAAAGTATTGGAGTTTCAGCTTCATCATTAGTCCTTCCAATGAATATTCAGGACTGATTTCCTTTAGAATGGACTGGTTGGATCTCCTTGCAGTCCAAGGGACTCTCAAGAGTCTTCTCCAACACCACAGTTCTAAAGCATCAATTCTTCGGTGCTCAGCTTTCTTTATACTCCAACTCTCACATCATACATGACTACTGGGAAAACCATAGCTTTTGACTAGATGGAAGACTTTGACACCAGAAGGCAAAGCTGCTGAACCTGAGGGCCTGGAAGACTTGGGGTGGGGTTGGTTGTGCTGAAGTGGGGCCTCCCCATCTAAAACCTCTCCATGCTCCACATTCTTCTCCACGTCTAGCTGCGCACTGAACTAATGGTGGTACGGAAGACCAGTCATTGATGGCCAAAAAAAGAGGTACTTCACACAGCCTGCTTCGGTGAGAAGGTTCAAGAAGAAAATTATGATACTTATTTCAGAGAAACCAAAAAGCCTTTCTCATGCTTATGATTTTCCTTTCCATCTGTTTCATGAACACCCACCCCCTTGCAAACACTCACAGTTCAACAGTGGTAATTCAGGGTGATAAGGTGGATATTGTTTCTCATACTGCAGTGCTCTATTCTGAAATCTTAGTGACCATAAAAATTGGAGTCATTCCTTCTGCCCTCCCTAGACACAGAAGCAAGAATGATAGGCGAAAATCATGTGCTTTTAAAAATGTCTGTGCTGAGCAAGAGTCCAACAACAAGGGAGGATGTCTGTTTACCTCTAGAAATCTTTTCAGCTGTTGCCATTTTATTGCTTTTGTTAAAACCAATGCCTCCAATTTCTTACTCGAGGCACTGAGACATATTCCACAATAGCACACTTCAGGGCAACTGAGCATTACAAGACGGTTCATACAGTTGAGGTATGACTCAAATTTTGTGGGAGACAGCAGATAGAATGGCAAAGAGAGAGAATCCATAAAAAATTCAGGAGTAATGTTTCTATACACATCCTCTACTCTGTACCAAAGAGAATATTCACAGAGTTGATATAAAACTATACAAGCCAGACTGAGCGTCAGTGTGCTTATCAGCTCATAAAATATTTTGGATAGCTAATTATGTAATAACCTGAAGCATATTCCTTGTATATAAAGGGGAAAATGCAGTAAAAGGGTAAAGACAAATGTTTGCACAGTTCAGGACTAAGCTTACATCAGAGCTTCACGTTTAAGGCTTGAAACCCTACAATTTGACAAACAAAAGGCCAGACATACAGTTACTGAATTTTGTTTGAAGTTCATCTTCACATACAACTGACTTGGAATCCACACACAAATAAAAAGAAATATGAAGACACTCTGCCACAGACAAATAACAGCTGTTTTCATTATACCACCAGAATACGCAAGGCGAAAGGTTAATATTTTTGAGGGGAAAAATGTTAATGCTGTAAACCACAAAATAACATGAAACAAATGGCATGATTAGGAGATGAACTGTTGAGCTAATAAGTCTGAGAAACGATTCCTAAATCTTAAAGAGAGATAGAAATGACTCATGAGGGACCCCCAAATCAAGACTTTACTTTCAAAGTCTTACACATTGTAACTCTAATAAGAGGATAATGCAAAATTCACTCATGCTGTTAAAAAAAAAAAAAAGGACTACAGGCTGATGATCTAGTACAGGAGTATAAAACATTCTCAAACCAAGCGGAGGTCCAATAGATGGAGCATCAGAACTTTCCATTCCACATTCACTGTTGTATAGTTCAGTGCTTAGAACAGTCACAGGCTCCTCAGAAATTCATGTGTTAAGGATAATGATGGAAAACAAATGGAGTGAGAAGCCTACTTAACATGGTTTCTCACTGATGATTCTTTTTAAGGAAAAAAAAGTGCTTAAAGGAAACTTCAGCATTCTACCTAATGCATTTGTTAGAAAAATGTTAAATTAAGTCATTTGCAGTCAATATGAACAAATTGGAGGTCTGCCTAGGTGCAGACCTACATGCGTTCCAACCACGTGTAGTCTGGCTAAAGAGATAGCTAATTGACGATTGTTCCTTCCATTGCTTGTCCATTAGGATAAATCCAGCTGCGGACACTGAACCTTCCAAAGACAAAGAACTGAATTAATTTTGTACTTCTAGAGCGCTTAATAAATCTGACACTGTCTGGTGGTTTTCTTCATTTTCTACCACTTGACAGCTACTGGGATCACAAGTTTCAGAGAAGCTATTTTCCTGGGTAAAATTAATAGCAATAAAACAAGCTCAATGGAATATGACCAAATCACAGCACTCATCATATGGAATTTCAAAAAGAACCTGGGAAGTATATTGGAGAGGATTTGCACTATACAACGTATAAATTCAAAGTGTTTCCCTGAGTCAGAGGCATTCATTTTATATCAAGACAAATATGATGCCACTTCATTTGTTGAAGCAAACAGGATATCTAAGCCCAAGGAGCAGCTTCATGTGGTCAAGGCTCCTCATGGAAACGCTGGAGACTTTTTCTTTCTTAGGCTGGCGTTTGTATTGAATCAAGTAAGTTCTTCATAATTTTTCTTTCTTAATGGATTTCCCCCTATATATGTTTGTGAGGGGGAAGAAAAGCAAAGGGCAGCAAAACCAGCCTTAAGTGCTTGGCAAATGGTCTTCCTGAATCTGGACCTCATAAATCGTATAAAATGTTATATTTCAACAATAGGCTGGAAAAGCTTTTCTCTTTGTAATGATGAAGCCCAGCTTCAAAATTTATAGTTCATCTCAGAAATGGACTATAAAAGGAGACTGACTTAGCTGTCTATCAAGTGAGCCTGACAATAGCAAATAAGGTGTGAGTGTTCAATGTCAAATATATATTTAATATTAAAATTCTCAGATTAAACATTGCAAAGGGGTTTCCTTTGCAACACATGTTGATGGGAGTGGTGATAGATGGAGCCTGGGTTGTCATAGCAATGTCCATACCCTGATGTGACATTTCTTGCACTATCTACTGGGAGGGTCTTATTTTTCTAATATCACCCATTCAAAGGGATGCTATTCTATTAGGGGTAAGGCTGAGTCGATTAAAACAAGATCCAAACAGATGTGCCTTAGTTCCGTGAACAGACCCAGGTGTGTAATCATTCATTTTTGTAAAGAGGGATATAAAAACCTGCATCCAAATATGTCTTGATAAATCCAAATTGATTTTCTAAGGGAGGAAGCAGAGGTTGATTCCAATAACTATTCCTCCTGGTAATGGAACAGAGCTGAGAGAGAATGAAAACTTCTAATGGTAATTTGGAACAGGCATGAACTTTCATAAAAATGCTTAACTTTGCTAAGAAGCTATGAAGTTCAAAGTAAAATGATAAGGTACTATTTTTTCACCAACCAAATTAGCAAAGATTTAGGGGGAAAAAGAGATAATATTCAGGGTTGTTAGGTGGGAGTGAAATGAACTCTCTCCTACAATGCTTGGTGGAAGCATTATTTGCTTCAATTTTTCTAGAAAATTGTTGGCAACATATTTCAAACTTTTTCCTTCTAGGAATCTTAAGGAAATAATCCAAGCTGTGTAGCAAGATGTGTATACAGAGGTGCTTATCTGGTAGTAATTTATAACACTGGAAACTCTGAAACACCCTAAATGTCTAGCACTAAGAAAAAGGTTACATAAATTAAGGTACCGTTACATAATGGTAACCACAGAATGTAATAATTTTGAAAAGATTAATTGGCACAGGAAGAGATCACCATATAATTGTGGAAAGGCCATATATCAAAATTTATATGTTCACATAAATACTATATATGTATATAAATGTATGAGCACCATACACACACATTATGTATTTTATATACAGTGATATACACAGAAAAAAACACTGTAAGAAACACTCTAAAATGTGAAGGATGGTTATTTCTGGATTGTAGGATAACTGGTGTTTTGATTTTTATTTTCTAGTCTGGTAACTAAGTTTAATATAAAATATTTACTATAGAAAAATTAGAAAGTAACAGTTTATCTTTAAATAACAAAAATATAAAAAGAAGGCATATAGTAGTAGAGTCAGAACTAACTAGAATGGAGTAGAAATTGAGTATTTATTCACTGAGGAGTTGGGGAAGAGTTTCTCTTCTATCAGCTTTAGCTTCCTTTTCTTCCTTACTAGAAAGAAAGGTTGTAGTGAAGATGAAAATGGGAATATGTGTGTGAAAGTGCTTTGTAACCCAGAGGAAAGCTACAAATATGAGTTACTTTAAATCGAACACGGTGAAAAAGAGCAAGAAAGCATTTCACAGGGTATATAAGAGGTTGACGATTAAGTTTACAAAAATATAATTTGGTTAGTGGAGGTGTTATTTAAATTTAATAAAGAAAAGGGTATTTCCCTACTCAGAAGATGGTTGACTGAATTGCAAATTTAAAAATATATCCAGAGAATGTTATATTGGGAAACATATAGGAAAGAAGCCTTTCAGTTAGTGCATGCCTCCTTCCTGCTGAATTGTATTTCAGTTTTTACTAACAATGTAACTTATCACCAACATTAATGAGTGAAACATGCCCCACTGTCAGGCAGCAGAAAACCAGTAGTGTATAAACAATTTGGTAATGTAAAACCCTCTAATGGAGCTTAATGAGAGAGCTAACATTTAGATACAACAGGGCTGACACAAGATGTGACAGTCTCCACAACACAGAATCTCATTACTTTGTTGGTTGTCCGAATCATAAATGGAATTTTAAGTTTGCTTGTATTTTTCATAACTGATCCATGAAGAAAGAAACCTGTGATTTGAAAGGCAGAATATTGCAATGGGTAATATGTTAAATTTATAAAAGCGATCCTCCTTTTATTGATATGAAAAGGAGAGTTTTGAGAGGTCTGGTAGTTGAAAGTGATCATGGGAGATGGTAACAGAGGGGGACTATCTGGGGACGATATAGTAGGGAAGCTATCGAAACTTCCTCATCCAGCGCTCTCTTTTATGAGATTCTTGGAAGAGCTGCTGGCAAATGCAGAATACCAAGCTTCTGGCTCACATGTGCTAAGTTGCTTCAGTCATGTCTGACTCTTTTGCAACCCCATGAACTGTAGCCCACCAGGCTTCTCTGTCCATGGGGTTCTCCAGGCAAGAATACTGGAGTGGACTGCCATCTCCTCCTCCAGGAGATCTTCCCCACCCACGGATGGAAACTGTCTCTGATGTCTCCTGCATTGGCAGGTGGGTTCTTTACCACTAGCACCACCTGGGAATGATGCTCTAGTGAGCCACTTCAGCTTTCATTTCTGGACATTCTCTTTCTTTTTTAATTTTCTTGGTCATCAGTTGCCTTTCCATCTAACCCAAGTGACTGCCCATTTCCTTGTTAATTTCTCTTTCTGCTTCCTGTAGTCAACTTCCTATACTCCCACTGGTTTCTCTTATCCCTTCTGAGAGCCACACAATCCTAGGATTAGAAGGGACATCTAGAGCTCATCTTTCTCTCTATTTATTTGACTGATTATAAATATACAAGGCCGATGACTGTGCAAGGTTTCAAAGGATTCTACAAAACCCGAGAACTGGGAGGACCACTTTTCAAAATCTTGTTTTTGCCCTGCATGGCTGTTGCTTCTGGGAATGAAGTGCCAAGTAAGTTTTAAGAATAGAAAATTATTAACCCTTAGGAATGGAACAGGTAAAGTCTTGAGAGAGACAAACACAGGAGAATCAGTATAATATTCTTCAGCCTACTCTTTTATAATATAAATTATGTCACACATTATATATCATCATATATTATATGATATACAAAATATATATTATTATAAAATGCAAGGTGATGGTCCCTATCACTCTAAAAATAAAACTTCACTGATAATAACAGGCAAAATTTAACTTACATTGTTTGATTAATTGTTGAAAAAGTGAACCACTTGGCTCTAATCTTAAGAAAACCAGGACAACTTTGAAAGACACTAAAGAGAAAGTATGTGTCTGTGTGTAAATCTACAGGCTTAGCTTTTCTTCTTAACTTTCCATGACCTCATGAATTGAACAGAAAACTCAAATTATACAGTTTACATATCCTGTGTTACCTTCGGAGAATAACAATATTCATCTATTCACACCTCTCAAAAGCCAGCACAGGAGAAAGAAATCTAATTCCAAGACTATAAAAGCATTGCTGGCTAGAGGAAAGCCCAGCTAAACAAAAGAGCCCTCAGACACCCTGAGTGCTGACAGCACCCAACCTCGCTCTTTTCTGTTCCAAGTAGGCTGAGTGACGATCCCCTCTTCTCTATGACTGTGTGTATCCCTGGGCTAGTGATGCGTCTATAAAGCAGGGTTGACAACAATGGAGAGTCTCCTGCCTGCTAAACAAAAAGTGACAACTCCATTTGAAAGCCGTCCCTAGATGTATTTTGTGTGCAGAAATTATCTGTGACAGTCCCGGTCAAAAGAGAGTTTCATTTCACTTAGAAGGCAAATGGACAATACAATAGGTTATCTTGAATGTTATCATTTTGTTCAGTTAATGGTTAAAGTATTTTCTAATGAGTTTCTCATAGGTTATGACTTTTAAACTTATAAAAGTAGGTTTTCATTGATAATGATTTTTTAAAAAATAATCCAATGCCTGTAATTGAAGGAAAACATTTATGTAGAAAAAGATATATGGATATATCAATTTGAAAACCTAGCTCTGGTTATATAAACTGAATGTTTCTATATATGAATCCATGGATGTATCTGGGCAATTTTACCATAAGACTTTTTAGTTTACTCCTGATATTTGGAACCCACCTTAACAACAAACGTCAATATAGATCCACCTACAAAGACAAAACTGTGAACAACATACTTTTAGTCTCTGAATTAAAGGGCATGAGCCAGGACAAAACTTGTAATTCATCAAATGTCAGACTAAAAGGATCAATCCTTCCTTCTATGTCTGATACACATCATTCTTGGGCTTGAAAAATCACAACAGACTTTGTTTCAAAAAATACTTTCATGCTCACCCATCTATCATAGGCCAGAGCAGTCTTTGAGAGTCTCATGATTCTAGAGTAAATTCCATACAATTATCCCACACTGTTTAACATACACCCAAACATTACTTTCTCGGCTTTGTTTCACAAATTGTATCTTTAATTCCTAGCCCTGGGTGACTCACATCTGTATTAAATTTTATTAGATTCATAGGTAGGTCTTCAGTAGATTCTGGGACAAAGGACCTAAGTGGGAAGGGAAATTATCCTGAAATACCAATAGTGACTTGCCTGTATCCTTTCTTCTGCAGTCCCTGCCCTGCCTTTAAAAGTTTTGGTACTATTCTGAATAACAGAGATTCTTTTTTATCTTTTTTAAAGGAGCATTTCTACACAGCAAACAAAATTTATAATAGCCTAATTGCAAATTTTGATATTAAATTGGAGCAAAGGAAAAATCACAGCTAAAGCATGAATGTATGTATATATGTATGTGAGTGTAAGTTCAGTTGCTTCAGTTGTATCTGACTCTTTGAGACCGTATGAACTGTAGCCTACCAGGCTCCTCAGTCCATGGGATTCTCCAGGCAAGAATACTGGAGTGGGTTGCCATTCCCTCCTCCATGGGATCTTCCTGACCCAGGGATCGAACCCGTGTCTTGGGCATTGCAGGCCGATTCTTTACCACTGAGCCACTGGGGAAGCCTGATATATGTACGTATGCAGATATAATTCTATTTCCGAAAGTTTATTTATTTTTCTTTTTTTGACAAATCTCGTAACTCAAGTTCTTATTATTTAAGGACAAGACCATCTGGACGACAGACAAGAGAGATTTCCAATATGAAGTTTAGGGAGATTCAGAGTAATGTTCTAATTCCTAAAATCTGGGGTTATGGGAGAGTATCACTGCAAGGGTAAGCAGAAAGTTTTTTGAGGGTGGACCCATGAACACTGTTTAACAGAGAAGGTAGCAAAGAGGTATGAAGCAGTGAAATGAAACTCAAAGGCAGCAAAGGGGCCTGAGGAAACAAATGATAATGGTATGAAAGATTTCTTTTTTATTTAATTGTTAAAGCTACTTTGAAGAGGAATAAGAAAGGATAGGTCACTTGTGGGAGGAAATGCTTTGACATGATAACAGCACCAGAGGAAAGGCAGAACAACCTGAACTTCTATTTTGCTTCCATTAAAGAATCACAGAACCATATAATTTTGGAGGCAGGAAGAAAGGCTGAGATCACTTAGTCCCACCTTCCCATCTTTGCAGATGAGGAAAAATGCAGAGAGATGTTAAGTGACTCCTGTGACATCTCCAAAGGTAGGCAGAAGAAAGGCAGGGAAGGATGGTGGGAGGGGAGAGAAAAATACACAATCCAGGATGCTTAAAAGGCACTCCGGTTGCCGGTACTCACAAATTACATCCAGGATTTTGAAAAAATGGAAAAGAGTGCCCCTAGAAGTGCAGATGGTATTCTTGAGAAATTGTAGAAAATGGAAGATGTGCCCAGATACTTGAGGTGAGCAAATCACAGTTGGATTTTTTAAAATGGCTTAAGGAAATTCTAGAAAAAGTAGAGGACAGAGGGTTCAGTGCTCATTTCTAACAAGATTCTCTGGAATACAGCAGTAGAGACTCAGTTCAGTTCAGTTCAGTCGCTCAGTCGTGTCCAACTCTCCATGACCCCACGAATCACAGCATGCTAGGCCTCCCTATCCATCACCAACTCCTGGAGTTCACTCAAACTCATGTCCACAGAGTCGGTGATGCCATCCAGCCATCTCATTCTCGGTCATCCCCTTCTCCTCCTGTCCCCAATCTTTCCCAGCATCAGAGTCTTTTCCAGTGAGGCAACTCATCGCATGAGGTGGCCAAAGTATTGGAGTTTCAGCTTTAGCATCAATCCTTTCAATGAACACCCAGGACTGATCTCCTTCAACATTCAGAAAACAAAGATCATGGCATCTGTCCCATCACTTCATGGGAAATAGATGGAAAAACAGTGGAAACAGTGTCAGACTTTATTTTTTTGGGCTCCAAAATCACTGCAGATGCTGATTGCAGCCATGAAATTAAAAGATGCTTACTCCTTGGAAGGAAGGTTATGACCAACCTTTATAGTATATTAAAAAGCAGAGACATTACTTTGCCAACAAAGGTCCGTCTAGTCAAGGCAGTAGAGACTAGCGATCATCAAAAGGAATTAGCAACAAATGTTAGTTGTGGGGAGGAGATTTATGAAAAAATAATCGCCAAGAAGAGTCTTATCTCTTGGCATAGTGGCCATACCATGCTGACTGTACCATCTGAACAATAAACACTATCCTGTACCCTTAGGAAATGGCTGAAGCAGAGACTCGATGGAGGAAATGGTGACCTACTGTGTTTGGGGAAGACTTTCATCTATGGATGCTAGGCTAGGAGGCATTTCCTGACAGAACAGGAATAGCACATGCTGCCCCAGTGGTGACAGCCAAAGACTAGTAGAATAGCAGAATCACTGAAACCTAACATTCACAGCAGATCAGAGGGAGGAGGCAGCCAGAGGAGACTGTGCTGACCAGGAAGCCAGACAAGTTGTATTAACTTGGGAGGCTGGTCAGTCCAAGAGTGACCAGAAAGCCGTGTGCTCTTGAAGCCTCCCAGTTAAGAGTGGAGCCACTTGGCTTCACTGATTCCTCTAAAGCATACTTATTGATTATCAGATGCCTCAGGAATAGATGCTGGGATTAGAAATAAAGTATTTCTGCTTCAAGATTTCACTGAGAAAGCAAACAAGAAACAGTTAATTCTAACGCATGATCATTCTGTGGTACAGGTTTCAGGGGAAGCCAGTCCTTGAGTGGTGGAGTCTCGGCTAACTCCTGAGTAACACACAGGGTTTAACTCAGAAAACAAACAAAGAAAAATGGACACAGGGAGAAACTGCACCATAGTCAGTTAGAGCAATGGTCGTGGGTTATGCAACTAAGGTTGGGGTCCTCAGAAAACTGGGAGGATGGGGAAAGCCCTAGCAAGGAGACAGCTGAAGAGGGAGTTGTATTTTGAGAGTCATCTGTAAAAGGTAATGCATATAGAGAAGTTACCTGACTCAAGTGGTAAAGAATCTGCCTGCAATGCAGGAGACCATGATTTGACCCCTGGGTCAGGAAGACCCCCTGGAGAAGGGCATGACAACCCACTCCAGTATTCTTGCCTGGGAAATTCCATGGACAGAGGAGCCTGACGGGATGCATGAGCATGGGGTCACAAAACTGAGTGACTAACACTTCCACTTTCATAGAGGGAGCACAGGGCGAGATTTCCTGGCTCAGTCACTGTAATATCCCCCAAAGCGCCTTATTTAGATTAGCGCAACACCAAAGGGAAAGCACTGGGGACCAAAAAAGGTGTTTGTGGAATGCTGGTTCCAACATTTCCACAAGGAGAAATGCCATGCGCAGACGACAACCAGACCCACTTGTTCCCTCTTCCTGGGAAAGAGCCTGGGTGTTTGGCTCAGGGAGGTGGAAATCTCAGTAAGGACCCAGATTTCTGGCTGAGCATCTAGGTGGATAATGGTGCTCTATATGAAGGTGTCACAGGCACAAAATAGCAGCAATGGTTGGCAAGAAAGGCTTGTAATTAAAAGTGGGGACTAAAACAAGAGACTTGCCATCTTGACAAGACTATCAGTTGACTGATAGTAAGAGTGTAATCCAAGGAAAGGGAAGGCTCTGCTCCGAGGCACTGCCTGTCACCATTCCTGGCTAGCTGCTACTGCTGCTGCTAAGTCACTTCAGTCGTGTCCGACTCTGTGTGACCCCATAGACGGCAGCCCATCAGGCTCCCCCGTTCCTGGCTAGAAGGAGTAACTAATGGGAAGAAAGGACTGTAGTTGAGTGAGAATCACAGTTATACTGTTGTAATTGGTCACAAACAGGCCTGAGTCAACTGATGACAAAATTTATACGAGGGGACTATACACACTCCATATCTGCAGGTCAGGCTCCATGCTCATGTTTAAGGTAGAAGCTTCTTAAGCTCAACTAGATTTTTGGTTCTATCTTACTTCCAGGTAAAGCAAGGCCAGATCTGGAATACAGTCAGACCAGCATCTTGTCTAGCCAAGTCCATTTTGAGGTTTTACCTCATTGAAGGACTGATACTAAAGTTGAAGCTCCAATATCCTGGCCACCTGGTACAAAGAGCTGACTCACTGGAAAAGACCCTGATGCTGGGAAAGACTGAGGGCAAGAGGAGAAGGGAAAGACAGAGGACGAGATGGTTGGATGGCATCACTGACTCAATGGACAGGAGTTTCAGCAAACTCCAGGAGATGGTAAAGGACCGGGAAGCCTGGTGTGCTGCAGTCCATGGGGTCGCAAAGAGCTGGACGTGACTTAGTGACTGAACAACACTGCACAGCAACTGGCACCAAGTTGGGGTACATTCTTCTAGAAATGGAAAAGATAGGGCTGACAGATTTGTCTGTTCCCTAGAGTGCGGAGTGTGTCATTTACGTGTCTTTTTCTTACTCTAGCCTGTAAACTCTGTGAGAGAAGGAACAGTCGGTCTTATCTAACAGAAGTTTGGGGTTTAACTTAAGGAAATGTTTTCTGCCATCAGAACTACCTAAAATGAGAAGGTCCTCCCCTTACTCTGGATGCTAGTACCTGAAAAACTTCAAACTGAAGCATCAGCCATCACTGGGAGTATGTTGAGGGATTCCATGCTATCCAACATGGCAGCCAATAAACACAAGGGGCTACTTAGGATGCAGCTAGTCAAACTGAGATGTGCTGTAAAGTGTAACAAACACAGCAGATTTCAAAGACTTGGTATGAAAAAAGAAACATAAAATAGCTCTGTAAAAATTGTTCGGAATACTTGTTGAACTTATATTTTACATATATTGGGTCAAAAAATACATTATGAAATTATACCTCTTTCAATGGAGCTACAAAATTTTAAAAATTCCATGTGTGGTTCACCTTATATTTCTATTGGACAGAGCTGCTCTAACCTGAAGTCAAACAGCTCCACTGTCCTGATACGAGCTTGGGCCTTGTGGTTCTGTTCCGATTTTGACTGTTCCCCACATTGAGAAGAAAAGTCTCCTTAATTCAGAACATCTTCCCATTTATTACAGTTCAGTAGCATCTCACATAATTAATAAACACGTCAATATGTGACCCAACTCCCACAAAAAAAACCCTTTTTATCCTCTCTTTTCACTAAGTTGCAAATGGCTCCAGTGGTGTCTACTTCTTTCTGTTATTCAAAAAAGGAATAAATAATTTAATCTAAAATAAAGGCATTCAAACAAGACTGTGGCAAAGGACATGCCCTAGAAACTTTTGTCTTGTTTAGGACGTACTTCAATGAGGATGATATTCTTATGAGAAAATACAGTATTCAGTTAAAGTAACACCAATATACAAATATGAGAATAAAGCACGTGATTTTAATGTAACTGGCTTTAAAGCAAATGATGGAATAAACAGAACCATTGAGACTCTTAATTGAATGGGGTGTGGTGGGAAAAATGGATTACTTATTTGTATTGATAAAACTAATCTTGGCAGATCTGTAACAGCGCTTGGGGAAGAAATTAAAATTTATGCTTATTCAACTGTGGAGACAGCATGAAGCGAAGGTCCAAGAAACTACTCTGAGTGCAGCAAGAGGTCAAAGCAGGGAGAGTGACGCAGACTGCAGCTTTTACAATACAAGTAAGACAAAGAGAAAGTCATACTCTCCCTTCCAGGAAACAGAATCCCAGAGCCAAGAATATTCTGGCTTGTACATGAATGTGCTTTCTCACACATCTCCCCGACGTGAGGAAATGACAGCTGAAACTTTGGAAGGTTATAAAAAGATCTGCCACGTATTCATTGAAAATGATTTTTAAAACCAGCAACAATGAATCACTGCTTTACTCTGGCCCATGCCCTTGCTCATCACAGTGTAGTCCCTGGACCAGCCAGGTAAGCATCAGTCACCCAGGAGCTTGTCAGAAATGCAGAATCTCAGGCCTCACCTTGGACCTCTGGAGTCAAAATCTTCTTTTTAACAGGATCCCCAGGTGATCTGAAGGCAGCAGTTGGAAAAGCTAAGCTTTCCCTCTGTAGAAATAGACTTCTCTGTCATGGCTGCTCACTTCCTATTTGGAGAACCCCATGCAAGGTGACCTCCCGCCTCTCACCCTGCTTATGAAAAGAGCACCAGCGAGTTAGGAATCCTCGTTGGAGGCAGCTCTCAACCCATCACTGGTCAATTAATGCAGCTTTTAGCTGCAATTATTGGACATCACTGCTCCCCAGATGCTTCTGACATCTGCAGACAAGTTTTTACCCCATTCCTTCAACAGGGCAGGTTTTCTCCCAGAAGGACCTGTTTTCTTTCCTTTTGCATCATTCGATTTTCACCAGAATGGAAAAAGCTTTGAATTATCAGTTTTTCTAAAGTGAACCGATACTGCCTTTCTTAAAGTAGAATGACTTGCCACTCAGCCGCCTGTAATTACAGCAAGAGCTGCCAGTGACCTGGGGACTGCTATTCAGGAGAGTGCTATTACTGTTCTCAAGGCAAGTTTATAGATTTGGGCTTTATACTCATGGGGGATAAAAGAGTCTAGATAATGAAAAAGAATTTTAGGGAAAGAAAATAACTTAAAAGAAAAAAAAAAGAATACAAAAGTCAACATAGCAGGGTGGTGGCTGAGTGTCTGTCTCAGCTCTAGATTCAGGCTAACTAGGTACAAATCTTGCCCCTCCCCTGATGACATCAGGCTAGTTCCTTACCCTTTCTGCAAATAAGGTTCTCATTTGTACTTTGGGAATAGTAAAGATACTACCTGGTTAGGTGGTCAGAAGGTTAAATGACACATGTAAAGCAGTGAATACAGCATTCAGCTACAGCAAATTCTCAATAATGTTAGTGTTGGCTATCTCCTGGTGGCTCAGTGATAAAGAATCCACCTGCCAGTACAGGAGATATGAGTTTGATCCTTGGGTTGGGAAGATTTGTTGGAGAAGGAAATGGCAACTCCCTCTAGTATTCTTTCCTGGAAGATTCTATGGACAGAGGAGACTGGCGTGCTACAGTCCATAGGGTTGCAAAAGGATTCAGACATGACTTAGCAACTAAAAAACAAATCATTATTAATAATTCTTGATTTTATTTCTTACCAACCATTGTAGTTTGCTTTCTGTGCTATATGACATTAGGTTAAACTTCGATTGTTTTAAGTAGACATGCAGATGAAAATGTAATAAAGGCAGCCTTTTAAAAACATGCTAAAATGGCAAATTGCTCTCCTTTTCTTTAAATCAGGAGCAAGATGATTTCGACTTGTTAGAAAATCATCTTGACAAAATCATCTCAGCACTACAGTCTAGGTACAAGTCTCAAATTACAAGGCATCTTGCTGAACCAAGAGCAGCCTGGTGTTGACTAATTAACTTTTCAAGGCTTTCAAGGGGTCTCATGGGCATTTACAGGTTCTACCAAACCAAAGAAGGCTGAAGAAGAGGAAATAGGATTAACTTCTTGATTAGAAGGGTGATTAAACACTAGAACAGAATACCAAGGGAGGCTTCAGGATTTCCATCCCTAGGGAACTTTCAAACAGGAGCCACAACTGTCTGGCCTGTAGGATTTGAGTCTTCTGCCTAGTCATAGGGGATTTAACTGAATACACTCAAAAAGAAGAATACACATTTTAATGTTAATATATTTTTTAAATCACTAGAATGATTTTACTTGAAATTTATAGGAAAATACTCTTGACTGACCCCACTCATACCCCGAGATTCCGAAATCCCTTCCTTGGCTACTCCATGCTCAGTGTGGCTGCAATAGATTTACAGTACTTGTTTCCGTGTTTGTGTCTCCTCCACTAAACTATATGGTCCCTGAGAACTGTCATGCACAGCCACACATGAACACCTGGTACAGGAGAAGAGTAGGGGACCATTTAGTTGGATGGATGCAAAGACATTTAAAAGAGTCTTTGAAATCCTGCTACCAAACTGTTTAGGAGCCCTTTCACTTCTTTATTCAATACTTATTGAGCTGAGCTATGACAAATACTCCAAAATAACTGCAGATTGTGATGGTAGCCACAAAATTAAAAGACGCTTACTCCTTGGAAGGAAAGTTATGACCAACCTAGATAGCATATTATAAAGCAGAAACATTACTTTGCCAACAAAGGTCCATCTAGTCAAGACTATGGTTTTTGCAGTGGTCATGTATGGATGTGAGAGTTGGACTATAAAGAAAGCTGAGCGCTGAAGAATTGATGGTTTTGAACTGTGGTGTTGGAGAAGACTCTTGAGAGTCCCTTGGACTGCAAGGAGATCCAACCAATCTATCCTAAAGGAGCTAAGTCTCGGGTGGTCATTGGAAGGACTGATGCTGAAGCTGAAACTCCAATAGTTTAGCCACCTGATGTGAAGAGCTGACTCATCTGAAAAGACCCTGATGCTGGGAAAGATTGAGGGCAGGAGGAGAAGGGGACGACAGAGAATGAGATGGTTGGATGGCATCACTGACTCAATGGACATGGGTTTGGGTGGACTCCGGGAGTTGGTGATGGACAGGGAGGCCTGGCGTGCTGCTGTTCATGGGGTCGCAAAGAGTCAGACACGACTGAGCAACTGAACTGAACTGATGACAAATGCATTCAACAAATATCTCTATAGCACCTGCTATGTGCAAGGCAAACCTTTACACCAAGGAACCGATGATAGAGACAGATGCATTAAAAAAAACATAGGTGTTTCCATTACCAAGATGTCTGCTTTTTCAGACTACAGGAAATACCCACTATAGGCTGCAAACAACAGACTGCAATTGTTTTGTCTCTCTCACAGAATTACAGAGTAGATTCTTAAAAACCCCATGGGTTTTGCCTACTCTAACTCAGAATCATGTAGCACACAGGAAGGAAATAAAATATGCCTGGTTACCTGGGATGAAGGCGTTAGTGAAGATTCCTTCAGTAAGATACTTTGCTGGCCCATTTTCCCACTTGGAGGCTTTTACTCCAAAGGAATGTCCTCTGAAGCTATGACCAGGCTGCAAGGTGTGTGAGAAGGGTGGGCTTCCCTACTTGGGAAGGCCTGTTTTGTTAAAATGCTCTTGGTAAACAGCAAAGGCCACAGTCTATCAGGATTTCAGTTGCAGTGTGCAAGTGACTGGCCTATAAACATAATTTTAAACAGCTTTTGTTCAGCAACTCTGACTGTTTAATTAATCTTCAGCCATTAACCATTCATTTCAAAATGCCACTTACGAAATCTTAATTTTGCACATTATCAGCTGGTTCACAAATAGCTAACTATGAGCAGAAGTGTAATGATCTCTCTCTCCCTGTTCTTAGAGCTCACCAAGCTTATAGCCAATTTTGGCTTCTTAATTAACCATATGCATATTAGCATTTAAAGCTAAATGACAGTTTTTTTTTTTTTTAAATAAAGAATTAATGCAAAGTAAAATGTTAACACTAGCATCATTCAGCTGCCTCTTGAAGGACCTGAAGGTAGTGCCTGGCCAGGCCACAGCTACCCTGAATGCTCAAAGGTGACACATGTCTGGGAATGTGCGTCCTCTCAGTTGAGTTCCCCTAAGTGAGCACACTTTTGCAATGATATTTTGGATCCATTATTAAAATTCTTCAACTTTTATGTTTCAAGAAGAATAGGAAATGTCATCTCTGAGTTATTCTTTAGCACTGGGCAACCAGCAACAAATAAATACAGTAGCACACCTTCTTTTGGTAGTTGACCTGAATTAGGTGAATACATTCAAAACAAATAAGGGGACAGAGCAAAAAACTAAAGGTCAGCTGAAGCTAAAAGAACTTTTTCTCTATCTAGTACTCTATTAGCGCCTCAGTCCAGTTCAGTCTCTCAGTCATGTCCGACTCTCCGCGACCCCATGAACCACAGCACGCCAGGCCTCCCTGTCCATCACCAACTCCCGGAGTTCACTCAAACTCATGTCCACAGAGTCGGTGATGCCATCCAGCCATCTCATTCTCTGTCATCCTCTTCTCCTCCTGCCCCCAATCCCTCCCAGCATCAGAGTCTTTTCCAAAGAGTCAACTCTTCACATGAGGTGGCCAAAGTATTGGAGTTTCAGCTTTAGCATCAGTCCTTCCAATGAACACCCAGCGCCTAGAGAGAAGTAATTTACAATGTTACAGGTGTCCACTGAGGTCAAAGTCCAAGCTAAAACCTGGGCACAGAATTTGTTCAGGTTGGCTCATCATAGTACATAGAAGGCTTTGATCCATGGCTCACGTCTGAGATTTGATGGATGGCCCACATCAAAACCAGCTCCAAACTTCAGGAACTAGACTATGATGATTGGTGGCAGTAATATGCTTTCAGATTATAAATATAATATTTTGGAGAATTATGATAATCTTGGGCATTTTTCTTTTTCTTTTATCCAAATATAAGGATTTGAAAGACAAATATAAAGAATTACAAATGAAAATTATGTTGCATCATCTACTAAAACTCCATGTTCCTGGAATGAGAAAAAATGTTAAAGTGTTCATTAAAAATTTTTTATGACACTGTAAGAGTGAAAATGGAAAAAAAGCAGACCATTTTCTGAATCACAATGTGAATTGAGGTACAGCACCTCTGAATTCATTACCCATATGATGTAGGTGACATATCGGTGGTTATGAATCTCATTTTAGTTATATTATACCTGTGAAAATTACCAAAGCTGGTTTTGACTGAAAATAACATGTGCAGGTGTAAAAAAAAAACAAAACCCAAAACATTTAAGATTGCAATTAGACACAGAAATGTACTGATTGACAAAAGAACTTAGAACCAAACATGCACATAAACAATTTGAGCCTCAGCAAACTTGACATTATGTAATCCTGTTGGCAATTCAGTTTTTAACCCAAGTAAGTACTTAAAATACAAGCATATCTTGACTCCACAATTTCTGAGGTTGTATTCAAAGAGAATGGCAATAATTTATTCTCCAAGAAAGCCTTTCAGACTGAAAGGAATCATGTGAGCTTTCCAAAGGATAATGTACAAAATCCACTGAACTAGATCCATTGAGGGATTCCTTCACTAATCAACTCATTTAATCAACATGTATTGGGTACCTATGATGTCCCAAGCACTGTGAATACAGATACTTAAGGTAAGTCTTGCCTACAGAAAGGTATGGTTTCATGAGGCAAATTCAGCAGTTACACACAATGTATAGGTCTGATTTGAGTTAAGGAACTAATGGTGATTGTTAACCTGCTGAAGGACAGGGAAGCCTGGTATGCTGTAGTTGATGAGGCTGTAAAGAGTTGGACATGACTTAGCAACTGAACAATAACAACAACCCGCTGAAAGAATGATGCTTTAAACTAGTGATTCAACAAGTACAGAACCCAGGCCAGCAGTATCTGCATCACCAGGCAACTTGTTAGGAATGTCAACTTTAGGGGACCATCCTAGACCTACTATATCTGAAACTCCAGGATGGAGCCAAGATCTGTGGTTTAACAAGCCCTTCAGGCGATTCTTTTGCAAGCTCAAGTTTGAGAACCATTGTCTTGGACCATTAATAGTTGATCTTTAACTACAGGAGCTTAAGTTTATCAGATTAGTAAAGGCATCTTACAGCCCTGTGAGTGAGTGATAAGGGGTGGGGTGGGAAATAGGTCAGATTTCTGGGAGCTAGGAGGTGCACATCCCTGAATAGGCTGATAATAATGGGTACTCTGAGATGTGATGTTGAAGAAAATGGGGGCGCCTTTTCTATGCTGTGATCTGTGCAGGGGCATACCTCTTGGTATGATGAAGAGAATGAAGAATGCAGAATGATTAACTCATCCAGTTACTAAGCTTTGGTTCTCTGCCTGGTATTGGTAAGAGGACCTTGTTTCACTTCTTCCCAAGCTCCTTCACAAGCTTCAGCCAAGTTCCTTTCCACATCAGGGCTTCCTCCTATATTGCTCTTATGTCTGAAATGCCCTTCAGTCTTTCTTCCTGACAAACTTCTGACTACTCCACTTTTCCAAGTCTCAACTTGAAATGTCACTTTCTCAGTTAATCCTTCATAACATCAAATACATTCACAGTACCTTGTATTTTTCTTTAGGTGTACTCCAGAAATAGTTAAAATTATTTAATATTTGTCTCCTCCAGTAGGTCTTACTTTCCGTGATAGTAAGAACTATGGTCAAACCAATATTGGTTGAGTAAATAGAGAGTCATTAACTAGAAAATCCTATGTAACTCAAAGAAGAGTAAAAGAACCACGTTTCCTAAGCCCTGGCCTGAGAGGTTAGCTTTAACATCCTTAAAGGTTCCTGTAATCTCCTTTCCTTTCTCAATTTTTAGAAATTTCTATTCACTGCATTCTTTAGCTGACTGATCTAGTGAAGGGAAGGGCATCTTAACCAACGCTGGTTAAAAAAGTGAGAAAAATATAATGGCCTAAATTTGTTGAGCACTCACTATGAGCCAGCCACTGTGCTATGGGTTTAACATGTATTAACTCTTCAAATATCCAAGAATTCTATGAGACATGGTATCACATTCACCCTAGAGGTGAAGAAAGAAAGGCTCAAGGATGTCACATACTATGACCAAGGATCACACAGTGGTAGAGTTAGGATTTATACCTATCATTTACACCCAAGTTCCAATTCCATATCATTGAACACTAGGAGGGAGAGGATAACCTCAGGATAAGTAATGAATAGACAGAGACTTCTCAAGAGACAATACAATGCATGTAAAATATCTCAGTACTGAGCACATATTAAGCGTTCAGTAAACACTGTTATTAGCTATCATCATCACCATCATCACTATCACCATCATTAGTCCTGAGAATCCTCATATATATAATGCCTCTAGATCCTAAAACCCACATTGGAATGGATTCTGGACATACTCTATCTGATGTAGCTAAGTTTGAAGGAATTCCTTCTCAGAAGAATAAAATGACCCAAAGAGAATTTATAAACTGAGCCTCTTCAAAACTGCATGTAGACTCATATTATCTAAAAATCACTGCTGAAGTCTACTGCTTTACATGTTTTGCTTTCCAGTGAATTAATTTTTAAGACTTGGAACTCACATATAGTCATAAAAGTTGTTTTCTAGACTTGAAACTAGAATTAAGCACCTACAAACCTTTTGGTACTATAATGTCCTGAATTTGTGAAACGTTTAGATCTAGTTCTGTTTCTTGGCATTATTTAGTGTTCACTCACAGAATTGCCCAGAGAATCCAAATCATAAGATACTTGCAAGCTTTTACCAACACTGGTCTCACTGCCAGAAGAAAAAGGCTGTAACAAAACCTCAGTGAGTGGAAAACTGTGGCAGAATACAGGAAAATCATTGAGAAGAGAAAGGACTGAGGTTGAGCACCAACAGATCAGTTATTTTCTATGGAAGAACAGTGAGGCGTGAGCTGCAAGAGAAGCAAACCAACCCATCCCCCCACTTGATAAATACAGCCACTGAAATGGCGAGCATGGCCTGCAGGTCTCTGAGTGAGAGCATGGTGAGGAGAGGTAGCCTTTAGAAATGCCGCTAATGTAAAATTCATGGGACCAACACGCAAGAGCACGGCAGTGATGCTGGCTGTTCTCTGGGGCCTGAGGGAAAAAGAACAACATGAAAAAAACTGAACACCAATGATCAATCCCTTCTGTAACTTTCCAAAATCAGCGTATATTTAGGTTCAAATGTCAAATCATTTATGAGTGCTATACTATGGATCACGCCCTTACATGTGGTTTTCATACATCTTGGCTTTTTTAATCCTCTAACAACAATGACCATTAACCATCAACTGACATTATCAACACCAACATCAAAAAAAAGGATGTTCCATTTTTGGTAATGATGAATTAGCTTGTTGTGAGGCGGACACGACTGAAGCGACTTAGCAGCAGCAGCAGCAGCAGCAGCAGTCTCATTTTCATAAGAGAAACTACAGAAGTTGGATCAATTAGGGAAAAGAAAAACTACCTGATGGCATTGTGGCATCGGAGAACTCCCAAAGCAGCCAGAACTTGAGGGGCTAAGACTGATTCTGAAAAGCAAATGAGCACACTGAATTAAGTCCAATAAACTGTGGCACTTTTCTCTGCAAGTCACTTGCTAATTCATAAGTAGCACAGAATGAAGTGCTAAAAAATTGAGCAGAGTTTAGTGGCTAAGAGACTTGTAGACTGAGCAGAAATTTTGACATTCTCATAGCGTTGAGAATACAGAAATTAGAGTTCATGTCTGCTAAAGAAGGAGGACCTGGTAAAAAACCGGGATTTCCAGTTCAGATCCCAGAAAGGCTAAGGATAAACTACAAAGAGACTACACATACAACAACTAAAATTCCAGTTTCTAGCCACCTAAATCCAAGAGTGGATTAAGGCATTATGCCTCTACTCTTACTGCCTGCCAGAAAGCAAAAACAAATTCTCTCTGGAGAAAGATAACATCAACCTGAGATTATTTCTACACTATTTCAAGCACTATGTCTAGCATTTGATTAATGCATACCAGGAGATAGGGCCAAATGACTGAAAACCAAGTGGAAAATTATTATTTTGGAAGACAAAGCATTCAAAAATAACCAGACTGAAACACACAGGGGAAAAACAAACTGAAGCACTGAACAGTCAGCAAGGAATATGTACACGCACAAAATAGTCTAACATTTTTGTGCTATTGGAGTCTGAAAAGAAAACAAGAAAGTAAGGAACAGCACAGAGAGCAACATGTGAAGAGACAATAGCTGAGGGTTTTCCAAACTGATGAAGGCCATTAAATGACAGATTTAGGAAGCTCTACATATTCTAACCCTGTTTAAGCAACACTACACACACACACAGATACATACACATCATAGTAAAACTGGTGTAAAACAAAAGACATAAAAATTTTAAATAAATCAGACAAAAAAATACATCATTTTCAAAGGAGTAACAGTAGTCTGACAACAGACTTTGATGAAAACATGGAAAGCCAGAAATAATGGAATGATATCTTTAAAAAAATAACAGGAAAAAAAAGAGCCCTTGATAACTACATACCCAAAGAAAAAATCCTTAAAATATTAATGTAAAATAAAAGTAATTTTTTTAAAAAACAAAAACTGAGAGGCTTTGGCACATTGTAAGAAATACCATAGTAAGTTATAAAGGGAAAAAGGAATAGTGTCACAGATGGAAGCAAAGATATTCAAAAAGAAACAAGGACAAAAAGAAATAAAGTAAATGAATAGTTAATATGTAAAATACTAGTTACATTGTATTGCAGGGTTCAAAATATGTGCAGATTTAAAATACGTGAAAACATAGCCTAAAACGTAAGTTGTGATAAAAGTGTTCTCAGTTCCATACATTGTTCAATAAATGATAAAAGTACAAATTTATCTTGGACTATAATAAATCAAGAATGTGTGTTATCATTTCTTGAGTACTAAAAGAAGAATAAAACAAAGTATAAAAACTCAAGGAAAAAAACTGAATCACCCAAAATGCCTGATTAATAATCTTGAAAAAGGCAAGAAAACAGAGAAGAATAAACACAGAATAGGTGGAACAAATAGAAAATGAAGAGTGAAACAGAGATTTAAATCAAATTATATATGTAGAATCATTAAATATAAACAGCATAAATACTACAATTAAAATACAGATATTATCTGACTGGATAGGAAAACAAAATTACAAAAGATGCAACTTTAAATATAAGGATCTAGAAATATTGAAAGTGAAAAAGTGAAAAAATATCCTAAGCAAAATCTAAGCAAGAGAAAGATAATATAGCTATATCAATATTAGATAAATGAAAGTTGCTCAGTCATGCCTGACTCTTTGGAACCCCATGGACTATGCAGTCCATGGAATTCTCCAGGCCAGGATACTGGAGTGGGTAGCCTTTCCCTTCTCCAGGGGATCTTCCCAACCCAGGGATTGAACCCAGGTCTCCCACATTGCAGGTGGATTCTTTAACAGCTGAGGCACAAGGGAAGCCCAAGAATACTGGAGTTGGTAGCCTATTCCTTCTTCAGGGGATCCTCCCGACCCAGGAATTGAACTGGGATCTCCTGCATTGTAGGTGAATTCTTTACCAACTGAGCTATGAGGGAAACCCAATATTAGTTAAAGTGAAAGTCATTCAGTCGTGTCTGACTCTTTGTGACCCCAGGGACTATACAGTCCGTGGAATTCTCCAGGCTAGGATACTGGAGTGGGTAGCCTTTCCCTTCTCCAGGGGATCTTCCCAACCCAGGAATTGAACCCAGGTCTCCTGCATTGTGGGCAGCTTTTTTACCAGCTGAGCCACAAGGGAAGCCCCCAATATCAGACAAAGTAGACTTTAAAGCAGCAGTAATTACTAGAAATAAAATGAGATGAGTCACAAATAATATGAGTTGGTCCTCTAGGAATATATAACAATCCTAAATTTATATGTACCTAATAAAAAGCTTCAAAGTGCATAAAGCAAAAATTGACAAGAAGATAAATCTACAATTAGGAGGCTAATTTTAATTTTAAAACATTAGTAACAACAAAAAAATTTTTTTTAAAACAGAAAGTAAAAACTCTACAGAGCATGTTCTCTGATCACAGATTAAAAATAGAAATTAAGAGCAGAAAGACAATAGGAAAATCTCCTAACAGTTGGAAACTAGAAAATATACTTCTAAATAACTCATGGATCAAAAAGAAAGTCTCAATGGACATTGAAAAAAGTACAATGAACAGAATGAGAATGAAAATGCAATATACCAAAATGTATAAGATATAGTCAAAGCAATGCTGAGAGGGAATTTTATAGCATTAAATGCTTGCACAAAAATGAAAAAAAAATCTCAAATAATCGAAGATCCCACTGCAAAACATTAGGGAAAAGGGAGAGAGATAGAGAGAAATAAAACATAAACAAATTAAGCAGAAGAAAAGATATAATGAAGATCAGAAATAAATGAAATTTAAAACAGAAAAGTAATAGAGGAAATAAAATAGCTCAGTCAGTCAGTTCAGTTGCTCAGTTGTCATCCCCTTCTCCTCTGCCCTCAATCAATCTTTTGAAAAATCAATAAAATTAACAAACTTCCAATCAGACTGACAAAGAAAAAAATAAAAGTTACTAAAATAAACAATGAAACAGAGGATATTACTACTGACTCTGTTGTTCAATAAGGAAATATACTATCAATAGAATAAAACAGAATACTACAAACAACTCCATATATGTAACTTTGACAATTTAAACAGGTCAACTCCTAGAAAAGTAAGAATTGTAGCAACTCACATAATATAATTTGAACAGCCTTATAATTATTAAGACAGTGAATTCATAATTATAAACCTCCCCCAAATTTCTAGATCCAGATGGTTTTGCTGGAGAATTCTGAAACCAAATGTTTAAAGGAGAATTAACATCATTTCTATATAATTTCTTCCAGAAAAAGAAGTAACACTTCTCTACCCATTCAACGAAACTGGTATGACCATGATACCAAACCCAATGAAAGTACAAAACACTTCAAAACTACAGACCAATATCCCTCATGAATAAAATGCAAAAATTCTTATAGAAATATTACCAAATAAAATTTAGTAATATATGAAAAGAATTAGATACCATGACCAAATGGGTTTTACTCCAGGATGCAAAGTGATTCTCTGTTTGAAAAGTAATAAATGAAATCCAATGAATTAACATGCTAGACAAAAAAGTCACAAGATCATATCAACTGAAACAGAAAAAAATAAAAAACATTACCCAAACCACAATACCCATTTATGATAAAAAAACAAAACCCTCAGAAAACTAGGAATGAAGGAGAACTTCCTCACTGTGATAAAGACATCTATAAAAAATCAAGCTAACATGATACTTAACGTTAAAAGGTTGAACACTTTCCCAAGATGAGGAACAAGTCAAGGAGTTCACATTTGCCATTGCTCTTCAACACAGAACTGGAAGTTCTAGCCATTGTAATAAGACACGAGAAGAAAATAAAGTTAGAAAATGCAGACTGGAAAGGAAGAACTAAAACCTAAAGTTCTCACAAAAATCTGTTGGTGATTTTTCACTGAGGCTCTATTACCATATTGGAAATAACTAAAATGTCCCTCACTAGGTGAAGATTAAAATAATTGTGGTACATCTGTTCCACTGACTCAGCAATGAAAAGGAATGAATGAACTACTGTTACCCACAACAACTTGAATGGATCACAAGGCATTGTTGTTCAGTTGCTAAGTTGTGTCTCTTTGTGACTCCATGGACACAAAGAGCACACCAGGCTCTTCTGTCCTCCACAATCTCCCAGAATTGTGTGAAAAACAGCTAATCTCAAAAAGTCATAAACTTCCCCATTTATGTGATTCCATTTATTCATTATTCTAGAAATGACAGAATTATTGAGACGCAAAACAGATTAATGACTTCCAGGGGTTGGGGATGGTGGAAGGAACAGTGTATAACTATTAAGGAGTAGCAAGAAGGATAACTTTGTGTAGACGAATTAGTTCTGCATCTTGATTGCAGAAGTAGTTACATGTGTGGTAAAATGTTATAGACCCCACACACACATTGTACCAACATCAAACTCTTGATTTTCATATTGTTATGTAAGATGAAGCCACTGGAGAAAACTGGGTCAAGGGTACAAGAGATTTTTCTGCACTATATTTTAACTTCCTGTTACTTTAAAAAAAGTTCAAAATAAAGTTAAAAAGTAATCCTAACTACATGCAAATATGGCTATACATAATAAATATAAGCATATGGTTATGAAAAAAGCAAACAAAATTACATGAGGTCATGCTGGCAAGAACTGTTCACCCAAGCTGAAATGAAATTTACTAAATGCAGAAGTAAGAACATTTGGAGCCCTCCACTCAATTTTAATTCACTCCAAGGGGATTAATAATACTCAACTGCAGAATAGTATAAATGCCCAGATAACAGCAAATATAATATTAGCTTAAACTTTAATGATCCTTAGTAACTGCCAGATGGTGATTTCTGTTTTGTTTTATTTTGTGTTCATGTGTAAACTCAGTTCAATTCTTGCAACAACAAGAATCATGCTCATTCTATAGATGAGGATACTACACCAGAAAGAAGATAAAAAGATGTATAACTGTACTGGAATAAACATTTCCAAATAAAAATATATAAATGAGAAAAAAAAGGAGTGGTATAAGGATATCCAACCAGGCTTTGCTCTAAGGATGGGCATGGCTTGGGCCCAGTCGAGCTACTGACCTTGACATAGAAAATCCACTCCATCTGCACTGAAGAGACTCTTCCCCCTAGGCTTGCACTCAGAGGTCTTGGCAATTGGGAAAACCAGAGTTCGAGTAATGGCCAAGTTTGAGGGAATCCAGAGTGCTGCTCAGGCGTGATCGAAAATCTGTGCAAAACAATGGCTCTTGAATTTTATTTCTGTCTGGGTTCATATCAATTCCCAGTCAGCTCTCCAGAGAGGAGAGTGTTCCACCACGTATAAATATTAAAACATCTCTTTAAGATGTTGGACACTTATGAGTACTAACATTAAAACTAGCTTTTACTGCGCTTTCTCATCCCACTGATTATTTATTGTTTGAAAGGATAAATACAGGAAAGCAATTGACCTAACAATGGCCTATTCTTGATTACTCACTGCATTAAATACAGAAATTATGAAGAAGATACTTTGGAATCTGTCTCTAGCATCAGCAAAGATTATGTAATGAAAAGGTATGTGGCTTCGCCTAAAAGATTAATGCAAACCACAGGTCACAAGAGGCTTGGGCTAAGTGTGGTAAATCACAAATCTAGCACTACTGCAGAGAAGTAGGTCAAAGCCTAAGGCTCCTGATGTGTCTTTGTTCCTCCAGAGCTTTGAGCAGGATGTTTTGCACCTATGGGACATCTAATGTTCTTTAACGGAATGAATGAACGAGGGAGAGAGGGATGGCAGGGTGTCTGGCCGGTGAGGAGCAACATGAATGCTCTTTGCACGTTTAGTGAATTCCAACATTTTAAATATCAATCGACAGTGATAAGTATATTTTGCATCATGTTCCACTATTCACCCACATACATCCCCTGTATACATATGGCTCAGAGTTGAAAGAATCTCCCTGCAATGCAGGAGACCTGGGTTCAATCCCTGGATTGGGAAGATTCCCTGGAGAAGGGAATGGCAACCCACTCCAGTATTCTCGCCTGGTGAATTCCATGGACAGAGCAGCCTGGTGGGCTACATTCCATGGGGTCACAAAGAGTTGGACATGACTGAGTGACTAACACTTTCACTTCCATATGCATTTCACATACATATATAATTTAAAAAAATTATGAAATAATTCTTACTACAATCTATATGATGCTCTTTTCTATTCTTGTCAATCCTATTTTCTTAAGAAAAATGTTGTCTGATCCCACTAGATTGATTTCAAGGTATAAAAACAGGTTACAACCTGCAGTTTGAAAATCCCTAGCATAGCTGGAAGCTCATGAGTGGATTTTGGAGTCAGACCTGCACTGGGATCCTGGCTCTGTCAACGTATAACCCATGATACTACAGGTAAGTTTCTTAATTTCTCTGAGCTGCTAGTTTCACACTTGAAAGAGATACCTACTCTACAGAATTCCTGTTATCTTTTCAAAATATAAATATGAACAAGCCATTTCCATTTCAAGGGTTCCTTGTAGCTCTTGAGTCTAAATGCTACATCTCAGATTATATGTCCTTTAACAACATGGCCTGAGTTCACCTGCATCTTTTTCCTTTAGCTCACCCTAATTTACATACCACACTCTAGCTCTTCTGATACATGCGGTTCCCTAAATGTACCATGTCTTCTCACTGAACTGTTCTGTATGCTCTTCTGCTTGCCAGATTAATCCCTGCCTGTTCTTTAGGTCACAATATAGATTCCAATGAGCCTTCTTTGACCACCCAGATCTGCATTCAGTGCCCTTCTCTTGGGGCTTCTACAGCCCCTTTGGCCTATCCTCCTCATAGAACATCACTATTACTATTCTAATGTGTCAGCTGCATCCCTTCAGAGGACAGAAGATTCTGAATTCTATTCTATTTGTGTTATCTATATGTCTAAAAATTATGTATATTCCCTCACATCTCTCTTAGTAAACAGGATAAATTAGATGAATATATCCTAAGGATCAGGACATTTGTTTGAAAAGCAGTCAAGTCAGTGCTAACATGACAGCCTTAAGAAATCAGAGTAGCCCTTTGCCAAGTATTCCTCAAATGTGCTCCCTTACTAGCAGTGATTGAGGATGGCACGGAGGTGGAGGTCTTGGAAATGGATGGGCATTGAGTACCAAATTTCCTTGCCTAGCTCATGCATAATAAAGGGGAATGTTGTCTACATTTGTCACTCCTGGAAGCTGACAACTTAGGCAGACATAAGTCTAGCAGAGTCCCAAGAGTAGGGCTCTCAGAGTTGGAAAAAAAAAAAATTAATGAGAACATCAAGTTTGAAAGAGAGGGGATAGAGGAAAGTAGAGTTAATGGTATATCAGTTACTATTAGCACTTATCTGGCCATAGATTCTTTCATTAAGAGATTTCTCATTATTCTTTAAAAGTCACTTAAAAATTGATGGTAATATGTTCTAAGAAAAAAATCTGATTACTTTGCTGAACTGATGAATTTTAACTCTCTATGGATATGGCATTTATCACTGGGATTCCCAAACTGAAACAAGAGCACTTTGGCTCTGTTTGCAGAAACTAAAAAACACATCTCCAAGTAATCTACTGTGTTCATTGCTCAAATCCCTACACACAGCCTCACAAAGCTGTGAACAGAAGTGAGAGAAAAAAAAAAAAGCAGTGAAATGAAAGCAAATTTAACAGGAAAAATCATGAGAGAAAGACTAGGAACAAACATCAACAGAGGCAACAACTGTGCATGACACAGCTGTGACTCAGTGAAATATTAATCCTCTGAAATCAAGAAACTGTTTGGGGAAGAGACATCAATGATCCCTCATTGCCCCAGGAGCACAAGAAATGTTCATAGCTGGCCAGGAAGCTTTCTGGTTAATACTTTTTCTATATTTCATCATCCTTATCTTAGAATTTCCCCAAGCAGACTTTTTCTGTATGTTTTTAGTTTTCTAGGAAACTAAGAGTGTATGTCTCCCCTTGCTTTATTTCAGTGATATTATAAAGTTATTCAGACTGAGATCTCTCTGTCTCAGCTATAAAGGAGGACCTACATAATAAGAATAGCCTCCCAGGAGGAGTTAATGAAAATATTTTGGGGGGGGTTTATACAGTGAGTAATTTTGCTATATAGGAGAAATTAGCACAACATTGTAACTCAGCTATACGTCACTTAAAAAAAGAATATATTTGAACAGAGTGCTATGTAGCATCAATCTATAACTTTTGCATTATTAAAGAGAAGTAAAAAAAACAAAAGAAGAGAAATAATCTAGAGGTAATCTGTGGTAGTTTTCCATGGAGTGATTCCCTAAAAGCCACTAGAACTCCTTTCTCCCTTTCCTTACTGGAAATATGAAACAATATTTCTCAGTACCATGACAGGTATAAAGGACTTATAAATACAGGTTTTGTCAATGAGAATTTGTTGGGGTCTTTTTGGAAATATTTTCAAAGGGATGAACTTGACTGGCTCATTTGATTGGCCATTTATACCTTTTCCCTACTTTCTTCTTGGAGAGTGGACATGAAGTCTGGAGCTGCAACAGCTATCTGAGAATCACGAGGCAACATGAGAAAAAGACCTAACTATTGGAGAAAAAAAAAAAAAAAAAAAAGAGGGCCAGGACCACCTACATTCCTTAAGAGCCGAGACAAATATATCAGTTGGGTTTTCTATTGTTTACAGCCAAACAGGATTTGACTGAATCCACTATTGCTATTGACAGCTCTTCTGAGGCCCCTAGAAATTCAGCTACTCCATTCTGTGGACAATGTTGAGCCCAACTTTGAACCAAATGAACAAAGGAATAATGGGGTAAGGAAGATAGCATTAGTTCTGATGACAAACTTTGGGACATCTAATGTATGAGCTAGTTGCTCAGGTGTGTCTGACTCTTTGTGATCCCATGGACTATGGCCCACCAGGCTTCTCTGTCCATGGAATTCTCCAAGCAAGAATACTGGACTGGGAAGCC
Organism: Moschus berezovskii; assembly: GCF_049115385.1. Taxonomy (NCBI): domain Eukaryota; kingdom Metazoa; phylum Chordata; class Mammalia; order Artiodactyla; family Moschidae; genus Moschus; species Moschus berezovskii. The sequence goes on from NC_142461.1 coordinate 42,815,944, forward strand.
ATTCCCTTCTCCAGGGGATCTTCCTGACCCAGAAGTGAACCTGAGTCTCTCATGTTACAGGCAGATTTTTTTACCATCTGAGCCACCAGGGAAGCCTAGGAACATCTGATGAGTCATGATATTTAACAGCTGACATAGTAGCTAAATGTGTAATAAAAGTAGCTAAGTACACTCTTTACTTATGCTGGTGATAAGACTGAGCTGAGTGAACTCCGGGAGCTGAAGATGGACAGGGAGGCCTGGTGTGCTGTCATTCATGGGGTCGCAGAGAGTCGATCATGACTGAGCGACTGAACTGAACTGAACTGAAGAGAGTCTTAACTGTTTTCTAGTTTTTGCCTTTTCTCCTCACATTCTTTATGAGTGCTTCCACTTTTTGTTTTTGATGACTGAAACATGCCAGAAGGAGTTTGGACTGAAATGAGGAATTAACCATTGACCATGTGACTATGCAGAGAAGGCACTGGCAAGCCACTCCAGTACTATTGCCTAGAAAATCCCATGGATGGAGGAGCCTGGTAGGCTGCAGTCCGTGGGGTCGCTAAGGGTCGGACACGACTGAGCGACTTCACTTTCACTTTTCACTTTCACACATTGCAGAAGGAAATGGCAACCCACTCCAGTGTTCTTGCCTGGAGAATCCCAGGGACGGGGGAGCCTGGTGGGCTTCCGTCTACGGGGTCACACAGAGTCAGACACGACTGAAGTGACTTAGCAGCAGCAGCAGCATGTGACTATGGAATTTAACAGTTTTCCAAATCTATGACTTTGAAGAGTCAATAGCCAGATATAATCAACAACCTTCCTAAATAGTTATATTTAATTCAATAAACTGCAAGGAGATCCAACCAGTCCATTCTAAAGGAGATCAATCCTGGATGTTCATTGGAGGGACTGATGCTAAAGCTGAAACTGCAATACTTTGGCCACCTCATGTGACGAGTTGACTCACTGGAAAAGACTCTGATGCTGGGAAAGGTTGGGGGCGGGAGGAGAAGGGGACGACGCAGAATGAGATGGCTGGATGGCATCACCGACTCTGTGGACATGAGTTTGAGTGAACTCCGGGAGTTGGTGATGGACAGGGAGGCCTGGCGTGCTGTGATTCATGGGGTCGCGGAGAGTCGGACACGACTGAGCGACTGAACTGAACTGAACTGAAACTTGTTGATATATAGCCCAATACTGTAAAATACAGTTCAACAATATATAGTCTAATAACATTCCTAAATATAGTCAACATTTATTGTACCAGGCACTGGGATAATTTCATTTAATTCACAAACAATGAATAGGAAACAGTGTATAACTTTGTTTCCATTTACAGTGAGGAAAATGAACCTTTGAAAAATTAACACATTTGAAACAAGGTGCTAGAAAGACCAATCCACAGCCTTAGGTCTTTGCCAAATTGAATGCATATATGCAATTTCATATGATTTTTTATAATATATCCTATACATACTACCACTCTAATGGAATACAAAAGGAGTGTTAGTCACTCAACCATGTCCAACTCTTTGTGACCCCATGAACTGGGGTCACAACTGGAGCCCACCAGGCTCCCCTGCCCACAGAATTTTCCAGGCAAGAATACTGGAGTGGGTTGCTATTCCCTTCTCCAAGGGATCTTCCTGACCCAGGGATCGAACCTGAGTCTCCTACATTGCAGGTAAATGCTTAACCATCTGAGCCACCAGGGAAGACCCTAATAGAATATGTACTGTGCTTGTGCTATATAAGTCACTCAATTGTGTCTGACTCTTTGTTCCTCCATGGACTGCAGCCAGGCTCCTCTGTCCATGGTGATTCTCCAGACAAGAATATTGGAGTGGGTTGCCATGCCCTCCTCCAGGGGATCTTCCCAATTTAGGGATCGAACCCAACTTTCTCACATAGTAGGTGGATTCTTTACCATCTGAGTCACCAGAGAAGCTAATATAATTATTTATTTATGAGACAGCTTCAGCTTTTAGACTTAGTTTCTTTAGGGCAAAGATAATCTCTAAACTTTTTTGTACAACCTATGGAATACAACAGATGCTCAATAAAATTTAATATAAAAATTGATGAAGATCTGCTGGGGAATCAAGGTCATTTAACTGGAATATTGAGGAACTGTGCATTGTTTGTCAATTTAATTTCACAGCTGCAATATCATCAGTCAATAAGTACATATTTAACAAATAGATATTAAGTACCTGGTATCACATGGAGCACAGAAAAATTTATATTGCATAATTAAGTCTAAATGGACACTAACCTGGAAGAGGAAAATATTTGTCTCTAGGATTTACCAAGAACAATTAATTTCCTTTCTTGTCAGGGCTACTAGATTGGTAAATCAAGGGTTCTTGCAAAAACAGTGTACATTAATATCAGTAAGATATCTGACAGTCTTCCATGATGTTCATGGATGAACCAAGAATGCACACCAGATAAACAGTAGACTGGATTAATAGTTAACTGAACATCTGAAAGAGCGTTGATTAATGGAGGTCTCAGGTGATGAGTTGCAGGGATTATACTTGACATTGATCAATGATCCTATCAATGACATACACGAGTCCACACTGATTAAATATGAGAATAGTATAAACCTAGCAAGGCTAGCTAATATACTGGAGGACAAAAATCAATGCTTTAAAATATCTTTATTGGCTACAAAAATTGGCCAACCCAACAAGCAAATATTTAACTTGGTGCAATATAAGCCAATAATGACAGCTAATAAAAACGTTTAGGCTGCATTAACAAGTGTAAAGGACTAAGACGAAAGGATCTAAGAGTCCCAAAGATTTCTGTTTTCCTGGCCATATCTGAAACAGTACCCAGCTGTGCATGGCATCCTCAACAGAAGGCAGTTGGCAGTTATGAGTTCAGGAGACTTGAGTATAGGCAGAATATGGCTACTAAGAAGGCTAAAGATGTCCATTATAAGACTAAAATAGCCAGAGGAGTTTACACTGAAGAAATGAGTATACTTCTCAAGGTTATGTGCTTGTTTTCTTTATCCTTGTAAAGCCAGCTCTGAGCACAGAGCCTGCCTCATGTTTTGAGTACAATAGCAGCCGTGTCAAATATCTAAAGGGCTAAAAGTAAGGTTTAGATGCTGTGTCTAGGAGGGTTGATATTACCTCTGTGGTCTCTGCTAAACAACTGTCTCCTAGTTTTAAGCTAAGGTTTTTGGCTGCTTCTTATTTTCTCCCGTCTTCAATGCCACTCTATTAATCCAGACCCTTGCCATCCCTCACTACTGTAATCATATCTAAATTTGTCTAACCATCTAACTATCTTCCTGTTTGTCTGCCACCAAACTGGCAGAGCTATTTCCTCCAAATACAGATCTATCAGCTCATTCTCCAGTTATGGCATTTTGATGGTTCCCATTGTACACAGGATTCCCCACTACCCACACACTACTGCTCATTCTTCTGTAGCCCCGGGAAGGCAGCACTGTTCAAGCATAACTTCAGAACCCTTCTTACCATAGATCTGCAGACAGCTACTACCAATTATAAGGTGTGAATACAGGATGGAACCTATTCATGCACAACCTGGCTCCAGTCTGCTTTCCAGATTCATCTTCTGTCATCTTCCTTCCCATCCACTCTCCATGTTCTGAGTGTCCCTAATGTGCCCTGCTCTTTCCAGTCACTTCACCCCTGTGCATGCTAACTTGTCTATAAGGAAAACAATGTTTCTTTCACATCTGATAAGTTTGTATCAGAATCAGTTCAGATATCATTTCTTTTTGGAGACCTTTCATGAGCAGCAGAGTTAGAAAAGCTTCTTTTTCTTCTGTTTATGTTAAATTGCAATTATCTATTTCTATATGTGTTGATCTCCTCCTCCCTAGAATATAATTTTCTCTGGAATGGAACCACCTCTTAGTCATCTTTGTAACATTCCTAGAGCTTGAAACAGTAGCTAGAACACAAACACTCACTGAGTGACTGAAAGACTGTACAGATGACCCAATGAATGACAGGCTTCTAACTGTAAGTAAGACGGGGTTAGAGATCAGGATGAGCACTATTGCCACAGCAACTTTCTTAGACTTACTAGGATCCAGGCATGTTGGAGAGTTCAGAATTTCATTGATACAAACAAGTAAAAATGATGATGATGATAGCTAACATTATTGAATGCTTATTATGTGCTGAGACAAAAACTGCTTAAGATTTAAAGAACAAGGAGCAGAACAAATTTTAAATATGGTTAAAGATAAGAACAGAATAAAGATAATTCTGAGTATAGTTACACTTTGATATGTTACCCCAAAATATGACAACTGTCTAAAACTCCACCTAAAGAAATTTAGATCATTTATTAATACAGAGAGGTTAGAGCCAAAGGAAAGAATATTCCTTACATACGTCTGGGCTATGCAGTAAAAAAATATATATATATATATTTTTTTCCCTGATATCAATCATTCTATAGTGGCTACAGTTACAATTATCCTAAGAAATTTCTGTCCAGGTCAAATCTACATGGGTGAGAATTAGTATCAGGTAGAGTCTTCCAGTGTTCCAAAGAATAACCATATGATCTAGAAAGAAAAATAAGCCTTCGGTGACAAAAATTTGAGGAGTAGAAGTGCTAACTGTGTATGCTCCTCTTAGAAACTTACAAGGTTTGTTAGTTACTGGTGATAAGAAGACAGAAGTGAGAAAACCCAGACCTTTTCACATGGTTGAACAATGAATTTTTTTTTATTAGAATGCTTAGTATTTATTTTCATGAAATTAGGAACATTGGCTTTGGAGGTTCACAGAAACAGTTCTGCACTGGAATTCTAGCAGAGGGCACTTGCCAATGGGTTTGCAATGAAGACCTATCTGATTCAGAGAAGGTAAGATTGGCTTTTGTCTGGGCCAGAAGAGACTCATGCCTGGTACCATCATTTACGTGATAAAAATTCAACCTTTTATAAAGGCTTGGGAGAAAAAGATCAGCTCTTAATCAGTTTTGAATTAACAGTTTTGTTATGGCTGTCTCACACAGTCATAGGAATTTATATTTTCATTTTATCCCAAAGAAAAACTTGACCATCTTTCTTTAATACTATCAACCTGGAAGCTTGACAGTAAGGATTAAAAATTGCTCCTTCCTTCCCACTTGGTTATTGGAAAGGCTCTGAAAGGTAATCAATCTTGTGAAGCTGCACTTTACAGTCTGCATAAAAACGCCATGATTTTCCTTCCTCTCCCCAACCTAATTGAAAGTGCATAATATCACCCAGCTGGGGAAATGTAAATGGTAAACATATACAATACATCATGCTATCACACAAAAGCTGGTTACTAATAGGGACTGGGTGGTTGTCAGGACCAAAGGAAACCTGGAAAACAAGTCTTTTTTTTTTTTTGTTCATCTAGAGTGAGAGTTCTTTGTGCCTGCCACCCAGCACCCCGCCCCCCCTCGCTCCCCCCACACACCTCCTCCCTCCAGGCTTCAAGTTACAGCAGATTAAACCAAGGTCAGTCAACTCATTCCTTGCGTGTGTAATTCCAAGGGTCACCTAACAATGTATATTGACTAACACTCTCTTATACCAACCTTTCAAGAAATGAGGCATTTTGCTTCTGGCAGGAGGTGGGGTTGGAATCATCCTGCTCCCTACCTACTTTGATTGTACTGACAGATGGTCCTATTATCTCTTTCCTCAGCTGCTAAACCTTAATAGATCCTTGGCCTTGTCACCTCTTATCTTCCTCTACTTCATCAAACTCCTTTTGCGAAGATTATCTCCTTTTCTACCTCTGATCACCCAGGAATATCTATACAGGATCAAATGCCTTCAGTAGAAAATCTCAATCTTTTCAAAGTCTTCTGCAATTCAGAGCTTATCTACAATTACACTGACTTAGAAATCAACACTTTCTTCTCTGACCCCTCACCTTCAAGAGTCATGTCATCTTCTAGAATCCATTTTTTATAGTAGGACTCTTAGGAGAAAGGATAACATCCCTTCAAAGTTTTCATCACTAGTTCTCTATTATAGCATTCCTTCAGAAATTGCTCCCTGTTGCCTCATGAACTCAACTACTGCTATTCATTCATGCCACCTTATAACTGGCAATTGTTTTATTTTTGATGGCTGATACCTTACGGGTAGGTCAAAGCATAGCACTTGTCAAGGGTACTATGTCACTTCAGTTTTAATAGGTTGAAGGATGTATTTTTATCTGCTTCAGCAATGGAGATGATTTGAAACTTACTGAATTAAAACTACATTCATCTTTCAATAAGTTACATTACCTGTCAGCTGGCACTGGTGGATGGTATGGCTTGTTGACCTTGGCATAGAGACTCTCTAAGTGGTCTCTCTCTGGAGACAGTGGACGGCCATCTCGAGGGTAGCCCAGTGGCCCGGCCCGAGGGGGAGATGGAGACCTGTAGACGTTTGCTGATGTACATGGTTCCCGGAAGTGGTTCACTCTGGCATAGTTGGGGTCCACTTCATCATCGTCCATATCATGCAGTGATCCAATCACACCAGTAGCATAATCAATAAGACCTCTTGCCTGCTTTTCCCTTAGCTCCTGATGTTTTGCTCCAATCCTGAAAAATGTAGAATGAGATGTGTGTGAGTTTAAATGCTGATACAATGATAGACTCTCTGGAATCTATGTTAATTACTTCTTGTCAGTTACTTAACTGCCACTTTTCTGGATACTGAAGATCACACCATGCAGAAATACTAATAGCAAACTCCACAGGATTAATTTTATATCTCTGACCTTTATTTGTTACACATGCTTCCCTAGTGACTCTGACAGTAAAGAATCCGCCTGCAATGCAGGAGATCTGGGTTCGATTCCTGGGTTGGGAAAGTCCCCTGGAGAAGGGAATGGCAACCCATTTCAGTATTCTTGACTGGAAAATCTCATGGACAGAGGAGCCTGGCAGGACACAATCCATGAGTTCACAAGGAGTCAGACACGACTGAATGACTAACACTTTATTTGTTACAGGGTCTGGAAGATCCCCTGGAGAAGGAAATGGCAACTGACTCCAGTATTCTTGCCTGGGAAATCCCATGGATAGAGGAGCCTGGTGGATTGCAGTCCATGGGGTCGCAAAAAAGTCGGACATGACTTAACAACTAAACAACACCAGCTTTACTTTTATAGTAATGCTATAGTTATTTAAACATTTTGTCTGCTGATGACTAGGCTGATTGCAGAGTCAGAGGCTGATTTTTATTAACATTTCTTCCCTATAAATGGGCTGTGCTCATGGGAACAGTCCATCTTTGGTGTAATATTCTAGAAGCCTACCTTGGGAAAGGGATGCATGTCAAAGAGCCCATCAGAATCTTATACTTGGTCTGTGATGTTCTTATTTGGTATCTTCGATTTTTAGTGTATTCTTCTAAAGAAAAGAGCTTGCAAAAATTGATTTAACTATGAAAAAGAAATACAGAGGCTTTCTGGTCACTAAAAGCAGTGGTATCAGAGATAATTTATAAGAGACTCTAAGTTTTTGGTTACACAAATTGGGATCATTGTGTTTCATTATACAGAGACTAGGGACAGAGTAAAATAGTGAAATTAATAGGCTCCTGACAGAGACGAATTGGCACATATAAGTGAATTAAACACCATTACTGGCAGAACTCCACAGCACTAAAGCCTTTAGTGATATTACAAAATGCTACTGCTAATCAGTGTACCGTGTAGACTACCGGGGATGGGAGCAGTAAAATACAGTTCAGTGTATTCCAAACCCATCTGAATTTTGAGAATTGGACATTTCATCTGGAAAGTGTTAGATCGGATCTCCTAAATTCCCAGTTACACGTTAAAATGGACAAGTCACTGTGGCACCTTAGTGGATAATGATGATATGATGGTGTCAGGAGGTGTTCTCCACTAAAGAGGAAAGAATGAAACCTCATATCACCAGGCAAATAAGGTGCTTCGAGTACAGGAGGAGAAAAGTAAGACAATGCTAGCTCAGGTGGTAAAAGAAAGACTCAAGAAAGGATGGGGATAAATCTGACGACCTGGGCTCAGAGAATATGAAAGGATTGTGGGCTAAAAGTGAAAGATCTATATCTGCCTAGAAATATATTTTGAAGGCCTACATGAGTGAAAAAATAAAAACTGAATTCTCTACCTTTTCCTCTTCAAATAAAAACAGCTGTTTTTGCACATGGCAGCTAGTTTTATTTTACAGAACATCAAACTCTTTGTAAAAATCTTTAAAAGCCGCAATCTTTCAAGGTATTTTCTTTTTGGTGGAATGGCTTTTTTCCCCCCTTTGAGTAGAGAGGAGGAAGAAAAGATAAAAATATGAAGAAGAAGGTACAGGACAAAAAACCAGTATCTTCAAGTCACAACAGATGAAAATAAATGCCACGATATACTATTGCATACTTCTTTTGACTAGGTCAAATTATGTACCCTACACATAAGTAATGAGACGAATTTATATTTTGTGCAAAGGGGAGCTTGAATCTCTGAGGGATGTTGAATGAAGATGAAAGGAAGATTACACAGTAGGGAACCTGTTAAGAGGCTCTGCCTGTCCTCTTTCAATGCATGTCTGTTAGTCCCAGATTCATGGATGTTTGTTTTGAATAATTTTTGATGAAGAAGATAACATGCTCCGTTCTGTAACAAAATAATCTTTCTAGGGATGGTGCAGATTGGATTATCAGAGGATGCTTGCTGCACTGTGATGGCAGGGATGGATATCCATTGCAAATAGAGAATAGAACATCAATAAAGTTAGGGGGTGGGGTTTTGTGTGGTTGCTATTCCTCCTAAGTGGGAGACCTTCTAGAGAAATCACTCAGTGGAAAGATGAACATCTCATGGTGGCCACACGGGGCTACACTTATGCATTAATGAGAGAGGAAAACACAGAAACAGAACACAAGACTCTGTATTCCTTATTTCATCACTTCTCTTTCTCAGAGGTTTTCTCATTAATTAAGCTTGCTGAGTATGTAAAGATTCTCGGATGAAAAGTACTCCATATATGCAAAGCAGTATTTTATCTTGTACTTTTCCTTTCTAAAACAAAACCAAATTTCTCCTTGATCTTCTCTGTGCCACTGAGTGCTTAGTAACTAATTTCATATTAATCACTCAGTAGGTGAAACTAATTTCTCTGAACTGCCATTATTATGCCATATATCAGGATCTCTCCACGTGGGGGAGGACAAGGCAATCTCTGAAAAGGGGTATATGGAAGCAGAAAAGACTCTCTCAAGAGAGAAATGTCAAGGAAATAGATTTTCTTTTTTTGGTTGTTCTGACTTCCCTCTGTCCCAAGTCAGTGTGAGAATTCTAATTGTTTATAGTCATTTCCACGTAGATGTCTCTTTACCACTGGGAATTCAACCTGTTAAAATATCTATTTTTCAAAATAGTCCTGGATAATATCCCCTTTTTATTGGATGGTACCACTAGCTTCCTCATTCTCCCCAGCACACTGCCTTTGAATTGTTTCAATCTCCTCCCTCTCTTTTCCCTTACAATAACATAGTTTCTTTTTTCCATTATAACTCTTGGATAGCCTATTTTATTTCCATTTCTATAGCCACAGACTGGACAGAGGAGCCTGGTGGGCTGCAGTCCATGGGGTCGCTACTAGTCGGACACGACTGAGCGACTTCACTTTCACTTTTCACTTTCACACATGGGAGAAGGAAATGGCAACCCACTCCAGTGTTCTTGCCTGGAGAATCCCAGGGACGGGGAAGCCTGGTCGGCTGCCATCTATGGGGTCGCACAGAGTCAGACACGACTGAAGCGACTTAGCAGCAGCAGCAGCAGCAGTGTCCAGGCTTTATATTGTCTGGTCTGCACCATCCAGCATGGTGGGCATTAACTGTATGAGGCTACATAAATTTAAGCTGGAATTAATTACAATTTTTGAACATTTAAAATTCAATTTCTCACTTTCATAAGTCACATTGCAAGTACTCAACAGTAAAATGAGCTCGGGACTTCTATACTGGACAGTCCAAACGGAGGCTAATTCTATCACTGCAGCAAGTTTTATTAGGTTGGGCTGGCGGGATTATGCTAAGATTTTTTGTATGTCATCACATCCCACTTTATACCTTAAAAGGTGCTAGAATAATCTTCTTCAAAGAGTATTTCTATTGCATCACTGTCAGATCAAGGCTTTCTTTAAAAAAAGAGTGTGATAAATGATGGAGCAAGAGTGTGGTTATTCCACTTTGCTCCTTGAATTCTAAATGAATGAATGATTGAGAAATTGAGAAGTAATTCCATCTAACATAGAATTAGGATACAGTCATAGTTTCAAACCATGCAATAAAATTTGAACTCCATCCAAAACAGGCAGTATGTCAACAGTCAATATATAGCTTCGTCTCTAGCAGGGTAGACATTATACTGAAAAGTAAGAGAAAGAGACCAGAGAATTACAGACAGACTTTTGATGAGAAAAAGAGTTTAAAGACAGGGGTGGGATGCTGGAATTGTAGGGTAAATCTTTGTGAGGTTCCAACTTGAGAGTGGAAGAGAGATAGAGCTAAAAGGTATATATTTCCACTGAGAGAGAAATTTCCTTCTACCTTGAAGAAACTTCATGGAGGTAAATGAAGAGAAGAGTAAAGAACATCAGTCCACTCTGTAGCTGATAAGGCAGGATGACTAGAGCAAGATAAACAAACACACAAACTTAGCAAAAAAAAAAAACCCATTAAATCATCTAAGAGACTTCACTGTTGCTGTTATTCAGTTGCTAAGTCAGGTCCAACTCTTTGCAACACCACGGACTGCAACACGCCAGGCTCCTCTGTCCTCCACCACCTTCCAGAGTTTGCTCAAATTCATGTCCATTGAGTTGGTGATGCTATCTAACCATCTCATCCTCTGCTACCCCCTTCTCCTTTTGCCTTCAACCCTTCCCAGCATCAGGGTCCAGGCTGATCTCTTGTTACAGCTATCTGCTCTCCCAAAATGTCAGGTCATGGAAAAGCTGTCAAGGCAGTGCACTCAGATCAGGCCTGAAGACATTTTGAGAGAATATATGGAACTGAAGTGGTTGGTAACCTTAGCTCATTATGCCCTCTCATATAACACTATATTTTAGTATACATTAAAAAAAAATTAAACACCATAGAACATGAAATTAACTTAATGGATCACAATAAGTATTTAAAAAAATTAAATACAGTAAAAGATAAAATATTAGAGGTTACTGCATGCAGTAAGCATAAGCATGGTGTCAAGAGAAAAACCAAGTCACCTAACAATCCAGGCAAATTCAAGCTGTCCTCAAACATGAATAAAGAAAAAAGAAAACATTTCAGAAAACATTCCAAAAAACATTTAGGAAAAGAATGCAACACTTGTTGACTCATCTTGAAAAATTACTTAATAATGAAAAGCATCCAGCCAAGAACTGAATTCAAATTAAGAATTCAGCCCAGCAAAGCTGGGGAATGACAGACATGGAGCTGAGAAAAACATTCATTTAAATAGAAAATGAAGGCTAAACATTTATTTGTAGGACAAATAGAAAAATGTAAATATTACAAACTCTGATAATATAAAAGTAGTATCATTATACTGGGCTTCCCTGGTGGCTCAGAGGTTAAAGCGTCTGCCTCCAATGCGGGAGACCCGGGTTCGATCCCTTGGTCGGGAAGATCCCCTGGAGAAGGAAATGGTAACCCACTCCAGTATTCTTGCCTGGAGAATCCCATGGACGGAGAAGCCTGGTAGACTACCGTCCACGGCGTCGCAAAGAGTCGGACACGACTGAGCGACTTTACTACTTACTACTACTATCATTATACTAATAAGGAGGTGATTTAGGGGAAAGTATTAACACTCAATGTACTTATTTCCCCATTTTTTAAAGAAAGCATCAGTAGTTACCACTTAAAGTTAATAAGTATATGAAATACAATTAAAAAAAACCAATAAAACAAATTATCAGCAGAAGAGAAATACAAAACACAAAAGCCCAATGATAGAGTAGAAAATAGAAAACAGAGGAACCAGTAAGAAAGAGAGTAAGAAAACAGGATTAAATTTATGCTATGACAATAAGTGAAAATTGGATAAAGTTCTTTATATTAACTAAAGGACTGTCGCTCAGATCATGAACTCCTTATTGCCAAATTCAGACTTAAATTGAAGAAAGTAAGGAAAACCACTAGACCATTCAGGTATGACCTAAATCAAATCCCTTATGATTATACGGTGGAAGTGGGAAATAGATTTAAGGGACTAGATCTGATAGACAGAGTGCCTGGTGAACTATGGACAGACGTTTGTGACATTGTACAGGAGACAGGGATCAAGACCATCCCCTAAAAACAAAATGCAAAAAAGCAAAATGGCTGTCTGAGGAGGCCTTACAAATAGCTATGAAAAGAAGTGAAAAACAAAGGAGAAAAGGAAAGATATACCCATTTGAATGCAGAGTTTCAAAGAATAGCAAGGAGAGATAAGAAAGGCTTCCTCAGTGATCAATGAAAAGAAATAGAGGAAAATAATAGAATGGGAAAGACTAAGAGATCTCTTCAAGAAAATCAGAGATACCAAGGGAACATTCCATCCAAAGATGGTATCGATAAAGGACAGAAATGGCAGGGACCTAACAGAAGCAGAAGATATTAAGAAGAGGTGGCAAGAAGACACAGAAGAACTATACAGAAAAGGTCTTCACACCCAGATAATCACGATGGTGTGATCGCTCACCTACAGCCAGATATCCTGGAACGTGAAGTCAAGTGGGCCTTCGGAAGCATCACTATGAACAAAGCTAGTGGAGGTGATGGAATTCCAGTTGAGCTATTTCAAATCCTGAAAAATGATGCCATGAAAGTGCTGCACTCAATATGCTAACAAATTTGGAAAACTCAGCAGTGGCCACAAGACTGGAAAAGGTCAGTTTTCATTCCAATCCCAAAGAAAGGCAATGCCAAAGAATGCTCAAACTACTGCATAATTGTACTCATCTCACATGCTAGTAAAGTAATGCTCAAAATTCTCCAAGCTAGGCTTCAACAGTATGTGAACTGTAAACTTCCAGATTTTCAAGCTGGTTTTAGAAAGGCGGAGGAACCAGAGATCAAACTGCCAACATCTGCTGGATTGTGGAAAAAGCAAGAGGGTTCCAGAAAAACATCTATTTCTGCTTCATTGACTATGCCAAAGCCTTTGACTGTGTGGATCACAATAAACTGTGGAACATTCTGAAAGAGATGGGAATACCAGACCACCTGACCTGCCTCTTAAGAAACCTGTATGCAGGCCAGGAAGCAACAGGTAGAAGTGGACATAGAACAACACACTGGTTCCAAATAGGAAAGGGAGTACGTCAAGGTTGTATATTGTCACCCTGCTTATTTAACTTATATGCAGAGTACATCATGAGCAACGCTGGGCTGGATGAGGCACAAGTTGGAATCAAGATTGCTGGGAGAAATATCAAGAATCGCAGATATGCAGATGATACCACCCTAATGGCAGAAAATGAAGAAGAACTAAAGAGCCTCTTGATGAAAGTGAAAGAGGAGACTGAACAAGTTGGATTAAAGCTCAACATTCAGAAAACTAAGGTCATGGCATCTGGTCCCATTACTTCATGGCAAATAGATGGGGAAACAGTGAAAGACTTTATTTTCTTGGTCTCTCAAATCACTGCAGATGGTGACTGCAGCCATGAAATTAAAAGATGCTTGCTCCTTGGAAGGAAAGTTATGACCAACATAGACAGCATATTAAAAATCAGAGAAATTACTTTGCCAACAAAGGTCCGTCTAGTCAAGGCTATGGTTTTTCCAGTGGTCATATACGTATATGAGAGTTGGACTATGAAGAAAGCTGATCGCCGAAGAATTGATGCTTTTGAACTGTGGTGTTGGAGAAGACTCTTGAGAGTCCCTTGGACTGCAAGGAGATCCAACCAGTCCATCCTAAAGGAGATCAGTCCTGAGTGTTCATTGGAAGGACTGATGCTGAAGCTGAAACTCCAATACTTTGGCCACCTGATGTGAGGAACTGACTCATTTGAAAAGACCCTGCTGCTGGTAAAGATTGAAGGCAGGAGGAGAAGGGGATGACAGAGGATGAGATGGTTGGATGGCATCACCGACCTAATGGACACGAGTTTGAGTAGACTCTTGGAGTTGGTGACGGACAGGGCAGCCTGGTGTGCTGCTGTCCATGGGGTCGCAAAGAGTGGGACATGGCTGAGCGACTGAACTGAACTGATAGGATTCCAGATGATCAAAAGGAAAAACACACTGTGTGCTATCATAATATTGAAAAATAAGATATAGCTTTAGTTCAGTTCAGTTGCTCAGTCGTGTCCAACTCTTTGCAACCCCATGAATCACAGCACGCCAGGCCTCCCTGTCCATCACCAACTCCTGGAGTTCACTCAAATTCATGTCCAAAAAGCAGAGACATTACTTTGCCAACAAAGGTCTGTCTAGTCAAAGGTATGGTTTTTCCAGTAGTCATGTATGAACGTGAGAGTTGGACTATAAAGAAAGCTGAGTGCCAAATAATTGATGCTTTTGAACTGTGGTGTTGGAGATTCTTGAGAGTCCCTTGGACTGTAAGGAGAACAAACCAGTCAATCCTAAAGGAAATCAGTCCTGAATAATCACTGGAAGGAATGATGCTGAACCTGAAACTCTGATACTTTGGCCAGGTGATGCGAAGAGCTGACTCATTTGAAAAGACCCTGATGCTGGGAAAGATTGAAGGCAGGAGGAGAAGGGGCTGACAGAGGATGAGATGGTTGGATGGCATCACTGACTCCCTGGAGTTGTGTTTGAGTAAGCTCTGGGAGTAGTTGATGGACAGGGGAACCTGGCATGCTGCAATCCATGGGGTTGCAAAGAGTTGGAAAGGACTGAATGACTGAACTGAACTGAATATTACTAGAAAAATCATTTTGGTTTGATAACTCTTTCAGTATTTTACATATACTTTTAAATTTTATACCAGGTGAATTTCTTGAATTATAGCTTTTATTGTTAATGTTGTGTGATACAAATTGAACATAACAAATAAATTGTATTTTTATATACTGAGTGAATAATCAGAAAGTAAAAGTCATAAAACAATACCATTTAAAATGGGATTAAAGAGTATTAGGAACTTAAGGATAAATTTAAGAGGAGGTGCTGAAAACAATAAAATACCGATGAGAGAAATTAAGGAGGATCTACATCAGTGGAGAGTTTTATCTTGTATGTTGATCAGAAAACTCATTATTAAGATTACAATTCATTCAAATTGTTCTACAGACTCAATGTCATCTCAACCAAACTCGTAGGAAGCTTATTGTTCATACTTGTATGATTTCAAAATTTATTTGGAATGCTTAGCCAAGAATGACCAAAACAATTTTGCAAAATAAAAATAAAGTTGGACTTACATTATCAAATTTAAGATGTACTACAAGCTTTTGTAATCAAGCCAAAGGCTAGACATATACATGAATGGAACAGAAAAACAGAGTCCAGTAGCAGACTCATACGTATTTGGTGAAGTGATTTACAATAAAGGTGCCAAAAAGCTCAATTAAGAAAGGACAATTCCTTTGACAATTGGTACTGGAAAAACTAGATATCCATAAGGGAAATAAGAAACTTGTGTCCTATGTTATATCATAACAAGAATCAAGATGGAAGACAGGTCTGAACATGAAGGCAATCACAATAAAGCCTTTAGAATAAAATAAAGCTTTTTAGAATAAAAAAAAGCAAAAAAGCTTTTAGCCTTGGGGTAGGTCAAGAGAGGACACAGAAAGCATAAGCCATAAAAGAAATTGGTAAACTGGACTTCATTAAAATTAAAACCTTCTCATTAAAACATATCAAGAAAATAATAGGCAAATTAGAGACACTCCTCACAGAACACACACATCTAACAAAGGATTTGTATCTAATACGTTAAAAAATATCATTGCAATTCAATAATTTTTATAAATGACCCAATTAGAACTTGGCAGAAGGAGTCAACAGATAGATTACAAACCAGGATCTAGAAATGCCCAATAAACAAATGAAAAAGTGCTCAGCATTGTAAGTCACTAGAAAAATTTAAAACCACAATGAGATACACCTACTAAAGTGAAAAAGAAAGACAACACCAAATGTTAGCTAGGATGAGGAACATCTAGAATTTTCATACACGACTGGTGGAAGTATAACACGGCATAACTCCTTTGTATTATTCTTATTATTAGACACTAATAATACTTGTGACTTTTCCCCCATGATTGTATAACTTGATTCTCACAAGCTACAAAAGTCCCAACTTTATAAACGAGGAAACTGAAGTTCAGAGAAGTTCAGTACTTTGTCTGAGAGGTCATATTTATTAAGTGGCAGAAATTGGATTCCTGAATTCCACCCAGGTGTTTTACTTCAATATGAAATTTTCTTTCATTGATACTAACCACAAATAGTCTAAACACGAGCATGCTTAAAAATTTATAACAAAAACTATCAGATTTTCAGATGTAGAGATAACCCTCCATATGTCTAACCCAGTTCTATATGCAATAATTATTAAGATTTAGGCACATTTTAAATCTATTCTTTCCTTCAAACATTTTTGCTAAATGTTCTGTAACCAAACCTAGTCATTTATCTCCTATATACTTCAGAAGTTATATCAAATAAATCATGAACATTTTGTTATATAACAATAATTCTATTACTTATCCACTTAAAAATTAATAATATTCCTCAGTGTCCTAGTCCATAAACAAATTTCCCCAAGTGTCTTAAAAACATCTGTCTTTTCCATTGAACTTACTTGGATCAGTTTCCAAAATCTATCTACACCTTGAATTTGTTAATGTATCTTAAGTCTCATTTCCTGTACAGACAAGGATTCTTTTTCATTTTTGCTTTTTTATTTTTCCGTGCCATTGAATTGTTACAGAAACCTGGCAGATTGTCCTATACGTGGTCCCACATGCTGGATTTGGTTGCATCTCCATAGTGTGATTTAACTTATTCCTATATCCCCCATATTTCCTGTTTATGAAAAGTAGCTCAAGAGCAGCACTGCCCAATAGATCTTTCCATGATGATGGAACTGTTCTATATATGGGCTGCTTCATACAGTAGCCCCATGTGGCTACTGGGCACTTAAAACCTAGCTAGTGTGACTAAGGTATACATTTTTTATTTAAACAGCTACATGTGATTGGCTACCACCCTGGACAGTGCTGTTAAGATACTTAGGTTCACCCTTTTTGGAAAGAGTACTATAGTGGGTAAATGTTGGTTATCCAAAAGATTTATCCACCTGGAGCCTGCTATTATAACCTTATTTGGATAAGGGGTCTATGTAAGTATACTTAAACATCTATGATGAGATCATCCTGGATTCTCCAAATGAACCCTAAGTCCAATGACAAATGTCCTTTTAAAGAGGAAAGACAGAAGAATCAGAAGAGAAGGCACCCTGATAGTAAAGAATCTGCCTGCAGTGTGCAGACTCGGGTTCAATTCCTGGGTCAGGAAGATTCCCTGGAGAAGGGAAAGGCTACCCACTTCAGTATTATTGCCTGGAAAATCCAATGGCGAGAGGAGCCTGGTTGACTACAGTCCATGGAGTCTCAAAGAGTTGGACACAACTGAGTGACTAACACTCACTTTTCACCAGAAGCCAGGAGAGAGGTCAGACACAATTCTGTGACTAACACTCACTTTCACCAGAAGCCAGGAGAGAGAGGTATGGCAGGGATTCTCCCTTATAGCCTCTGGAAGGAAACAATTGTGCTGACTCCTTCATTTCAGACTTCTGGTTTACAAAAATAACAGAGAATATATTTCTCTTCTAAGCCAAGTTTGTGGTTAATTTGTTACAAAAATCCTAAGAAACTAATACAAATACCTTAAAGGAAGCATGTGTTTTAAATTGTGCCATTTCAAGGGGCATATGACCTCACTTCTTACTTAATGATGCTTAGGGTGATACTGATGGCTCCACTGCAAAGTTCCCTTATCAATTACTCATTTAATTATTTCTTCCATTGAAGATTTTTGCCTGAACTAATGATTTCTCTAGGGGTTGCGAAGTGGTAATTTTGAAAGTCCTTATCCCTCTTACATTTATTAGCTGGGATTAGTATACAAAGAAAAACTTAGCCTCAAAATTTGGGTGTTTTTGATTACCCTGAATTATACATAGTATAAAGAAGACAGAATATACCTTTTTAGGGGAGATATATCCTGGGTATTCATTGGAAGGACTGATGCTAAAGCTGAAACTCCAATACTTTGGCCACCTCATGCGATGAGTTGACTTACTGGAAAAGAGTCTGATGCTGGGAGGGATTGGGTGTGGGAGGAGACGTGGACAACAGACAATGAGATGACTGGATGGCATCACCGACTCGATGGGCATGAGTTTGAGTGAGCTCCGGGAGTTGGTGATGGACTGGGAGGCCTGGCGTGCTGTGATTCATGGGGTCGCAAAGAGTTGGACACGACTGAGTGACCGAACTGAACTGAACTGAACTGAAAGGGTAGTGAATATCATTGTGAGCTGATGTTTTTTAAAAAATAGAGATTTAAGGTTTTCAACCAATTATATTCCTTACTCTCTTTGTGGCATTCATTGTCTTGTGTTTGGTCAATGGGGACTGCTTTATGTTGGCTCTTTCGTCCTTCTGACTTGACCCAGCTGTCATTGAGAGCTTCTTTGCTTTCTGACAAACAACCTGTCCCAAGTTCATGGTGAGTCTGTTGTGTCTCCATCCTGAAGAAAGCCATTTCTCCCTGGAACTCTGTTTTAGTGAAAAATGATATCCACAGTGGCTGACTTTATTTTTTTGGGCTCCAAAATCACTGCAGATGGTGACTGCAGCCATGAAATTAAAAGACGGAAGCAACCTAGATGTCCATCTGCAGACGAATGGATAAGAAAGCTGTGGTATATATACACAAAGGAGTATTACTCAGCAATTAAAAAGAACACATTTGAATCAGTTCTAATGAGGTGGATGAAACTGGAGCCTATTATACAGGGTGAAGTCAACCAGAAAGGAAAATACCAATACAGTATACTAATGCATATATATGGAATTTAGAAAGATGGTAATGATAACCCTGTAGGCGAGACAGCAAAATAGACACAGATGTATAGAACAGTCTTTTGGACTCTGTGGGAGAGGGCGAGGGTGGGATGATTTGGGAGAATGGCATTGAAACATGTATATTATCATATGTGAAACAAACTGCCAGCCCAGGTTCGATGCATGATACAGGATGCTCAGGGCTGGTGCACTGGGATGACCCAGAGGGATAATATGGGGACGGAAGTGGGAGGGGGGTTCAAGATAGGGAACACATGTACACCTGGGGCAGATTCATGTCAATGTATGGCAAAACCAATACAACATTATAAAATAATTAGCCTCCAATTAAAATAAATAAATTAAAAAAAAGAAATTAAAAGACGCTTATTCCTTGGAAGGAAAGTTATGACCAACTTAGACAGCATATTAAAAAGCAGAGACATTACTTTGCCAACAAAGGTCCGTCTAGTCAAGGCTATGATTTTCCAGTGGTCATGTATGGATATGAGAGTTGGACTGTGAAGAAAGCTGAGTGCCAAGAATTGATGCTTTTGAACTGTGGTGTTGGAGAAGACTCTTGAGTGTCCCTTGGACTGCAAGGAGATCCAACCAGTCCATTGTAAGGATATTAGTCCTGGGTGTTCATTGGAAGAACTGATGTTGAAGCTGAAACTCCAATACTTTGGCCACCTGATGAGAAGAGCTGACTCATTTCAGAAGACCCTGAGGCTGGGAAAAATTGAAGGCAAGAAGAGAAGGGGATGACAGAGGATGAGATGGTTGGATGGCATCACCAACTCAATGGACATGGGTTTGGACTCCGGAAGTTGGTGATGGACAGGGAGGCCTGGCATGCTGCGGTTCATGGGGTCGCAAAGTGTTGGACACGACTGAGCAACTGAACTGACTGGCTGATATCGAGAGAACACAATCTGGGCTCCACTGGCATTGGGTTATCATTGTTTTTGTGAGTTTTCTATCAATAGAGCTAGGAAACACATCTTTTTGAAAAACATCACAAGTTCATACTATATTTCTGATTCAGATTTAATATTTAATATTACAGAATGCTATTTCACTTAAAAAACTATATTTCTATTTTAAAATGAAAAACTCATTCTTAATACTAATGATATAAATATTTATTTGCATTGTCATATCATTTCAGTTCAGTCACTCAGTCATGTCCAACTCTTTGTGACCCCATAGAATGCAGCGTTCCAGGCTTACCTGTCCCTCACCAACTCCCAGAGTTTGCTCAAACTCAAGTTCATCGAGTCAATGATGCCATCCAACCATCTCATCCTCTGTCATCCCCTTCTCCTCCTGCCTTCAATCTTTCCCAGCATCAGGGTCTTTTCAAATGAGTCAGTTCAGTTCAGTTCAGTCGCTCAGTCGTGTCCGACTCTTTGTGACCCCATGAGTCACAGTGCGCCAGGCCTCCCTGTCCATCACCAACTCCCGGAGTTCACCCAAACTCATGTCCATCGAGTCGGTGATGCCATCCAGCCATCTCATTCTCTCTCGTCCCCGTCTCCTCCCACCCCCAATCCCTCCCAGCATCAGACTCTTTTCTAGTGAGTTAACTCGTTGCATAAGGTGGCCAAAGTATTGGAGTTTCAGCTTCAGCATCAGTCCTTCTCATGAATATTCAGGACTAATTTCCTTTGGGATGGACTGGTTTGATCTCTCTGCAGTCCCAAGGGACTCTCAAGAGTCTTCTCCAACACCACAGTTCAAAAGCATCAATTCGTTGGTGGTCAGCTTTCTTTATGGTCCAACTCTCACATCCATACATGACTGCTGGAAAAACCATACCTTTGACTAGACAGACCTTTGTCAGCAAGATAATGTCTCTGCTTTTTAATTTGCTGTCTAGGTTGATCATAGCTTTTCTTCTAAGGAGCAAGTGTCTTTTGATTTCATGGCTGCAGTCACCATCTGCAGTGATATTGGAGCCCAAGAAAATAAAGTCTTTCACTGTTTCCCCACCTATTTGCCATGAAGTGAGGGGACTGGATGCCACGATCTTCAATTTTTGAATGTTGAGTTTTAAGTCAGCTTTTCCACTCTTCTCTTTCATTTTCATCAAGAGGCTCTTCAATTCTTTTTGGCTTTCTGCCATAAGGGTGGTATCATTTGTGTATCTGAAGTTATTGATATTTCTCCCAGCAATCTTGATTCCACTTTGTGCTTCATCCAGCCCAGCATTTCACATGATGTACTCTGCCCGTATGTTAAATAAGAAGGTGACAATAAACAGCTTTGACGTACTCCTTTCCCAATTTGAAACAAGTCTGTTGTTCCATATCTGGTTCTCACTATTGCTTCTTGAAGTGCATATATATGATTTTAAGTACATATAGTTTTGAAACAATAATACCAATATTAGTAACAAACTAATGAAAGAAATTTAAGATTTTCATGGCTCTATTTTTGTTGTTGTTTCCTGGGTTACAGAATCTTCCTTCTTTGATGAGGGATTGAACCTGTGCCCCCTGAAATGGAAATCCTAACTACAAGACCACCAAGGAATTCCCAGTGGCTACATATTTTTGTCAGAATATATCCCACAAAATATGTAGAGTCAAAATGCTGTGTTCCATATTACTTCAAGTATTTCTTTTTTGTGAATCACTATGCAACCAATGTTAGGTTATTAGGTTACTCATTTTGGTTTGCTTTCCATTTTGAAGGATTTCTTTTGGTTTTCTTTGAGTTTAATTTCATTTGATAAGTATGTAAAACATTTCTATTACCAAATTCAGCTGTATACAACATGCAGATATAGAGCTTTCAAAAATCTTCTTTATCTTAAAAAATTTATATTTTTTTCAAGTGAAAAAACCAGTATTATATATTCGTACCCATAAAAGGTAGATTACTTGAAGCATTTTCTCCTATACTTCAGCTTTTTTACATAGCAGTATCTAAAAGACAATACCATATTAGTAAACAGAGATTTTTCTCACTTAAAAAAAGTTTCACAGTAGTCTACTGTGTGGACATGCTTTTGTTTCCCTAATGAATCACATATTTTTGAACATTTGGATATTTCAAATTTTTTTGCTATTATAAATAATATTATAATGATGAATCTTTGCAAAATATTTTTGCCATTGCAGTATGACTGTAAGGTCAAAGAGAAACTCACATATAATTTTCCTAGATTATAACAAATTTCCTTCCATGATTGTTCTATTTTGCATTACCACATGTAGGGTAGGAGGAGTCCCATTTCTCTATAGTCCAAGTGACAGAGTGCATTGTCAAACTCTGGGACATGTGATAAACCTGGATGAGAAGTGATATTTCAGTGAAGTTCTAATTAGCCTGTCTCTTATTATGTGATGCTGAGTATCTTTTCATATGTTTAAGGGCCATTTTCATTTCCTCTTCTGTGAGCTGTCCATATCTTTTGCTGATTTTTCTATCAGATTGTCATTTTTCCCCTTGGTTTTTCAAAGACCTTTGTGTAGTAGCGATATGAGCTCTTTGTATATAAATTGCATATTTTTTCTGAGTTGGTCATTTGCCTTCTATAATTTCACTTAAAAGTTATTCATTAGTGTTTTGTACTTTATACTTTACCTTTAAAAGCTTTGTAAACTGTTGCTACTTTTGCAGACTATTTTTTGATTGATTTGTGTCATGAGGAATGTGTCAACAGTATAACTCTGACTGACTTGACCAGTGTTAGGAAGATGTAGGTGCGGGAATTCTCTTTGTAGCTACTGTGTGAGTCTGAACAACAGTGCCAGAGATGAATAGATAGTAGAAGAGGAGGCTGCTGCCTGTAGTGGTACTAGTATTCGAGGTCAGAAAAGGCTTTTCAGGGGAGAACTATAGGGTAAAAGAAGTAGCATCATTAAAAGAGATTACAAACTACCTGCTGTTCAGTTTTCTTTTTTGACAGTGGAGATAATTCGTCCTGCTATCATTTCTGCTTTTATAATAGAAGCTGCAATTAGGTCAGTACAATTATCCTTTGTTCCAGCGAACAGGCCCAGTTTCCTCAGGTTTTCCTTATGAATGCCATTTCAAGACTGCAGGTATACCCAACCAAGAACAATTACAGGTTTTCTAAAAATTATTTTTAGTATTATTATCACCATCACTATTATTATTCTAACCAGTCAATACAGTTGCATGTAATCTTTGTGATCAATGTTTCTTCTTTTCGACAAAGCTATTTTAACTGTATTAATATTTTTAATATTTTCTCATTCCTGCCCAGGTGCCTGTAACAATTTCAAAATGATCTCCTTTTGTCCTGTCCATTTTTCTTGTCAGCCCAAACCAGACCTGATGTCTAAGGGAACTAGATTGATGGGATAATTTATCACCTCTCTCGTAATAAATAAATAGATATAAATATATTTCTGTGCAGCAAGTTTTGTATTCTGTAATACTGACATGCAAATTCTTTAATGCTGTTAGTTGAACCTTAGACTTTTTCTTCATGGTTTTCTCTTTGCACATACGTGTAGCCCATGGGGTCCTTCCTGGTTTTCAAAATCAAATAGTGCTATGTATCATGGATATTATGTTTGAGTATTGCACATGACTGTGCCTGTGATTTGCCAAATATCATGGGACAAAGGTCACACTGATGCCTATTAAAGCAGATCAAACACTGAAGTTTGGAAAGCCTGTGAGTCAGGTGTGGTCTCAGACCATTCTCATTCTGGGTATCCTATGTGGTTCTTTGCCTAGGTGGAATGACTCTAGCAAAGATTAACCCACATAACCAAGAACTAATTAGATTTCCCATATCAAATGTGTTTAATCTATTCAAAAATAAATATATTTCATATTTTAAAATCATGGCAGTAATTTCCAATTCCTACCTATTAGCTACATTTTAAAAAATGATTGGTGGCAAGGTTCTTCTGTCCCTTCCTGCTGCTATTAAATACGACCATTTCAAGAGAACTGCCATTCAGTGAAGGCTCTCCTATTATTGCAATTTACATTTTCCCTAAATTTATACCTTTCTCAGACCCATTAAATTTTCTCCATTGCTAATGTACTGAGTTCCTGTAATTTGTATTCTCATAATGTGGACAAATTTCTCAGAAATGCTTAGTAAACATCTTTAGTTTTCATGGGAAATCAGCCCCAAGGAGAGGCTGGGGGAGGAGAGGATGAAGATGAGAGACAAGAGTGCATATCATATGCACACTATCTGCTCTGACAATGCCTGATTCTCTTAGAGCAATCCTATACTGGGCCCCTATAAACAATGCCATTAGGCACTGAAGCCATTAGAAGACGTTTCCATGTTGCTGGCCAAACTAATGCTGAAAAATGAGGCATAAGAATCTGCCCTTGAGGGGGTCTGCTGGTGGGACAAAGCTCATGACCTGATGTGCTTCGTTCTTATTTTTATAAGCAAAAAATACCCTTATTTATTTTTAATATTCCCCCAGTTCATATATGGCCACTATTTGTAAGCACGGTGGGATCAAGAGGAAAGTAAATGTTCTGTATGAAAATAATCAGGAATACAGCAGCTTTTAATCCTAGGGACTGCCAGGGGTGATATCTGCAAAAATAAATGGCTGCCCTTTGACATGGTGGTGGCTGTCATCATATGGAAAAGAATGAGGCTGAGTCCCTAATGTTGACTGTTTGGGGGTACTTGGAAGTCTGCATAAGTTTCCTGGGGGAGGAAACAGGAAAAATACAGAGAATCAAAGGAAATTAGCTTCATTTCCTTTCCATTCCCTTCTAACTCTTTTTTTCCTTCTATTTGTCACCTGGAATTTCACACCTGGACAGTGCCCTCCTGGACATGTCTTTGATTTCCTCTCTCTCTCTAAGTTTACTCACACCAAAATGTGCTGAAGCGCTGGGAACATGGACACCCACACAGCATATACAGCTATGTTTCCTTTGTTTTCCTAGTCACAGATGCCAGGTTTCTCAAGACTATGAAGCCCACTCACAGGTCACAGAGAATCTTCTTTAAAAGAATTCTGGGTTCATGAAGAACTTCAGAAATTGCACCAGCCTCCATAGGGCCTGGAGAAGACTGTTTTAGTTATGGAACCCTGGACTGCATTTGAGCCAAGGATAAACACATGTTTTATACCCACTATCTCCATCTAGCCAACACGTGTTCCCCCAGTGATGGAGAGTTTTAAGAAGCATAAAGTAGTCTTTTTCCTATCCTTTTTATGCAAGATACTTTTCAAAGGTCAGTAAAATATTTTACTTAACCACTCTATTTTCTGCAGTGCTAATTAGGATCGTCACTTTTGGCTTTTAAAGATGCGACTCTGTCCTAGAGAAACCATATAGATTTTTTTCTCAGAAGTCCAGATACATGCCTAAAAGGAGGCCCTTCAAGTCAATTTGGTTGCTTTGGTTCCCAGGTTTACTGAGTGTTGACTACGTACTAAAAGCTATGTTAGAATAGACAAAAAGGACAGAGGACACTTGAGTGCCAGGTCGAAGACCCACAGGCTTGCCCATCAGGTCTGAAAATCAAAGTCTCCTGCTAATCTCCAAAGGAACAGGATCTGCTTATTAGAGAGTCAGGATCTGCTTATTAGAAATGATCCAGCGCCAGGAGCATCCTTTGCAACTGGCCTTCCCCCACAAACACATTAAGGATGGAACGTGGAAAAAGCCAAAAACCATTTTAGATGGTTCCCATCATGAAGTCATGAGAGAAGATCCAAAAAACTAATCCACATGGCGCCTGCTGCCTAGGGTGATTCTGCCAAAGAACTGTTGGGCAATTAGGTAAGAAGACAGCTACTAGAAATGACCCTGTGCTTTCTCCAATGGGAACTGAGGAGAAATATTCAACCACACCACTGGTTCCAATCGGCACGTGTGGAACTTGGAGGAAGGCTTTTAAAAGGACCATATTCTATATGTACATGATCTTGGGAATTACAGCAAAGATTTTTTATTTGACATGACAGGCAATGGACACTTGACAAGGGAGTCTACTGACCTGTCCTCATTCATTCCTCCAAAAATGCCACTAGATACTATACCAGTCACATTCTTTGGAGCATTTGCTCTCAGTTCCAAGCACAGCACTCATCTCAACTGACTCCCTATTCCTTGGTCCAACTAGGAACCTTTGCTCCAGGTTTTATCATTAACAAAGGTAATTTCTTAACGTTGAAAAGAGGCTTGGTTTATCTTTTATTGGAACGGTAAATTTCCAAAGTAAAGTAAAAAGTAAAGCCTATAAAGTGTTGGGAAGAAGGGAGGGATTGGCATATTTTATTGTGGTTAGCAGGGTACTGCAGTGGTCTGAATTTTAAGATGTGAGGAAATATCCTTCAGTTCCCTCAAATACATCTTATTTAGGCTCCATCTACTAGCAGTAAAGAAGCATACATTTTAAAAAAGAGGAAGGATATGGCTAGACATATCCTTTTTTAAATATCAGGCTAGCTGATCTCTTAAAGAAGAGATATTTAACTATTTCTCTGTATAAAATATCTTTCTTTTACACTTAGACAAAATCCAATCTCCTTACTATGAACAAGGAGGCTATATTATTAGACATCACCCCTTTGTGACTTCGGCTTATGCCACCCTCTATTCTCCTTACCAAACTCTAATCCTGTGGCATCGTTTGCCTCAAGCATCTTTAGCACTTGCTGTTTTTTTCTGCCTGAAACTGGCTGCCCTCAGGTCTTCCTGCGGCTGGTTCACCACTGTGATTTGAGTCTTAGCACCTCATATTTTCTCCCAAAAAAGTCAATGCTAAAGAATGTTCAAACTACTTCACAACTGCACTCATCTCACACGCTAGTTAAGTAATGCTTAAAATTCTCCAAGCCAGACTTCAGCAATATGTGAACTATGAACTTCCAGATATTCAAGCTGGTTTTAGAAAAGGCAGAGGAACCAGAGATCAAATAGCCAACATCCGCTGGATCATTGAAAAAGCAAGACAGTTCCAGAAAAAACATCTATTTCTGCTTTATTGACTGTGCCAAAGCCTTTGATTGTGTAGATCACAATAAACTGTGGAAAATTCTGAAAGAGATGGGAATACCAGACCACCTGACCTGCCTCTTGAGAAACCTGTATGCAGGAAGCAACAGTTAGAACTGGACATGGAACAACAGACTGGTTCCAAATAGGAAAAGGAATATATCAAGACTGTATATTGCCACCCTGCTTATTTAACTTATATGCAGAGTACACCGTAAGAAATGCTGGGCTGGAGGAAGCACAAGCTGGAATCAAGCTTGCTGGGAGAAATCAATAATCTCAGATATGCAGATGACACCACCCTTATGGCAGAAAGTGATGAACTAGACAGCCTTTTGATGAAAGTGAAAGAGAAGAGTGAAAAGGTTGGCTTAAAGCTCAACATTCAGAAAACTAAGATCATGGCATCTGGTCCCATCACTTCATGGCAAATAGATGGGGAAACTGGAAGCAATGGCTGACTTTATTTTTTTGGGGTTCCAGAATCACTGCAGATGGTGATTGCAGCCAGGAAATTAAAAGACGCTTACTCCTTGGAAGGAAAGTTATGACCAAACTAGACTGCATATTAAAAAGCAGAGACATTACTCTGCCAACCAAGGTCCGTCTTGTCAAGGCTATGGTTTTTCCAGTGGTCATGTACGTATATGAGAGTTGGAGTATAAAGAAAGCTGAGCGCCGAAGAATTGATGCTTTTGAAATGTGGTGCTGGAGAAGACTCTTGAGAGTTCCTTGGACTGCAAGGAGATCCAACCAGTCCATTCTAAAGGAGATCAGTCCTGGATGTTCATTGGAAGGACTGATGTTGAAGCTGAAACTCCAATAGTTTGGCCACCTGATGTGAAGAGCTGACTCATTTGAAAAGACCCTGATGCTGGGAAAGATTGAGGCAGGAGGAGAAAGGGACAACAGAGGATGAGATGGTTGGATGGCATCACCAACTCAATGGACATGGGTTTGGGTGAACTCCAGGAGTTGGTTATGGACAGGGAGGCCTGGCGTGCTACGATTCATGGGGTCCCAAAGAGTCAGACACGACTGAGAGACTGAACTGAACTGAACCTCATACACCCATCCCAGACCTGTCTCCTTATCATATTATTTGATTCTATTTTTTAATATAGTTCTATCACTACTTGATTTCACTTTTTCATTTATCTGTTTACAAGAATGTAAGCCTCATAAGAGCAGGGACCTTACTGGCTACTGATATATCTAGGACGGTACTAGGCACATAGGGGGTACTCAATAATGTGACGACAGAGGCAGAGGGTTAAATGAATATGTGGCTCAGTCAGTAAAGAATCCACCTGCAATGCAGAAGACCCGAGTTCGATCTCTGGATAGGGAAGATCCCCTGTGAAAAGAAATTGCCACCTACTCCAGTATTCTTGCCTGGAAAATCCCATGGACAGAGGAATCTGAGGGCTACAGTCCATGGAGTCACAAGAATCAGACACAGTTTAGTGACTAAATCACTACCACCAGAGGCAGAGGGAAGCAGGGTCTGAGAAAGAAGCCACATGACAATGGAAGCAGAGACTAGAGAGACGCACTTTGAAGATGCAGTAGAAGCCCTCAACCAGGAATGCAGGTAGCTGAGTAAAATGCAAGGAAACAGATTCCCACAGCCTGCAGAAGAAATCAGCTGAGCTGATTTGACGTTATCCCAATGAAACTGATTTCAGGACTGTGGTCCCTAGAGCTGTACGAGAATAAATGTGTTGTCGCTCAGTCGTGTCCGACTCTTTGTGACCCCATGGACTGTAGCCTACGAGGCTCCTCCGTCCATGGGATTTTCCACGCAAGAGTACTGGAGTGGGTTGCCATTTCCTTCTCCAGAGGATCTTCCTGACCCAGGGATCGAACCCGGGTCTCCTGCATTGCAGGCAGCTGCTTTACCCTCTAAGACACCAGGGAAAAGCCACGTAGTTTGTGATGATTTGTTATAGCAGCAACAGGAAATGAATACAGATCATGAATAAATGGAATTGATGGGCCCTAAATAAAAGTATCTAGGAGAGGGAAATGGCAACCCACTCCAGTGTTCTTGCCTGGAGAATCCCAGGGATGGGGGAGCCTGGTGGGCTGCCGTCTATGGGGTCGCACAGAGTTGGACACAACTGACGCAACCTAGCAGCAGCAGCAGCAGGCACTACCTATTTTCTTTCAGGTTGGTGTGTCAAGGTTAATCTTTTCTGCAATGTTGGAATATAAGCAATGAAACCAATTCCACACCCTATGGCATATAAAGAGAAGAAATAAGCCAAATTCTGGAAGCTTTCATGCTCTGTGGCATAAAGAGATTGAAAATATGTTCACTGTGGAACGTAGGAGAAGGAACCTAAATAAATGTCTCCAAATGTCAAACATAACAATTATACTGGAGATATTACTGAGGGTACAGCACCTACACAAACTGGTCTTGGCAGCTGACATCTGTAACACAAGAAATGACTGCCCAGAAGGAGAACTGTGGATTTAAAACAGATGATGTCAGGCCTTTCCTAAACAAAGATATCTCCTTATCATCTCCCCCAAATACATTATACAGAACACATTTTCCTTTGCATTTTTAATGAAGAAAAACTCAAAAATGAGCAGCGATCTTTTTATTCCTCCTCTTAGAAAATCTACAGTGACCTGCTTGCAAATAATACCGTGGAAATATCCCAGAAGAGGCTCTTGGTTCATTAAAATAATCAGCATATTCCAATATGCATTCATCCCTGAAATAATAACAATTCACTTCCAATAAATTAATTATGGTTTTAATGAGTGAAATTTACATTTATATTTGTCTTAAGATCTTCATGGGAGGCAGCATCCTCCACACAGCTCCGCAGAAGCAAGGCCTGTTTCTGAGTAGACCAGCAGTGGCTGCTGGATTCTGTTATCACTGCTGTTTCTGAAATGGAGAGGCAGGAGGTCTGGAGAAGTCAGTTTCTCCAGATTTTTAGAGCTATAACAAAAGTTCAATTTGCTCTCCCTTCTGATGATGGTGTTATACTATCATATATTCATACGTAGCATATAGACCCATATACAAATAGATAGTAGGTAACCCAATTATCAGCAGAAGTATTTTGGCAAATATCTCCCAGACTACTAAAATTATTTTTCATAGTTAAAATGTGTAAAGAAATTTTGTATTTTTATGCAGATGGGGTCTTCATTAATATCATCTTATTATCTGTAGTTATCTGGCTGACTCAACTAACTGCTGTTTTCCCAGAAAGTTTTGCCATAGACTTTTGAGCTGCCTTCTTTCTTAGTTTTAAAGGAAGAAACTATAATAGAAGTCCTTAACTGCTTGGAAATTCCCTTAGATTTCAAATAATTTTTTTCCCTGAGTTTTAAATTCCTCTCTAGTTAGCAGCAAAAATATCATATATTATTGATGGGATTAAGAATTTAAATTTTTAAAAGTCTTTTTCAATTTGCTGCACAGTTAAGTTGTAGTTTGTAACTGATTTTAATGATTTCATTGCAAGTGTTTAGAAATACTGGATGATAAAGAAAGTCTGCTCTATTGTCCCAGCTATAACACAATTTTTTCATGGCTGCCTTCTCTGTGATCATATAGTATTTTTATATCCCATTACAGTGTTTATCACAGTTTAGCTTTACTGTTACTAAGTGCCTTCAGTACAGTTCAGTCCTCAGTTGTGTCCGACTCTTTGCCACCCCATGAACTGCAGGATGCCAGGCTTCCCTGTCCATCACCAACTCCCAAAGCTTGCTCAAACTCATGTCCATCACGTTGGTGATGCCATCCAACCATCTCATCCTCTGTCATCCCCTTCTCCTCCTGCCTTCAATCTTTCCCAGCATCAGGATCTTTTTCAATGGGTCAATTCTTTGCATCAAGTGGCAAAAGTACTGGAGTTTCAGCTTCAGCATCAGTTCCTAAGTGCCCAGATGCTCAACTAATGTTTGCTGAATTGTAGAAAAATTCAGTCCAAAAATAATTAAAAAGTCAAAAGTGAATCATAGCAGAAGGAATCTACCCAAATCTTCTAAGTGGAAATACTTTCTATGACTTTGCTGCTGCTGCTAAGTCATTCAGTCATGTCCGACTCTGTGCGACCCCATAGACTGCAGCCTACCAGGCTCCCCTGTCCTTGGATTCTCCAGGCAAGATCACTGGACTGGGTTGCCATTTCCTTCTCCAATGCATGAAAGTGAAAAGTGAAAGTGAAGTCGCTCAGTCGTGTTTGACCCTCAGTGACCCCATGGACTGCAGCCTTCCAGGCTCCTCTGTCCATGAGATTTTCCAGGCAAGAGTACTGGAGTGGGGTGCCATTGCCTTCTCCATTCTATGACTTTCAGTTCAGTTCAGTTGCTCAGTCGTGACCGACTCTTTGCGATCCCATGAATCACAGAACGCCAGGCCTCCCTGTCCATCACCAACTCCTGGAGTTCACTCAAACTCACGTCCATCGAGTCGGTGATGCCATCCAGCCATCTCATTCTCTGTCGTCCTCATCTCCTCCTGCCCCCAATCCCTCCCAGCATCAGAGTCTTTTCCAGTGAGTCAACTCTTCGCACGAGGTGGCCAAAGTATTGCAGTTTCAGCTTTAGCATCAGTCCTTCCAATGAACACCCAAGATTGATCTCCTTTAGAATGGACTGGTTGGATCTCCTTGCAGTCAAGGTACTCTCAAAAGTCTTCTCCAGCACCACAGTTCAAAAGCATCAATTCTTCGGTGATCAGCTTTCTTCACAGTCCAACTCTCACATCCACATATGACCACAGGAAAAACCATAGCCTTGACTAGATGGATCTTTATTGGCAAAGTAATGTCTGCTTTTTAATATACTATCTAGGTTCGTCTAAGGTGTATCTTAGACATATCAAAGGTATATCTTGAGAAAAAAGATCTAGGGACATAAAAACAGGTTGTAAATTCTAGGAAATGATTGAAAATATTAAAATTCATCAGTATATTAATTTCTCTCACATCTAAAATTTGTCTTTTAGAACTCAAACTGGGAACTGTTCAACTGAAATGACCAACTAAAGTTAATCTTTCATATGAGAAATATGAAAAATAAAAAAGGGAAAAGAAAAAATGTGAATAGAAGATGGTAAGGATTAGCAATGGTTTATTGAAATGAGTACCGCAGGTTAGAAGAAAACATGCTCTTAGATGTTAAAATGTACAGGAAGTAGGTGGGACTAACAAGGACCTCAGTGGAGGGCCCATGGAGAAGGCCAGCCTCTAGCATACATCCTGTCTGAATGGTACTGAGAGACTGTTGAGCAAGAACAGATTCAGAAATATTTCTGCACTTCAATAAAAGGTAAAGTGGGTTGGCTTGATCATCTAAGGAAGGTTGAAGCATATGGGGATCAAGCTGGAAGGCCATGAAGAATTGGTGCAGAGATGTGATCAATAAACTCTGTATGAGATGGGACGCATCATCTTTCATATATAAAGATGACATGCTTGATGGTCCTCTCAGGTGTTCCCTTAGCTTGAAGGCCTTTGTCTAAGAGAATACATTTTTAGATGTTCACCTGGGATTGGAGATATAGATTTCTGCTACTTATAAGAACTGCAAGTTGCCTGATGATAAAGATCCCCGCTTGATCCATTTAAAAAATTAATATGAGTCATTAGATCTTATTACAGTACTTGGATCACAATGAGTGCTTAACTGAGTATTTAATGCATCAATGGTTCATGAAGGGGTATGGTTTTTATAATATTGCCCTTATTATCACATTGCCTTTACTATTTGAGCCAACCAGCTGTCTGCATTGAACAAAATTAACAAATCTCCCTGTGTGGTGTGTTCACCTGCAGGCCAGGCCTTCAGTAGCATTTCAGGAACAAAGTGTAAGGGTGAGAGTGTTATTTTCCCCACAGAGTATTCTGTTCCCTCTATGACATTTTTTCTTGTTTCCTTTCAACACCTCCTCCTCCTTCCAACTAACCAATTCTCTTCAAGGTATCCTTTTATGCAGTATGTGAACTGACGGTGTGCAACAATTCACACTGCTACTTTTCCAATCAGTGAAGGAATGATTAGTAAAATGCTTGAGATGGGGTTGAGAAGTAAATTACCCTACCGGGCACTATGAAACCTGAATGTGATTTACTTACCTATGTAACTATCACACACACACACAATTATAGATGGTCTCACAAACCAGTAAAACTTCCAGCCATCTAAACACTCTTAATACCAGAAAGATCCTTCCAGATGCCACAAAGGAATAAAATAAAACATTAGCACTTCTGAGCTGGTCTATGTCTGATAGTTTCTCATATTCCTTTAGATGAAAAACTCCCTTTCTGACGTTATCTGATTATAAGGCAATGTAAAGATGAATATGTAAACAGAATCATAAACATGTCTACATAGTTTTGTATGTTTTCAAATGTTCCAGAAAAGTTGAAAAAACATACTACCCATTTTATTTTTAATTTGTGATACTTGGAGATTTTCCTCAATTTCTCCTCTTTAATTGGCATGCTGTTAGTAAAATGTGTTCCTTTTTCCTGCTTCGAAGCAAAACCTCTAAGTATATCTTTGGGAACTTTAATTTCCAACTTGGTTCACACAACATATTGGTTTATTATGTAACTTAAAAAAATTCTTTGAACTTAAGCGGAGCCAAGCTTATGTAAACTACAGTAGTGTGAACCACAGTAATTGGTATCTGCAGGAGGTTATTTCAGACTGATCAATGAAGGCTGCATGACTATCTCAGGTAGAGTCCATTTATTTCCTCTGAATAGTTTTCATTTGATAATATGAATTGGTCATTGATATTACGCATCCACTTTTATCTTAAGTCACATACCTATTTGAGGCAGGGAATATTTTAGCATAATGTCAGTTTTCTTGGCATTGAATTTTTGTTTGCTGGTAAAAAGAATTAGGCTTCTTCAAGAATTGACAGCCCATTTCTTAACACTTTGCAAATGTTCTGGTTCAATTTAATGTTTCTTTGTCAGGACTTATTTGTTCATCCTTTGAAATTGGTGAGGTAAATACATAATTATCGTGAAAATAATTGATTGTTAAAAACTCAAAAAATTACTAAAGCTAGTTTTTAATCTGCTGTGTAAAATAATATAGGAACATACTCAATCTGGGTTTAATAATGTCCAAAGAAGCCAACTGTAATACTGAACCATTTGTTAAAGCTATGATTTTGTTTTTCCAAAGTAGAATATTTAATGGTCATTGCAGGATTTTTTTTAATATGTATTTATGTGACTGTTGCAAAATGCAGCTCTGAAATTTAAAAGCCCAAACTAGTAAATTATCCTCTTTTGGCTTTCTTATTATATCCACTATAACAAGATTAAAAACATATGAATTATAGTATGCATTTTCTTGACTTGGAGATTTTTTTTCTTTAAACAAAGTCAACCCAGTAAAATACCCTTTGATTCTCATTCAGTTAAAAATGTTATATTTTTTGCAAAGATATATTATTTGATTTGAAAATATGTTTAAGTGCCTAGAATATATTTTTAGCACTTGAAACTTTCTCTGGCTATTACAACTTCTATTAGAGACCATGAAACACTTTAGGATTATTGAACAAATATCAATTATGTCTATGTTCTCAGTGTCAATCTGAATTGGAAATGTGCCATCTTTTACATCTTCACTAATAGAATTTTTAATTAGCTGTTGATACTGTCAATAATAGAGTTCAATATTATTTTTTTTAAAGATGATTTGTCTAAGCAACTCCTTTACCACTTGCTTGTTATTTTTTAAAACTGGTGCTTATTATTATAGTCAGAATAATTTTTAAACAGAGCACTATAGTTTCAAAAATAGGCATGAATTTTAGGCAAGATATTTTAATACATAGTATTTTCCCATGATTACTAGAAGTTTATCCATTTTTAAAAATTACATAAATAACTTATTTTAAACCTGATATTATTTTATACTTTAAAGTTAACCAGGACTTTACTTAATACCTTCTTTTTACTGCAATGTAAGGAAAGGAAACAAGCAGAAGTTATAATCTACACCTCAAGAGAACTAGGGTCTAGGCAAGAAGGAAAGATATGAAATTGCAGGAGAGTATATGAGAAAGAATTATTTTATAAGCCAAACTCTAATTTAATGGTGATATGGACTCCTAATTACAGACTAGGATTTTAGTAATGCTGCCTCCCTGAGAGAGTGGCTATCTGGCATCTGGTATATTACAAATGACTGTTGCTATTTTTCATGATCCTCCATTTCCATTATAGTTTTTATGCTTGCCCCTGAAATACAATCTGCACTGAGAATTCTGATTGAATCGGCTCAACATGCAGCACAAGAAAGATCCTCCTGTGACAGAGAATAAGCCAAGGGCAGTGTGTCTCATCTATACAATCAAATCTCCTTTACCCCATAAAGGCAAATCTTTCCTTTTAAAAGGTTGAAATGAATGGTACTTAAAAATAATTTAAACTGGTTAAATTTAAGCCGACTGAAGAGAACAGGGGCAAAGCCCATTAAAAGGAAAACAACAACAACAACAAACAAACCAACTCTCTAGACCCATGATATTGCCATTTGTTTGTGAAATGGATGAATTTCATTCACTTTAAGGTCTTGTCTCAGGATCTGGTTCAGTGACAAGGAAACAGGTGTTGATATTCCTGATGGGCTGGTCACTATGTGTCAACGATCCATCTTCACCATTATACTACCAGTTACAACTAATCTCATGCTTCTGGATACTATTTCATAGCCCAGGGGAAAGACTTCCTTTTTTTAAAAACGATATAGTTTTGTCAACCATTGACTTAGCCCATTCTGCCTCTTGGTTCCATTCTAGCAGTTATTCACTTGAAAAATAAAATCCGTGCAGCTTTATATTTGTTCCTTCCTTCCTTCATTCATTATTCAACAACTGTGTACTGAGTACCCACTTGTGAAACGTAATGTATTAGATGCTGAGAGAAAAAGAAATATAATGTGGTTCTGGCCTTAAGGAAATTACACACTAGTAATGGAGAGAAGGCATGTTTGTAATCACAGACATCTACCATTCAGTGGAGCAAAATAACAACAATAATAATAACAATGTGTATCTATCCTGTGCCAAGCACTGCTTTGGATGCTTTAAGCATTTGATCTTATGTAAATTTCATAGGAACTCTGAAGGCTAGGTATTATTTCTCCTTTTAAAAAAGTTTCCAAATGAGTAAGCTAGGCTCAGAAGAATTCAGCAAAATATGCACAATCACACAGCTAGTGCACAGAATAATTGGGCTTCAAATCCAACATTATTTGATATTAATGTCCATTCTCTTTCAAATAAACACAGTCTCTAAAGAAAATGGTAAGTTTGCCATTTATTGAACATCTCTATGCTTGGCACTATTCGAATACTTCACTTTAATGTCTCAATTAGTCCTCACAACAATATTATGATATTACAATAGTTATCTACCCAGTTTGTAGTTAAAGAAAATGAAGGTTAGCAAAATTAAGTAACTTGACCAAGTTATTTAGTGGAAGAATTTTCTTCTATCTTAGGTAGTTTGGGAAGGTATAATGGAAGAAGTGGGATTTCAATGAATTTCCATGATTCTGACCAACTGAGGCAGGATGAAGGTCTTCCGGGCAAATGAAATAGTATTAGGAACAGCACAGAGACTTGAAAAAAAAAAAGCGAGGTTTCCAGAATGGCTGAGTACATGGGTCACAATAGCTGGAGTGGAGATTCTGACAAGAAAGTGAGGCTATAGTCAGACACATTAGGTCACATTGTTGGGACTGTGTACAGCAGGCAAGAGAAAGCCATTGAAAGTTTGGAGAGAAGAATGACTTTGATCAAAGCTATTATTACTGATCCACTTTAGCCTGCCTTAGTTAACAACCTCTGTTTGCAGAAATCATGATTTTACAAATTATTGTTAAGTTCTTCCAAGAACATGTTTATAGCTTCCATCTAAACAGCCAATTGTTACAGAGCTGAAGGTCGCTGGAGTTTGGACCTGGGAAAGGGGTCAGGTTCCTTTGGACACCAACCTGAAGTTAATTCAGGTACACTGCAGTCATTAAGTAATTAAACTACAGAGCGAAGACAGATGGGTGGGAAACGGTGAGCAAGGAAGAAAAGGACACTCTCATTCCATTTCTACCAACTGAATTTGAAATATTAGCAGATCAGAATTATTTCCCCTTTAATATAATAAATTTAACAGAAATGCAAATGTTGTGAATTTAATGTTGTGAGGATGTTGTGAATTTAATGACTGTGGTTACAAGTGTTTTCTGCAGTCACATACCCTGTGAACTTGAGAGCCTGGCAGTCACCCATGCCATTTGTACCCCGCCTCTCTGAATTTGTTTCCATGACTGCCAAGCACTGGTTGCAGCCAGCATTCCCTCAACACCCCCGCCCCGCTACCATGCTGCCATCTTATGCCAACCACACTGTGCTTGAGGAGCAACTTCCAACTGGTGATAGATAAAAAATGAGGAGAAGCCTCTTGAATGGGGGGATCTGGCATGACTCCCAGCTGGGCAAAGTCTGCATTCAAGTTGGCCTTCTTCATCATGATAGTATCCAACTCAGCAACTTTCACAGATGGTGCATCTCAGAGCATTCTGGGCTCCCAAAGGATACTAAACAGATTACCTGGGGTCTTTAATCCCCAGAGCTGGTCGGAAAATAACACTGAGCACCGAGAGTGAACCAACTGCTTGCTTCATAAATAAAACTTTTCAGAACATTCTGAAAGCCAGATTTCTCATTTACCAGATGAGAACACAGGGGCCTGAGGCAGTTAAGTAGCTTGACAGTGTGCTCATGCAGAGTCAGGTCTTTAACCCAGGTCTGACCCACACCTGGGTCTTGTAATCTTTCTACTTGGCCACATGCCTCCCCTGGGCCACCACCAAGGCCACTTGGCCCCAAACATAGCCATAAACAACACCTGGGAAACAGTTTTAAAATACATATCCTTGGGCCCAACCACAAATGTCCTGAATGTCTACAGCATATTTCTATCTATCTCTATTCCTATATCTGCTTAACCTAATTATCAATTTGTCCAAAACAGGGTTTGTCAACCTTGGCACAATTGACATCACGGGCTGGGTAAGTTTTTACTGTAAGGGAGTTGTCCTCTGCATTGCAGGATGGTGAGGAACATCCTTGTTCTCTTGTGGCTCAGCAGGTAAAGAATCTGCCTGCAAGGCGGGAGACCTGGGTTCGATCCCTAGTTT
Source organism: Moschus berezovskii (assembly GCF_049115385.1). NCBI lineage: Eukaryota > Metazoa > Chordata > Mammalia > Artiodactyla > Moschidae > Moschus > Moschus berezovskii. The sequence goes on from NC_142461.1 coordinate 42,854,194, forward strand.
GGAAAGATCCCCTAGAGAAGGTAAAGGCTACCCACTCCAGTATTCCGGCCTGGAGAATTCCACGGACTGTATAGTCCATGGAGTCACAGAGTCAGACACGACTGAGTGACTTTCACTTTCACGTACCAGCAGCACTCCCCCTAGTGTGACAACTAAAATGTCTTCAGACACTGTCACATGACCTCTGGGGGGAAACTGCTCCTGGCTGAAAACCACTAATGCAAAAAAACTGCCAAGGAAATTTGGAAGAAGCGTATTCAAAGTTCGTTGTTTATGAATCACATGCCTAGGATATGTGTATGTGCTCAGTCTCTCAGTTGTGTCTGACTGTTTGTGCCTATCAGGTTCCTCTAACTCTGGAATTTTCCAGGCAAGAATCCTAGAGTGGGCTGCTATTTCCTTCTCCAGGGATCAAACCCGTGTCTCTTGCATTTCCCGCATCTGGCAGGTGGATTCTTCACCACTAGCGCCACCTGGGAAGAAGCCCCCACGCCTGCTGCTGCTGCTGCTGCTAAGTCGCTTCAGTCATGTCTGACTCTGTGTGACCCCATGGACGGCAGCCCACCAGGCGCCCCCGTCCCTGGGATTCTCCAGGCAAGGACACTGGAGTGGGCTGCCATTTCCTTCTCAAGTGCATCAAACTAAAAAGTGAAAGTGAAGTTGCTCAGTCATGTCTGACTCTTAGCGACCCCATGGACTGCAGCCTACCAGGCGCCTCCGCCCATGGGACTCTCCAGGCAAGAGCACTGGAATGGGCTGCCGTTGCCTTCTCCGCTACATAATGAGTATGAGATGGGAAAAAAGCAGATCTGGAAGACAACAGGTTGAGTATCCTTTCAACTTACAGTATTACCAATCTATTGGAACAATAACTAATCTTGGCCTCTTGAACGTATGTGTTGTCATGGAAGTTTTCCAAAGCAGGATACAACATAGCGTATGTCCAAACGAAGGTGAGATACTTTAGAAATTCAGAAAATACCGTTGGCTTTATAACAGTTTGATTTGTACACATTTTTAAGAGCATTTTTAGCAAATTAAGTTTACACTGACCAGCTCTAGACTAGTCCACAGTAAATATTCTGGATTCTCTTAACTTTTATTTACTGAAATTTCCTTCTTTGAAGGGTCTTAGCAGTTAAGCATTTTATCCATGCTTTTTACAGGCCTTAAAGAATTATTATTGCTATTTCATCATGGTAATAAAAAGAGGGACTTTAAAGATACATGCTCAAAAGTTGTTTATATAAAGTTATGAAAACAATTGAAAAAGTGGGTATTTCTAAGTTCTCATGACCAAAGGGCTTCTACAGCTGCTCAAAGCTTTCATAGAAAATTCTCAAATTTTGCCTCTGCCGTCCATCAGTTCAGTTCAGTTCAGTCGCTCAGTCGTGTCCGACTCTCTGCGACCCCATGAATCACAGCACGCCAGGCCTCCCTGTTCATCACCAACTCCCGGAGTTCACCCAAACTCATGTCCACAGAGTCGGTGATGCCATCCAGCCTTTATTCTCGGTCGTCCCCTTCTCCTCCCGCCCCCAACCTTTCCCAGCATCAGAGTCTTTTCCAGTGAGTCAACTCATTGCATGAGGTGGCCAAACTATTCAAATATATCTGTATCCGGCATAAAATCCAGGGAATTACCAAGGTTTGGTGATTATATGGCATATATTTTTGTGTGTATATTAAAACCAAATATCCAGATGAACAAAACTTCTTTCCAAGATCTATCAGATTAGATATTCTGAACATTTCTATTGGATCACTGTAGGTAGTTTAATAAATTCCTTTCAGAATGTATTTCAATATTACTATAACCAAATACAATAATATAATATGTCACTCCAGGATATTTGAATGTCAGAGTATCTTTAAAAAATATTTTTTGAAAGAGTTGGTGTACTTTAATCTTAGAAGTTTGTCTAAATGACTGTTGGAAACCATGCCAGTCAAGTGATTCATTTTATGTATTAATCCAGCTCAGCTGACAAGTAGTTGCTAATACAGCACTTCTAACATTGATTCAAGTCCCATAAAAGGATTTTGGCTCATAAAAAATGCTGGCATGGCATAAGGATGTAGGTGTTTCCATCTCGTCTCTAGGAATATAGTCATGGGCCAAATTTTGCTGGTGACCACAAGCATTTCTGGGAAGATAGGTGTCATGAAGATCAAATAAACATACAGCTGCTAAAACTACCTACATCCCCCTGTATCTCATACCCTCATTTCTCTAAATAAGAGACATATCTTGAAAGAAGGGTGCTGAGGATGTAGCCACTTTGCCCGGTATTTGGGCTAGTGCTGCCTCTTGCTCTCTCTCATGTGTGCACACTCTGATTTTACTTATTATTCTAGGAAAAAAGGCCACCTTTACCCTAACACAAGCATCAACAGTAATTACTGGGATATGGCAAATCTCTTTTCATTTATTGAGATGGTTAGCACTATGAAAAACAGAAATCTGATAGCTTCTTTCTGTCAGCATAAAATGAGAACGTGACCTTGTCCTGAGAAACAACATCTCGTAATATTTTTCATAACTTCCATGCAGTGATGATCTAATAAGAATCTAAAAGTAATTAACTGGATCTCTTTTAGCCAACCAAAACCTTATTCAAAGACACATTTTTATCAGGATTCTAAGGGAACCATAAATTGGGGCATTCTGAAAAACTGGGATCTAATCCAGTCCACGATCTGATCAGGGTTCAGTGGTAATAATAAATTGGGACTATTAAAACTGGGAATCATTCCAACACTTTATTTTGCCCACACCACAGGACCTAGAAAATTCTATGGCAAAAGACAGGGATATTCAGAGAGGAGTAAAACCAGGCTGAATTAATCATTTGTATGTAATCATGCCAAAACATGGGTGTTTTCAACAGTTTAAATAGTGCCAAAGTTTAAGTTCAGTAAATAATTAATTATAGAGAGTCTCTTGGCAAATTAAAGAAATCAACCTTCTGGTTCCTTGAGTAAAATATGCACTCTTTTTAGAAACAATAATGACAAAATCCTATCAATTCAATTGCTGCTCATTGTATTTAGGAGTGTAATGCTTATGTAGGTTACAACATATAATATTAACTCAAAATATACTTTTCCTTTCTTTGAGTACAATAAGCATCTTTATTTTTCAGTATGCACAAATGTTGGATAAACCCTAGCCTTATTCTGGTTCTCATTTCAATTTCCAGTAACATAAAAATCTTCCATAATTAAATAAAATGCTGAGAGGTTGGGAATAGATTTTCACCCACTTGTATTCTCAAACTCTAAACGGTTTCTGAATGTTTTTATTTCTCTAAGATGCATTTCGTTTATGTAGGGAACTTGCAGCTGCGTAATTAAATCTTGTCTTGCCAAATATCAAAAACACATGTATCGATTTAAAGGAAGGGAACAGGCCACAAGCAGCTCAGCTGATAAGGCAAGGGAGAAGTCTCAGCTCTTGGAAGGCTTCCTAAAGGAAAGAAAACTAAGAACCTTGAATTCAGACACTGAAACAGATTAGCTTTCCTAAATCTTAGCTTCACTCTCACTTAGACATTCCATTCAGGCCAGTTGTTGAAAACAAGAGCCATATGTTTCCATACTTCTCTATGCTGAAGCTAAAGAGGTTGTCACTTTACCCCCTCATCTCATTTATCCTAACATTCTAATAAGAGCTACAAAAATAATGTCTCACTAACACGGTAAATAAGCTCACTTGCAAAATAAACTCTGACATGGCATAAGAGTAATAGAGGATCTTAAGAGTGCAACTTCATTCCTTGCCGCCTCCACCCCAATTGTAGTAAGTTTCATTTTGAAAAATTTAACTCAGGATTAGTAATATGGGATTTTTTTGTTTTAAATTAACTTATTAATTTATTTATTTAAAAATTTTATTTATTTTTAAATGAAGGATAATTACAATATTGTAATGGTTTCTGCCATACATCAACATGGATCAACCATAGAAATATATATGTCCCTCCCTTGTGAGCCTCCCTCCCACCTCCCACCCCATCCCACCCCTTTACATTGTCACAGAGCACCAGTGTGAGTTCCCTGAGTCACACAGTAAATTCCCAAGGGTCAGTACTATGGGATTTTGATGGAGGACAGCCTTTAGTCAATGGAGATTTCTTTTCCCAGTACAATAGTCTTAAATAAATGAGAAGAACATATTTTTCTTTAATTTAAATCTCCACCTGATTTTTGAGAAGGTATTAACAATACAAGTACAGCATGCATGTTAGGTACTTTTTAGGTTGGAGAATCTGGTTAATTTCAAACTCAGCAGAAGGTTACAAATTCGAAGTCTTAAGTATCAAACAACAGCAACAAAAGCACATGGTTTACTGACTTGCTAAAATCATCTCTTGCTTTTAGCTCACCATACTAATTTACATAATCTGAACGTTTGGAAAATGCTAATTTAATTTAGCTTGATAAAGAATTCTAGGAGAAATAATCTTTGAATATAATATTGGATTCATCTTTGTAGCAATGGATATAAGCATTTGGAACTAATGTCTTATTATGGCCAGTCTCACTGGAGCATGAACAAAATGATGAGTTTATTTAAAACAGGGCTTCACTGCCATGGATTGTTTGACTTGTGTCAAGAGGGGACACAAGATCAGCTCAGGAAATTGAATAGGAGACTAAGAAAATCCTAACATGCAATTAAGAGCAAGAAACTTGGGCTTATACATTCACATAAATATAATGCATATACTACCATATGCACATAGCCAATTCACAAAAGGCCACTCTAGGGAGTTTAAAGTAAATGCTTCCATACTCATATGTTTATAAATTTCTCAGACCCTGAGATCTGGGAGAGACCATAGAGATCATCTAAGGACATGAGCAGCATTAATGACATGCAAGAGTTGGTGGTATGTGGCTTGATATATTTAACTATATTAATTTACATGGTTTGTATTTATGTAACTTTTATCTAGTTGCATGTATACAGATATAAATAAGACAATGAAGATAATATATCAATGACTGAAGTTTATGAAAGTGATTCCAGTCCAGTCCTTTCCTGATGCACTCATCCTTTCTCAGTGTAATCATCGGTTTACTAGGTATTTTCAGTGTCAACACGCTTGCTGCTGCATGAGACACTCTAATTTGTCAGGATGTTTTCCCCTCTATGAAGCTGATGGCTACCTCTCCAAAAATAATTCCTCATTAGGATCTTCAAGAAAATAAATGAATAAGTAGAGAGAGAGAATGGAAAGAGAATGGCAGCTATAAAATATATCGAATTCCTCTTTTATGTTAATGTTCTTTAATCATGTGACATCAACTAAGTCTGAACCTGCAGGCTGTGTGTTCCCATATCCTTCCATATTTTTCAAAAGACATGGATTTAATACTGCCATTTTCTGTGTCTGAGAGAGGCTTAGGGTATTCCAGGTGTGATCTGAGCAGTGTAGAATAGAAATTATTGTTTCTTCCTTCACTTTTGTACATGAATTTCTGTAGCCTAGGCTGGATTAAGTTTCTGGCAGGCATATCCCCATACTGACTCTTGCAAAGCTTACCCTCAAGTAAAACCATCAGGCAAATTTTTCATATATTCGGTATTAAGTCAAACCTTCTACATCCTGTGTTTGTACAGCTCATTTTTGGACCTAAACACAAGACTTTACATTTATTACTATTAAGTTCCTTTATATTTGATTCAGTCCATTGTTCCAGATGATTCAGTCATTGGACACATTGTCAACCCCTGCAGCTTTTTGGAATTTGAAATCTGATCGACAGGCACCATCACTGATGCCAATGCTCAGCAAGTCAGAGTTAAAAATAAATTTTTAGGAAAACTTTTTTCTTGCAAGCTTATATTGTTGGAATTCTGCTGCTGCTGTTGCTAAGATGCTTCAGTCGTGTCTGACTCTGTGCGACCCCATAGATGGCAGCCCACCAGGCTCCGCCATCCCTGGGATTCTGCAGGCAAGAACACTGGAGTGGGTTGCCATTTCCTTCTCCAATGCATAAGAGTGAAAAGTGAAAGTGAAGTCGCTCAATCGTATCCGACTGTTAGTGACCCCATGGACTGCAGCCTACCAGGCTCCTCTGTCCATGGGATTTTCCAGGCAAGAGTACTGGAGTGGGTTGCCATTGCCTTCTCCGATATTGTTGGAATATTCATTAGCAATCTTTGGGTGTAGTTTCTCAAATAGCTAATAATCCTCTAGGCTTACATGATCTAGTGTATATCTCTCTGTATTAGCTACAGATTGTGAGACAGTGCAATACTAATGTCCAGGAGAGTATCGTTACTCTTTCTGGAGTACAAACAGGGGTTTTCAGCCTCCACATCATTGACAGTTTGAGTTAGATAACTAATCATTTGAGGATGGGATCTGTCTTATGGTTGTACGATATGTAGCCATATTCTGGGCTTCTACCCAGTACATGACAGTAGCAACTCACTCCCCACACTCCCCTCCAAAGTTTTGGCAATCAACAATGTCTCAAGATACAGCCAAACTTTCCTTGGGAAGCAAATTTCCATCCTTCATATCCCTCCTCCAAAGAACTGAGAATCACTGTTCTAGACTCTTTAATAACTCAATCCACCAGTTGTAGGTTTTTGACCTTTTGATAGCTACAACTGAGTTTCCTTTGTGGCTCAGACGGTAAAGAGTCTGCCTGCAATGCAGGAGACCCAGGTTCAGTCCCTGGGTTGGGAAGATCCCCTGCAGAAGGAAATGGCAACCCATTCCAGGATTCTTGCCTAGAAAATCCCATGGATGGAGAAGCCTGGCAGGCTACAGTCCATGGGGTCACAAAGAGTCGGACACTACTGAGCGACTTCACTTTCACTTATAGTTCAAGCTGTGAATATGATATTCATATATATCACCAACACAGTTCCATATTAGGAGCTAGATACACAGGCAAATTAAAACAAGATATGGAAATCACAAGAAAAATAGTGAGAGGAATGGAGAAGGATCAGTTCAGTTCAGTTCAGTTCAGTCGCTCAGTCGTGTCCGACTCTTTGCGACCCCATGAACCACAGCAAGAGTTGAGGTTAGATTAACCCTTGGGTCAAACAGTTACAAGGAAATTGAACCTTCAAATTACAGGATTTAAGAGGTAATCTATGAGGACTTTTGTACCTGGATGCTCACCAATTTATGAACACTGAAAAAATGGAAACAGTCTGTACATTTCAAGATAAAAGAGGATAAATATATTTTGATATATTGATCTCACAGGATATTAGGCAGTCATCAAAATGACATAATTTCAAAACATTAATGACATTGGGAAATGCTCAACATAATAGGAACTCTGTGAAAAAAGCAAAATATATATGGTATGCATACTAAATTTTCAAATAATTGTAAAAAGATCATAAAAATATTAACAGTGGTTATGGAATTATGATAGAATTTTGCCTGATTTTAATAATCTTCTTTACACTTTTTATGTTTCCAAAAATGTCTTAATAAGCTTATTGTCTTTGTAAGCTTTGTGCGCATGGGGGTATGGGTGGGGAAAGTGATCCCCTTAGGTGAATGAGCACTGGCAAGTGTTCCTCTTTTGTTTGCAAAAAGCATGCAAGTGAGGTAGGATGCCTCAGAGAGGGCATGAAAGAAAGATGGCAACATTTTTAGACTGAGTTATTCAATCCTCTTGAGAGAAAAAAAAATCTGTTTATCATTTTTTATAGAATGAGAAGAGCTTAATCTAATGTTCCAGCTAAATCCTGTCCCCCAAACTCAGTGTTTCTCAGACTGCTAAAGAATCACATTGAGCATAAGTATTAGACCTAGATTCCTGCCCTCTAACCCGCAAGATTCTGATTCTGGAAATCTGGTGTGTCAGGAATTCTCATTTTTTCCACAATCTCCCCAAGTGATTCATTCTGATTCAGGTGTCCCGTGGGCCAATCTGAGAAACACAGCTCTCTATAAGAAGTCATGTGTTTTGATTTGGATGAGTGTTTTTTTCCCCTCTATTTTTGATAATTTCTTCCTCCTATACACTAAATAGAATTGGTATAGACCCTCAGTGGTGTGTTAGCAAACTGGCTCTTTGAGAAAACAAACCCAGTTTACCATCATTTGCCAATTTCTGTGGTGTAAACACTTCCACCATGAACAATTTCAAGCTACCAATTGTTTAACAAGAAGCTCACATAATTCTTGAAATCTTAGCAATTGTCTTTCACAAATTGGTGCAGGCTGGTTTAAGCAATGTACAGTATATATTTTACTTAAGTGCTTTAAACTCTTTGAAAAAGGGATATGTTAATGAAAAGCTGTTATATCTATGACAGCTAGGATGAAGCAAGTAAGCAGTTGGATGGCTTAAATATTCTTTACATAATGAATTTCAAATGTATTAGGAAAAACTCAACTTTGTGAACTTGTATACACTATTCCCTATTTTATTGTATTTTTTTCCTGTGGCCAGGCCATGATGAGTGATACATTTGCTGAGTTCTTTAGGAGTTGTGAATTGGTTTCCTATGGATGATAGAGAGCCAAGAAATGGGACTCCAGGGTTGAGAGTGATGCCAAATGTTCAGCCTTCACCTTTGCCCTTTATGGTCTTCAGCCCCTGAGCTGTTGAAATGTCCTTGGTCATCAATTCTATAGCACCCAACCATAAAATCAACTTCTCCTACTTCTTCCCCTCATAAATGATTGAGACAATGTTGTCTCTAGGAAACCCATATCAGATGTGTTTTATGTGTTCATGTCCAGGAAGTGGACTAAGTGGGGGCTAATAGTACAGCTCTTTAAATATTTTGACCAGACATATTTTAAGAAAATTGGACCTGAAACCTATATAACCAGCTGAGGTGAATTTACGGTCCCACTTTTAAGAACAAAACTCCCTCAGGCACCTGTTTCCTAAAGGCAAAACCAGAAAGGAAATGAACTTTTGCTTAAAGACAACTCACCTTATTTTATGAGTTATCAATTTTCTATCTGGCATAGAATTCCCTAGCTACTAAGAGGAACACCCCTCTTCAACCCCAAGCCAGCACTGAGCTGCAAAAAATGTAAAGTCTGCATTCTAGAAAATAGCTTAGTTTCCTGAAGATGAGGCAAGAATGTGGTGCTTCAGTAAGTGAAATCAGGGAAGCAGCAAAGATCTACGATGGGGACTCACCACACAGATGTCTTTGCCAATAGATGCATTAAAATCTTAGCCTGAATTACATTTTTACATTACAGGATTATTCAATCTTGGATTATGATGGAAAATTCATTTTTCTTCTCTTTGGGGGCAACTCTGACATGTGAATAGTCAACAACAATGGAAAGCGCTTGATTTCCTTTTATCTGCTCCACTGACCCTGAAACTGAGCTTATCAACCTCTCAAAAATGAGACAGGACTAAATAGCACTTTTTTCTTGCTATTGATAAAGTGAGCCTTCTCAATGGGAATAGACCACAAGATAGGGGTCAAAGGTTAACAGTTGGTACTCTTAGCACGCTCTGCACTAGAAAAAACAATGAATAAGAAGTATGATTTTCTTAGTACACATGCTAGAAAATTAAAATAAGTACAAGTACTGACTTTTTAAAAACCGCAACTATTATTACTAATAGGCAAGGAAAAAGTTGCACAAACCTGACGTCATGCATGATCAAGTCAGTATCAAATACTTAGTTATAGAATAATCTCAGTCTTTCTCCAAGCTTCATCTAGTTATGAACGCAAAGAATTTTCAGGAGAAATATGAATATTCAATTACATGTTTCAAAGTCATTTATACATCTACTTGGGGTAAGTGCCAGAGTTAACATCAAAGATATGTGAAGGACTTCTTGTCTAAATGGAACATTAAGCTCCTTAAAAAGGAGAATTCAGCCCTTGCAAACTGTCATTTTTTTCAGTAAATGAAACCGACCCTTTCACAGATGGGCAACATACTTTGTAACTTGCTGATGGCATAATAAAAGACACTGGCTTTTTAAAAATGAAGGGCATGTACTTTTCAAATTATAGTACCCAAATGGGTTTAACAGACTAAAATTAAGAAGGCATACAACAGCTTGACAAAAATTAGGAACAGACTATGGAAATTTGATAGCTCTAAACATCAATATTCAAATGACTTTAAAAAAAAAAGCACACCAAAAACCTCCTTGTTTAAACTGTGTTTAAACCAGAGGGAACATATGCATTTATAGAGTCAAAACTAGGGGGAGCATATTTTGGAATTATAAGGACCGATAAAATAAAAACATGAAGTCAATTTCTTCTCAAAATATAATAAAAATTCCCCAGAAAGGCAGATTCCAATTATAACGGGTATTTCTCCTTTTGCATCAGTCAACCTTTATGCATTTTAAAATACAATTTCTCCAGCTGACTGATACAATAACCAAATTAAACATAGACCATGCACAAACATAAAACAAGAGGCTTAGCATTTCTACTCACCTCTCACGTTCTTCTTTCATTTTTTCCAGTTCCTCCTCTCTCAGGCCACCCTGCTTCAGAGCACCTTTTTGCTCTGCCTTTCCACCCTTATCATCTTTCTTCTTTCCAAATCTAATGAAACATGGAGAAGATGATTGTTAATGATAAGCATGTTCTTTTTGTGGTAAGTTGTAGACATTTATGAGATGAACTCATTAAAGTACAATTCTTTACTCTAAGCAATAAAAAATCATTTCACATACAATGGAAGTAAAAATAAGATACTTAGAGCAGGAAAATAATACAGTTACTGAAGTCCCCTCCCACTTCTCTCTTTGATTAAAGACTAAAAATCTCAAACCATTAATTCAGTGGTGATTAAAGAATTGAAAAGTTGTAATTAATATATAGCTAAAACCTAATCGACCTCTTAAAGAGACCTCCAGACTTCCAGGTGGCACTGGCATTGAAGATTAAACTCATGAGGTTCTATAGTGATGATGCTGGTAAAGGACTTTACCAAACACATAGTTCAATGTTCTAACCTTACAAATGACGAACCAAACCCTCAGAGGGGCCTTGTTCCTTAAACAAACCCAAGTTCAAGGCAGGGCTGGGATTAGCATGTGGGTCACCTCCTACACTGCACATATATCTTCAGGCCACACACTCTCCATGAGCCACAGGATTCCCAGTTCAGCCCTGAGTCAGTGTGCTCTGAACACTTCTTGGTGCTGGGCATATGTGTAGTTAACTGGCCACAGTGGTAATTTTACTTTCTCCCCCAGCTTTAATGAGATAATTGACACATAACATTGTGTAAGTTTAAGGTATACAATGTATTGATTTGATATATATTAATTAAAAAGAAATACAGCCGAAATATTAGCTACACCCTATCCTGTCACATAGTTAGCATTTCTTTTTTGTTGTGAGAACATTTAAGATCTGCTCTCTCAGCAATTTTTAACTATCTGATACACTACTATCAGCTATAATCACCATGCTGTACATTGGATCCCCAAACTTGCTAGTCTTACACCTGGAAGTCTGTACCCTTTGGCCAACATTTATTCATCTCTCAACCCCTGATAACCACTATTTTATTTATTTCTCTGAGTTTGTTTTTTTTAGATTCCACATATAAGTGACATCATATAGCTATGTGTCTTTCTTTCTGACTTATTTCACTTAGTATAATGCCCTGAAGATTCATCCAAGTTGTCACAAATGGTAGGATTTCCTTCTTTCTCATGACTAAATAATATTCCACTGTGTGTGTGTATAAATACATACAACCATGTGTATGTGTGTATGTGTGTGTGTCTGTGTATCAAGCCTATCTTCTTTATCCATTCATCTGTTGATGAACACTTAGGTTGTTTCTATATCTTGCCTATCATGAATAATGCTGCAACAAATTTAGGAGTATGGATATCTCTGAGAGATCCTAATTTCAACTCTTCTGGATATATAGCTAAAAGTGAGATTGCTGAATTATATGATAGTTCTAGTTTTAATTACTTGAGGAACCATTCATTGTATTCAATAGTGGCTGTACTAATTTGCACTCCAAACAAGAATACACTAGAGTTCCCTGCAATTATGATAAAAGAATTGGTGTTTCCTTAGCATTTTTTGGAAGATGAAACTGCAAATTTTAAACTAAAAAAAAGCGCTACAATTAATTATTGGTCTTTTATATTCTTAAAAGACAGGCATTTTTCCTGATAGATATTTTCTTTGGAAGCAGTCTCCCATAGCCTTGGTATTAACACACATGAAAAATGAAAATGACCTGATGCTCTGCTGAGGACCCGGATAAAATTCATTCTATTATGCACAGACTTCAGTTAAGGTAAAGACTCTTCTTAAATCTCAGGGAATCCCAGTTGATCCTTGTTTCTTACTAGATAGCTACAAATTTTAACGCTGTGAGTATGCACTTATATCTTTAGCTTACTCATCCTATCTATGTATCTATGTATCCATCCATCCTTCCGGCTATATAACCTGAGGACACTTTTCAAATTACACGCATGCTCTGTTGACTGCCCCTCCCCTACTCCCATCCCTGTGCCCCAGCCTTTAAAACATTCATAGAGAGTCAGAATCTCCTCACAGGAGAACCTAAATCATAAACTTGTAAGAAACTAATTTCCTTCAGAATTTCACAGACGTGGCCTAATATTTGTCTCTTTCTGGACTATGTTTCAAACCAAAGCAGAGATTGTTGGTCAAGAGGCAGCTCTGAGTATAACACGGGGAAGACGGCACTGCTAACATTCAGTCACGGTGTTATTTAAGAATGGACTGCATCCTGCCTTCTGCAGAAGCCTCTTCCAGCCTTGATTCCTCTGTATATTTTTTGTTATAATTTCAATTAGCAAATTCTCTTTCATGAGTTTCCTGTCTCCCCATTGCCATCTCTCTGTCTCTGCTCCTACTGCAGTGCTTTTGCTATATCCAGTCTAGTCTGAGCATTTGGGCTGGTTGACCATCAGCTTTAATTCCCTCATTCCCAGCCTTATTTTTTTTTTTTTGCTTCTTCCTCTTTCTTGCATCCTTTTCTGAATCTATTCCTCTTTCTCACTGAAGAAATGACCTGATCCCATTCATAGGAGTAAATAGAGAAGAGCGAAAAAATAGACAAAATATAAGGACATTAACTTTCAGATCATTCAGATTTGTTAATATATTTAAGATCTCTCTTTAACCTACAAAGCAGGAGATATCAAGTAATATGTTTCCATGAATACATTCTTTGGCTTTTTGGATCTGTGAAGAAGAGTCTTAGGAATCAACATTATTACTCTAAATTCCTTTATGTGAGAAGTTAATACTTTAGTACATCACTTAGTAGAATAGTTTTCCCTCAAAATGTCACCAAATAAAGTAATATTGAAGCAAAAAATAATCAAGATTGTGGGGAATGAGATTAAAATAATGCCTTAGGAAGCTGATGAAGGCCAAGATTGCCAAGATCTCTATAGATTTTAGGCTTGCTTTTCTGCTACATCTCAAATATTTTCTTCTAAATTTTGAGGTTTTAGTTTTTCTGAGATGAAAGTAGTGTCATTTTTTAAGGGTAAAATGAACTTATACCCTAGTTGACTTTAACCTTTAGTATCACAACCAATATATTGTTTTTTCCTTCCTGTGGCTGAAGTATTTCACTTGTACTGCAGTTTGAGAACAGCTTATTATGCTTCCATTAGAGTGAGATATGTTTGATAAAGAAAAGGTTGAAAAAGTAAAAGTGTTAATTACTCAATCGTGCCCACTCTGTGACCCCACAGACTGTATGCAGCCCACTAGGCTTCTGTGTCCATGTAATTTTCCAAGTAAGAATACTGGAGTGGGTAGCCATTCCCTTCTCCAGTGGATCTTCTCAACCAATGGATGAAACTTGGGTCTTCTGCACTGCAGGCAGATTCTTTACTGTTGGAGTGACCAAGTTAGTTGTAAGTAAATTCTGCCAAGCATTTTCTTCTAAGCAAGAACCATCAATAATATTCAACTCAACCAATTCTATAAATATTATAAATGTTTTGATTTAAACTTCATGATCATTTATTAAAGTTTCTAGTGAGAAGAGTAGAAAGCTGTGAAATTTATTTCATTAGACAGAGAGAACAGTTACCAATTATCTTATTTTGTAAAGTTTGGGTAGGTTCAGGAACAGAATTATAAGACAATAATCTTCAAAAGGGCTCCCACATTGTTCAGCTCAGTTCAGTCGCTCAGTCGTGTCCGACTCTCTGCGACCCCATGAATCACATGCCAGGCCTCCCTGTCCATCACCAACTCCCGGAGTTCACTCAAACTCGTGTCCATCGAGTCAGTGATGCCATCCAGCCATCTCATTCTCTGTCGTCCCCATCTCCTCCCACCCCCAATTCTTCCTAGCATCAGAGTCTTTTCCAGTGAGTCAACTCGATGCATGAGGTGGCCAAAGTATTGGAGTTTCAGCTTTAGCATTAAGATGAGGAAATTGAGACTCAGAGAAGTTAATTGCCTTTTATTTATTAACACACTGAATTCTTCTTTCCAGTATAGCAGTCAGACAACCTAATTATCAGTGGTGGCAGTGGTGGTGGTGGGAGTTGGGAGAAAAGCATCAATTTAGTGAATTTTACGGGCCCTTGTTCTCCTTTCATGCAGCCTCTTTTGGGGGTCATTTCAAATCCATTCTTATTCACTGACATAAAGAGAGAAGAATTGGGAAGAGTCAAATACATTGATTCATCTCTCCATTAGCTATTTTTGTGAGAAAAGTCATGCAGACCTTAAATGGTTGAAATTACTGCCTTGCATTCTAAGGTTTCAAATATCCACTGCATTCCAGGCCTCCATCATCTATTACCTAGGAAATCTGAGAGTTGGCCATTCTGGGCTAGGTGCCTTAAGGAAATTGCTTATAGGTCAACCTTGCTTTATATAAAAGATATTTTCCTGAAGAATTCTGTGCAAACATATGGTTTTAATCAATGAAATTGTACTTTCCATGTACCTGGAAAGCCTGTTTAAAGAATCTTATGATGGATCTTTTCGTAAAGTGGAAAAATCACCTTTCAACATACTCTTTATGTAAATTTAGATTTTCATGAATTATAAGTTTGCTTCAAACACCTGTTCCTGTTTATTTTTACAGAGAGGTTATATGAATCAGCTTCATGGAAGACTAGCTTGCTTGATTTCTTCTTCTTTCATTCATGCATTTGTTTTAAAAATATTTCTTAGGCATCTCTTCTGTGTCAGACATTGTCATAAGCACTGGATGTAGGTTGATATTGTATTGGGATACAAAACCAGACACTGCCCTCGTAAAGTTTACATTTGGATAGAGGAGACAGTCACCAAACAAGTAACAATATACAAGTTGTGAAAAGTGCTATGCAGGGAGTTAGAAGAGAGAGTAACAGGAAAGTGATTGGGGAGGTCTTTAATGAAGAAATGACATTAAAACCATAACAATAAGGGGGATAGATTCCAGACAAGCAGAGGTAGGAGATAAGCCTGTGGATGAAGGACAGTCTCCAAAGCAAGGAGAACAGAAAGGATCTTTGTATAAGATTCGGATGGAAAGAAGGGCAAGGTCCTTGGAGTGCAGGTCTGAGAGATGCTTAGAGTTTATTATAAGCATGACAGTAGGTCATTTTTTAGTGATTCAAAGAACAGAGAAGTTACTAAGGAAATTGGTTGATTTAAAGAATTGGTAGAGGAGCAACAAAGGAGTAATCAAATCATTTTAAGAAGTGCTACAAAGTTATGCACATTTAAAAAAATCATCCTGGTTGCTGAAGCAACAATGTACCACATAAAAGCAGGAAAGCTGCCTGGGAATGTCTATAGGAGTGTGGGTGAAAGGTGATGGTGGCTTAGATGACTGGAGGCTGCTGAGAAGAGAAGACAGTGATTTGGAAATGATGGGCCAATGGAGAGACAATCGGAAGTTCACTTCTAAGCACAGTTATTTTAGTGCCCTTGGGAAATCCAGATGGAAAAGCTGAGGACAAGGACAGAGCTATGGGCACTTTAACATTTAAACATTGGATGGTATACAAAGCGGACAGAACAAGCACAGTGAGAGAGACAGGAAGAAAGTTAGGAAGCTGTGGGGTAAGACACCTGAGAGAAGAGGGCTGGGAGGAGGAAGACATGGTCAACAGATGGCAATATTGTTGAGAAGTCCAGTGAGCTGACAACTTGAAAAGGTTCATTAGATTTGGCAATCTGAAGCCAGTCATCACCGTGGCAAGGTTCAACGGTGTGATGTGAGCAGAAACCAGGTGGGAGTGATCTTAAGAGTGAATGGCAGGTAAGTACAAAAGTGTGTGTCTCTGTGTGTACAACCATTTCAAGAGGTTTGGCTGGTAGGGTGGTTTCTGGAAATGGGGTGAAATGTTGAAGATGGAGGTTTTCAATTTGGCTCATCTCCGAAGACTTTTGTTGGCTGATAAGAAGAAACGCCAGAGAGTATTTACAGATGAAAGAGAGAAGAGAATACTGCCATTTTTTTTTTTTAGCATGACAAAATACACTTAACATAAAATCTACTAGTTGAATCATTTTTTAAGTAACCAGTCAGTGGCATTAAGTACATCCACATTGTTGTGCAACCATAAACCACCACCTGTCTCCAGAACATTTTCATCATCCCAAACTGAAATTTTGTACCTATTCAACAGTAACTCCCCATTTCTCCCTCCCGTAGCCCTTAGTAACCACTATTCTACTTTCTGCCTCTATGAATTTGTTCTTGGTACTTTATATAAATGTAATCAGGCAGTACTTGTCCCCTGGTTTCTGGCTTATTTCACTTAACAGCATGTCTTCAAGGTTCATCAATTTTGTAACATGCATCAGAATTTCCTTCTTTTTTAAAAGGCTGAAAAATATTCCACAGTATGTAGTGTACTGTATTTGTTTATCCATTATCTGTCAATGGACACTGCAGTTGTCTCCACCATTTTCCTCTCCTGATTAATGTTGCTATGGATCTTGGTATAGGAGAGAACAAAGTTCTTGATAAGGGCAAGAAACTCAGAAAAAGTAGCAGCTAGGAGATAAAACTTCATAGAACTGATAAAAGGGAAGTGGAGGTGTTTCTTGGTAATTTATCAGTTAATGCGATGCAATACACATAAGAAAAATGACTCCTATCCATAAAATGAGATTTCGTGGTATAAATTAATAAATCAAAGGAAATAGAATATCCAAGGTGGAAAAGAACCTCAGGGAGGGTTGTAGAAAAATACTGAAACAGACCTCACCTATATTCCTATTTGGCTTAGGTAGGGAAGGGGTTTCTCTGGTGACTCAGTGGTAAAGAACCAGCATGCAATGTGGGATACGTGGGTTCGATCCCTGGGTTGGGAAGATCCCCTGGAGGAGGGCATGGCAACCCACTACAGTATTCTTGCCTGGAGAATCCCATGGACAGAGGAGCCTGGTGGGCTACAGTCCATAGGGTCACAAAGATCGAACATGCTGAAGCAACTGAGTATGCAAGCATGTGCTACGTAGGGAAGTCCTAAATAACTATCTGGGGAAGTAGATTTTAACAATGGGTCATTCAGTCATTCAGCCATTTACCGTGCAGCCATTACATATCATAGGGGTTAGGCACATGACATTCAACCATTAATAACATGAGTTGTTAGGCAGATCTCTAACTCCTCCATCCAACTAATTAAATAAGTTTCCAGCATCCTACTGGTTTCCATATCAGAAAGATTTTAGTATAATTCTTAGTATTGGTTCCCTAATTTCTCAGCAAATATTTTCTTGTTTCTATTTCTTTCCTTGAGTTTTCTAGATAAAGATGACTTTCAAATCCTTCCCAGATTCCTAAGTACCCTAATAACCCCAATTCACAAATTTATAGCTCTATCTCTGACTTTTTTCTACCTCTAGTCTCATATTTCATTCACTTTTTCATTATGCTAAGTAGCATGGGTCTACAATTTTCTTCCTTGATCCCACTGGGCAGTTTATGTAGGTATTAGCGACCACTCTTCTATCTCTTGGCACAGATTGTATGAAAACAATCCTGAGCAATGGCTTAGAAAAACTGAAAAGTCAGGCAAGGGAAAAGTTCAGACACTCTCATTGCAAATTAGTTTTGAGCTATGAATCCAAGGAGAGGTAAAAGTTTGAAACCTAATGTATTTCTCCTACAATTAAGAAATACCTTTGGATATCATTGATGCATTTGGAAAAGGCTATAACACCCAGTCATCAATAATATTAAAAATCTGTGGAATGTAATCAGATATATAAATGCACAAACCTCACAGTCGTAGTATTTTCTGGGCTCAGATAATGGTTCAGTTCCATTCAGTTCAGTTCAGTCGCTCAGTCGTGTCCGACTCTCCGCGACCTCATGAATCACAGCACGCCAGGCCTCCCTGTCCATCACCAACTCCCGGAGTTCACTCAAACTCATGTCCACAGAGTCGGTGATGCCATTCAGCCATCTCATTCTCCGTCGTCCCCTTCTCCTCCCGCCCCCAACCTTTCCCAGCATCAGAGTCTTTTCCAGTTCTCCCTATTACTAGTTTACTTTTAAGTTATACATGATATTGCCTTATCATGGTGTAAAATTATATAGCTTGAAAGAACTCAAGCAAAATATGGGGGCAGAGAAGTTCATAGACCTTTGACTATGTTTCTATAGTTTATTCTGAAATTCACCGATAAAAGGTTTCTGTTGTCTGATATATTCCAAATTGGGTTCTGAATTAGCATATGTATATACTTACAAAATTAACGTCCATGGATTGCAATCTCACAGGATTTTTGTGCATTTCAACTATTGCTTCTAAAATGTATGTCACAAATGTCTTTACTTGTTTACCTTAGATGGTTCCCATTGTACCTAAGAATTAGTGAATTTGATAAAAATACAATGAAAATTGACCAAATAGAGAGCTTTCTCCCTCTTTTGGGGGGTACCTAAGGGCATTGCCTACTTTTATGTTAATGATGATAAAAGAAAGTAAGACTGTAAACCAGTCTTAGTGAAGAAAGAAAAAGATATTCTCATTTTATTTTTAATGTTCCACAGTATGTATTATTGCCATGGTTAATGCCTGTGATTTTTCAGGAGGGAGGTGGAATACTCTAAAACTCTCTATGCTTTCCCCAACAGAGGACTGTACTTTAAACTCTGTAGGTCCACCCCTTAGTTTACAAAAGGAGTTAGGGACTTGTTTTATAGGAGGTGTTCACAAGCAGAAACTGAGTGGTTTGATGATTCAGTAACTGAAGGAAAACTCAGGCTAAAAATTTTTTCTTGTTAACACTAACTGAATCAAGGAGTCAAAACTCAAAAAAAAAAAAAGAAAAGAAAGATTTCCAAGTAAAATTTTAATATTGTTTAGACATTTATTTTGGGTGCATTTACATATTTTCAAGATGAAGACAAGCTATATGAAAACAACAAACAGGTGTAACTCCACTGATGGATCTACTACTTCCTTTGAAATCAACTTTTCCATCCCTCATCCCCCTTAAACAGTTACTTTCCTCATTCCCAGGATGTGATTCCTGAACTGGTGGTCATGACGACCCTTCATTCCAAAGTGAGGAATCTTCAGACCTCAGATGTGTTGATGTTTGTTTTTAGGATTAAAAAGCAGGGAGGTCCTGGAATATTCTAGAATTTCTGTCTAAGTGGACGAAATATCTGGTATAGTCTTCAGCGGTTCTCTGGCTCAATTCAGCAGCTGGGAATCTTTGAAGTATTGATAATTTGCTTTCCCAGACTGAGGAGCTAAGGAAACACAATGGGTTTGGAAACACCAACTACATTCAGAATAATTCTAGAGGGTCTAGAAAGCAAAGCAAAATGCCTATCACCAATAACCCGTCTTCCTAGAAATAAACACACAAACCAGGGACAAAGGCCTCTGGAAGACAAGACTTGTGAGAACCAGTGAAGGAGTTGGTGAACCACTGGACAGTTAACTTTTGAAGAACCCTTTTGTAGCAACTGAAAACTCAAATCTGAGATTATTAAAGCAGTGCTTGGTTAGCAAAAAAGGAAAAAAAAATATGAAAAAGAGGCCAGAAATTAAAATTAAATGAAAATAAGCGTGAATGAGTGAGGAAGAAAGATAAAGATACTAATAAGGTATGATTTTCAGATCCACACGGGGACTATAAAAAGCTTATTAACTGTCATGACCACACTGGGTTTTAAGTTATTCCATTCCTCTGCTTTCCAGAAGACGAAACACTCTTCAGGAGCACACTGAACTTTGATTAATTGCTTTCATACGCACTCACGGGCTTTAAGACATTGCAGGCAAGAGCCTTAGTGATTCAGACTTAAATGCTTCTGATTTCTGGGAACTATGTTTAACAGGAGCATTAAAGAAATAGATCTTTTTGCATTTTTATGTTTTCTTAATAGTTAGAAAGGCTTTTCTTTTATTAAATGTTTACTTATTTCAAAGCAGAATATGTGGCTTCTTCCTTTTTATTTTTATGACTTTTAAGTGGATCTTTAAATGTCTCTGAAGGCTGCTTGAATGCAACTGATGGTCTGCATAAAACCCTAATACAGATCCAAAGAGACCACACGGCTAGAATTCAGACTTCGGCCAACAGCCAGATAAAGCTTTCTCATCCGGGTTCTCATGGTACCCTCTTTCTCCTCCTTCCTTCCTTTTCTCTCTCTCCTTTGTCCCAGAAACCCAAAATCTAGGGAAAGAAAGTATTCCGAGACCACATCACATCTCATGTCCTAATTTCTACCAAGTACGGGCGGTTCCCCAGCTCCC
Source organism: Moschus berezovskii (assembly GCF_049115385.1). Classification (NCBI taxonomy): domain Eukaryota; kingdom Metazoa; phylum Chordata; class Mammalia; order Artiodactyla; family Moschidae; genus Moschus; species Moschus berezovskii. Next base: position 42,874,894 of record NC_142461.1, read on the forward strand.
GTGGCCTTCCCGAGGTCAACCTGTTGGGGCTCACTCCAGAGCTGACCACAGACTCATCCTGCAGAAGGAAATCTCCCTCTGCAGGAAATATCTCTGAAGTCCATTCACTGGCAGGTGTGGGTCATTTCAGCAAACTGCCTGGGAAGGGAAACACTGACTCATGTCCATGAAAAGAAATGCAGGGAGGGCTAACTAAAAGCTCCATGGAAATGGGAGGTCTCATTTAGAGTCACTAATAAAATGTCAAATACAACTTATTCAATGGCACAAATTAACATCCATGTACTCTGTATAAAGTCCATTATCAGAAAGAACTAATGATGGTGCCTAACTCATTACGTGGAAAGAATAAAAGGACAAGAGTATTAAGAAATGACTGTGGGATTTTTTTGTTTGTTTGGTTTGATTCGGGTGTTTTTTGTTTCTTTTTTCCTCCTGGCACAGTGACTATTCAAGGACCATTTTAAAGGAAATCCAGGATGTTACTGCTCCATCTTCAGAAGAGAAACAAGTCGAATTTCCCTGAAATTCATCTGCACTAAACAAGAATAAGATAAATAAAATAAACTGAGCTCCACACCCAGTCAAATGGGAGTGAAACTTATCTTTATAAATCTGATTAAACAAAAAAAAATTATCACTTCTTTGATGCTCAAATTAGCATCTTTTCTCTAGCATACTGAATTAATTAGTGGAGTGACAAAAGATTTAGTCCATGTAGAATCAAAGCTGAAATTATATTTATCTGAAATTTAAAATTAAGAACACACAGCTTTATTCCTCTATAGCTTGTGTACTGTTTTATCATGTTCTCTATATTCTAAACCTTCTGTGTGTCACATGAAGTATAACTAGGACGTTTTTTTCTTTTCACAATCTTCTTTTTAATGTATAAAATTTTCGCTGAAAAGACAATGAGAACATCACAGAATTTTTTTTTTCCCTGGGGGTGGGAAACTTTTTCATTGTGCCATAAAAATCTTAAATTATGTCACTTTTTTTGTCAAGCATTTATTGTACAAATACAAAAGAAGCAAAATAATTAATGCACGATGGAGCTTGTAAGAGATCCTTAAATAATAGAAAGGAGTTATTATATCGATTCTTAATAAGTGATACTAAGTTTGAAACTGTTCTTAAAAGGTAGAAGCTCTCTTAACTTTGGACTTTTTTTCATCCCTTTTTCTGTAGCAGAGAGAGCAATTTTGAAAAAGGGAGAATTGTTGAGGGTTAATTTCTAGGTTGTCTCAATTCACTAGAATGAATATTTCATGCTTTTTTAAAAAATGTGCATAACATTTCACTAAACAAAAATAACCTGGATGGGCATGTTTATCTTTAGCCAAGATAGTGTACAGAGCAGATTCAGGGAGGGGATTGCTAGGTGTGGAGGGCTTATGCTGAAGTAAGCAGTGGTACTGGGGGTAGGGCACTATTTTAAATATTGCTTAAAATGGTTTCTCAAGGGTTCCTCAAGGGTTAGGCTAAGGCTAGGCCCTTCTATGTTTCTCTTATTTATGTATACATGCCATCAAGCATTCACTCAGCAAATGCTTGTTCAGCACCAACTTTGAGCCAGATCCTCTAGTGGATATTAAGGATACAAGTTGATTCATCAAATACGGTCTCATTCTTCATGCCTGATGCATTGCAAAAATTCAACAACCGCTGCTGAGTTGAATTAAAGGTCAGGATTTCAGGAATTATGTCAATTGTACCCATTTTTCATAGCCTCTATTCTAGAAGAACGGCCCCATGGTCCCTCATAACTCAGCATGTTATCCCCCCATAAAGCTCCAACATGGAAGATGCTCTCCTGATGAATGCACAAATCACCCAAATAGCCTAATTTAGGTGTGACGGCTACCAGGCAGTCACAGTCCTGGATGTCTGCAGACACAGTGAGACGAAAGAGGTGACAGTTACTCACCTGGTCAAGGTAATGAATACCTGGCTATCGAGGGCCATGGGGGCCCTGAGTCACCTTGGGTTTCTGTCTCATGATGACTAGTTCTTTCATGTTACGCAAACACTCTATTTTCAAATACCAGGCTAAATCCTAAAATAAAATTTAAACCCAAAGGTGTCATTAAAGGTGGTTAATCTCCAAGATGTCATCTAGAAAAAACATGATGTCTATCTTGTACTTAGGCTTTTAATTTCAGAGTTTCAGAAGTGTTGACCTCTTTAATCTTAGGTTTCAAATAAAGATATATGTTAGGGAGTTGCTGGGTTCTCTTGACACAACCCATCTTTGTCATTAGTTTACTCTGTCCTTAACAGAATTTCAAATAACAATACCTCTGTCTGTAACTTTCTCTCATAGGAGAGTTCTTTTGGGAAAAAAAAAATACCTTAAATCTGAGCCCTAACTTTGTAAGGCAAGGGATCAGATTTCAATATTTTTATGTTATATTTAAAGTTAGCATCCCTCTTTATTCTCTAAGTCCCTTAACAGTAGATCATAAAACTGAACTGATTCTCAACTATGAATAGGGTAGGAGGAAAAAAATATATCTATGCTAAATAACTCGTGAAATTCTACATCACACTCTGACTCTCCCAGAAAAGTCACCAGTCTCTGAAATGTTTCAAACCTGTGTTGCCTGCAAGTGTCTGCACTTTTTCTTAAAATGTCTAAAAACTCCCTTTCCTTAGCTGGTCTCAATTTTTAAAATTTGGAACCCATAAATAATATGGGGTTGCCAACAATAAAATGAGGAGTAATAATTTATTATTTTAAATAGAGTTGCTGTTTATTCACTGAAGTTCACAGGGGATATTATAGGCATCTTCCAGGTTGAGCACACCTTACACCAAAAGAAATTGGGCAAAGTGACAGTCACTACAGAGCCATCAATCAGTAATGTTTCCCTTTGTTCAGAGGGGCCTGGACAAAAGACCATAGGCATAGGTTTCCCATGAATGAATATAATCTCATTCTCCAGCAATTTAACATCACTAAATAAAATATATCTATGCTTACACAACAAGAACAACGTGATTTCTGACAAGGTTTTCTAATCACTTGTAATTCAGAAAGAGCTATTATTAGTAACTCACAATCACAAAGTAGGCTTTCACCTGGAAATTCATAGTAGCTTAGCCCAGTGATTTACAGTTTGACCAAAGAAATCAGAAATTGATTTATAGTCTGTCCAAAGCATCAGGCCCTTATTTGCTTGTCCACTAGACTGTGAAACTACTATTCTGCAATGTAAGTATATTTTCTTGTTCCTCCCTTTGCTGTACCAATGGCTAATTTTTCCTTTCTTCAATGCCACAGATGAATAATTCCCATAAATTCCTAATACAGCTCAAAATGGCTGCCAGTATTCTCACAGAATAATAAATCAAATTTTTATTTTGTGTACATAGAATTAAAGACATCAACCTATAAAGTACGTGATGAAATAAATGAAAGGTTTGAACCTGTAAGCAGAACATACGAGGTGGGATTTTTGATGAACATTTCTTTTAAAAACGTAGGCTATTCAATTAAGTGAATTGACCCAAGGGTGCTTCCTTATCTTTGGGGCTATTTTAAAATATGAGATCAATTTTGGATCATATGACATAGAAGGAGTGATACTAGAAAGCTCACTTTTGCCCAGCTCTGCATGTACTCAGCTGACAGAGGTATCATATAATTTGCTCAGTGTACCGGCAGCCTGTGCTACTGTGGCTCTGGATGGTGGTACAGAGTGCACCAGTAGCATCACTCAAAAGATGGCTGAACTGGCTCAGTAGCATCACTCACTGAGCTGGCATCACTCAGTGCATCTGCAACCTGTATTTGACTTTGGGTTTAATGCCTCTGGCCTCCCCAGGTTTGGTATTTCTAAACTTCATCACCTAATATTAAAGTGACTTCTGATAACTAATCTTTTTTACAAACATTACAGTTATATTTGATTCTGCAGAAACCCACAGTATTTGTGTTTTTCATTTTGGAAGGTTATTTGGAAACCCAAGCCAATATATTATTATTTCAAGTGTGACTAAGCTGTTGTCATTCATTTTACACCAGCCCTAACATTCTCTAGGACCCATCCTACTGAGAGCTATAGATTCTCTGATCCAGCCCATCCGGCGGTGGAAGAATCAGTTTGGATAAAAGAACAGTAAATTTTACCATTATTTCAGTTCTACAAATGTAGCATTTGAGTGAGTTACTAAGATAGAAAAGAAAGAAGAACTAGAAAAATTTATAGTTTGGTTAGGAAAGCTTGAGCTTACATGTTTAATCTAAATTTGGCAAGTTAGGGGGAGGAAAGATAGTTTTAAATGGGCCGCAATGTACCCCCAAGTAAGGAGATTAACAAATAATAATCCCAAAGAAATTTATCAACAACTTGCATCTAAAATAATAATTATTTGATAAGAGGGCAAATTTTTCTAGGGGATTCATAGGTGCTTTAAAATGTAAAATGCCATTAAAATCCTATTGTGTAATATATAAAACTATGGCTTATGCATTTGTTTACTGAATTTACAGTGGATTTCCTTGTGAAAGGTGTATATTACATATTGGTTTTATGCAAATACTAATAGATTTTAAAAATAAGTTTGTTCAGTAAGTGCTCTTGAAATATTTATCTATTTATGAAAAATATTCCAGTTGCATTTTTAAAGAGCTTTGTATGCAAAGTGTTCTTGCTGGTTTAAAAACTGTAGTTATAGAAACTCTCTTGGGGTGGAAGGCTCTTTGATACTATATTTATCTAATCCTGCTTAGAGCTCAGAAAGTCAAGTGACATGCCTAAGGCCATACTGGCAGTCAGAACCAGAGACTTGACCCCCTCAATTCAGTACAAAGTTTTTTCTATCTTGCTATGATCCCCAATTGTTTGTACAGATGTTATGAATTATTCACCCAAAATTCTGAATTCTAAAAAGGAACCCAACTCAATAAAAACTTAGTTTTTTTTGTGTGTGTGAGTTCCAATTGCCCAGAAATGCAATTAACTCTAATGACAAAGTCCAATTTAGTGACTACTTGGCCAAATATAACATGCCAGCCAATATGAGGACTTGATAACTTTCTCATTATCTTAAGCTCCCTTGTTCACTGACATCCTCACACTTGTCCACAGACAGACTCTTAATATATGCCAGCTGATTTGATCAGGTTGCTAAGAAACAATTACTCAATTATTTAGCTCAATTGGTTAGAATACTGTGGTAATGGGGTCAAGGTCATGGGTTGGCTCCCCTGTGTGGGCCAGTTAACTTGGACCTAGTCCATAACCACAGACTCTACTCCTAACTCAGATGGTCTTACAAATACATGCCAGTGGTCAAAAGGGCACTTGCCAAGAATGTGTGGACAGAGCAGCATAAATCCATCACTTTTCCCAGAAAAACAGCTCAATGCCAGTTTTGTTGAACATATGCGGGTTAATAGTAACATTTTCACAGGTGAAAGACAGAACATGGTTCCAGATTTTATAATACTGCTGAACTGCAAACCTAGCATATTAAAAGAAATTTTTAGAAAACAGGAAAGTCTATGGTAAAACTTAAGTTTAAGGAAGCATTGGAGATTTGCAGGGAGTGTTTTAAACATGAGCCAGTGATTTCTACCAGATTAAGAAAAGTTAGCAAATTTGGTCTGTTTGTAAACTATCTTGATTTTTAAATACTGGCTCTTAAAAAAATTAGCCTGAGGCTCAAACATACAGTATCTTTGAGCCAAATTTAGACAGTAGGATACCAGTTTGAAAACACTGGTATATCTAAGTACCTATATATTTATATCTATGTATTTATGTATGTATTTTAACGGTTGTGGCAACCTTCAGTTCAGTTCAGTCACTCAGTGGTGTCTGACTCTTTGCGACACCATGGACTGCAGCACGCCAGGCCTCCCTGTCCATCACCAACTCCCAGAGTTTACCCAAACTCATGTCTATTGAGTCGGTGATGCCATCCAACCATCTCATTCTCTGTCATCCCCTTCTCCTCCTGCCTTCAATCTTTCCTAGCATCAGGGTCTTTTCCAATGAGTCAGCTCTTTGCATCAGGTGGCCAAAGTATTGGAGTTTCAGCTTCAACATCAGTCCTTCCAGTGAACACCCAGGACTAGATCAGTCCTTTAGGATGGACTGGTTGGATCTCCTTACAGTCCAAGGGACTCTCAAGAGTCTTCTCCAACACCACAGTTCAAAAGCATCAATTCTTCGGCACTCAGCTTTCTTTATAGTCCACCTCTTACATCCATACATGACTACTGGAAAAACCACAGCCTTGACGAGACGGACCTTACCTTAAATAAATATAATTCATTGAGCTTTCATTGATCAAGACCCACTGCTCAACTTTCAACTAATATTGGACCAAGGCAGTCAGAACTGACATACACAAAACAAAGATGTGATACTTTTCAATGGCTGGTACCATTATTTGATTAAGAGAAAATACCATGGACTTGAATTTTTGGCAGTCACTTTGTAGATGAAGTAGCATCACCCAGGCTCCCAAAACTCAGCCAAGTATATTTTTTTTGAATAGTAAACACATGAATTAACAATGCTTCTTCAGAAAGCCCTCTACAGGAAGTTACAAATCAACAAAACTAGAACAGTAAATTCTGTATAATAACAGAGTTTTGCAGTTTAGACCTTGTACTCAAAGTTTAAAAAAAAGCTAAAATACACTTTTTTTTTTTCAAGATTTCACACCACAGAATGATCTTTTCAAAATCAGTTAAACCCTTTACTTCCTAAAGCAGCAAACAGAAAGGGGAAAATATATTCTCTTTGTGGCCAATGAAGGCCACAGGGCTTTAGGAAAGGAAGGCACATGCTATAAACAGTATAAGGAAAACATACTGCATATATTTATTAGCACGAGTGATTTTCTAGCTGATTAACTGATATATGAAAACTTGATGAATTCCTGCAAACTAGTTAACTTATATGTCTCACAGATAGCATGGACTAGTCAGATTTCTTACATCATCAATAAACTAAAAACTCCTATTAGTAGCCTAAAAATATTGAATTAATTCAAGAAGTATTTATCAAATACCTATTATATATCAGACTCTGTCCTAGGTGTTGGAGTACCAATTAAAAAATATTCAGTACTTTCTCTCAAGGAATTTGTAGTCTAGAGAACACTTCTTGAGAAAGAATGAAGATCTCTCAGACTAATAGAGACAGGATGGAGGGTTTCCAGGGTTTCCATATCAATATTAGAGGAATTATGGAGATTATCTTTCTAGTTAATGTTAATTTTGTTTGTTTTGAAGTTTTGAAAATCTGATTCAAAACAGGGGCCTCTCTCCCAGAAAACATGCATATACTAGAATAGTTTCTAGAAGTTCACAGATTCCTAAAGGACGATCCATGTGTGTCTATCCCTGGATAGACAGTTACAAATATCTGTTTTATTGCAATTAAGATTTTCTTGGTGCCACAAATGAATGCTCTGCTTTGTATTAATAGTGAAGAACACCTAGGCGGCTTCAAGAGACAACAGAGTTGGGAGGCTGATATTTTCTGAGTAGAAATATATTCTTTTAGGTAGACTTTAAGGACTGACCATAAGTCTATCATAAGTCTAGTCAAAGCTATGGTTTTCCATATGTATGGATGTGAGAGTTGGACTATAAAGCTGAGTGCCAAAGAATTGATGTTTTTGAACTGTGGTGTTGGAGAAGACTCTTGAGAGTCTCTTGGACTACAAGGAGATCCAACCAATCCATCCTGAAGGAAATTAGTCCTGAATATTCATTAGAAGGGCTGACGCTGAAGCTGAAGCTCCAATACTTTGGCCACCTCATGCAAAGAACTGACTCATTGGAAAAGACCCTGATGCTGGGAAAGATTGAAAGCAGGAGGAGAATGGGACGACAGAGGATGAGAAGGTTGGAATGGTATCAGTGACTTGATGGACATGAGTTTGAGTAAGCTCTGGGAGTTGGTGCTAGACAGGGAAGCCTGGCATGCTGCAGTCCATGGAGTCACAAAGAGTCAGACACTACTGAAATGTATTGATGAATCTTATCATTGAATCAACAAGTACCAAGCATTAAAAGGAAATCTAAAATATGTCAAAGATGTTGATACATAATCCCTACTCTCATCTATTTCACTAGCGTGCAATCAATTCTCAATGACACAGACTTTTTATCTACTATGTAGATTACCCATAACATGTGCTTCCCCTTTTTCTCTGCCTTTCCATTTTTATAGTCACCTGAGGACTCATTAGTGCTTCTACCAGAGGATGAGTAAAGGAAGGGAGGATATAAAACTTAAAAGGAGTCAATTTTCCTGCTTTTAAGTAGTTGGGGGAAGAAGATGTAGCTATTACAAGGCTTGTACATTATGTATTTCTATTATCCATATTCTCCTTGTTAATCTTACCAAAAATAATTAAGGACTGGTTCTAACACTCCTTGGAATGTTAAAAAATTAAAATGACTGATGATTGTAGGAAATAATCATAGTAAACAAAATGAAGTGATGTAAATTCAGTACTAAGGAAAGATAAAAAACATACTTTCAAAGTCAGTTTCAGAGTCCCAAGAAGCATCAACCCATTGGGTAAATTTATGAATGTAAACATTAGGTGCATGGACATGGATCACAAATTATATCATAAGAAGGAGGGACAATATCCACATGATGTAACACTACTCACACAACGATACAGTTGAGTTTGAAATGCAATTTGCCTAATGAAAGAAGTCAGATCCAAAAGTATTGTCTGATTTTACTTATGACATACTGGAAAATGCGAAACTATAGAGATAGAAAACAGATCAGTGATTGTTAGGAGTAGAGGGCTGAAGTTATGAATCTGTTGTGTATCCTGACCATGGATATGGGACTCTGCACTTGCCAAAACTCCTAGAAGTGCATACAACAAAGAGTGAATTTTATTGTGTTTTAAAAACAAACAACCAAGATGTGGGGGGAACTCCAAATGATAATATAACTATAATATGTGAAACTAGTTATATTATAAAACATTAACATAACCACACCGAAGGACTTGGGGGATAAAGGAACTAACCCAAGTAACACTGAAAAAAATATTTTGACAGGATACTATAGGGATAAAGACAAAAAGAATTGTACACACCAAAAGGACCTAGTGTATAACATAGGAAACTCTGCTCAACATTCTGTAATAACCTAAATGGGAAAATAATTTGAAAAAAAAGATACATGTATATGGTGAAAAATTGTACATAAACACTGTACTCTGATTAGTACAGGGACTGCTGTTGTTCAGTCGCTCAGTCGTGCATGACTCTTTACTACTTCGTGGACTACAGCATACTTCATGGCTTCCCTGTCCTTCACTGTCCCCTGGAGTATTCCCAAACCCATGTATATTGAGTCAATGATGCCATCCAACCATCTCATCCTCTTTGACCCTTCTTTTCTGGCCTTCCATCTTTCAAAGCATCAGGGTCTTTTCCAATAAATTGGTTCTTGGCATCAGCTGGCCAAAGTATTAGAGCTTCAGTTTCAGTCCTTTATGGTTCACCTCTCACATTCATACATGACCACTGGAAAAACCATAGCTTTGACCAGACAGACCTTTGTTGACAAAGTGATGTTAATATGCTGTCTAGGTCTGCCATAGTTTTTTCTTCAAAGAGAAAGCATCTTTTAATTTCATGGCTACAGTCACTGCCCACAGTGATTTTGGAGCCCAAGAAGATAAAAGTTTGTTCAGTTCAGTTCAGTCGCTCAGTCGTGTCCGACTCTTTGCAACCCCATGAATCGCAGCATGCCAGGCCTCCCTGACATTCACCAACTTTCGGAGTTTACTCAAACTTATGTCCACCGAGTCGGTGATGCCATCAGCCATCTCATTCTCTGTCATCCCCTTCTCCTCCTGCCCCCAATCCCTCCCAGCATCAGAATCTTTTCCAATGAGTCAGCTCTTCACATGAGGTGGCCAAAGTATTGGAGCTTCAGCTTTAGCATCAGTCCTTCCAATGAACACCCAGGATTGATCTCCTTTAGAATGGACTGGTTGGATCTCCTTGAAGTCCAAGGGACTCTCAAGAGTCTTCTCTAAAACCACAATTCAAAAATCATCAGTTCTTTGGCGTTCACCTTTAGTGCTACACTCAATATGCCAGCAAATTTGGAAAACTCAGCAGTGGCCACAGGACTGGAAAAGGTCAGTTTTCACTCTAATCCCAAAGAAAGACAATGCCAAAGAATGCTCAAACTACCACAAAATTGCACTCATCTCACACGCTAGTAAAGTCATGCTCAAAATTCTCCAAGCCAGGCTTCAGCAATATGTGAACCGTGAACTTCCAGATGTTCAAACTGGTCTTAGAAAAGGCAGAGGAACCAGAGATCAAATTGCCAACATCCGCTGGATCATGGAGAAAGCAAGAGAGTTCCAGAAAAACACCTATTTCTGCTTCATTGACTATGTCAAAGCCTTTGACTGTGTGGATCACAATAAACTGTGGAAAATTCTGAAAGAGATGCGAATACCGGGCCACGTGACCTGCCTCTTGAGAAACCTGTATGCAGGTCAGGAAGCAACAGTTAGAACTGGACATGGAACAACAGACTGGTTCCAAATAGGAAAAGGAGTACGTCAGGCTGTATATTGTCACCCTGTTTATTTAACTTATATGCAGAGTACATCATGAGGAACGTTGGGCTGGAAGAAGCACAAGCTGGAATCAAGATTGCCGGGAGAAATATCAATAACCTCAGATATGCAGAAGACACCACCCTTATGGCAGAAAGTGAAGAGGAACTCAAAATCCTCTTGATGAAAGTGAAAGAGGAGAGTGAAAAAATTGGCTTAAAGTTCAACATTCAGAAAACTAAGATCATGGCATCTGGTCCCATCATTTCATGGGAAATAGATGGAAAAACAGTAGAAACAGTGTCAGGCTTTATTTTTGGGGGCTCCAAAATCACTGCAGATGGTGACTGCAGCCATGAAATTGAAAGTTTGTTACTGTTTCCATTTTTTCCCATCTATTTGACATGAAGTGTGGGACTACATGCCGTGATCTTAGTTTTTGGAATGTTGAGTTTTAAGCCAGCTTTTTTACAAGGGTTCAGTTCAGTTCAGTCGCTCATTAGTGTCCGACTCTTTGCAACCCCATGAACCACAGCACGCCAGGCCTCCTGGTCCATCACCAACTCGGGGAGTCCACCCAAACCCATGTCCATTTAGTCGGTGATGCCATCCAGCCATCTCATTCTCTGTCGTCCCCTTCTGCTCCCAATCCATCCCAGCATCAGAGTGTTTTCCAGTGAGTCAGCTTGTTGCATGAGGTGGCCAAAGTACTGGAGTTTCAGCTTCAGCATCAGTCCTTCCAATGAACACCCAGGACTGATCTCCTTTAGAATGGACTGGCTGGATCTCCTTGCAGTCTAAGGGACTCTCAAGAGCCTTCAGGGTTAGCAATTATGAAACAACTTTATGTGTTTATTAGAGTTGAACAAAGAATTAAATACATTATAGAAAATGAAAGCCAGCCTTTCACAGCATGAAAATGTATGTAAGCATGGGGGAAGGTGACAGTGAACACTGTGGTGTTGTATTAGGACTGGAGGTATCAGGATAAACACATTTTTAAAATGTATACACAGACTTGGAAATAAATATAGAGGTATCTGTAGTCAAGTATGTATATAGACTTATTTATTTATTCATTCATTTACCTATCTAATATCTATTTATTTCCAAGTTCTGTCTACTCAAATTACAGCAATGAGTACTCCTAGAGCCCAGATCTTGGTTTTTGAGTAGGATTCCATAATAAAAGGAATCAAGCCTCCAAGGGAAAGTGGTTTATTCTTGGGGTATGGCAAGGTAAATATGAAATAATTCTAGAGCTTCTTATAGAACCAAAAAGAAAGTTAGTTCTCAGAAAAGCTTGGACTAATAGAAAGGGAATAAGAGCTACCCAAAAGAGTTCCCAATAGTCAAAGGTAGAATAATCTGAGAAACAAAAGTATAACAGGACTAGGTAAAACAAATATTCATGAATCTATAATGATATAAATAACTGAATAAATAAATTAGTAGTAGGAGAGAGGATAGCTCTTCATTAGAAAGGAATTCTAACTAGTGAATGTAGAAGGAAAGAATTAAGTAAAAACAATACTGGAATACCAAGTAACAGTTGTTACTGATGGGAATCATGGATGGATGCCAAAATTAGTGGGTCAGCTGAACTGAACTGAAAGTATGAGGAGAAATAGAATATTTGCATAGTCTCGAGCACCGAAGAATTGATGCTTTTGAACTGTGGTGCTGGAGAAGACTCTTGAGAGTCCCTTGGACTGCAAGGAGAGCCAACCAGTCCATTCTCAAGGAGATCAATCCTGGGTGTTCATTGGAAGGACTGATGTTAAAGCTGAAACTCCAATACTTTGGCCACCTCATGTGACAAGCTGACTCACTGGAAAAGAGTCTGATGCTGGGAGGGGTTGGGGGCAGGAGGAGAAGGGGACGACAGAGGATGAGATGGCTGGATGGCATCACCGACTCGATGGACATGAATTTGGGTGAACTCCGGGAGTTGGTGGTGGACAGGGAGGCCTGGTGTGCTGTGATTCATGGGGTCGCAAAGAGTCGGACACGACTGAGTGACTGAACTGAACTGAACTGAAAATATATCCCTGAGGGATGTGTTAATTATATAGGGAAAAATAGTAACTTTGCAGTTAGAAATCCAGCAGATACCACCTTAATGATCTGATTAACATGAACATCATTAATTATAAGACATTTTGACATCATGGATCCCCTGAGAAGGGCACGTCACTTCTGTAGTATTCTGGCCAAAAATACATAACTTGAGTTTAATCATGATAATCATCAGACAAACCCAAACTGAGGGATGTTCTACAAAATAATGGATGAATACTTTTCAAGGTATCTAGGTCATGAAAGACAACGAAAGACTAAGGAACTATGCAGAACATGGGAAACCAAGGAGACGTAAGAACTAATGCAATGTGGAATCCTGGACTGGACCTGGACTGGACCTTGAAACAGAAAAAGAACATGGAAAAACTTTTAAAGTTCAAATAAGGTTTACTTTCCTGTAAGTTTAAAATTATTTCAAAATAAACAGTTTTTTCTTCGGGAGGGAGAGAGGGGTGGTTTGTTTGCTTTTTGGCCAAGCTGAGAGGTATTTGGGAACCTGTGCCCCCTGCAGTAGAAGCAGAGTCTTAATAGAAGCAGAGACTTAACCACTGGTTGGCCAGGGAAGTCCCATAAGTTTTCATTTCTCTGCAATAAATGTCCAAGAATGCAATTGCTGGGTCTTATGGTAATTGCATGTTTCTTTCTTTCTTTATTTTTTTTTTGACCTCACATCTTGGGAGATCTTACTTTCTCATCCAGGGATTGAACCTGTGCCCCCTAAAGTGGAAGCACAGATTCCTAACCACTGACTCCCAGGGAAATCCCCCAGAACAAACAACTTTAAAATAAAAAGAAAGACAAGCAGAAGGTAAAGGATGATTAACAAAGAGGGTAGAAGGAAACGTAGTTGATTTTATCCTCTTTTGTTCCTATTATTTCTTGAGGGACCTGTTATTCATCCCTTTCCTAAAATCAAAGGCAGACCTCCCCTGAACAGGAATTGGTAGATAGTCTGAAACTTCCAGAAACAGGTTCACTTATTTCCCTCCCTTTCTAAAATATGCTGATCCATCTTGGACTTCTTTGCTGGGAATCTAGAGTCAAAATGAAAAGGAAGTGAAGCTAAAGCGTAAGCAATGAAGGTGGGAATACTGGCATTAATGCCAGATGAGAGTATTAACCTAAAACAGTACATAGATATGGTGAAGATAAGGAGCAGAAATGGCTAAAATGGAAGGAGATAAATTATTAAATATACACAAGTTATAAATATACTGTAACTTCCAACCTCCCAAAGCTTTGGCATTGTCTACTTTGAACACTGCCCTTTTAGGAAGTTACTATTCAAGCCATCTGTAACTAGTAGATCTATAATGAAAAATTTGATTTTGACTGCTAAGTATTGAAGAAAGGCAAATTTTAACAGTTGTCATTTTGAAAAAAAGTTGATTTTGAATTTTTTGTGTACACTATGCCACTTGGTGATGGACAGGGAGGCCTGGCGTGCTGTGATTCATGGGGTCGCGGAGAGTCGGACACGACTGAGCGACTGAATTGAACTGAACTGAACTGATGCCACAAGTATGCCATAATCATTCACACATATTTTTTAAAAAAGCAAATGGATTCAAATATAAGACCTCACTTTAATACTTCTCAATTAAAACATATAAGTGTGTGTAAATCACTTCAGTCATATCCGACTCTTTGTGACCGTATGGACTGTTGCCCGTCAGACTCCTCTGTCTACAGAGATTCTCCAGGCAAGAACACTGGAGTGGGCTGTCATGCCTTCTTCCAGGGGATCTTCCCCATCCAGGGATGAAACCCATGTCTCTTATGTCTCCTGGAATGGCAGGCAAGTTCTTTACTACTAGCACCACTTGGGAAGCCCAAATCATTGAAGAGGCTGCCTTTTTTTTTTCTTTGTCAATTACTAAAATTTGACACAGGAACTGCACAGGGTATAGAATAATGCAGTAGTCATTTGTGAAATTATACTTTAAAATAGTAATATAATAGCTGGTATCTTTTTGCCAGAATACTGGTTAAAATCAGATTCTATGATTGCTTTAAAGAATTGCAAAAATCGTTTCAGACATTGCCATATTCCTAGAGCTTGGGTACATTCTAAAATCATCCCTGTAGATCCGCGTGCACACATAGATTTCACTCAATAGCATTTTTCAAAAGCTCAGGCCCACTGGAGACAATACCATGATGCTCTGGGAGGAGAGATCTGCCCGCCTGTCAATACGGCAGCTGTAAATTATAACCGTGTATTTGATTGCCTCTAACAGTTTTGGTGGTGGCAGGGATTTGAAGCAAAACCAGAGGTGGTTCAATGAATTTGTAGTGAACTAGCTGAATTATGGAGCCTTTGAGAACAACCATTGCTCATATGCTTCAAATTCACTACAATTTTTCAATCAAAGTTGACGAGGATCAGTACTTGGCCTCTCAAACTCTCCTCTGTATTTTCCCTGGGATGTTTTTTTCATGGCCTCCTGCTTCAAGACTTTGAAGGGATCCGCTGATAACTCCTAACTACAGCCTATCAGCAGCTGCCTTAGAAGTACCCTGAGATCATTCTCTTATTCTCTTATTACTTAAAAAAAAAATCTTGTCTCTTTTCTACTACCTCCCAGCCCTCTGAGCGTTTGTAAGCTGTTCCCCAGAAGCCACATCTGGATGATCTCTGAAAACATAGAAACACCCCAGCATGGAACTCCCATTTAGCTTTCCTATTCTGAATACAAACAGGTCAGCCTTGGGCCTTCTCGGTAAAACAAAGAAAAATGAAACTTAGGTTTGAAACCTCCTTAAGGGAGGTGGCTCCCTCCAGGGCCTCTGATAGGCTATAATCTCTTTGTTCAAATGGTCAGCTTGGGTCACTAAGAGCCTTACATTGGTTAATTGATGGGTTTCGCTGTACTGTTAAGGAATTCCAATGCATCCTCTCTTCTTGGCTTTTACATTTTAAATATGGTAAGACCATAAACAAATGCTAAACCCTTGATCCTTCAGCAAGGAATTTAAGAGG
Source organism: Moschus berezovskii (assembly GCF_049115385.1). Classification (NCBI taxonomy): domain Eukaryota; kingdom Metazoa; phylum Chordata; class Mammalia; order Artiodactyla; family Moschidae; genus Moschus; species Moschus berezovskii. Next base: position 42,890,543 of record NC_142461.1, read on the forward strand.
TTCACAAGTGGTGTAAGTTGTTTGGGAGTGGGGAGAGTGGGGATGGTGAGACAGTGATTCAGATGAAGACATATTTTATTTCTAAAATTGAATTACACTAATGTGACCCTGGCCTTGAGGTCAAAGGGATTAAAGGGTCCCAGAGTTCTGTGGGTTCTCAGGTTATCTGTGAAAGACATGAGTCGGGGTCCCCACCTGGCTACTGGTGCTGGTTGGAGGTAGGGACCCACTCTTAGTACTCTGCAGACTTCTGCCAAATTGGAGACTTGGAGCCCCTTTCCTCTGAACAAAGGGTGTAAACTGAGGACCCCCTACACCGCCTTGTAGGCTCACTCAGGTACCGGTTCTTTCTCTTCTCTCTCTCCCGTCCCATCCTTACTTCAGACATCCTCTTCTACCTATCTCACTCTTAACCCTGGCAATCACAGCCCTTGGTAGTGTTCCAAACTTCTATAACCATGAAGATTTTATTAAAAATGGACTCCAGGACCCACACAAACTTTGAATCAGAATTTCCAGAATGAGAATCTATATTTTAGGACTTTCCTGGCAGTCCAGTGGTTAAGACTGTGCGGTTACTGCAGGGGGCATGGGTTCAACCTTTGGTGGTGGAGCTAAGATCCTGCATGCCAAGTGATGTGGCAAAAAAAAAAAAAAAAGAACCCCAGGAAGTATGGGAAGTACTGACCTCTGGACTATCCATTAAACTTTTTCTTCTTACTGTAAAATAGCAATTTCTTAATTCACTGAAACTCTCCCCAAAACATTTTTTCTCTTAACTGAACCTTTGCTTCACTTGTGGCCCTCACAAATGGGAACTGTGACTTCTCCCAGTTGCCCTTCTGGTGTTCTAATTTCATAGGCTTGTTGTAAAGTGTGCAGAAAAGGTCCAAAATGTCCTAAATTTTTGATTAATATTAGCTATTATTCTCATCTCTGGGCCTGAAGAATGTTCAAGCATTTTCCTGCTTCTACTACTTAGACAGCTACTTCCAGACTTTAAAGAACAAAACCAAAGAGAGAACAGACCTCCTCTCCATCTTCACTGCAGACCTCTCCTGTCTCCAGGACTCCCAGGAACTCACACCTATTTCCCTAGGCTCTCCACCACATCTATAAAGTTATAGGCCACGCCCACAAAGTTACAGACCACACCCACCTCCAATTCACTTCCCTGTCTTGGAACTGCTCAGTACTGATTGTACTTCTCCCTCTTCAGCCCTCATTTACATTCTCCGTGGCAGTGAATCCAGATTTCGTGCTGCTATCAAATGACATGGACACCACTTCCTTCTCAGTGGCCTGTGGTACTTGAATGCATCAGCCACGATTTCCCTTAAAGTCCCTTTATCACCCTCAGATTTATCTACAACAACCAGCAGATCACCCAAGCTGATGCTCCATTCTCTGCCCTCCCCAGTCCCTCTTGTCATCAGTTCTCTTTCCTCTTGCTTTGCTTGGTTGTCCCCAGGTCTCGGACATCAATGCCATGCGAGTGTCTCCCATGTTGCCTGGGGTGGTAACAGCTCCCCCAGCCTCTGTGGCCCAACCCCGTCATATCCTGCTTTCATTGCTTCCTTACCTCCCACGTGTTCTCCAACTCACTCCTCAGTGTGGTGAGGACTTGCAAGAGCTGTGGACTCTGCCTGCTTGGATCCCCAGCAGTCTCTAGTTATCTGGGGTCTTCCATGTTACTCAGCCCTCCAACCTGCTTTCTCCTTTGTCAAGTGGAGATAACTATCAAACCAGTGCTCTGTAACTACCTAGAGGTGTGGGATGGGGTGGGAGGTGGGAGGGAGGTTCCAGAGGAAGGGGACATATGTATATCTATAGCTGATTCATACTGATGTATGGCAGAAACCACCACAATATTGTAAAGCAATTATCTTCCAATTAAAAATAAATTTTAAAAAAGGAAAAGACATCACAGGATCAGAAAAAGTTCAATGAGATAATATATGCTTAAGTGCACTAGCCTCCAGCATATAGAAAACACTCAATAAGCATCTGCTCTAACCTCTAGGCTTTACCTCAGGGAATTTTTTTTTTAATTTTAATTTTTTTTAAACTAATTTATTTTAATTGTAGGATAATTACAATATTGTGACGGTTTCTGCCATACATCAACATGAATCGGCCACAGGAATACACGTGTTCTCCCCATCCTGAAATCCCCTCACACTTCCCTCCCCACCCTATTCCTCTATGTTGTCCCAGAGCACTGGCTTTGGGAGACCTGCTTCACGCATCAGACTCACACTGGTTACCAGGTTTACATATGTATATGTTTCAACGCTATTCTCTCAAATCATCCCAGGCTCTCCTTCTCCCACTGAGTCCAAAAGTCTGTTCTTCATATCTGTGTCTCCTTTGTTGTCCTGCATGTAGGATTATCAGAATCATCTTTCTAAATTCCATATATATGTGTTTGTATACAGTATTTGTCTTTCTCTTTCTGACTTACTTCACTCTGTTTAAGTATAAAGGCTCTAGGTTCATCTAGCTCATTAGAACTGACTCAAATGCATTCCTTTTTTATAGCTGAGCAATATTCCATTGTTTATATGTACAGCTTCCTTATATAGACTCCCCTAGTACTCCTGCCTGGAAAATCCCATGGACGGAGGAGCCTGGTGGGCTGTAGTCCATTCAGTCTCTAAGAGTCGCACACGACTGAGCAACTCCACTTTCACTTTCATGCACTGGAGAAGAAAATGGCAACCTGCTCCAGTGTTCTTGCCTGGAGAATCCCAGGGATGGGGGAGCCTGGTGGGCTGCCGTCTCTGGGGTCACACAGAGTCGGACACGACTGAGGCGACTTAGCAGCAGCAGCAAAGATCACAGGCTTCCCAGATGGCTCAGTCGGTAAAGAATCCACCTGAAATGTGGGAGACCTGGGTTTGATCCCTGGGATGGGAAGATCCCTTGGATGAGGGCATGGCAACCCACTCCAATATTCTTACCTAGAGAATCCCCATGGATTCTCCAGACAGAGGAGCCTGGCGGACTACAGTCCGTGGGGTCTCAAAGAGTCAGACATGACTGAGCGACTAAACACACAGCACACAGCACAGCCAAAATCACAGAGGACTCCTGTGGTACATTTTCAGACCTTACCCTGTAAAGATGGGGAAACAGTGGAAACAGTGTCAGACTTTATTTTTTTGGGCTCCAAAATCACTGCAGATGCTGATTGCAGCCATGAAATTAAAAGACGCTTACTCCTTGGAAGGAAAGTTATGACCAACCTAGATAGCATATTAAAAAGCAGAGACATTACTTTGCCAACCAAGGTCTGTCTAGTCAAGGCTATGGTATTTCCCATGGTCATGTATGGATGTGAGAGTTGGACTGTGAAGAAAGCTGATCGCCGAAGAATTGATGCTTTTGAACTGTGGTGCTGGAGAAGACTCTTGAGAGTCCCTTGGACTGCACGGAGATCCAACCAGTCCATTCTAGAGGAGATCAATCCTGGGTGTTCATTGGAAGGACTGATGCTAAAGCTGAAACTACAATACTTTGGCCACCTCATGCGATGAGTTGACTCACTGGAAAAGACTCTGATGCTGGGAAAGGTTGGGGGCGGGAGGAGAAGGGGACGACTGAGAATGAGATGGCTGGATGGCATCACCGACTCTATGGACATGAGTTTGAGTGAACTCCGGGAGTTAGTGATGGACAGGGAGGCCTGGCGTGCTGTGATTCATGGGGTCTCAGAGAGTCAGACACGACTGAGCGACTGAACTGAACTGAACTGAAGCTTTGTCAAAGCCTCTCACTGCTCACAGAGAAAGTTCTCTTGTCATGCCTATGTTTCTGTCTTTTCCTCTTTACTGTTCATAAGGTCTTCTTTCTCCCCAGCTCCCTTTCAAACTAGGACCTAAAACAAGACATCTCCACCAATGTGTCCAGATGCTCCACAAACTCTACTAAAAGAATTTATTATCTTTCTCTGAGCCCTTTCCCCTCCTCCTTTGTAGTCTACCACAGCACATTTGGGGCTTCCCTTGTGGCTTAGCTGCTAAAGAATCCGCCTGAAACACGAGAGACCTGGGTTCGATCCCTGGGTTGGGAAGATCCCCTGGAGAAGGGAAAGGCTACCCGCTCCAGTATTCTGGCCTGGAGAATACCATGGACTGTATAGTCCATGGGGTCGCAAAGAGTTGGACACGACTGAGCAACTTTCACTTTCACAGCACATCCCCAATTTCCTATATTACAAACATAGAAATTTCTTCTCTGTTTCCTCTCTTTGTTTCCATCAGTCTCCTGCTAACTAGATGTCTTACCACAACTCTCTTCTGTTCCAGTCCATTCACCATATAGCCCCCAGAGAATTCATGCTAAGAATATTTATAAATGTGTATGAGCACTGAAATCTTGATCAAAGTTCTCCGTTTGCTCCATACTGTCTCTGAAATCAAGTTCAAACCCTTGACCTTGACACAAAGGGTTCTTCTCAGCCTTTCCTCAACTCACTTCTTTAGCCTTATTTTTTATTACTCTCTCAAGAAATAAATGAATGAATGAGTAAAGGAATAAATGAGGATTTCATCTCTAAGGTCACTTGAAATCAGGAATATACCTCAATTATCTGTGTCTCTTACACTGTACTGGGTTGGCCAAAAAGTTCATTTGGGTTTTGCATAGCATCCTATGGAAAAACCCAAATGAACTTTTTGGCCAACCCAATATCACACAGTGCTTTGCCCACTGTGAGTGTTAAATAATAATTTCTGATAAATACATACAAAAAGTTTCACTTTGAAGAAAATACAATTCAGCAGAGTTGGATAAGACAAATACTAGCGTGAAACTTGATACCGAAAATGATTACAAGTACAAGAAAACTAAGAGAGGAGGAAAATTGAAAATTCTCTTTGGCCATGTAAAGGTATTCCTAATTATATTATGGGATTGCCTATGTCAACATTTACTATTCATGTCTAATTACCATAAAGAGCCATTACATCTTTGCATATAATTAAATGTACTACGTTAATTTAATTTTTTACTCCCTTATAAAATAACCTATTTATCATTTATGCTCAGGCTTCTTTGTGTTTTGTGCTCATGCCTGATGATCTACTCAACCTTTGAACAGTTAGAAGAAATTCTTCCCTAAAATTTTCATGGTCTGATTCTTTTTACTTTTATACTTTTAATCTACTTTCTCTGCACAAATTAAACACTGTCATAGTAAAGGACACTAATTAAATTCCATTGCCACCACATGATGGAGTATTACACAGCCATTTAAAAATTATGGATATGAGAACTATAGCAATGTGTAAACTTGGCTATGATATCATATGAAAGAAAAGCAGAAAACAAATTTACACGCAAAATTAGGCAATATATAGGATAAAAAGCTAAAAAATAATTAAGGTGGTGTTGTTACAGGAATGGATTATGGGGAAGGGAGTATCTTCTATTTTATTTTTCCCCAGTTTTCTGTAATGTGGTTATATTAATTTCAAAAGGAAAAAGAATAAAACCCTGAAACTGTCTTCCTACTCTTTTGCCACTAAACCTCTCTTTAGCTTCCTGGCCTTCTCATTTCACATTTTCTCCAACATTAAGACTCTCATAGGACATATTTTCTGACCCCTGAAGTAGCGACTAGTCACATATGGTTACTGAGCACTGGAAATGTGCCTAGTCCAAATTGAGAAGTGCTGTAAGCAAAAAATAAACAATATTAGTTCAAGAACATGTTTTTTTTAAAAAAAATACAAAATACTTAATTGATAATTTTTCTATTAATTATATATTATATTCATTTGCTGGGGCTGTCATAGTAAAGTACCATAGACTAGAAGGCTTAAACAACAGAAACTAATTTTCTCACAGTTCTGGAAGTTAAAAGTCTGAGATAAAGGTGTCAGCAAGGTTGGGTTCTTCTGGGGCCTCTCTTATTGGCCTGTAGATGACTATCATCTTCCTGTCATCATATGATATCCCTGCTGTGTGTAGCTGTGTTCCAGGTTCCTCTCCGAGTACACACACCAGTCATACAGGATAAAGCTCCCTCAAATGGCCTCATTTTTAACCTAATGACCTCTTTCAAGAGCCTGTATGCAAATATGGTCACAACCTGAGGTTCTGGGAGTTTGGGCTTCAACAAACATATCTTGTGCCTACAATGGAACCGTAACACATATCAAAATGACAATATTTTGGATATATTTGGCTAAGTATAACATTATTAAAATAAAAAAAGACTCTCATAAAGATCACTATTAATGGTTATTCTGCCTCTTACCTGGACATGCTGAGTAAATATTAATTATGAGAAAAGTTTATAGAAGACAGAAGAAGAAAATAGAGCCTTGAAAACAGATTCCAAAATAGACTTGAAAATAAAATTTAATACTACAAAAAATTGAAGTGACTAAACATTACATCTTTTGAGCATGCAGAAATAATAATCTCATTACATGATTCTATAAGAACTAAGGGATGGAACTAGGGGAAGGCATTTAGCTAACACACTGAGAGAAGGCAACCTCAGTCGATAGCCACTGGGTTTAAACAGTATCACAATTATCAATCAGAATAATCATCAACACCCTCAAGGCCTGGATATTAATTCTTCTTATAGCATAAAAGTATCCAATGTAACTGAGGGTCAGAAATATTGCCAAGGAGTTAAGACTCCTGCTTTATTTCTTTTTGATATTCCTTTATTTTTTTGTAATAAAACTTTAACATTTTTGATTTTTTAATTCATACTTAATTTTCCTTCCATTTGAAATGGCTTGGAAGATTGTACTGAATCTGTTTGAATTCTAATGGTTTCTCTCTTGCTTCTGGAGGAGACATGGGAAAGGCAGAAACAGCAAAAAAGCACATCATAGTCTATGGCTGTGAAAGAAATGTTCTAACAGATATTTCTTCTCCATAAAATATTTCACAACTTAAGGAGTCATCCTTCTGTTCCACAATGAACAGTTGTCTGCTGAGTACATCAGGATCAGAGTGATGAACAGAGCTGGTTTTCTGATCAGATCTTTTCTTGCTTCTGAAATGGCGTGGGACAAAGATTTTGTTTTCATCTTCTGATTCCCCCTGGAGAATCATATAAACATCTATCATCTTGAATTCTATCCTAGTATCTAGAACTGACCACCTATGCCTGTTTATCACATAGGAACTTGGTCCTTCTAACAAAGGATCTCATTCAGAAAGAAAAACAAAATGTTTTAAAATGAAGAAAATTATGTTATTTAAAAAACTATTAGATTGTATCCAGTATGGGTAAGAAATAAATTCTGAGAGTCATTTAATAGATCAGACTATACAAAAAGGGAGGAAACTTTATAGGAACTCAAGTCTTTCCTCTTTTATTCTCACAGGCCTCACTTTCCAATTCCTTACCCTTTAGATAAGCCTTCCCGTATGGGGCCACCCAAGACAGACGGGTCATTGTGGAGAGGTCTGACAGAATGTGGTCCACTGGAGAAAGGAATGGCAAACCACTTCAGTATTCTTGCCTTGGGAACCCCATGGACAGCATGAAAAGGAAAAGATAGACACTGAAAGATGAACTCCCTAGGTCAGTAGGTGCCCAATATGCTACTGGAGATCAGTGTAGATATAACTCCAGAAAGAATGAAGGGATGGAGCCAAAGCAAAACAACACCCAGTGTGAATGGGACTAGTGATAGAAGCAAGATTCGATGCTGTAAAGAGCAATATTGCATAGGAACCTGGAATGTTAGGCCCACGAATCAAGGCGAATTGGAAGTGGTCAAACAGGAGATGACAAGAGTGAACATCGACATTCTAGGAATCAGTGAACTAAGATGGACTGGAATGGGTGAATTTAACTCAGATGACCATTATGTCTACTACTGTGGGCAGGAATCCCTTAGAAGAAATGGAGTAGACATCATGGTCAACAAGAGAGTCGAAATGAAGTACTTGGATGCAATCTCAAAAACAACAGAATTATCTCTGTTTCCAGGGCAAACCATTCAATATCACGGTAATTCAAGTCTATGCCCTGACCAGTAATGCTGAAGAAGCTTAAGTTGAACAGTTCTAGGAAAACCTACAAGACCTTCTAGAACTAACACCCAAAGAGATGTCCTTTTCATTATAGGGGACTGGAACGCAAAAGTAGGAAATCAAGAAACACCTGGAATAACAGGCAAATTTGGCCTTGGAGTATGGAATGAAGCAGGGCAAAGGCTAATAGAGTTCTGCCAAGAGAATTCACTGGTCATAGCAAACAACCTCTTCCAACAACACAAGAGAAGACTCTACACATGGACATCACCAGATAGTTGACACTGAAATCAGATTGATTTTATTCTTTGCAGCCAAAGATGGAGAAGCTCTATACAGTCAGCAAAAAGAAGACCAGGAGCTGACTGTGGCTCGGATCATGAACTCCTTATTGCCAAATTCAGACTGAAATTGAAGAAAGTGGAGAAAACCACTAGGCCATTCAGCTATGACCTAAATCAAATCCCTTATGACTATACAGTGGAAGTGAGAAATATTTAAGGGACTAGATCCGATAGAGTGCCTAATGAACTATGCATGGAGGTTAGAGACATTGTACAGGAGACAGGAATCAAGACCATCCCCAAGAAAAAGAAACACGAAAAAGAAAAATGGCTGTCTGAAGAGACCTTACAAATAGCTGTGAAAAGACGGGAAGCAAAAGCAAAGGAGAAAAGGAAAGATATACCCATTTGAATGCAGAGTTCCAAAGAATAGCAAGGAGAGATAAGAAAGCCTTCCTCAGAGATCAATGCAAAGAAATAGAGGAAAACAACAGAACAGAAAAGACTAGAGATCTCTTCAAGAAAATTAGAGATACAAAGGGAACATTTTATCCAAAGATGGGCTCAATAAAGAACAGAAATGGTATGGACCTAACAGAAGCAGAAGCTATAAAGAAGAGGTGGCAAGAATACACAGAAGAACTGTACAAAAAAGATCATCACGACCCAGATAATGAAGATGGTGTGATCACTCACACTCACCTAGAGCAAGACATCCTGGAATGCGAAGTCAAGTGGGCCTTAGGAAGCTTCATACAAACAAAGCTGGTGGAGGTGATTCCAGTTGAGCTATTTCAAATCCTAAAAGAATATGCTGTGAAAGTGCTGCACTCAATATGCCAGCAAATTTGGAAAACTCAGCAGTGGCCATAGGACTGGAAAAGGTCAGTCTTCATTCCAACCCCAAAGAAAGGCAATACCAAAGAATGCTCTAACTACTGCACAATTGTACTAATTTAACATGCTAGTAAAGTAATGCTTAAAATTCTACAAGCCAGGCTTCAGAATTACGTGAACTGTGAAATTCCAGATGTTCAAGCTGGTTTTAGAAAAGGCAGAGGAACCAGAGATCAAATTGCCAACATCCACTGGATAACAGAAAAAGCAAGAGAGTTCCAGAAAAACATCTAATTCTGCTTTATTGACTATGCCAAAGCCTTTGACTATGTGGATCACAACAAACTGGAAAATTCTGAAAGAGATGGGAATACCAGACCACCTGACCTGCCTCTTGAGAAACCTATATCAGGAAGCAACAGTTAGAACTGGACATGGAACAACAGACTGGTTCCAAATAGGAAAAGGAGTACATCAAGGTTGTACATTGTCACCCTGCTTATTTAACTTATATGCAGAGTACATCATGAGGAATGTTGGGCTGAAAGAAGCACAAGCTGAAATCAAGATTGCTGGGAGAAATATCAATAACCTCAGATAGGCAGATGACACCACCCTTATGGCAGAAAGTGAAGAACTAAAGAGCCTCTTGAAAGTGAAAGAGGAGAGTGAAAAAGTTAAAAGCTTAACAGTAAAGCTCAACATTCAGAAAACTAATATCATGGCATCTGGTCCCATCACTTCATGGATGATAGATGGGGAAACAGTGGACACAGTGGCTGACTTTATATTTCTGGGCTCCAAAATCACTGCTGATGCTGATTGCAGCCATGAAATTAAAAGACGCTTACTCCTTGGAAGGAAAGTTATGACCAAACTAGACAGCATATTAAAAAGCAGAGACGTTACTTTGCCAACAAGGGTCCGTCTAGTCAAGGCTATGGTTTTTCCTGTGGTCATGTATGTATGTGAGAGTTGGAGTATAAAGAAAGCTGAGCGCCGAAGAATTGATGCTTCTGAACTGTGGTGCTGGAGAAGACTCTTGAGAGTCCCCTGGACTACATGGAGATCCATCCAGTCCATCCTAAAGGAGATCAGTCCTGGGTGTTCACTGGAAGGACTGATTTTGAAGCTGAAACTCAAATACTTTCGCCACCTGATGCGAAGAGCTGACTCATTGGAAAAGACCCTGATGCGGGGAAAGATTGAGGGCAGGAAGAAAGGGGACAACAGAGGATTAGATGGTTGGATGGCATCATTGACTCGATTGACATGGGTTTTTTTGGACTCCAGGAGCTGGTGATGGAAAGGGAGGCCTGGCGTGCTGTGGTTCATGGGTTTGCAAAGAGTTGGACAAGATTGAGCGACTCAACTGAACTGAACCCTTTAGATTCACTCATATTTGAAAATAGTTCTTACAGTTAAATGACTGGGATGTGAATAGACATTCCCTTAAAAACATATACAACTTTCCAGTAAATCTAAGAAAAAAATTATTCAGGAATATTAAGTCATTCAGTTCAGTCGCTCAGTCGTGTCCTACTCTTTGCGACCCCATGAATCACAGCACGCCAGGCCTCCCTGTCCATCACCATCTTCCAGAGTTCACTCAAGCTCATGTCCATTGAGTCGGTGACGCCATCCAGCCATCTCATTCTCTGTTGTCCCCGTCTCCTCCCACCCCCAGTCCCTCCCAGCATCAGAGTCTTTTCAAGTGAGTCAACTTGTCGCATGAGGTGGCCAAAGTATTGGAGTTTCAGCTTTAGCATCAGTCCTTCCAATGAACACCCAGGATTGATCTCCTATAGAATGGACTGGTTGGATCTCCTGGCAGTCCAAGGGACTCTCAAGAGTCTTCTCCAACACCACAGTTCAAAAGCATCAATTCTTCAACGCTCAGCTTTCTTCACAGTCCAACTCTCACATCCATACATGACCAAGGGAAAACCCATAGCCTTGACTAGACAGAACTTTGTTGGCAAAGTAATGTCTCTGCTTTTTAATATGCTATCTATGTTGGTCATAACTTACCTTCCAAGGAGTAAGCGTCTTTTAATTTCATGGCTGCAATCACCATCCGCAGTGATTTTGGAGCCCAGAAAAATAAAGTCTGACACTGTTTCAACTGTTTCCCCATCTATTTCCCATGAAGTGATGGGACCAGATGCCATGATCTTTGTTTTCTGAATGTTGAGCTTCAAGCCAACCTTTTCACTCTCCTCTTTCACTTTCATCAAGAGGTTCTTTAGTTCCTCTTCACTTTCTGCCATAAGGGTGGTGTCATCTGCATATCTGAGGTTATTGATATTTCTCCCAGCAATCTTGATTCCAGCTTGTGCTTCTTCCAGCCCAGCGTTCCTCATGATGTAGTCTGCATATAAGTTAAATAAGCAGGGTGACAATATACAACCTTGATGTAATCCTTTTCCTATTTGGAACCAGTCTGTTATTCCATGTCCAGTTTTAACTGTTGCTTCCTGACCTGCATACAGGTTTCTCAAGAGGCAGGTCAGGTGGTCTGGTATTCCCATCTTTTCCAGAATTTTCCACAGTTTATTGTGATCCACACAGTTATAAGCATCTGAATGCAGAGTTCCAAAGAATAGCAAGGAGAGATAAGAAAGCCTTCCTCAGCGATCAATGCAAAGAAATAGAGGAAAACAAGAAAATAGGAAAACAAGAGATATCTTCTAGAAAATTAGAGATATCAAGGGAACATTTCATGCAAAGATGGGCTAGATAAAGGACAGAAATGGTATGGACCCAACAGAAGCAGAAGATATTAAGAAGAAGTGGCAAGAATACACAGAAGAACTGTACAAAAAAGATCTTCATGACCAAGATAATCACGATGGCGTGATCACTCACCTGGAACAAGACATCTTGGAATGTGAAGTCAAGTGGGCCTTAGAGAGCATCACTATGAACAAAGCTAGTGGAGGTGATGGAATTCCAGTTGAGCTATTTCAAATCCTGAAAGATGATGCTGTGAAAGTGCTGCACTCAATATGCCAGCAAATTTGGAAAACTCAGCAGTGGCCACAGGACTGGAAAAGGTCAGTCTTCATTCCAGTCCCAAAGAAAGGGAATGCCAAAGAATGCTCAAACTACCGCACAATTACACTCATTTCACACGCTAGTAAAGTCATGCTCAAAATTCTCCAAGCTAGGCTTCAGCAATATGTGAACCGTGAACTTCCAGCTGTTCAAGCAGGTTTTAGAAAAGGCAGAGGAACCAGAGATCAAATTGCCAACATCCGCTGGATCATGGAGAAAGCAAGAGAGTTCCAGAAAAACATCTATTAAGTCATTCAGTTCAGTCGCTCAGTCATGTCCGACTCTCTGCGACCCCATTAGGGAAATGCAAATCAAACCATCAGAAGACACCACTTCAAACCTTCTAAAATGGCTATGGCAAAAAGACAGATAATAACAAATGGTGAGGATGGGAAGAAATTAGAACTTTAATGGACTCTGAGTACAAATGTAAACAGGTGTAGTTATTTTGAAGAACAGTTCTGTAGTTCTTCAAAACGTTAAACACAGAGTTACCACATGACCTAGTGATTGCACTCCTCAGTATATATCCAGAAAACGAAAGTATTTTCATACAAAATTTGTACATGAATATCCGTAGCAGCATTATTTGTAATAGCCCAAAGTGGAAACAACCCATGTGTCAATCAACTGAGGAATGTGTAAATAAAATTTGGTATTTATCTATACAATGAAATATTCAGTTCAGTTCAGTCACTCAGTCGTGTGTGACTCTTTGCGACCCCATGAAATATTACTCAGCAATAAAAAGGAAAGAAGTACTGATACCTGTTACATCTGCGATGAACCTTGAACACGGTGTATTAGGAGAAACAAGCCGGTCACAAAAGACCATGCAGTGGATGATCACCTTTACATGAAATATCCAAACAGGCAGATAGACAAAGACATGAAATAGGTTAGCCGTTGCCCAATGCTGGGGAGGGGGCTGGAACATAGGAGGATGGGGAATGACTGGTAACAGGTACAGCGTTTCTTTTGAGGGTGATATAATATTCTAAAATTGATGATGTTGATGATTGCACAATTCTGTGAATATATTAAAAACCACTGAGCTGTACACTTTACATGGGTTAGTTGAATGGCCTGTGACTCATATCTTAACAGAACTGTTCTTCCCAAAATTAAATGACTGTGTTACTGTGAAGTTTAAGATTTTTAGAAGCTAAGATCTAAAATGAAAAAACTGCAAAAAAAACTTTCAATGTGGTTACTTCCTCCAGAGGCTAATCCTAGAGTATGTGAATATATACATAAATCAAGCCCTGACTCTGATTTTCAAATTTCATGCCAAAACAGTAGCTAGTCAATAAACAAGGACTGTACCACAACTACAAGCTGCTTTTGAGTTCTCCAGGCCATAGCTCAAAACTCACAAGAATCTGTCCACCTACCATATTTAGTAAATTCAACCACCAGAAAGAGTTGTCCCTATACATAGCAAGTTTCATTGTGTGTGGTTATTTATACTTTATTATGTTAACATGTTAAATTTATAATGCCAAGGTCAAGGCTGAATTATTTGTGGCTTTGCTCCATGTTAGATATTAAAACTGAATATTCATTTCTCTCTGGACACATTGATGTTTGTTAATAGAATCTTGCTAATAGAGTGATGGAAGAGAGTCTCATTTTTCTGAGATGATTTTCAATTATAAGAATAAAAATCACTAGATTTTTAATCTATGATTAAGGGTGTCAAGCACTTGATCTTGGTAGGATAAGGTGCCAACATAAAAGCTAGGCAGTGCAATAAGTTAGGTGGGAGGACTTTAGCAATACCAAGGTGTTCACAGCTGTTCATCCAGGGGTACCTGTGGTTGAAATGATGTAAGAAATAAGGACTGCAGACCACCCACAAGCTTGAAGGAACACGTGACAACTCATACACGGCCATAATTATTTTTAAGTAGATGGTTGCCACGCCAATGCAAACAATATCTTATGTTCATCATTGATAGATTTCAGTAAGTAACCAAGAAGACAGAATGTACTTAAAGTGCTCTTTTCCTCAAAGTTAAAAGTACCACTGTTGTCTATCAATACTTTCAGAAATTCTTAAATAACAGCTTGAATTCAGTTTTCAAGATATAAGTTCCCCCTACTCAATCTAAGAGCAGTCCTTAGCGGCAGAAGCATCAAGAGAAGGACAGGATGAACTGAGTCTCCCTCTGGGCAGCTGGTGATTCCACAAGGTCGAGGATGAGCAGCAGGGAGTAACTCCTTGCTCCTCTTCCTACCCTTTTTCCTCCTATTTGCAGTCATCCCTCCCTTCCTCAAAAACAGTGCTTATCATGCTGGTACAGGATAAGTTTGTACCAAGTAGCAACACAATCACTTCATGGGAAATAGATGGGGAAACAGTGTCAGACTTTATTTTTTTGGGCTCCAAAATCACTGTGGATGCTGATTGAAGCCATGAAATTAAAAGACGCTTACTCCTTGGAAGGAAAGTTATGACCAACCTAGATAGCATATTAAAAAGCAGAGACACTACTTTGCCAAAAAAGATCCGTCTAGTCAAGGCTATGGTTTTTCCAGTGGTCATGTATGGATGTGAGAGATGGACTGTGAAGAAAGCTGAGCATTGAAGAATTGATGCTTTTGAACTGTGGTGTTGGAGAAGACTCTTGAGAGTCCCTTGGACTGCAAGGAGATCCAACCAGTCCATTCTAAAGGAGATCAGTCCTGGGTGTTCATTGGAAGAACTGATGCTAAAGCTGAAACTCCAATACTTTGGCCACCTCACACGACGAGTTGACTCACTGGAAAAGAGTCTGATGCTGGGAGGGATTGGGGGCGGGAGGAGAAGGGGACGACAGAGGATGAGATGGCTGGATGGCATCACCGACTTGATGGACATGAGTTTGAGTGAACTCCGGGAGTTGGTGATGGACAGGGAGGCCTGGTGTGCTGTGATTCATGGGGTCGCAAAGAGTCGGACATGACTGAGCGACTGAACTGAACTGAACTGAACACAATGAGAAAAATAAGTACAACTCCACTTCAGGAAAGTCTAACTCCATTTGTTTAATTTGAAGAATTTTCCCACATTCTATGATTATATCTTTCCTATTTTGTTAATACTTAAATGTGCTTTTCTTTATGAAACACTGATTATAGCAAACGGGGAGCTTTGCTTTTGCTTTTACTTGACAAAATAAAAACTTGGTTGCCTTATGGTGACCTCTATTTTTATAACATTGATTAGCCCGTGGAAAGTCTGGGAGCTACTCTTCTAGAAAACAACGTATAATTTTAATTTCACCACATCATTAAGACAACTAGAGAGCAAGATGAAAAATGACTAAGTGTCTTCCGTCTTTTTCTCCCTACAGACCTCTTCCTTGTTTGCAAGGTTCTCCATGCCACTCTGAAGGCACATCCTCAGGGTATTGAAGAAAAGATGTTCTTGGGAGCAGTCCAGCAGGAAGGACTCAAGGGACAAAGTGTCTAGGAGTTCCCACAAGCCAAGAGAAGTTAAGTCTATGGTATAACTTGCTGCTAATGACTAGAGCTCACTTATTGCCTGTTTATTTTTAAAAGCATCTAATTTCTACAGCATATCTCAGAGATATTGTAGGTTTGTTCTAGACCACCATGATAATATAAACATCACAATAAAGTAATATCAATTTTTCCCAATATATATAAATGTTGTTTGTACTGCACTCCAGTTTTAAAGTATGCAATAGCATTATGTCTAAGAAACAATGTACATACCTTAATCTAAAAAATACTTCATTGCTAAAAAATGCTAACCATTATCGGGCAACTCAGAGTTGCCATAAACCTTCAATTTGTAAAAAACAAAACAAAACAAAAAACACAGCATCTTGAATTGCAATAAAGGAAAGCACAATAAAACATGGTATGCCTATATTTTATTCTATGCCATTTCATTAGGTAAGGAATTAGTGTCACAAAAATTTTTGCTTCTCACCTAATACATTCCAGCCTCTGTCCAAGTTAAGCCCTTAAATAGCACAGTGCCCCACAAAGGAAGTCATGGACTTCCCTGGTGGCTCAGACGGTAAAGTGTCTGCCTAATGAGGAAGACCTGGGTTCAATCCCTGGATAGGGAAGATCTCCTGGAGAAGGAAATGGCAACCCACTCCAGTATTCTTGCTTGGAAAATCCCATGGACAGAGGAGCCTGGTAGGCTACAGTCCATGGGGTCGCAAAGAGTCGGATACGACTGAGCGACTTCACTTTCTTTCCACAAGGAGAAAGTTATACAAAAAATTATCAATACACTGTGATCTGGAATAGAGGAAGGTAGGAGCACTCAGGTGTCACTGAGTAAGCTGAAGAAGTCTTTATAGGGTGGAATGGAGGACTTGACACGGGTCTTAAAAAAGGAGGATGATTTTTACTTCAACTATGTTTTCAAGAGACAGTTTCAGACTGAAGAAACAGAATTTGCACCTGGAGAATAAATTGAAGATGTGATGAGATAAGAAGACAGGGATCAGATAATGAAGAAGGTCACAGTCTATCTAAAGAATTTCCATTTCACCCCGTATGTGAAGGTGAACTACAGTAGATAGTGACATACCACTGGAATTGAGAAAGATCCTTATTGCTGTCGGCTGGAAGATGGAACAGAGAGGAAAGACGCTGGGTGTTGGTATACCAGTTGGACCCCTAGATGTGGGGAGGCCAAGCCCAGGTGAGATAAGTACATTGAGTTAGTAGAATAATGGTGGTTGGTAGCGGTGGCTGGATACCCAGCCTATGTAATATAGTAAAAACTGGATACTGAATAAAATCCAAAGTCACAATTTGTCCATGTCAAATTTCTTCATAGGCAGTACATGTTAATACTAACATATTTCACACTGTCAGTTGATAGCTACACACTTTCTAAACCATCTAATTTCTCTTGCAGCCACAGAGAGAGGGCAAGTGCTTGAATAGGTAAAGCTGTGACTACACTTGAAATATGCAACAGAGTCCCATCAAACTTAACAACACAAGAACTTATGTTTTAGAGTGTTTTGCCAGGAGAAAGAACTGAAGTATGGGCTATGGAGCACACTAACTTCTGATTCATTCCCTGAGTCCAGAGGAAGACAAGTGATAAAGGAGAGTTACGAGAGATCTTCCACATTATGGGGTGTTTTGTTGTAGTTGTTTTTTCTCACCCAAGCTTCCTGCATTGAGAATGACACACAATTTGCATTACAAGTAGACACAGTGCCTCTCCAAAGGCGATGACAAGCCTAAGAGTCAAATGTTCCATAAGTACTTTAGAAATATGAGAGGTAATTAAAGGTAAGACCATAGTGATTATGTCAGCTTTGTAACTGAAGTGTGTGATTGTCTATTTTTTAGATTTGGATTTATGTTCTAAATTTTTAACCTGATAATAAGAGATATCCATGTATGCTACAGAAACTTTAAAAGACTAAAAAAAAAAAGTTTCAAGTGAAAGCATAAAAGTCCTTATTATTTTATAACTAATATCCCACCAATACTAGTGTATTTCATTTCCAGAATTCTATTTTCTTGTATAAAGACATTTGAAATCATGCTGCAGATAGAGCTTTTTTTTAATACTTATTTTTCCATATAAAGCATTTCTCAGGTAAGCAAATATTCCTGAAATTAAAAAATTTTACCAGCTCCACAATATTCCATCATTTGGACATACCAAGTTATTGTAATGAATCCCCTCATGCTGGATAATTATGTTGGTTCCAGTATTTTACTAATATAAATAAATAACCTCAGTGACAGTCCTTATTTATATATCACTTTACCAAACTATAATAATTCAGTTGTGAAAGTTTTAACATTAAAGTAACAAAAGGAATAAAAAAGTAAAGGATGAACCGACAACTATGTAAACTCAAACACTGTACATAAAGAAAATACCCCAGAAAAATAGCAACGAACTGGGAGAAATGCTGAACTTCTTGTGAAACTTTTAGGCAGGTCTCAGGACAAACCCACTTAAATGGTAATTGTGAAGTTGGTTATTTGGAGAGTCAAGATGGTTTCTGCCACTGCAATGTTTACTGACTGGCCAATTACTAATATTCCAAGTCCTCTTGTTTATCATAGGGCTAGAAAGCACCTTAAAAGCTAATCTAATCCTTTGAGAGGCTTTTAGGGCTGCCTGCTCTAGGCCATCTCAGACAAATGGAATCTACATTGTTTTTAAAGGTCTCTAGATAAGAAGATTCCATAACTTCTCATGATAACCATTCTCCACGCTTCAAGAGTCCTATTGTCAGGAAATTCTCTCTTTTATCTAGCTTAAATCCCCTATGCTTTAGTTTAAATCTGTTTCCTTCCACTTCTCTCTCCTCATTTAGAGAGGAGTGGAAATCATCTGATTACACTGTTTACAGAGAAACATCACATAAACACCACTAGCAGAGGATTATTATATTTTTTCTTAGCTTTCTCCTCTCTCCACTATGTAACCCTGGTGTCTTCATCTTTGAAGACTGTAGGTCCTAACTGATTTACAAATCACTGAATCATTCTCATGGCACTCTTTTCAAATGTCTCCAAATTTTATGAGTTTTACATAGCTCAAATCATTCATGAAGATACAAGGCACTAAAAGTAGATGTCAGTGAAGGTTTTAGAGGCAGAGAGATTATTTTTCTAAAAGCCACTGCTTTCACTGAGGAGTTTTAGGAGAGCTCAGACTTCCAGGTACACAAAGATATTGAGGGATGCTCACAACAAAGAAGAGGATGGCTATGTGGAACCATAGGTTCTGTCATTACAGCTTCTCAGAATGAATGTGGTGGTTCAGCTTCCAGACCCTTAGGGATCATGACAGCAACTAAAAGCTAGACCTGGTTATTGCTGGTTGATTACAGTACACCATCAACCAGTCATTAGCAAGGAAACCACAGGGCCCCAGGGCCACCTCAAATGTCCAGAGATGTACAGACAAAATTTCAAAAAGATGTGGAATCCATATGGTTAGTGACTCAGTGGTAGATCTCCAGGTTGTCTCTGTCCACTCAGGATCACAGTTTATAAAAGAAAAACTGTGAATTTAGCACTGAAAGAAAACAGATTTGAGTGTCATCTGTATGCTGACAGGCCACATGATAAGATAAAGAAATAACCTGGAAGCTAACTGAGCTGTGTTCTGGCATAAGCTCCACCTCTCAGTCATGCTGTGACATTTCTATTCCTCTGGGTCCCCATGTGTAAAAGGCAGGGAATCACAGGATCTTTTAAACTCTTCAGAAAAAGACACTTCATAAATATAAGCTGCGGTAATAACCACTGATAGAACAAAACATTAGGTTGTCATCATATATAAGTAGGGAATTCTTCACCGCTGCCTATTTAAGCACCGCATAGCAAATTCAAGAGTTGAGTCAACACTTGATTCTTAGCCTATGGGGATTATTCAGGAAAAATTTTAAATTCTAATTCCTCTGGCCCCAAAATATGGTTCTTTCTCCTTTCCATCATTATATGGGTGCTTGTGGAATTTAAAACTAATTCCAATGCTTCCAGAGTTGAATATCATGAGGAAAGGAAAACAGGAATTTAAGTGAATTCTGCAGAGTTCCAGGTGAATAAAGATAGAGAGACAGACAGACAGACAGGGACAGATGCATAGATAATCTGCTGCTTTACTTGTTGGACTGACTGTGCCACTGACTTCTTCCCACTGTGTCCAGCCCACAAGACTTGGCCACTCTGTGCACTCACTTTCCCTCTGTGCTGTGCTCTGCTTAGTTGCTCAGTTGTGTCCACTTTTCCTCTGCTGCTGCTGCTGCTAAGTCACTTCAGTCGTGTCCGACTCTGTGCGACCCCTTAGACGGCAGCCCACCAGGCTCCCCCGTCCCTGAGATTCTCCAGGTAAGAACACTGGAGTGGGTTGCCATTGCCTTCTCCAATGTGTGAAAGTGAAGTCGCTCAGTCATGTCTGACTCGTAGCGACCCCATGGACTGCAGCCCACCAGGCTCCTCCATCCATGGGATTTTCTAGGCAAGACTACTGGAGTGGCTTGCCATTGCCATCTCCGACTTTTCCTCTACCTCTTTCCAAATCCTATTTTCAAATACTACTGAATTAGCACCCTGTGATTACTATGTGCGGTAATAGAACAAAATGTCACTTTTCTTCAACAGAGTTTATTATTCACCCAAAGACTATCTTAAATACATCAGTGTGAATAATAAGAGGAAAATAACGAATGACATGAGTAACAACACATTACGCTTGGAATGCCTTTCCTTCTGGAAAGATAAATGCCCCTCGTTGTCTCTAATATGCCTGGGCACAAAAATTAAGTCCCCTAAGAAGATACATTTAACGAAAGCAAACTATCATTAAGCTTTTCTTTTCTTTTTTTTATGAAATGATATCAGTTTTGTTTTTCCCTTTTCTCCAGATAAGAAAAAGTTTTTGAGCAGACATAGCCCTGATGTGATACCTGGAGGCAGCAAGAAGGGAAAGTGAGCATGTTATCCACAAAATAGTTTGATGCTATGTGGCGAAGAAGAACGTCTTGACCTGCTAGGCTACAGCAGACTTTCTATGAGAGGTCTTGGAGTGAAAAAGATTTAAAAACTACCAATAGAGTAAACAGCTTTCCATGCTTCTTGGGAAATGAGTACGTGTGAGTAGGTATTATAATTAAACTAACTGTAGACCTCCGTCATTGTAGCCACGGCCACTTGACATTCTTACCTAGCCGATAAGTGTCTTCATTCCCAGAGCCCATGTTAAGTGTTGAGGGAATTCGTGGCCCCTCTTGAGGCATCCATATACTTCATTTAAGCATACTCCAGTTGACAATAAAAATCACACTCTGCCTTGTAATAAGATATTCAAGAGTTGCAAACAAAATGAGGCTTTGCTTTGGAGAGGGCTAATGCCTTGAGCTGCCTCCACACAAATAAAAGATGGAGAGGATTAAAGTCTGGGAGATTACCAGCTTGGTCCAAGCCTGTTTGACAGGTTGGAACCTGAGAATTTGACTGCATCAAAATGCAAAACAAATGCTGTTTGTCACCTGTAACAAGGAGGACTCAGATGTAATAATTCTGAGGCTTGAATAATAGGGGACAAAGAAAACAGTACTCTGGGGAATGCCAGGTCTCTTATTTACGTCATGGCTAACAAAAAAGAGAAGTGAGACAGGGAGATCCTGAAATGAATGGTTCTTGAGGAAGTTCATGCAGGAAATGCTAACCTGTGGGGCTTTACAATCATGAAGCTTGGTCTGAAATTCAGTTTATTTAGCTCTGAATGCCTGCGAGTGCCTTAACTCCTGAAAGTCAATGAACAAATGCAAAATACTCTTCCTTGTTCTGTTTTTTTTTTTTTGGCAATGGTTGATGTACTTGAAGATTTTCAAGAATTCCATATTTCTACTCCATTTTAGAACTGACAGATGCACTTGACTCCCAGGAAGGGTGTCTATGCTGTGTGCACAGGACGGGCTGGGAGATAGGAGGGAGAGAGGCTCCAGAAAAGAGGCAGATTTTGCTTCTCTGTCTTTGCTTATTTTTCTAAAGCTGAAATCTAATTTCTGTGCACTTATACCCTCTGCTTTGCTTTCTTTTGCCAAGAGATACTGTGAATTGACTGTGTATACAGCATCACACTAAATGCTTTCCATGTCTCACTTCCTTTAATTGACCTAATTGACCCTTCTCCACCATTTTTACATCGGTAGATACTGGTAGTCAACCACACCTGTCTGGAAAAAGCCATGAAATTTGCTGGTGAGGCCCCCTTTCTCACCAATGCTCACAATCCTACTGCCTGGTTTCCCATCAAGGCATCCCACTGTGGTGTCCCTTCTGGGGCAGGTCTGTGTTCCGGAAGTTCTGTGATGGCCCTGACTTGTGTTAAATCTCTCCTGATTCCTGGTCCCTGAGTTCTCAGCTGAGCTTGAGATGATCTTACAGTCTAAAGGAAAGTTACTTGTCAGCTCTTGCCGACAGCTCCTTGTATTCAACTGGCAGTGAACACAGCACTGAAACAGCAGTTTTCGGGACCCAGTGCAGGGGACATTGCCCTTAGGGAATCAGAAGTACCACAGCGTTGGCAAGGGTTAGAGACTCTCCCAGTGTCAGCAGTTGGCAGAAGTCGACCTCCTTCCCCCACACGTATCTACAAGGAAGGTTGTTTTAGACCTTTCTAGTGCAGTCATGTACGTGGTCCTGCAGTGCTTGGGAATCATAGCATTTCCTGAGAGAAGAGCTCCATCACCAGGAATCTAGAGTAGAGGCACAGTGGAGGGGCAGAGGCAGAAGGACTGCCTTCTCATTTTTCTGCTCCGCTCACTTAGGCAGGCCATTTATTCCCCTGTCCTCCATCCACTCAATGTCAAATGCAATAATAATTCATTTTTAAATTTATGTTGCATAAACTAGCTAGTGTGAGCTAAAGAAGGTGACCACTCTGACAAGTTAAAAGTATGTAAGTGTAAGCTACTGATATGATTAAACTTATAGACCCTGGTTGTGTCTAAACAGACTATTTAAGAGACTATTAATCTCCAAATTCAGATGGTATGGAAAAATAACAAAAAGGGGGCTAGGGCTTTTTCATTTATGACCCAGTTTGTTAAGATGCCCTCTGAGCACACATTCTATGTTCTGCCTACTTCATTACTGTTTGCTTACCTGAGTTACAGCATGACTTATTACAGTTACAGTTATGACTGATTGAGATGAGACATATAATGTTATTTAACCATAAATTTGTTACAGAACCTATTGAACATGAAGTCAAAGTAAGTTATGATTGAACAACAGAAATAAATAGCTATAAGTACAATGGCAATGTGAAAATCAAAATAAAGCAGGCTATTATTTTGTTCTGACATTAATAGTATAATAATACCTATATTTAATGCTGTGACTCAATTTTGTGTGTCAAGTCAGAAAAACAATTGATATAAAATATCTGAATCAGCAGGGACTGCTTCTTATTGTCACTAGCTTCCTCCGAGAAGAATCTTTGGAAATAAATTTTGATCCTGTACAAATGCCCAGGGTCATAGGTTAGCCAATGGCTGCCAGTAACAAATGGGTTTAAATGGATTCAAAGAAAGGTTTAGCTGTTTGAATCTAAAAAAGAAATATTACTCTAAAGATCACAACTCTTTGTCTCTCCAAGATACTAAAGTGCCAGCAGATGGGTACTAATTAAAAATAGAGGAAGATTGGCTCAAGGCCTGGGGAGGGAACATAGGTAAGACAGGGGTAGGGAAGATGAATTAGGGTGGGAGCAACTAAAAGGTGTGAGAAAGACTGTGTTTGGGAAGTTTGTTGGCCAGAGCGGACCTTAAAGGAGAGAGTGAAAAATAACCAGATAAAACACCCTGTGGCCACAATATATGACATGGAAAGAATCGAAATGGGCAACAGGTTATCTCCTGAACTTGAGAAAAGCCTTGTCTTCCTGGTACAATCCACCCACATGGATGAGATTAGCTACTTGAAGATACTACCTTATGATGTCATATATGGATGTGAGAGTTGGACTGTGAAGAAAGCCGATCGCCAAAGAATTGATGCTTTTGAACTGTGGTGCTGGAGAAGACCCCTGAGAGTCCCTTGGACTGCAAGGAGATCCAACCAGTCCATTCTAAAGGAGATCAATCCTGGGTGTTCATTGGAAGGACTGATGCTAAAGCTGAAACTCCAATACTTGGGCCACCTCATGCGATGAGTTGACTCACTGGAAAAGACTCTGATGCTGGGAGGGATTGGGGGTGGGAGGAGAAGGGGACGACAGAGGATGAGATGGCTGGATGGCATCACTGACTCGATGGACATGAGTTTGAGTGAACTCCGGGAGTTGGTGATGGACAGGGAGGCCTGGCGTGCTGTGATTCATGGGTCGCAGAGAGTCGGACACGACTGAGCGACTGAACTGAACCTTATGATGAGATATGGCTAAATCTAATCAGGGTGTGTGTGTAGCTGAAAGGTAGGAGGTTGGTTGAGGCTTAATCAGTGGTGTTGATAAACCTGAGGCTGAATGTGTGAGAAATAATGTGACTGCTGAACTGTATGCAAAAGCAGGGGCAGAGAGAGGAGTGGAAGGAAGAATCTGTCAGCATGTCCTCATCACTGTCCAGAGGAAGGGGTGGTCTGCGTGACTCTACATATCTTAACCATGGAATATTATATTTTATAGTATGTATATGTCTCTGACTATATTAGATCTTCCATCTACCACCTACTCAACATTCAGAAAACTAAGATCATGGCATCTGGTCCCATCACTTCATGGAAAATAGATGGGGAAATACTGGAAACAGTGACAGACTTTATTTTCTTGGGCTCCAAAATCACTGCAGATGGTGACTGCAGCCATGAAATTAAAACGCACTTGCTCCTTGGAAGAAAAGCTATGACCAACCTAGACAGCATATTAAAAAGCAGAGACACTACCAACAGAAGTCTGTCTAGTCAAAGCTATGGTTTTTCCAGTAGTCATGTATGGATGTGAGAGTTGGACTATCAAGAAAGCTGAGCGCCAAAGAATTGATGCTTTTGTACTGTGGTGTTGGAGAAGACTCTTGAGAGTCCCTTGGACTGCAAGGAGATCCTACCAGTCCATCCTAAAGGAGATCAGTCCTGAATATTCATTGGAAGGACTGATGCTGAAGCTGAAACTCCAATGCCTTGACCAGCTGATGTGAAGAACTGACTCACTGGAAAAGACCCTAATGCTGAGAAAGACTGGAGGCGGGAGGAGAAAGGGATGACAGAGGATGAGATGGTTGGATGGCATCACTGACCCGATGGACATGAGTCTGAGTAAGCTCCAGGAGTTGGTGATGGACAGAGAAGCCTGGCATGCTGCAGTCCATGGGGTTACAAAGAGTCGGACACAATTGAGCAACTGAACTGAACTGAGCCACTATAAAATTAAGGACTTCTGTTTTAAGAGGTATGCCACCGATAAATTCAATAAAAAATTATGAATTTATAAGAAAAATGAAAACCCAAAAGAATAAATGAGAAGTCCAACAAAAAACTGGACAAAGGATATTAACAAAGAAATCACCAAATGAGAAGCTCTATGAGTAAAGAAGAATATAAAACAATGCCCATATTTATAAGCAATGAAAGCCATATTTAAATACAATGAAATATAACTTAATATGCATTAGAATGACAAAAATTAGAAAGGTGTTCGTCGACATTCTAGGAATCAGTGAACTAAAATGGACTGGAATGGGTGAATTTAACTCAGATGACCATTATATCTACTACTGTGGGCAGGAATCCCTTAGAAGAAATGGAGTAGCCATCATGGTCAACAAAAGAGTCCGAAATGCAGTACTTGGATGCACTCTTAAAAATGACAGAATGATTTCTGTTCGTTTCCAAGGCAAGCCATTCATTATCACAGTGGTCCAAGTCTATGCCCCAACCAGGAATGCTGAAGAAGCCGAAGTTGAACAGTTCTATGAAGACCTACAGGACCTTTTAGAACTAACACCCAAAAAAGATGTCCTTTTCATTATAGGGGACTGGAATGCAAAAGTAGGAAGTCAAGAAACCCCTGGAGAAACAGGGAAATTTGGCCTTGGAGCACGAAATGAAGCAGGGCAAAGGCTAATAGAGTTTGCCAAGAGAACGCACTGGTCATAGCAAACACCCTCTTCCAGCAACACAAGAGAAGACTCTACACATGGACATCACCAGATGGTCAACACCGAAATCAGATTGATTATATGCTTTGCAGCCAAAGATGGAGAAACTCTATACAGTTAGCAAAAACAAGACCAGGAGCTGACTGTGGCTCAGATCATGAACTCCTTATTGCCAAATTCAGACTTAAATTGAAGAAAGTAGGGAAAACCACTAGACCATTCAGATATAACCTAAATCAAATCCCTTATGATTCTACAGTGGAAGTAAGAAATAGATTTAAGGGTCTAGATCTGATAGAGAGAGTGCCTGATGAACTCTGGATGGAGGTTCGTGACATTGTACAGGAGACAGGGACCAAGACCATCCCATTGAAAAGAAAGGCAATAAAGCAAAATGGCTGTCTGAAGAGGCTTTACAAATAGCCGTGAATAGAAGAGAAGCAAAAAGCAAAGGAGAAAAGGAAAGATATAAGCATCTGAATGCAGAGTTCCAAAGAATAGCAAGGAGAGATAAGAAAGCCTTCCTCAGCAATCAGTGCAAAGAAATAGAGGGAAACAACAGAATAGGAAAAACAAGAGATCTTTTCAAGAAAATTAGAGATATCAAGGGAACATTTCATGCAAAGATGGGCTCGATAAAGGACAGAAATGGTATGGACCTAACAGAAGCAGAAGATATTAAGAAGAGGTGGCAAGAATACACAGAAGAACTGTACAAAAAAGATCTTCACGACGAAGATAATCACGATGGCGTGATCACTCACCTGGAACCAGACATCTTGGAATGTGAAGTCAAGTGGGCCTTAGAGAGCATCACTACAAACAAAGCTAGTGGAGGTGATGGAATTCCAATTCAGCTATTTCAAATCCTGAAAGATGATGCTGTGAAAGTGCTGCACTCAATATGCCAGTAAATTTGGAAAACTCAGCAATGGCCACAGGACTGGAAAAGGTCAGTCTTCATTCCAGTCCCAAAGAAAGGGAATGCCAAAGAATGCTCGAACTACCGCACAATTGCACTCATCTCACACGCTAGTAAAGTCATGCTCAAAATTCTCCAAGCTAGGCTTCAGCAACATGTGAATCGTGAACTTCCAGATGTTCAAGCAGGTTTTAGAAAAGGCAGAGGCACCAGAGATCAAATTGCCAACATCTGCTGGATTATGGAGAAAGCAAGAGAGTTCCAGAAAAACATCTATTTCTGCTTCATTGACTATGCCAAGGCCTTTGACTGTGTGGATCACAATAAACTGTGGAAAATTCTGAAAGAGATGGGAATACCAGACCACCTGACCTGCCTCTTGAGAAACCTGTATGCAGGTCAGGAAGCAACAGTTAGAACTGGACAAGGAACAACAGACTGGTTCCAAATAGGAAAAGGAGTACGTCAAGGTTGTATATTGTCACCCTGCTTATTTAACTTATATGCAGAGTACATCATGAGGAATGCTGGGCTGGAAGAAGCACAAGCTGGAATCAAGATTGCTGGGAGAAATATCAATAACCTCAGATATATAGATGATACCACCCTTATGGCAGAAAGTGAATAGGAACTCAAAGGCCTCTTGATGAAAGTAAAAGAGGAGAGTGAAAAGGTTGGCTTGAAGATCAACATTCAGAAAACAAAGATCATGGCATCTGGTCCCATCACTTCTTGGGAAATAGATGGGGAAACAGTGGAAACCGTGTCAGACTTTATTTTTTTGGGCTTCAAAATCACTGCAGATGCTGATTGCAGCCATGAAATTAAAAGACGCTTACTCCTTGGAAGGAAAGTTATGACCAGCCTAGATAGCATATTAAAAAGCAGAGACATTACTTTGCCAACCAAGGTCTGTCTAGTCAAGGCTATGGTTTTTCCCGTGGTCATGTATGGATGTGAGAGTTGGACTGTGAAGAAAGCTGATCACCAAAGAATTGATGCTTTTGAACTGTGGTGTTGGAGAAGACTCTTGGGAGTCCCTTGGACTGCAAGGAGATCCAACCAGTCCATTCTAGAGATCAATCCTGGGTGTTCATTGGAAGGACTGATGCTAAAGCTGAAACTCCAATACTTTGGCCACCTCATGAGACGAGTTGACTCACTGGAAAAGACTCTGATGCTGGGAGCGATTGGGGGTAGGAGGAGACGGGGACGACAGAGAATGAGGTGGCTGGATGGCATCACCGACTCGATGGACATGAGTTTGAGTGAACTCCGGGAATTGGTGATGGACAGGGAGGCCTTTCGTGTTGTGGTTCATGGGGTTGCAAAGAGTCGGACATGACTGAGCGACTGAACTGAACTGATAATATCAAATATAGCTGAAGACCTTGGGAGATAAAAACATAATATGTATCAATACTGTGATTTGGGAATGCAACCTGGCAACATTTAGTAAAGAAAGGGTGCATTTATTCTGTGACTCTCATGCTTCTGAGCCAAAGAAATGTCTTCAGATCCATTAGGGGATATGCAGAAGGATGTTTCTTAACATTTTTGTGTGGCAAAGGGGGTTGGAAGCACCAGGGAATATAGAAGTAAAATATAGTATGTACATCCTCTAAAATATAATTAAAGGAAAAGATTGATATAGAATTATGTAGAATAGACATTAAAAACAATGCTGAGTGGAAAAAAGAAAGCATGATATTTAGAACAAAATATCATTCATATGAATTTGAAATAGCTACACAAAAACTTTAATTATTTATGAATACATACCATATACTTTACAGTGAGCATATGTGCTGGGAAAAGGAAAATGGGCACCAATTAGGGGTAAAAGAAGGTTAGAGGAACTCAGCAAGGAATGAGTTGTCTGTAGACAAATGATGATAGAGCTATAAACAAGGACTATTGTTTACCCAACTCTTTGCACTCTGTCCAAAAAGAAACCAAAACCAAACTCATGTGTTATGATTCTAATGGAAATACATTACAGACAACCTAGCCAGCCAGAGGACAAGCATAATATTTCACTTCTATATGTTATATCTTATCAAGGAGGGAAGATATAGTAGTGTTTTGAGAAACACAAATTATCTTCAAAAGTTGTACTCTCTTAAAAGCAGAACAACAGATGAATTATTAATTTGTTGACAATTTAATTTTTCAGATATGGGAGGGGTTAATGACAGAAGCGATTACTCTGGACAAATAAAGCAAAGTTATAGAGATGGAAAACTTGAAAGAAAGTGCTACTTGGTTTTCATTAAGAGTCAGGGAAAGAAATGTGAGGAAGAATCATTTCCAAACATTTACTTTCCAATCACCATATTCACCCACCCCCGGCCAGAACGTCTGATTCCACAGGCCTAGGGAGGACACAGAAAATTTTGCAGTTTTAAAGCAAACCATGTCACAGGCCACACTTCTCAAGACTTTGGGGACACACATTTCTGAAAGATCAGAAGAAAGAATGATACAGTCCCATGACCAGAGTCTAAGGAAAAAAGATGACTTAAAGAAGAAGAGAGGTATTTAACAATAAAATGTTGACAACAGAATTGAAAATTACATAGATGAATAAAGATACAGCAGAGGAACTGGGCATGTAAAGAATAGCATGTGGCTGATGGAACAGGAATGAAACAAAAAAGGGGGGAAAAAGCATAATAAAAAACCAAAGAGGATCAGGTAAGAATCATGTCAGGAGGGGTTAAATCTGAGAAAGAGCTCAAGCCTGAAAAAAATGCAGAGGATAATAAAAGGAATTGTTAACGTATGTTTAGAGTGAATGCGAGGAATGATTCATGTCCCCCTTGGGGCTGATATTATAGTATTAGCAGATGATAGGAAGAGCGAACAAGAAACTGTTAGCATTCTGTTTGCTCCTACCTTCCTTATCCATGAGAAGGATCTTCCAACTAAGCCACAAAACAACAGATCAGAAGGAACTGAAGCCTGAGAGAGGTGATAAAACCAAAAAAGAGCATCACGTTTATGGAAGGAACTCACACAGAACTTCTGTGGTGTTCTCGCAGCAGAACTGGAAAATGCAGGGGCGCAGGAGAGCAGGTCCAGGCAAACAACCTGGCCTTAAAAGGGGGGTAGGGGGAGATACACGTATTGAAGACAGCAGAATACTGACTTTCAAGTTGTTGGATAAATAACCAAAGAGACGTTTTGTAGAAACTCAAGAGAAAAATAATGAGAATGGGGTAATTGCTAGGGACTCGCTAATAATACCTTGTTCCCGTCTCTGAAAGATTCACCATATGAAGGGAGGGATGTTGGAATCTCTCACTCTTAAAAGTTCACCAGATGATTCTGTGGTTCGTCCAGGTGTAGGAGAGTTGTTAAACTGCATTAGGATCCTGCCAAAGCCAAAGATCCAATTACAGTGGGATTTTTTTTCCCACTGACGTTGCTGTGTCATGGTTTCTTGTTTTATCTCTATTTCTCCTGTTTTAAGATTACTTCAGGCTTTCTAATGTTTTGACAAAAGAGGACCGTTAAGCCCTGCAGTCTTCTCCTTTATCTTTACTCTCACAGTTACTGGAAACATAATCGTTTACCTTCTCTGTCTGACTTTAGAGCAGTCTGCATAATTATAACCTATGATGTATTTTTTCATGGAACTCTGAAATGTTCCTTCATTTCCCCGGCTAAAACGTTCCTTTAAAATTTCAGGATCTCTCATTTCACAAAATGGTTTATTCTTTCTACAGGTATATTTCTTACTTGTTCTCTGGCATTATGGGCCGTGCTAAAACCATCCTCTGATTTCACTCAAACAAGCAAGTTCCACCACCTTTTAGTAAACACACATCAGTACCCGTGTCAGCACTTTTTCTTCCCTAAAGCATATCCTTTGAGTTCTTAATGTCTATAAGCCAGAAAATAATTCAGCTTCTCTTCCAAATTGAATTCAACCCAGGAAATTTTCATGGAGTGTATTCTTCAATCCAAAGTGTGGAAGCACGTTTTCAAATGCTTCAACATCATCAAAGAAATTCAAACACACACACCCACACACCTGAAACTCCTATAGAACTATCAAGACTAATCATGGTTAAGTAGTATAATATGTCCTTCCTTCCCCTGCCACAGCATTCATACTATTTAGCATACTTTTTGTTTTACTAATGAGTGAACAGATAAACACACGTTGGTTCAAATTCAGTATTACAGGATATGGCAGAGAAAAGATCACAGTGGAAAAGAAATGGAAAGCAGGCATATAATTATTATTCTACTAAGAAATGTTGCAAAGAGTTGGACATGACTGAGTGGCTGAACTGAACTGAAGAAATGTAGTATTGGGACTTCCCTGGGGGTCCAGTGACTAAGACATCACACTCCCAGTGTAAGAGGTCTGGGTTCGATCCCACATTCTGCAGCTAAGAGTTCCCATGCTGCAATGAAGCTGAAACTAAGACCTGGCATGACCAAGTAAATCAATAAATAAGAAGAAATGCAGTATTTATCATGTGAGTCTAGAGAAACTTTTTCCCCAGAAGTTTTTTATGTTTATTGTTAATGAAGCGATATTCTTTTATGTGTACACTCAACGGAGCTTCCCAACAAAGGATAATATCTAAATCAATATTAGATATAATCCCACCAAGCACTCTCCCTATTATCATCCTAATAGAAACTGTAGGACAGATAAAACACAAAGATGTACAAAGCAGCTTTTCAATTTTCTTCAAGTTTTTTTTTTTCCTTTTTTTGGTCAAACCATTCCAAGAGATACCTGAGAAGTAATATGAAGTTTGAAAAAAAAAAAAAAATCCATCATCCAGGGACAGTAGGAAGAATGGGAGGAGGCGGAGCCTTGAGGCAGTTGGCAAGAAGGGGCAGCTGTGCTAACTTAAGGGTTCTTACAGGTTTTATACTGGCTCTTTCAAATCTCTGGGTAGGGATTCCAGTTATTTAGAAGAAAAATGATGTTTTCACCCACATCAAGCTCTCAGGATTGTTCAGTCACAATCATTTTCTCAATTTGAAAGAGTGGTCACTTACCCTACATAACTGAGAAGTGAAGTCACTCAGCCATGTCCGACTCTTTGCGACCCCATGGACTGTAGCCTACCAGACTCCTCAGTCCATGGAATTTTTCAGGCAAGAGTACTGGAGTGGGTTGCTATTTCCTTCTCCAGGGAATTTTCCCGACCCAGGGATCGAACCCGGGTCTCCCGCACTGCAGGCAGACACTTTACCGTCTGAGTCACCAGGGAAGACCCACATAACTAAAACAACATACAATAATTCAAGATATGGGATTTAACTGATCCTTTCAAAAATCTTAATTCTTGACCCTTGATCATTTATCATTAAGAAACTGATCATATAGGAAAGATTTAACAGAATGTCTTTGCTGCTGCTGCTAAGTCGCTTCAGTCGTGTCTGACTCTGTGCGACCCCACAGACGGCAGCCCACGAGGCTCCGCCATCCCTGGGATTCTCCAGGCAAGAACACTGGAGTGGGTTGCCATTTCCTTCTTCAACGTGTGAAAGTGAAAAGTGAAAGTGAAGTCGCTCAGTCGTGTCCGACTAGTAGGGACCCCATGGACTGCAGCCTACCAGGCACCTCTGTCCATGGGATTTTCTAGGCAAGAGTACTGGAGTGGCTTGCTATTGCCTTCTCAGAGAATGTCTTTAGGCTTATCATTTTTTGCTCACTTTTCATTTCTGCTACTACCTTTGCAATCTTCTCTATTTTTTAAATAGAAAGTATGCATCATGGTTCAAAGATTTCTCTATGCTGAAGAATTAATCACCTATAAAGGAGGAAAGGAATCCCACAGAATTGTTAAAAAATGGTAAAGCCATCAGTCTCTTAACCAGAACCAGCTATATCATTCGTGGGGTTCCATTTGCAGTGAAAATGTGGAACCTGTTGTTCAAAAGTTATGAAGACCTTCTGGAGAGGAACATTAATCCAACTGCAGTCCTTTTATTTGTGAGACCCTATGCTGCTGCTCTTAGGTGTAAAAGATGTGAAGGTCTCAGCCAATGGGAAGAATGAGACACACCAAGCCGAAAAGTATCTTCCCGAGAAAAACTAAGACTGTTTTATATCAAAGATGTCTTCTCACTTTTGAAAACTAGTCACATAAACCTATCACTTCTTAACCATGTGCTTATTCTCCATATTTTTTTTCCATTTTAAAAGTTCTCACCTTACTTATCCTCACTCTATCCATAGTCACTCTATGTTAGGTGACTAACATTCTATAACAGCTTACCTTCCTTCCCATTCCATATTCACAGCCAATACAATCCTACACAAGTTTCATTTCTAGAGTGTTCTGGAAAGGTCCTTGCCCAATTCTAATTTTTTTTTTGGATGGTAAAGTCACTGGGATAAAATCTCCTTGAAAATTTCCATTCATTCTCAGAGCACCAGAAGACAGACATGTGAGAGAAAGAAACACCAACAGAAAGTAAGGATTTGAGTCCTAAACTCTGGACAAGTCACAAGCTTCTCTAAATCTAAGCTTCCTTATTTATTAAACATAAATATATTGACCTTCCTTATTGACCTAATTGAGCTAACACAAGAAGCAAGTAAGAAAGTGTTTATTGAAATGCTTTGTAACCTCTGAAGTGCTTTGCACACATAGGACATAATTTTGGTGATTTTCATTATGTTTTTGTTTCTGTAATGCCAGTAAACACCAGGCAGCCACCAGTTTGCAGTGAAAAGAACACTGAGCTATAAATCACTGCTGCTGCTGCTGCTAAGTCGCTTCAGTCGTGTCCGACTCTGTGAAACCCCATAGATGGCAGCCCACCAGGCTCCCCCGTCCCTGGGATTCTCCAGGCAAGAACACTGGAGTGGGTTGCCATTTCCTTCTCCAACGCATGAAAGTGAAAAGTGAAAGTGAAGTCGCTCAGTCGTGTTCGATTCTTAGTGACCTCATGGAATACAGCCTACCAGGCTCCTCTGCCCATGGGATTTTCCAGGCAAGAGTACTGGAGTGGGTTGCCATAAATCACTGCACTTGGCTGTAATTCCAGCTGCTAGTAATGTGTTGTGGGAGGATGGACAGACTCTACCTTTCTCGGCCCCAGTCTTCTCATCCATGAAACAAAAGGCATCAGTCAGATCACCAAGATTGTTAACAATTCTAAAGTAAGTTTATATTATTCAACTGACTTTTTTGACAAAACATTCATTGTATTTCTCCCATGTATCAAGTAATAACCTAGAGTCCTTGGGAAACAGAAAGGCCATTTCTGGGTTCACTAGATGCCATGTTTCAAAAATTGGGCTTCCTGTTGGTGAAAAAAGAGATGAAGAAGATCTGCTGTATACACTCAAGGGGTTCAAGAGGGGTTTGCTGTTGTTCAGTTGCTAAGTCGTGTCTGACTCTTTGTCACCAAATGGACAGGAGCACACCAGGCTTCCCTGTTCTTCACTATCTCCTGGAGCTTGCTCAAACTCATGTCCATTGAGTCGGTGATTGCCACCCAATCATTTCATCCTCTGTCGTTGCCTTCTCCTCCTACCCTCAATCTCTCCCAGCATCAGGGTTTTTTCTAATGAGTCAGCTCTTTGCATCAGGAGGCCAAAGTGTTGGAGCTTCAGCATCAGTTCTTCCAATGAATATTCAAGGTTGATTTCCTTTAGGATTGACTTGTTTGATCTCCTTGTTGGCCACGGGATGCTCAAGAGTCCTACAGCACCACAGTTTGAAAGCATCAATTCTTCAGCACTTAACGTTCTTTATGGTCCAACTCTCACATCCGTACCCGACTACTGGAAAAATCACAGCTTTGACTATATGGACCTCTGTCAGCAAAGTGATGTCTCTCTCTTATAATATGCTGTCTAGGTTTGTCATAGCTTTTCTTCCAAGAAAAAAGCATCTTTTAATTTCATGGCTGCAGTCACTGTTCACAGTGATTTTGGAGCCCAAGAAAATAAAGTCTGTCACTGTTTCCATTTTTCCCTCATCTATTTGCCATGAAGTGATGGGACCAGATGCCATAATCTTAGTTTTTGAATGCTAATTTTTAAGTCAGCTTCTTCACTCTACTCTCTTACCCTCATCAAGAGGCTCTTTAGTTCCTCTTTGCTTTCTACTGTTAGGGTGGTATCATCTGCCTATCTGAGGTTGTCGATATTTCTCCCGGAAATCTTGATTCCAGCTTGTAATTCATTCAGCCTGGCATTTTGCATGATGTCCTGGGTGTTCACTGGAAGGATTGATGCTAAAGCTGAAACTGCAATACTTTGGCCACCTCATGCGACAAATTGACTCACTGGAAAAGACTCTGACGCTGGGAAAGGTTGGGGGATGGAGGAGAAGGGGATGACCGAGAATGAGATGGCTGGATGGCATCACTGACTCTGTGGACATGAGTTTGAGTGAACTCTGGGAGTTGGTGATGGACAGGGAGGCCTGGCGTGCTGTGGTTCATGGGGTCGCGGAGAGTCGGACACGACTGAGCGACTGAACTGAACTGAACTCTGCATAGAAGTTAAATAAGCAGGGTGACAATATACTCCTTTCCCAATTTTGAATCCAGTCTGTTGTTCCATTTCCTGTTTCTAACTGTTTCTTCTTCACTTGCACACAGTTTTCTCAGAAGGCAGGTAAGGTGGTCTGGTAGGATTTTCCACAGTTTGTTATGATCTATACAGTCGAAGGCCTTAACATAATCAATTAAACAGAAGTGGATGTTTTTCTGGAGTTCTCTTGCTTTTTCTATGATCCAACAGATGTTGGCAATTTGATTTCTGGTTCCTCTGCCTTTTCTAAATTCAGCTTGCTGCTGCTGCTGCTAAGTCACTTCAGTCGTGTCCGACTCTGCGACGCCATAGACGGAAGCCCACCTGGCTCCCCCGTCCCTGGGATTCTCCAGGCAAGAACACTGGAGTGGGTTGCCATTTCCCTCTCCAATGTGTGAAAGTGAAAAGTGAAAGTGAAGTCGCTCAGTTGTGTCTGACCCTTAGCGACCCCACGGACTGCAGCCTACCAGGCTCCTCCATCCATGGGATTTTCTAGGCAATAGTACTGGAGTGGCTTGCCATTGCCTTCTCCGAAATTCAGCTTATACATCTGAAATTTCTCAGTTTACATACCATTGAAGATTAACTTGAAGAATTTTGAGCATTACCTTACTAGCATGTGAAATGAGCACAATTATATGGTAGTTTGAACATTCTTTGGCATTGCCTTCTTTGGGATGGAATGAAAATTCACCTTTTCCAGTCCTGTGGCCACTGCTGACTTTTCCAAATTTTCTGGCATATGAGTGCAGCACTTGCATAGCATCATCCTTTAGGATTTGAAATAGCTCAGGTGGAATTCCATCACTTCCACTAGCTTTGTTTGTAGTACTGGTTCCTAAGGCCCACTTGACTTCATACTCGAAGATGTCTGGTTCTAGATGAATGACCACACCATCATGGTTATCCGGCTCATTAAGACCTTCTTGGTACAGTTCTTCTGTGTATTCTTGCCACCATTCTTAGTTAGCCTCATAGATAGAAAATTACCATATTCTGTGCAATTTGTTCTTTAGAGGCTTACTCATAAGTCATAAGAGCAGAAAAGAAAGGCACCTTGACCAGGGCAGGGCTGGAACTGGGGAACGATGTGTCCAAGAAAAGATTTCTGGATAAATTGCAGCAAATGTTGCTCTTGTCAAGAATACATCTTCTTACATTCTCTCCGGTCCTGATAATTTCCTTCACTTACAGTTGACTGTGGAGCACACTGCTCCCAAAAGAGTGGGACAGGCTGGACATAGCCATGGTTTTAGGGAATCTGTAGGAATCTGTATAACTGTAATCTGTAAATCTGTAAGATGCTCTCCAGACAAAGCCTTATTATATAGTATACGGAAAACTTAATTGCTTTGGAGGTAAGTAGATTGTGTTGTGATTCCTACCTCAATACACTCTGGGGAGATTTTCAAAGACTAGAAAGAGAAAAAACTATTTTTTTTTTCTCTGATGTCACCACTGCTTGGGGTGTGTGAATTACTCTTTTCTACCAAAATAGGGCACTTCTGAATGATATGATAAAATGCAGACTGGTTTTCATGAGCAATGAAACTAGATGAATCAGCAGTCACACACAACAAGTCAGGAGCATGACAAAGGATGCTCGTGGCTGCAAAATTATGAGCACACTTAGGTGATGAAGAATGAGGGAGTAAGGGAAACCCAAGGCTATGGAAGTCTGCTGCTGCTTGTATATCTCCGCTGTTTCATATCACGGACCTTAACGTGTCACTGGGTGCCACACCAGACACCAGATGCTGCCTGCGCCTCTGATCCAGAAGGGTTACTCTTATGTCCTTGTTTTTCTTGTGCAATATTTAAGTGAAGGTGATACAGTGGTAAATCAAAGCAAATATTTAGTGTTCCCATAGGTATTGACTAACTTAATAAAATCATACCTAATTTAATAAAGGTGACTTCATTCAGGGAGCAGCATAGATCTAACTCAAAACTGTGAAGTTAATTATCTTAAAATAGAGTCCTTCAGAGTCACTAGCTACCATATGAAACCCATTTACAAGACTCCCTATAATCCAGGACATGAGAGACCACAAAAATCTGAAATAAATATCCAGCCAGTAAAGATAATCCATAACTGTACAGCACAAAGAAAAGCTCCACTATGTTTTTTATTTTCCTCCCTCACACATGGTTTAAATATTCACTCCTACATGTTCACTATATGTAAGATTCTGTTATCGTTATAAGGGGAACCTATCACAGGCCAATCCCACAAACAGTACAAAGCTCAAACACCATCCTTATAGACACACAAAATCCAAGGCTCTTATGGATATCTACGTAATGACAGAAAACTGGGTAGAATTTAGCAGCCGTAAGACTATTTATCTAAAAATTCCCCACATCTGATTTAGTCTTATAGAAGAGCTTGAAAGTGAAAGTGAAGTCGCTCAGTCGTGTCCGACTCTTTGCAACCCGATGGACTGTAGTCTACCAGGCTCCTCTGTCCGTGGGATTTCCCAGGCAAGAATACTGGAGTGGTTTGCCACTGCCTTATCCAAGAATGGTCTTCTTGTAAACAGTTGATTTTAGTTGTATTTTCTCTGTACCACACGTACCTTCAGGGAGGTAGGTAGTTTGACAGATAGACACTGATGCTATATGTACAAACAGATCCAGCAGAAGCCACCATTCACTTCTTTAAGGGAAATCTCTGGTCTCTGGAAATCAGTGTTTTATCTCATTTCTGCCCTTCATTTCACCTGTTTTATTAACCTTGAGATAGACTAGTAAACTCAACTTACTCCTAGAGCTACATTTAGGAATTCTAGAATTAAAGCCATGTCAAGAATCAGAAAACATCACTGCAAATGAAATGATTGCCTTCAGTTTCCAAGGTGGTCACTTCTACTTTGAAGCTCCTGATGGGCAACAGAACTTCAAAGACATCTGTCTACAGGAGCTTCTTTTTGATCAGCTGAATTCTCATTTCTTAAAACCTACTAAGCTTCTGCTATAGCTTCTGCTCTTCTTTCTCACTCCAGTCCAAACTTCAGAGCTTCAGAGTCTACCACTAACTCAGCACCTGGCACAGTTGTCAAAGTTGTCCCCCTCCAGAGCACCCAGCCCGAGGTCATCCTTTCACAGTTACAAATCCACCACTCCTTGCCCAAAGGAGATGATCAGGGCTACATCTATCAAGATTAGTAGATGAGGGTAAAAAAAGACTGTGACCAACTAGGATTAAGAGATTAATCACAGATACAATTCCTTCAAGGAACGATCTCATCAAAAACACTGGTTTCAAAGATATATTTAATTTCACAACATGAATGGGGAGCCAGGGGTACAAAGTGAGAAAACAGACAATAATAGCTTAATAATATCCAGGCACTGATTGCCTCTGTTTCTAATTCAACTTTCTATTTTATTCCACAAAATAACATTCACCTTTTTAAAAATGACAATAGAACAATTTCACTTAAAGAGAAAACCAGGAAGATGAATGAAGAATATAGATTTAAAAAAAAAAAACTGCTCTTGTTATTGATTCAACGTGCAATTAATAAGGGCTTCCCTGATGGCTCAGATTCTGCCTTCAATGCAGGAGACCTGGGTTTGATCCCTAGGTTGGGAAGATCCCCTGGAGAAGAGAATGACTATCCACTCTACTATTCTTGCCTGGAGAATTCCATGGAATTCTCAGAGAAGCCTGCTGGGCTATAAGTCCATGGGGTCGCAAAGAGTTTGACACAACTGAGCAACTAACATTTTCACTTTCAGTAGAAGTACTAATTGCAAATAAGATGTAAATAGTTTTTTAATAAATAGTTTAATAACTATTTAAAAAAACAGGAATGTTATTAACTGTATAAATAATAAAAAAAGAGAAAGGCCAAGATTTTACTTTTGTAATTGCTAGAAACAAATCATCAAAGAGATTGAGCAAAAATGAATAGTACAGATGCTTTAAGAGATGTTGATTCTTAGAAATATAAAGTATATTGTGGAAAATTATAAATAAGTATTTTGGTCACAATCCAGAGACCCCTTTTCTTTCAGTGCCATTAGGGTTACATAAAAGTGAAAAATGATTTAGGGAAGAGAAAATGCCACTTGTAACTTTGCCATAGGCTATTAAGGTATCATAAAAACATGATTAAAAGTTATAAAAATACAATAAAGGAAAAAAAAGAAAAAGAAAATAGTATTTTGGGAAGTGCTCATAAAAGTGGTGACGGAGAAGAACCTGACACCAAAATAGCAGCAGTTTGGGGGAGGGAGGAAGTTTTGAACAAGATTACAGTCTCTCATAAAGTCAATATTATTTCAGTGCAATCAGCTGCATCACTAATGTGCAAAATCTAACTTTACAAGATGTGGCAAAGCGGAGGAGAAAGTTGCGTTTGAATGATTACCCTGAAAGTCTAATCAAAGACATTCTCCTATGTTATCAAACACAGATGTGCAAAGTAAGGAGGCTAGAGATGCTTTCTTATTGAAAAAGATTGGCAATAAGACTGAGTACCTTGAAGTGAATTCATCTCCTCATCATATGAAATCCTACATATACCTGGGAGGCTCTTCAAAGTCGACACACACTGAATAATGCTCAACATATGTTTGCCTATGATGTGCTTTTAACCTAAACCCAAATCTTCATAAGCCAATCCAGAAACCCAGGGCTTTCTGATAAACAGCAGTGTACAAAGACTACTGATCTAACTCAAGAAACATCCAGGGGTCGGGATAGAGTTGAAGGGGAGCCAGATGAACCACCACAAAACATGGCTGCTTGGTGCTGGCTTGGGTGCGTCTTCATGCATGGTAAAAAGAACTCTGGGTAAAATGAACTCTCACAGGTCTGCACTCCATCAAATGACATAATTAAAAAAAATAGCACAGAACACAATATCACACTTCTCTCTTTCTTCCTTTTCTAATAAAAAGAAAAAGAAAGATACAGTTCTCTCCTTTTGGCTAAAATATTTCTTTCATAACATTTTATTATATGATTGGGAAGATGTCAGGTACCTGAGTGCTACCTACTCACTAATTAAACCTCGGTTTTCATTTCAAAGTTTAATTATATCTTCAATTCTTATCTCTGTAAAATGCTAATGGAAGAAATTCTTAAATACAAATGAATAATTAATACCTGCATATTTCTTTTGTGGAATTGTTTCATTTAAGAAATCCTGTGTTACAGTGATGGCTGTGTGAGGCAGGGAAGTAGATTTCTCTTCACTATTTCTCTGCTTTAGGGAAAACATGGTTGCAACAAGAAACAACAAATTGGTTGATACTTACTATCTGACCTTGGCAGATCTCTTACAAGCCAGTGGAATTTGAAGAGACAGATCAAATAAGGATAAAGGGCGATTACATATGAAATGACTGTGTTTAGGGTTTGCTTCTTCCTTTCCAGGATTCTACCTTGAAGATTTAGTTGTAGTCCCCATGACACTTTTCAGATTCCCCCAAAAGCCAATGCAACAGTGTTAAAAAAAAAAAAAGCAAAGCTGAAGAGATTACCAATTCCTCTCTTATTTCCTGCAGAGTCTTTCCAGATAACTTTTTCAATTTTTCTGCCCTAAAGTGCAGGCATCATTAACAAAGGACAGGAGAGGCCAGTTGTTCAGGAAATAGCTATCATTTGGTAAATGGCATAATAAACACATTATGGTCTTTGATGCAGTGGGTAATGAGCCAGTATATATACAATATCAATACTAAGATTATTCTCTATCTTTGTATGTATTTTTTCTTATTTTACCTGAATTTCCCTCTTCATTTTGTATTTCCCAGAATTCAAAAAGTCACTTTGTAACACCACCTAAGAATTTTTATTATTTTTATTATTAGTATCCTTTTCTTGTACCATTCTCTATCTTTTCTACTGTAAAATGAAAATTTCCCGATCTAACTGCTTTTGTCTCGCAGTTAAAGGATAATATTCAAAGGCAAGAGTCATTGTTAAAAGAATGAAAGGGCATACATGTCTTTCAAAATGAGGGTTGATTCTGGATGATTAAAATTCCCAATCAACTTTCTCTCCATGATTTCAGTTGGGAGCTAATCATTTTCAAAGAGGCAATCATTTTGTGAAATGAATGGGAAAAGTATTTTAGGTAACCCTGACCCAAGTCTGATTCCTTGGTCATCTGCCTATCATGGTTTTTTCATTTTCAGGTAGAGTCAATGCTTGGTGAGTGTCTTTCCTATCCAACTTCTGTGCTATTTTTTGACCATCCCAGTCTTACTCCTTTATCTAAGGCTTGGGCGCTTCCTTAGGTATTAGGAATTTGGGTCTCCTGTGACAGTATTACTTTGGTATAGAAGAGTGGAATTTTCATGTGCTGTTGAAACACTGACAATAACAGAAGAAGAATGGCAAAACCATCTCTAGCAGCTGTTCAGCAAGAAGGGGAACGTTTTACATACAGTGATAAAGATGCACTGCCAATGTCTTCCTTCAAGAAAGAACTTGTCATTCAGCAGCACAGAGTGCAGCCACAGTGTACAGCCTCTAGCTATTCCTGTTGTTAGGATCCTCTTCAACTCTGGACTCAAGGCCACATCCTTCCATGGTAGCCAACAGTGAAGGTAGGGTTCAAGGGCCTGGCTATTTGTGCCTAGCAAGGAACTCTGCCAATGGGCCATCTTTGCTTTGGAGCTCATGTTGGGCTGGCCAAAACTTTGTCAGATTTGTGTGGTGGTCAAGGCTCTCCCTGCCCAGTCCTACTCCCTCCCTTTAAAAAATTTTTCTCTCACTTTACTCTGATTTTGTCTTAGCTACTGCTTCTCTGAGGACCCAGCTGACAAACTAATAACCATTAGCAGCTCTGGAAAGGTTCCTTTCCTTAGACACAACTCCCAATTCTTCCTAAATCACCAGGCAAGGGCTTGAAAACAAATATTATTTTATATAAGAAGACAGAAACAACTCAAATATTGGTATGTTTGACAGGACATCAAATGAAATGCAAAACTTGCAGCTTCTCAGACTGTCCTAAGTTTGACAAGAGTAACTATCATTAATTTTACTACTTTAATGCTGTCTGCACAAATGGCTCTAAATAAGACCTTTAGGATTTTGCCCTGATCCACTGTCCCTCTTCTATTATGACTTTTTATTTTTGGTTATTTGGAACTTGT
Organism: Moschus berezovskii; assembly: GCF_049115385.1. Taxonomy (NCBI): domain Eukaryota; kingdom Metazoa; phylum Chordata; class Mammalia; order Artiodactyla; family Moschidae; genus Moschus; species Moschus berezovskii. The sequence continues at coordinate 42,932,918 of NC_142461.1, forward strand.
GTATCCGACAGCAGCAAATATTGTGAAATTTTACATCCTGGGTGTTCCTACACAAGATGGCTTTAACCATGTTTACTTAACAATAAATTACAGATTAGGCTTAATTCGGGCTACTTAACTATTTTATGTAACTGGTTAAACTACTCAGACTTTAAAAAAAAAGCACAACATTTTTCAATGACTCAAGGGTAATCTTGAGTTGTCATTTCCTAATATTCTGTAGAGATTGGCCATAGAGTCTATGTAATTTCATGTTTAAACCAATGATCTGAATAAAAAATGGCATCATTATAAAGCATGATAATTACAACAATTCAAAGAGAGGTAACCAGCACCTTTGACAGCAGTAGAGAAATTAAAATGTGCTTTGACCAATTTGAAAAGTGTTTTTGAATAAGGAATACAAAACTGAAAGGAAATAAATGGAGGGCAATGCACTTAAGGAAGAAAACACCAGTGCATAAAATACAAGATGGAAATGTATTCACTGTGTTCGACCATAGGAGAAACATACCAGGGAGTCACAGAAGGCCACCCGCTGTGCAGGAGCCATCAGGATAATGGTGCTATTTAAAAAGGAAGCAGGACAGCAGGATGCATGAACTGCAATAAAGTGGGTGAAAGCTGTGAAGTAATCAACAGATAGTCATTCCTCATTGATCAGGCCCTCACTGTGTGCAGAAGAAAATGTGAAGAAGATCGAGTGTGTGGACATCATCAGAGAAATAAAAAAAAAACAAAACAGGTCTTTGAAAATAGTAATATGGAGGAGAAATAGCTGCAAGGTGACAAAGTTTATAAAACTTCTTATAAACAGGTGACCATATGATAGGTGTTCTATGCTCAGACGTAACACAAGCTTGCTGCTGCTGCTGCTGCTAAGTCACTTCAGGCGTGTCCGACTCTGTGTGATCCCATAGACGGAAGCCCAACAGGCTCCCCCGTCTCTGGGATTCTCCAGGCAAGAACACTGGAGTGGGTTGCCATTTCCTTCTCCAATGTGTGAAAGTGAAAAGTGAAAGTGAGGTCAGTCAGTCGCGTCTGACCTTTAGCGACCCCACAGACTGCAGCCTACCAGGCTCCTCCATCCATGGGATTTTCTAGGCAATAGTACTGGAGTGGCTTGCCATTGCCTTCTCCGAACACAAGCTTACACTATATTATCATGGATTTTTAACAGAAAATGTGAATGGCTGGGAAGCCGGGCAGCTAACCTAGTACAGTAAGCCAGGAAACCCAACGCCCTCTCAGGATCTCTTTCTTTGTCACACTTTTGATGGTGGCATGAGATGAAAATGAGGTCCCTTGATTTTCTTAATTCTGAAGCATGTAAAATGACCACATAATCACAGTGCAAAATAACACCTGACACTTAGCCTCCGATTCAGGGAGACAATGGGACAGGGTAGAGACTGGCAAACTGGAGAGGATGTGATTCAGCTAAATGGGGCACACCTTCCTGTCAGGTCGACAATGGCTCCAAGGGGGCCAAGTGATTTAAATTTCTAGGGGAAGCCAGGTATCCATATTTATGTTATTAATTCAAGAAATATTTTTATTTTAAAAAAGAATTATTTCTTTTTTAAAAGGACAAGGGGATGACAGAGAATGAGATGGCTGGATGGCATCACCAACTCAATGGACATGAGTTTATACAAACTCTTAGGACATAGTGAAGGACAGGGAAGCCTGGTATGCTGCAGTTCATGGGGTCTCAGAGTCGGACATGGCTTAGCAACTGAACAACCACAATCTGGGGAAGCATACCCTCCTCCTGAGAGTGAACGCATGAGAGAAAAACTGCTTGATTACTCGTCTGATAATGCTTTGACCCTTACATTTGATTGATATTTGGCCAAATAAGCATTATACACTGAAAATAAAATTTTTGCAGAATTTTGAAGGCATTTCACTGTTGCCTTCTTATTTCCAATATTGTTGTTGTGAAATCCAACACTGTTTTAATTTCTGATCTTTCTTAGGATATCTGTTTTGTTTTTTTTCCTTCTCTAAAAATGTTAGGAATCTTTTCTCTAGTCTTCATGTTCTGAAATTATATGAGGATATGGCCTTACTCTGCTACACATTCTCTTTCACTCTCTTTTTCTCTTTTTTTGAAAAATCCTAATTTATCACAGGTTGAGCATCTTGGCATGATCTTCTAATAACCTTCACCCTACTACTGTCCAAGTTCTGACCTTCTGTTCTACTTTCTAGCAGAATTCCTCAGCTTTATTTTCCAATCCTACTAAATTTTCTTAACAATTTATCACTATTCCTCTATTAGTACATCTGGTTTTGCCTCAAAGACAAAACTTTTCTTTCTGATCACGTAATAACTATTTGATGATGTCTCTGATCTTACACATTGTCTCTTTTTCCTTTTAATTCAAGCATCTATTTTTCATTTTGGCTTCCCAGGTGGCACAGTGATAAAGAATCTGCCTGCCAGTGCCAGAGGTACAAGAGACATAGGTTCAATGTTTGGGTCAGGAAGATCCCCTGGAGGGGACCATGGTAACCTGCTCCAGTATTCTTGCCTGGAAAATCCCATGGACAGAAGAGGCTGGTGGGCTGCAGTCCACGGGGCCACAAAGAGTTGGACACTACTGAGTGACTGAACATGTTTTTCATTTCAGTGTCTTTCCTGTGAGAGCCTTCCTCAAATATCTGGTGATCTGTGGTTGTTCTTTAATATGTTAATGTATCACTTAAAGGCCAAGCAGACTTTCTATGATGCACATGGATCTTGGTGATCTTAACTAAGTGTCAAGTTAGGTTTGTTGTTAGATCAACTTCCACTAATAGCATCTGTAGCTCTTTTCTCTCTGATTCTTTGATTTCTCCAGAAGAATGCTCTAGAATGAACACACTGGAGCTATAGATCTTTCAGGTCAGTTGCTCAGTCACATCTGACTCTTTGTGATCCCATGGACTGCAGCATGCCAGGCTTCCCTATCCATCACTAACTTCTGGAGCTTACTGTCCTAACTCATGTCCAGTGAGTTGGTGATGCCATCCAACCACCTCATCTCTGTTATCCCCTTCTCCTCCTACCTTCAATCTTTCCCAACATCAGGGGCTTTTCAAGTGAGTCAGCTCTTTCCATCAGGTGGCCAAAATACTGGAGCTTCAGCTTTAGCATCAGCCCTTCCAATGAATATTCAGGACTGATTTCTTTTAGAATACACTGGTTTGATCTCGCTGTCCAAGGGACTCTCAAGAGTCTTATCCAACACTACAGTTCAAAAGCATCAGTTATTCAGTGCTCATATTTCGTTATGGTCCAAGTTTTGACTAGACGGACCTTTGTTGGCCAAGTAATGTCTCTGCTTTTTAATATGCTGTCTAGGTTGGTCATAGCTTGTCCTCCAAGGAGCAAGCGTCTTTTAATTTCATGGCTGCAGTCACAGTCTGCAGTGATTTTGGAGCCCAAGAAAATAAAATCTGTCACTGTTTCCATTTTGTACCCATCTATTTGCCATGAAGTGATGGGACTGGATGCCATTATCTTAGTTTTTTGAATGTTAGATCTTAGACTGTATGATTTCTTTGCTTCAGTCCCACTCCACATTTTTTTTTTCCTTTGCTCACTGTCTCTTAACCCAAATTCTTTCTAGTTCAAATTCTCTAGGCTCTTGAGAATGTGGAGACACTTTCTCAAGCAGTTGTGTGTATGTCTTACTTCATATGGAAACATTTAATGAAACCATTTGTTTTCAACTCTAAGCTGAAGCTGGCCCTCATTGGTAGTACACCTTTAAGAACTAAGGTTTTGAAAAATATATTTAAAACATTTTCCTTTTGAATATGACAGTCAAACAATTGTTAAGGATTGGGGGCGGGAGGAGAAGGGGACGACAGAGAATGAGATGGCTGGATGGCATCACTGACTCGATGGACATGAGTTTGAGTGAACTCCGGGAGTTGGTGATGGACAGGGAGGCCTGGCGTGCTGTGGTTCATGGGGTCGCAAAGAGTCGGACACGACTGAGCGACTGAACTGAACTGAACCGAACTGATAAAGGGAGAGAAAGAATTAACTGATAAAACACAGTTACCCAACTTTTGGATGACAAACTTTGCAATATATTTCCAGAGTTTAGAATATTTTATTTTTGCTCTTTGGCGTTCTCCTCCCCCACCACACCCACAGAATTTTACATATAGTCCAAGTAGGCTTAAATGAGTGCAAAATGTCCTAAAAATTTCAAATAAATACCCAAACACTACTGGAAAAGACAGTAATAACAACACTGCAGAAAGGGAACTGGTGACTCCCAGGATGTTTCCCTGAGTGAAGACAGAAATGCTCATTTGTCTGTTGAGGTACTGAAGACTATATTCAGCATTTCTCAGAAATACCCATGGAGAAAGCCTGAAGTCAGACATACAAAATCAAGGACCACCTGCAACAGGTGTGTTCTCTGTTGACAGTCACGCTGAGGAGGAGACATCCTGAGCTGACAGCCTGTGTGATGCTCACAGCCTGTGCAGGACTAGAAGGCGGCCTAGAAATCATCACTGATCCACTGTCATTCTCCCTCCAGCATCATGCCTGTTTGCCCCTCGCCTCTCTTCAGGGTATCACCAGTTGGTCCACACTGAATATATCTCTGTGTGTCTCATTTACTCTGCATCGACACGCCCCTATTTCTATTTCTTCTGACAGTTCCACAGTTTTAGGTCTCTGTGGGCTCCTCTGTGTTGTAACAGAAAACAAAAACCAATGAACACATTCCCCACTTCCAAAGCTCTGATTTCTCACCATCTCCCATGTTAAAAAAAATCTATCAGGCCCAGGAGCAACACCATTAGCAGATCAAACGTGTATCTGCTGGAAGCTCTAATTCCTTAAGTGTTCTTTCCCTAACCCCTTCCACGCTTCTGCTGCCACAAAGAAAAGAGCCTCCTTGCTTCTTCCCCATTTAAAAGGGCAGAGAAGAAAGCTCATGGCTGGCACCTTCAATTTCCTTTCTCTTCCATGGATATAGCATATTAAACATCCTGTGTTAGATGGGGCCTAAGCAGGTGTGAGGAGTGGGGTCAGGTCTGGGGGTGAGGGTGGAGGGGGGCTGCTTAGGGAGAGAGTGAGGAGATACAGCGTCCGTCAGGAGAGCAGGGGCAGACAGACAGAAAAGAAAACAGACGTCAGGACACTGAGAGGCAAAAGTGCTGTTTGCTGCAGCTGTGAGCCAGGCCAGGGTGGCCAGACTGTGCTTTCATAAGGAATGTGTCAGAGGCTTTGTAGTTACTTCTTAATTTTACAGACGTTCAGAGAAAGTGCTTATGTTACTTGCCTACAGTTACCACCGAAGGCTGATTAATACAAGATGTCCCGACAAGGGACCAACGTGTAAGGCAGAAGAAATGATGGGAGGAGTCCAAGCATCCCCGTAGGATCCAAAGTTAAAGAGTTTGAAGCAATGATAGCCAACCATGTCTGGAGGCAAATTGGTTAAAATAAATCATGTCAGAGCCATGAAAGGGAAGAATCTAAACAGCTCTCTAACTCCACTCGAAGGCTGGCTTTCTGGGAGTCACACCACCGTTATCCCCTTCATGCTCTGAGTGCATGTTATTGGCTATCAGCAGAGAGTGGGGAAGGAGCCAGAGATAAGGCTATGCCTGAAGCTGATTCATGGAGGGCAATTAGGAAATATTTGATGGGAACGCTTTCTTGGGGTGGCAGGAGTAGACAGAAGGGGAGCTTTATCCATTTGGTCATTTGGCACCACTTTCATTAGAAGTACTATGGAGAACTGAAATGACTTCAGTCATAATGAGGATATTTATTATAAATAGACTAGAGACACCCAAGATTTAGCACTGAGGCAAAGGCAGACAGAAATGAATTGGGGGAGTTTCTCTCCTAATGAAAAGCTAGATTTAAAAAAGAGAGAGAGAGAGAGATTTAGTCATTCTGTGTTGCCAAATTGGTAAAAGCTTTTGAGGACAAAGTAATAATTCAGATATTGCCTGGGTAACAGACAAAAGAGATTCCAGAAAAGATTGTGAAAAGCAATTTTCTGTTAAATGAGTCCTGTTTTCCTACTGACTTATATTATAAAATCAAAGATGCATGGTGATAAGGAAAAAATGTTGGCACCTGGACGGAATAAGGCTCAAAGAATTTAGAGTAATTCATGTAAAAGAATGTGTTTCAGGTAAAATGCTTAGGTCAAAAATAGTTCCAATAGCAAATATTAACGTATTAGTTACAGTGCCATGCTATGCAAATCACAAAATAAGACATTGCTCATGAAACAGAGCATGTTCTCTGAAGTACTCTGGTAATACAGACATACCGTTCCCATTTGGAGTCTTCTGATCACCAAAGTTCTGCTAATTTGTCCAACCTTTTTACCAGTCTCATAGCACCTGAGGAGTTTTAACTTCATATCCCAAGGTTATTTTTAAATAACAATCTCTATTTTATCTCAACTTTGAAACACCTCACAGCGGTCTGGTTTGTCTTTGAGATATTCTGAACGTGTTAACTTCTTCAGAGATGTGTTACTCTGGCAAAGCACCTGATTTGAGTTCTTCCTTCTTTCTGTATGAACTGCCTATAAATTCTTGGGATGACAATCTCATGGGGAAATGAATTAATTAATTTGTTTATGTATAACCTTGCTTTGTGACATGTGGGATCCTAGTTTCCTGACCAGGAATTGAACCCATGACTCTGCCTTGAGGGTGCAGTCTTAACCACTGGAACGCCAGAGAAGTCCTGGGAAATGAGATTTCAGAGCCAGAATATTAATCTGTTTTGTTAAGTTTTCTGAATGCTGACCTATCAAAGACAATCAGTAAATATTAATTGGCTATACTAATGAATACATTTGTCAATCCCTGCCATTTATTCCTTCCTCCCTTTATCACAGAAGAACACTTTCTGTCAGACACTGTGCTTGAGGCTAGGGACAGGAAAGTCTGTGACTAAGACACACTGTCCCTTTCCCAGGTGGAACAAACAGAGAATACTTCTGAAGATTATTTTAAAATTGCAGAAGTAATGTGACAAGTGCCACAAGGGTGAAGTAGAAGACGCTTGGAGAGCATTCGGCAGGGGGACTTATTATAGTCAGTGGTTTTCTAGTCTCTGCGTGAAAACCTCCAGTAATGTATCTCTCTCCTTACAGAAAAAAGAAGATCCATTTCAAGACACAGGTGGTTGTTTCAAAGCACTATTTTGTATTTAGCAAAGATATATTGCCCCATTCACCCTATTATCTGCTTTATTCCTGCCTCCTTCCCACCCCTCTTCCAAGGGACTGCCCTTTGAACCCTTAAACATGGCTGTTCTATCTCCCCTGATATCTCTTCTCCAAATCAGTTTTTCCAGTTTCTTCCATTATTCCTTATATATCCTTTAAATTGGTTTGAGCTGCTTCACCATCCTGGTCAGTGTCCTGGACATACATTCTTCAGTATAAAGGATAGTGCCCAAAACTGAACAAAACAATCAAGACAAGAAGTCTGATCATTTTCTCTCTCTGGATATCATCTGTTTATTAATGTGGTCTGTGCTCACTCAAATTTTCTTGGCAGACATACCACCCCATTGGCAAGAATTAACCTTACATTTTACCAAACCAACACCTTTCAAACTTTAAATTGCACATGGATTACTTGGAGAACTGATTACAACTCCAATTCTAATTCAATAAGCCTGAGATGGCTCCTGAGATCATTTCTAACAACTTTTCTGATGATGCTCTTAGCTGCTGGTCCACAGAACACACTTTCAGTAGCAGAAAACCAAACGATTTAGGGTCAAACCACTGACGCCTATATATGAGCTGCAATATTGTGAAATTATTTGATCCTACTAAAATGCTCCATTTTAGAATTTATTCATGGTTTTGTATTTTTGAAACTTGATTTGAAAATTCTGCATATAATATATCCCTCATAGTTCTATGACTGGTGACTTTATCTTTCTCTAATGGCAAAATGGATTAATACTTGCCTTAAGATACCTCTTAGATGATGAACTGACATGCTAAGTGAAGAAAGTTCTCGGTTCAGTTCAGTTTTGTCACTCAGTCGTGTCCAACTCTTTCCGACCCCATGGACTGCAGTATAGCAGGCCTCCTTGTCCATCACCAACTCCCGGACTTTATTCAAACTCATGTCCATTGAGTTGGTGATGCCATCCACCCACCTCACCCTCTGTCATCCCCTTCTCCTCTCTCCTTCAACCCTTCCCAGCATCAGGGCATTTTCAAATGAGTCAGTTCTTCACATCAGGTGGCCAAAGTATTGGAGTTTCAGCTTCAGCATCAGTCCTCCCAAAGAATATTCAGGACTGACTTCCTTTAGGATGGACTGGTTGGATCTCCCTGCAGTCCAAGGGACTCTCAAGAGTCTTCTCCAACACCACAGTTCAAAAGCATCAATTCTTCAGCACTCAGTTTTCTTCACAGTCCAACTCTCACATTCACACATGAAAATGGTGAATGGAAAAATCATAGCCTTGACTAGACGGACCTTTGTTGGTAAAGTAATGTCTCTGCTTTTTAATATGCTATCTAGATTGGTCATAACTTTTCTTCCAAGGAGCAAGCATCTTTTAATTTCATGGCTAGAGTCACCATCTGCAGTGATTTTGGAGTCCCCAAAAATAAAGTCTGAAACTGTTGCCACTGTTTCCCTATCTATTTCCCATGAAGTGATGGGACCAGATACCATGATCTTAGTGTTCTGAATGTTGAGTTTTAAGCCAACTTTTTCATTCTCTTCTTTCACTTTCATCAAGAGGCTCTTTAGTTCTTCTTCACTTTCAGCCATAAGGGTGGTGTCATCTGCACATCTGAGGTTATTGATATTTCTCCTGGCAGTCTTGATTCCAGCCTGTGCTTCATCCAGCTCAGCATTTCGCATAATGTACTCTGCATATAATTTAAATAAGCAGGGTGACAATACATAGCCTTGACGTACTCCTTCACCAATTTGAAACCAGTCCGTTGTTTCATGTCCAGTTCTAACTGTTGCTTCCTGACCTGCATATAGATTTCTCAAGAGGCAGGTCAGGTGGTCTGGCATTCCCATCTCTTTCAGAATTTTCCACAGTTTGTTGTGATCCACACAGTCAAAGGCTTTGGCATAGTCGATAAAGCAGAAGTAGATGTTTTTCTGGAACTCTCTTGCTTTTTCAATAATCCAATGGATGTTTCCAATTTGATCTCTGGTTCCTCAGCCTTTTCTAAATCCAGCTTGAACATCTGGAAGTTTATGGTTCATGTACTACTGAAGCTTGGCTTGGAGAATTTTGAGCATTACTTTGCTAGCATGTGAGATGAGTGCAATTGTGCAGTAGTTTGAGCATTCTTTGGCATCGCCTTTCTTTGGGATTGGAATGAAAACTGACCTTTTCCAGTCCCGTGGTCACTGCTGTGTTTTCCAAATTTGCTGGCATACTGAGTGCAGCACTTTTACAGTGTCATCTTTTAGGATTTGAAATAGCTCAGCTGGAATTCCATCACCTCCACTAGCTTTGTTCGCAGTGATGCTTCCTAAGGCGCATTTGACTTCGCATTCCAGGATGACTGGCTCTAGGTGAGTGATCAGTTATCTGGGTCATGAAGATCTTTTTTGTATAGTTCTTCTGCATATTCCTGCCACCTCTTCTTAATAGCCTCTGCTTCCGTTCGGTCCATACCATTCCTGTCCTTTATTGTGTCCATCTTTGCAGGAAATGTTCCCTTGGTATCTCTAATTTTCTTGAAGAGATCTCTAGTCTTTCCCATTCTGTAGTTTTCCTCTATTTCTTTGCATTGATCACTGAGGAAGGCTTTCTTATCTCTTTTGTGATTCTTTGGAACTCTGCATTCAAATGGGTATATCTTTCCTTTTCTCCTTTCTTTGCCTTTTGCTTCTTGTCCTATATAAGCATAAATTATTGAACTAAGAAACACTTCAATTTCGGTTATTTCAGCACATCAGCTTGAAATAAAATGGTGTTCAATAAACTTCAAATTAATTTGATAAATTTTACAATTTGTTAGAAGCTATTTGAGATACGTAACTGTTTAGGGTAGTATATACATTTTGCCAGAACATTTGTTAAACTTTATCCTTCCCATCCTTAAATCTCTGGATTCTTTCCAGACTTATTTTCCCAGGAACTCCTGTTCAATTTGTTTTAGCCTTCTTCCTTGTGTAATACATAAAATAAAGAAGTGAGATCTTTAACACTGGCTCAGCTGTAAAGCTTCACTCCACATACTCTGGAAATTAAAGTTATCTGGAAACTCACTACAATTCAATGAAGATCAATTACTTAAAAGTTAGGTCTGTAGAATTCTATTCCCCTGCAAATGCTTGCTTGTGGCCACTTCCTTTTTAGAGATGTATTTCATGGGCCAAACACTAGATTATTATACACCCTTCAGAATTCTTGGGAAATGAGCAGGAATAATTACCATGAACTGATTTGCTACATGATAATAGTGATACACAAAATAGTGAAATGACTTATCCAGAGTACATTGTTTAATAAGTAAAAATAAAAGCTAGTTCAATTACAAGACAAAAAGCACTGAGAAAGCACTGTTATATATCACTGTTATTTCCAGAACTAAATGTGATATAAGTTAAACTTATGCTTTTCCATGATAATATTCTCCATGTAACTGGAGTTTAACAATTTAACTGAAAATGAAAATAATATAAAAGAATGAAACAGATGAGAATGTGGAGACAAGAAGAAATAAGTGAGTTAAAACAACTAGAACTACATATCTGGAGGAAAGTTTTGATCTACAGCCATGATATCTCTATGACAGAGTCTTCTTTATAATTCTGGGTATATGCATTAATGTGTAAAATGGAAATAAACAATCTTTCTCCACCATATATAATATGCAAAAGCTCCTTCACAGAGCCTTTTGTTATTTGAAAAGAAAAGTAGAACACTAATTTGACAATTATATCAAAAATAAACGAACTAGAAGTCATAAGCCATTTACCTCATTTACAAAAAGAAACTTATTCATATATTTCACAAACAGCAACACAGAAGATCATTACCTTTAATTTGAAAGTAAGAGTAGGGAATTTTTAAGTGGTCACACTATAAAATTGAAAGAGAATGAATAAAATAGTTATCATATAAATAAAAACAATATCTTTAGGTAGTATTAGTACTCGCATCTAGCAAACCTCTCATTTCTACAACTGAAAGTCAACAGGGATAGAGTAGATCAACTTTGTCATTTCAACTTGAACAAACTTCACCTAAAAAATGCTTTGTAGTCAACAAAAACTTTAACTGACACCAAAACATTTTTCCAAATGAACATGCTTTCTAACAGACGTAAAGATCATATGGGAATTGAGATAATACCTAGAAAATATGTTTCAATTTATCTAAGAGCACTCACTTAGGAACTTAAAATACATAGAAGCCTATAAAGGATGCAAGTATGCCAAAACTGGGAATCATATTCCGAGTCAGCAAACGATTACTGCTTATTAGCTTAAATGAGCTTCATGTCACGCTGACAGTGTCATACAGAGATGTTTTCACCAAGCTCTGCTGTTGAAAGGTGTCACTAGTGTTTGCACTGTGAACCATATATCTGGCTGGATTTCTTTTAAACTTGGAAATCCAAGTTATCTAATTAGGACACCACTGCCTGAGCAGAGACTCTAAGAGTCATAAAGAAGCTAATAATGACATTTTTCTTTAAATGACAAGGGTTAGGTTAAATTATAAAAGGTTAGGTTACATTAAAAAATTTTTTTATAGCAGATCATTTAACAAAAATGTTCCACTAAAGAAAGAGCCCACCCTAAAATCATTTCTTAAGATGCTGACAAAATGGAGAAAGAGTAAGCTGACCTGGGCCTTAATTCTGCATCGAGGACTAAATATGCATCTGGGTCTGGTAAGTGGCCATTCCTCCTTCAACTATGGATTTGAGGCTTTCAGACACGTGTTCTTTTCAACGGTTACTGTACACTGTCACATAATTACTTATTATTCACCTCTTCAAATAGAAAATAAGTTCCTCAACAGCAAAGACTGGAATATCAGTTAACATTTCCCAGGAAATAATATTCCTAGGAAATAATAGGCACTAGGCAAATGTTTGGAGAAGGAAATGGCAACCCACTCCAGTATTCTTACCTGGAGAATCCCAGGGACGGGGGAGCCGGATGGGCTGCCGTCTATGGGGTCGCACAGAGTCGGACATGACTGCAGCGACTTAGCAACAGCAGCAGCAGGCAAATGTTTAGTGAGTGAGGGAAAGAAGGAATGAACGCCAAATTCATCGGGGTGCGGAAGTCAGCAACTAGATAGCTCTCTTGTAGGAGAGCTGAAGAAGCGATCGAACAACAGGGTATTAGTGTAAGTGAAAGTTTACAGCCGGCATAGGGAAGAAATGCAGAGAGGGAGACAGGAAGGAATTTCAGCCACATAGTACAAATGTTGCCTTTTTGGGAAATAAGAGGAGACGGTGTAGGTACAGAGTAAAAATCGGAAATGGAACTGCTCATTTGGAGCATAGGCTTTCCATAGTTAAGTAAAAAAAAAACCAAGAAATAACTGTACATTGACTTGCAGATGGTGGTGGCTAATTTTAAATGTCATTTTAGGCTAAGGGATGCCCAGATGGTTGGTAAAACATTCCTGGGTCTGTCTCTGAGGGTGCTCCTTAGTTGGGAGCCTCAATAGAGATCGCACTCACCAATGTGGTAGGCATCATCTAATGTACTGAGGGTCTGAATAGAAGAAAAAGAGGAAGGGCGAGTTTGGTTTTTCACTTGAGCTGGGATGCCCATTTTCTCCTGGTTTTCGGGTCTTTGGTCCAGACCTGGGACTTATGCCATCTGCTTCCTTGATTCACAGGCTGTTAAACTCAGAATGAATCAAGGCTTTCTTGACTCTCCAGCTTGCAGACAGCAGACTGTGGGACTTCTTAGCCTCCATAACTGTGTGAGTCAATTTCTATAATAGTCTCCTCACATATACATGTGTGCGTGTGTGTATGTGTGTGTGTCCTACTGGCTCTGTTTCTTCGGAGAACTCTGATGATACTGATTCGAAAGTGAACACATGGCCGGATGATAAGATGGTCATGTTTCAGACTTCACATATATTCTCACTCATGTGACACTGTCTACTAATTACTTATGCTGGTTCTTAAAGAAATATTCTTAACCAAAGAGAAGGGCTCTGAGCTGAGTCTTAAAGGTGGAGCCAGGTTCAGAGGTCACCACCTTGCTATATATTCTGATAGTGAAACCTCTGTTCACCATCTTTCATAGAGCCCTAGATGTTTAGAGTGTGGAAGAAGCATAATGATACTCCAATCCAAACTAGTTACAAATCTGATACCTGTAAATCTGAGGCTTTTTATCTGACAAGACGACCCAATTTGTTGGTAGAATAGACAAATTTAGAACCTATATCTTCTGCTTCTTGGGGCCAAGATTCTTCCCCTGACATCTCACTGTACTTCAGTGGAACACAGAGGAATGCATGGTTCACATGGCATGATACTGAGAGTTATGTTATATGCTGAACACATTCCCACAGTCAAGGCACTATTCACATGTGTGACAATTCTACACCTAGCATAATTGGTATCTGAGACTAGAGGCCTTCAAGAGCATGATGATAATCTCTGAAGACAAACAAGAGCCAGTGGACACAGGAGGCATCTGTTGTCTGTTTCTGCAGCTTCCTATCATGTCCTGAAGGTGGGGCATGCATGACTATGTGGCATTGACTTATTTTGTGGCATGGCTAGTGATGCTTACATTCAGATTAATACACAGAAGGTAAGGTGACTGTCAGGGAAACCAGTATTTTGTGTGTGTGTGTATCTGTTTTTAGATAATCTTGTTACTTGTTCTTTTCTTTCCTCTATTTGTTTCTACCAGTCTCAGCTTTAATTCACAGTGTACAATCAGGTATGTGACCATGTGTTAACTTTATTTGCAAAAGGGGGTAATTAAAATTGTCAGGATTATTACTTATCCTTAAGAAAATGAAATTTACAGAGTGGCTTATAAAGCTCTTCACTACATTAGCAACTGTATTTGTAGTTTAAAAAATACATGTGTACATACACACACACACACACACACACACATGGTTATGAGCTGAAGAGATGTCAACACCCCTTAGAGGTTACAGGTTAGTTCACTGGTTACAGAAGAATGTGCTGAGTTGAAACTGATCTTTACATAGGTAAATACATATTTCCACAAGAGACCACTCAATCATCCTCTGATCACTTTGGCAAAGGGGGTAGGGGGAAGGGGTCTACATTTTCCAGAAGAAAAAGAATTCCTAATAAAGACCATCTGTAACTTGGCCTTCCATGCTATCAATTAGGAATGCTTAAAAGACATTCCATTGCAAATAAATTTCTGTAACTTACAGAAAGGGGGTAAAATTTCACTAACAAATAAACCTTTGAGGAACTCCCCAAATAACAAAGAATCATAGAAAGTTCTAGTAGCCCCCTCATGTTAATGCATGTGGTGCAGTGATAGGAGATGGAGAAAGGTATTTTAGTTTGTCCTTCTCATTCTGCATCTTCAGGGTAGATGGGAAATATTCTAAGACTAGAGCTGGCAAACATTTTGATTACAGATTCTTTCAAAGATGTTCAGAGTCAGAAACCTGTTGATAAACAAATAAGGAGTTTGTCTAACAGAAGTGATTATGAACCTTCTCCTTGGCCTCTGGCTGTCACACTAGGAAGAAGGCCAGGGTCATCAGGAACCCAGTTTGAAAATTTGTGGTTTAGAACACTGCTGTCCAACAGAACTATAATGTGAGTTACATATGTAATTTAAAATTTTCTATCAGCCACATTTTAAAAAGTTAAAGAAATGGCTGAGATTACTGCTAATACATTTTAGTTAATCCAACATGTGTAAAATTTGGCTTCCCTGGTGGCTCAGAGGGTAAAGCGCCTGCCTGCAATGCAGGAGACCTGGGTTCGATTCCTGGATCAGGAAGATCCCCTGGAGAAGGAAATGGTAACCCACTCCAGTACTCTTGCCTAGAAAATCCCATGGACAGAGAAACCTGGTAGACTGCAGTCCATGGAATTCCAACATATAATCAACATAACATTTTTAAGATGGTTTACTCTTTTTTTTTAATACTAAGTTTTTGAAATCAGGTGTCTACTTTATACTTTCACCACACCTCAATTCAGACCTGTCACATTTTAAGCTCAAAAACCATACGTGGTGACATGATTACCATATTGGATCGTATATGTTTCCACTTTGCTCTCACCTACCCAGTGGACTTCAGTTCAGTTCAGTTCAGTCGCTCAGTCGTGTCCGACTCTCCGCGACCCCATGAATCACAGCACGCCAGGCCTCCCTGTCCATTACCAACTCCTGGAGTTCACTCAAACTCATGTCCACAGAGTCGGTGATGCCATCCAGCCATCTCATTCTCGGTTGTCCCCTTCTCCTCCCGCCCCCAACCTTTCCCAGCATCAGAGTCTTTTCCAGTGAGTCAACTCATCGCATGAGGTGGCCAAAGTATTGCAGTTTCAGCTTTAGCATCAGTCCTTCCAATGAACACCCAGGACTGATCTCCTTTAGAATGGACTGGTTGGCTCTCCTTGCAGTACAAGGGACTCTCAAGAGTCTTAGTCCCTCTTATTTTTTCTCTTCACTGGGGCAGTGTGTGCTTTCACAAAAGTCCTTTACTAAAGGAAATCTTTTTGTTTTGCTTTGAAAATTTAAACCATATTCATGAGTTAATTATTAATTGTTTCTAATCTGAGGACAGACTGCATGTTCATCCCTTCTCACCTCTTTCTTCCCTATTTCTTCTCAGTAGGGGAGGAGGACAGAGGAAGAAATAACCAAACATCATTTGAGAGAAGTCACTTGGTTTCGTCTAGGTTTGTCTATCAATACCCCAGGATCAGACATCTGTTTCAGGGAAAAAACTATAACTGTAGTTTAGGAATTAACACTTAACTCTTCCTGATGTGTGATGTAATAACTTACTTCAAAATCATCCACTGTCTGAGCTAAGCAACTAGCCCAGTGGGATAGGATAATAGTCATAGACGCACCCCATCTGTGCTAATTCTGGCTGATGAGTGGGATAAAGCCCAGATATTTTTCTTCTCCCATGGATGGAGAGTAACTTCACTCCTTTAACTCAATATGCCTTGAGCACTTGGCTAGGTGAAAAGTACCCAGAAAGCAAAAATAATTGTGTAGTCTTTTCCCTATGAGACAGATGGATAGTAGCAAAAATAAGGTAATTAGTGACAAACTACTATATTGTAAGTTCTCTGAGGGTAGGACTGCATTTCATTTATCACTGGACACAGTGCCTGTGCAGACCTCTTGCTCAACAAATATTTATCAAGTGAATGAATGGTATGCCAGAGAAGGGGCAGGGAAATGAGAAGTACAGGAGCTGTGCCACTAGGATTATTTAGGGAAGATGGAATATCCTAGAGGAGGCGAAACTGTAGGATTCTGATTGGTAGTGGAAATGCATAGAGGGAAAGGTTTGAGAAAAGATATATGTACCATTTCATGGTCTGCTGTGCTATTTTATATTCCTAGTAGCTGATGAATCTCCAGGGCCCATTTAGCCAAAACAAACAAATGAAAATATAAATATACTGACCTTTCAGGAGACAGTCGATGGATTCCCTTCAAGAACCTGATTTTATATAACTTCCAATTACAGGGAAAGAGATGGTTTGTGTGAAATATAGAAAAGCATTCTGAAAAACCAGCTCTGCAGTGATCCCAGATGTGTTATTTTTAATTTAAAAAAGAGGAGGGAAGGCTATAATTTTTTAAAGGATAGTGAAATTTAAAAAGTATAGTGAACTGGCAGGTTTTAAACTATAAATATTCTAACACTGACTTCAAAATAATGAATTAATTTGATTTGGGGATATTTATAATTCCTTTAATACTACTCTATTTTTGTTGTTGTTCATATAGGAAATTTTCTAATATTGATTTTCCTGCTCTGATAATTTCACACCAGTATTCATTTATAAAAACCATTAAGTTGCTTATTATCTGCAAGAAAAATCAGTGATAGTTATACAAGGTAGTTAAAAAAAACTGAATCAAGGTCTAATACAACTGAAAATTGCAAACTGTCACAGTTATTACCATAACATTAGCAGCATCTAAAGCTCACAAGGCTAAGGTGACAATGAGAGATAATGATACAATGTCAATCTCATAATGCAATAAAGAGAAAAGCAGAGCATGAGCACTGAAATATGATAAAATAGGTTTCTCTTCCACTCTTCTTATAGTACGTACTTTGGAAATATTGGGGGTTTTGACAACTTAAAACATCCCATGGATTATCCTATATATTAAAAAAATTTTTAATTTAGTGGTATAATTGCTATAATAAAAATTAATCTTTTCTTATTATAATAGCTCTTTAACGGGAAGAAGAAGGCATGAGTGTGCTTGATTCCTATATACAATACTTTCAGGAAAGAGCCCAAGCTCTCTCTCTCTAGCCAACTGAATCCATTCTTTCTAAATGAGCTTCTCAACAGAAATCATGGAACTTGGAATAATCATCTTAGTGATTCTGAGTTATGCCTCTATGTTAATTAATTCCTTCATCTGACACTTATTGATCTATGATAACAATAAGGGTAGATAACATGAATATGTATTACTTATGTATCAGTCACTGAGTTAAGCACTTCAGATATGCTGTATCATTTAATTCTAACAACAATCCTATGAGATAATGCTTAATTTTGTCATTTTTTAAACCTTCAGAAAAGAAAACTAAGTGATCAAATACCTTTAAGGTGCCCAAAATTGCCCAGGTAGCAAGGAGTCAAACAGTATAAAGAGGAAGGTCTATGGAGCCAGACTGCTTGCGTCAAATCCTAGCAGTTTTTCCCATTTAGAATTGATGTATCAATGGGCAAGTCATACTGTCTATGTCTTGGTTCCTAAATCTGTAAAATGGGTATAAAGCAAAGCCTGCTTCACAGGGTCACTGTGAAGATTAAATAAATTAATGCATGTAAAGAACTAATAAAAGTATCAATACTTACACAGCAACAACTACTATAGTACATATCATTTAGTGCTAAGTCGTGTCTGACTCTTTGTGACCCCATGGACTGTGTAACCTGCCAGGCTGCTTCGTCGATGGGGTTTTCCAGGCAAGAATACTGGAGTGGGTTGCCATTTCCTCCTCCAATAATACATATAAGGGTTAGTTGCTATTATTGCCTCTATACCATATCAGAGATGGCACAACCTTAGTATTAAGAGTGGGGATATCGCCATTTGTTATAAAAATCAGAAGATGCTCATATCCTCAAAAAAGTGGAGAAATGAAGCAATATAGGTACCAATTATGGGCTGAATATTCAAGGTTTTGGAAAGATGGATGAGATCAAAGCATTATCAACCCCCTCCTGCAGCTTAATCTTGGGATACCCAAGTAAGAAATAGCAGCTGTGTATATGCTGGAGATCCTTGAAGAGACATTTCATACTCTCTCTGTGAAGACACACAGACAGAGCTGGGTGTTCTGATAGTCAGACTAAGATATCAAAAGTTAAAGATCTTAAATTAGGAAACATCCGGTGTCAGAAGCAGAGAATGTTGTAGCAAGAAGAAAAAAGGTACTGAAAAGAACATCTAGGGCTTGTGGGTTTTCAGCTAACAACAGAAGCATTTTTCTGGTCTGATTAATATTGATTTTTATTCTGTCTTGCTACATGATAATTATCTTACTAAGTATTTACTACTGTATAAGAAGGAAGAGCCCATTTCCACAAGCCAGGTAGGTGCTACAGAAAACATTCTCAGCACTGGGGTAGTCATTGTTTTTCTGTACAGATTTGGCCTGAGACCTTAGGGAATTATTAAAATACAAAGGTAAAAGGTTACATTATTTAATTATACCAAGCCTCAGCCTACTGGGATTATATGTATTTTTTTTCAATTTTCTCCCGTAAAATAATATCCTTTCTCTTTTCTTATGATTGAATAAAATATGGTCATAGAATGGTAACTATTGAATAGTTCCCTCATTCTAGCTCTCAGAGATAATGCTTTTACTCTTATTCCTTGACTTGGTCATCTCTTTCTTCCACTTTCCAGGCACTGATGCCCTAAAAAGATTAACCCCCTCTCTGGGGTTGGAGCCAATTCTTTCAGTGGATGCCAAAAGTTCACCCCAAAAATTCAATTGTTGAGCTGTGTCTCTAATGGAATATGATTTTTGTTTACTTTAGATTATGCAATTGAGGAAGTTGGACTAAATACACTGGCAGAATATAAAGTGCCATTAAGACATGGTGTCACTGTTTCCTGCTTTGCTACATAAAATGCATCCATCTTTGCAAAGCACTCTCCTATCTCTAGCAGACAGTTTTTAATAGCAATTTTCAAATAGGAGCTGTAATAAAGGCCAAATCTATTTTGTTACAGCAGCGGGAACTAACACCAGTTATCTGCTCAGGGCTAGTAAGCTACATGACAAATCAGTTTCCACCACCCACTGGGAACAACACACTTCACATGCAAATCAACAAATTAGGCAGTTTTCACAGATCCTATTTCCTCAGATTTAAAGCTTCATAAAATACCACATGATTTTTGCATTTAGATACATGAGCAATGAAGTCTAAAATAGTATGTTTTTGTGTTTATTTGCTTTTATAATTACAGGTAAATTATAATAAAGGACTATGAAATTCAACAACCTTCTCTGTATTTATTATAGGCAATTAAATATAAACCTATATTTATTATAGGCAATTCTTATTTTAACCACATTCATGTAGCCTTCTCGGTAGCCAGATACCTCCAAAGTGGGAACAGAAAAAATTTCTCATTTCAATACAGGATGTCTAACTATTCAAAATAGTGGGATGATATGGAAACTATCTTGCCAGCCTTGAGTCAAGGGAGGACAGTTGTCAGCAAGGATTCCCAAGGTGGTGATCCTTGAACTTAACACTTAAGTAAGACTAAGAATTAGCCATAGATATAGAGTGGCCATTGGTACAGAGTGGGTTCAAGGCTGGGCAATGCATTTTACTCTGAAAATATTGATGGCTGAATGCTTTCATGGTACGGTCCGACACTTGCATGTACTTATCTATGGCTGCAGGACAGAATAAAGGTGAGGCGCTGCATGACATCTTGGAAATTTCAGCATTTCAAGGCTCTGTATATAGCCACTTTGAACATTTTGGCAGGGGATCAGATTTATCTTTGGGGAGGTCATAGGGGTAGCACTGCAGAGGGTGGTTGAAAGAGAAACTTAAGACTGCTCAGACAGCCACTGTTTTAATCTGGGGCAAAGCTGAACTAAGGGAGTACAACGAAGGGAAAAAGAAAGAATTTAGATACTTAGGGACTTGGTAATAGATTGAATTTGAGGGCTGAGGGGAAAGAATGCATCACTCTATTGACCTCCTGGATAGCCTCAGGAAGGGCAGACAAGCAAAGCTAAGTTCACAATGTACAGGCTGAGTTTGGGGTACCTAAAGATGCATATGAGAAAATTGTTTAATAAGTTTTGTGTCTATGAATCCAGAGCTTGGGTAAATGTCTGGTTTATAGCTGAAATTGCCAGGAGAGGTAGGGAGGGGTGAGTAAAAAGGGAAAGAGGAAGAAGAGAAAGAAAAACGCAGAAGGGTAAGAAGAAAGAGCTGAGCATAGAGAACTAGGGAAAGCTACCTCTCCATAAGAGGCTAGGATGAGGTGCTAGAAGCAGCAGCTAGAAAGCTAAAAGGAGTACATTGACAGCAATATCCCAGAATATTGGAATAGGTATACAGTTAAAGGGAGAAGGTAATGGCAAGCCACTCCAGTACTCTTGCCTGGAAAATCCCATGGATGGAGGAGCCTGGTAGGCTGCAGTCCATGGGGTCGCCAGGAGTCAGACATGACTGAGCGACTTCACTTTCACTTTTTACTTTCATGCATTGGAGAAGGAAATGGCAACCCACTCCACTGTTCTTGCCTGGAGAATCCCAGAGACAGGGGAGCCTAGTGGGCTCCCATCTATGGGATCGCCCAGAGTCGGACATGACTGAAGCAACTTAGCAGCATACAGTTAACGTGATCCATGCAGAGCCAAGACAATTCATTTTTAAACATTATTGATTTTAAAAGGAAGGCTTATACATTACACTGCAACTTGACTTATATTGCTCATTGCCTGCCCTTTCAAGAAAAGAAATTAGCTATTTTCTTGAACAGTAATTTGTGTCTTTGTTTTTTGAGGAAGTATCAATTTTTAAAAATTTTAATAAAAATGAGTATTGCTCTATAAATTATTTGACTATAACATTCAAGTTATATGCCAGCAAATTTGGAAAACTCAGCAGTGGCCACAGGAGTGAAAAAGGTCACCTTTCATTCCAATCACAAAGAAAGGCAATGCCAAAGAAAATTCAAATTACCGTACAACTGTGCTCATTTCACATGCTAGTAAGGTAATGCTCAAAATCCTTCAAGCTAGGCTTCAACAGTATGTGAACTGAGAACTTCCAGATGCACAAGCTGGATTTAGAAAAGGCAAAGTAATCAGAGATCAAACTGCCAACATCCACTGGACCACAGAAAAAGCAAGGAAATTCCAAAGAAACATCTACTTGTGCTTCACTGACTATGCTAAAGCCTTTAACTGTGTGGATCACAACAAACTGTGGAAAATTCTTCAAGAGATGGGACTGCCAACCACCTTACTTGTTTCCTGAGAAAACTGTATGCAGGTCAAGAAGCAACAGTTAGAACTGGACATGGAAAAATGCACTGGTTCAAAACTGGAAAAGGAGTACTTCAAGGCTTTTTATTGTCACCTACTTATTTAAACTCTATGCAGAGTGTGTGTGTGTGTGTGTGTTAGTCCCTCAGCTGTGTCCAATTCTTCGCGACCCCATGGACTGTAGCCCACCATGCTAAAGAACATCACACAAAATGCTAAGCTGGATGAAGCACAAGCTGGAATCAAGATTGCCGGGAGAAATATCAACAACTTCAGATATGCAGATGATACCTCTCTAATGGCAGAAAGAAAAGAGGAACTAAAGAACCTCTTGATGAAGGTGAAAAAGGAGAGTGAAAAAGTTGGTTTGAAACTCAGCATTCAAAAAACAAAGATCATGGCGTCTGTTCCCATAACTTCAGGGTAAATAGATGGGGGAAAAAGTGGAAAGTGACAGATTTTATTTTCCTGGGCTCCAAAATCACTGTGGACAGTGACTGGAGCCAAAAAATTAAAAGAGGCTTGTTTCTTGGAAGAAAAGCTATGACAAACCTAGCTGCTGCTGCTGCTAAGTCACGTCAGTCGTGTCCAACTCTGTGTGGCCCCATAGACGGCAGCCCACCAGACTCCCGTCCCTGGGATTCTCCAGGCAAAAATACTGGAGTGGGTTGCCATTTCCTTCTCCAATGCATGAAAGTGAAAAGTGAAACTGAAGCCGCTCAGTTGTGTCTGACTCTTCGCGACCCCATGGACTGCAGCCCACCAGGCTCCGCCGTCCATGGGATTTCCCAGGCAAGAGTACTGGAGTGGGGTGCCATTGCCTTCTCCGGACAAACCTAGACAGTATATTAATAAGCAGAGATATCACTTTGTTGCCAAAGGTCCGTCTAGTCAAAGCCATGTGGCTCAGTGGTAAAGAATCCACCAGCGATGCAGGAGACATTGTTTGATCCCTGGGTCAGGGAGATCCCCTCGGGGAGGACATGGCAAACCACTCCAGTATTTCTGCCTGAAAAATTTCATGGACAGAGGAGGCTGATGAGCTACAGTCCATGGGGTCCCAAAGAGTTGGACAGACCAAGCAATTGAACACACACACGGTCAATGCTATGGTTTTTTCAGTAGTCATGTATGGATGTGAGAGTCAGGCCATAGGAAAGATGAGTGCCAAAGAACTGATGCTTTTGAACTGTGGTGTTGGAGAAGGCTCTTGAGAGTTTCTTGGACAGCAAGGAGATCAAACCAGTCAATCTTAAAGGAAATCAACCTTGAATATCCATTGGAAGGACTGCTGCAGATGCTGAAGCTCCAATACTTTGGCCACCTGATGTGAAGGGGAAACTCACTGGAAAAGACCCTGATATTGGGAAAGATTGAAGGCAAGAGGAGAAGAGAGCGGCAGAGGATAGATGGTTAGACAGCATCACTGACTCAATAGACACGAGTCTGAGCAAACTCCGGGAGATAGTGAAAGGCAAGGAAGCCTGGTATGCTGCAGTTCATGGGGTCGCAAACAGTGGGACACAACTTAGTGACTGAACAAAAAAACATTTAAGTTATAATGCTAAACTTTATCTACACATTCTATTTATCACAAGCACTTCTTCTTTTAACCACATTCAAGTTAAAGATTTTAAATGTACAGAACTAATACAATAATAGAAAATTTTATTTTGTAGCTTTGCGGGCTCCAGACAGTCACTTTTCAGTTTGGAGTGTATTGTGTGATAGAGCAACATCTAAACGCCAAGTATGAATTTAAGCCTAGTTCTAACAGACATTGTAAAGACCCTCAGAAAAGGAGGGCTACAGTCCCAGTAGCAGGACAATGGGCTGCAGGACACACAATTTCATAATTGAAATTTTCTTGGTCTGAGAGGAGACCTCAGCTAAAGAGCGCATGGAAATACAAACATCAGTTCAGTTCAGTCCAGTTCAGTCGCTCAGTCATGTCCGACTCTTTGCAACCCCATGAATCACAGCACGCCAGGCCTCCCTGTCCATCACCAACTCCCGGAGTCCACCCAAACTCATGTGCATTGAGACGGTGATGCCATCCAGCCATCTCATCCTCTGTTGTCCCCTTCTCCTCCTGCCCCCAATCCCTCCCAGCATCAGGGTCTTTTCCAATGAGTCAACTCTTCGCATGAGGTGGCCAAAGTATTGGAGTTTCAGCTTTAGCATCAGTCCTTCCAATGAACACCCAGGACTGGTCTCCTTTAGGATGGACTGGTTGGATCTCCTTGCAGTCCAAGGGACTCAGGGCATTCTAACTAAAAAGAGTCATTTCTTGGTTAGATTGAGCACAGCTGTATTTGGTTTGTACTTAATGGAACATAGCTAGAGAGTACCCTCTGCATCCATGGGTTCCATATTTGCAGATCCAACCATATGGATGGAAAATATTTGGAAAAAAGTTCTAGAAAGTATCAAAAAACAAAACTTGAATTTGCTAAGCAAGTAACCATTTGCGTAGCATTTACATTTCCCTTACAACTGTTTATAATGCATTTTCATTGTTTTTTGGTATTTTAAGTAATCTTGTTATTGCTGCTTAATCACTAAGTTGTGTCCAACTCTTTTGGGACCCCTTGGACTGTAGCCCAACAAGTTCCTCAGTCCATGGAATTTACCAGGGAAGAATACTGGAGTGGGTTGCCAGTTCCTTCTCCAGGGGATTTTCCTGACCCAGGTATTGAACTTATGTCTCCTGCATTGGCAGGCAGATATTTTAACACTGAGCCACCAGGGAACCCCTTCAAGTAATCTAACAATAATTTAAAGTATAAAGGAGAATGCACAGAGGTTATGTACAAATACTGCACCATTTTCTATAAGGGACTTGAGCATCTGCAGATTTTGGTATTTGGCATGGGGACTGGTAAATTTGTGCTAAATCGCTTCAGTCATGTCCGACTCTTTGCCGACCTATGGACTGTAGCCCATCAGGCTCCTCTGTCCATGGGATTCTCTAGGCAAGAATATTGAAGTGGGCTGCCATGCCTCCTCCAGGGGATCTTCCTGACCCAGGGATTGACCTATGTCTCCTGTGTTGGCAGGCAGGTTCTGTAGCACTAGTTCCACCTGGGAAGCCCAATGGGGCCTGGAATCAATCCTTAATAGATACTGAGGAACCACTGTAGTACTAGAAAGGAGAAATTCATTAAGAAACTCCCCACTATACTCCCCATGATGCTGCACTTAGGTGATTATCTCCAACCTGGATCCATCTTGAGGAGGTCTCTGAGATAGAAAAAGTGCTGAAAGGAACATTCTATATCTAATAATTCTTTACAGAGGGTTACATTCCTATTGCAATGATAGTTGTATCCAATTAGGTGTTGAATATATTAGTAAAAGGAGTCAGCGAGTAAAAGTAAGACTATCAGCTACTTGTCAGGCAGAAACATAGATGGCTCTGCAGAGGTTGGACTCCATTATAAAGCAGTTTTTAGTTTTAGTTTGTTTATTTGTTTGTGTAACAGACCTGTCTGAGAATCAGAAGGAAAATATGGATCCTTCCTCCACAAAACTATACGCACTCATTTATAGTAAAAATTTTGCATAATCCTCCAAGGACTTTGCCTTAGAAGTTTCACTCAATATGTGCTTCATAAACACTGTGTCATGGCATGTGGGTTCTCCATGTTAATTATCATTCTGGAAATTCTTTACCATTAAACTTGATATAGTTAACCTATAGAGTAAAGCAAGACACAAATTTTTACAAAATTACTTGTAATGCTACCTACCAATTTTATTTTTAAAAAGTTAAAAAAAAGATACTAGTGATACAAACTACTTTTTGGCTAAAAGTTTAAATAAAAGTGCTTCATAAAGTTGCAGTATCTTTCACCTGTAAGATATTTGGGGCATAGACATTCGAAGACATACAAGAACACAGTAGATTTCAGCTGCTCTAATTACATCCTGACATACAGAAAGAAAAACAGGATTCTGTAGAGTGTTTACACTATTTGATTCTTAATGGTCTTGTTAGGGGAAGCACACTGATAGAAACCGCCCACCCTGGCCAAGCACCATAGTAACCATTTACATGAATTGTTTTACAACAGGCGGTCCGGGTAAGGAACATGGCACTAATAAGCCTCCACCAACCGGAATAGTTTGGGAAAGGTCAAAAGGAGGCACCACATGTCTGAGCACCTCCCAGAATGCACCTCTGGCATCCATCTTGGCTGAACAAGGCGTGCACACCAGGAAGGACTCTTGAGTCAGAATGATTGGCTAAAGACAACCGGAAACTAATCCTATCACCATAAAATCAAGACTGCAAGCCATGTGACAGAGCTGTTCTCCTGGGTTCCCTTACCCTGCTGCTCTCCGCCCAGGTGCCCTTTCCCAGTAAAATCTCTTGCTCTGTCAGCACATGTGTCGCCTTGGACAATTCATCCGAGTGTTAGACAAGAGCCCAGTTTCGGACCCTGGAAGGGGTCCTCCTTCCTGCAACAGTCTTACCCAGAATCAAGCTGTCTTCATTTAGCAATACGGACAAACTCAGCCATATGCAGCCATGTGCAGGGGAGGGCTGTTATCATGACATTCCTGAAACTTAGGGACAGACCTGTGGTAAGGAACACACTCAGGTATCGCTCCTTTATTTTCTGTAAAAGCTAGACTGAAAGCTCAGGGAACTGTAGTTTACTTAAGTACTGATTCTCAACAGATGTATATCCCCATACCCTCTACCGGTTACACCTATATTATATACTATATTCTCTACAATATTATGTATTATATGTATTTTATACCATGATGATATTACTATGCCTCCCTTTCTGTTTTAAGACACAAGAGCGTCACTAAAGTGAGATACCCCTGAGGGGCCTCTCCCATTTAAAGATCCCCAATACCTAACAAATGTAACTAAAAAGGCTGGAAGAATACCTCGCATTTCTCCAACTGCTAATTCCTGATGAGGCAAATTGTAAACTTTATGGATGAATTTAACTTCAGTATCACTATAACATTTATCTTTGGATATTTTTGTTTTCAAAATCAAATATCCAGATATGTGCAAGAAAAGCCCTAGGTGATCAGACTGGTACTGTATTGCTTCCCCAGGATCCCCTCCGGTCTTATCAATAAGTCATTTGCAGCAAAATGGAGAGGATAAAAAGTCTGAGAAAAAGATGGTATCGGATTCCTAAGAGTCCTTTTGCAGCACGGTTATAATAATCATCAGCAGGACATTTTCCTATTTACTGTCTCACTCACACACATTGTGCTAAATTCAATAGTTAATGAGGCCTCATCATAAGGATGAGATATTTGTACCTTTTTGCAGATGTCTTACTTTTGAAGTTTCCTTAATTGTAAAAGACATTTCACTCTTGGAAATGTGTATGCATTTACCAGAAGTGGACAGTTACTTAATTTAGGTTTTTAGATTATATGGTGTCCACAAAAAAAAAAAAAAAAAACCCACACACATAATGAAGTTTTTTTTTTTTTAACTTATAATCCTATTTGCAATCAGCACTTTACTTATTTTATAAATTCTAATTTCACTGATTTGAGGTTGAAGCAAGGCCAGCTCTTTACTCTTCTCAAATACAGCATAAAAATGATAGAATGATGCAGTACTAGCTTCCAAGTCTTTTAGGGGAAAAAGGGTATCAGGTTTGCATATACTTACAGATTATTCATAAAAAAAGGAATACATGCTTGTCTCTGTACACATATCCATACAGAGAGAAAAAAAAAAGTGAGAGAGAAAAATAATACTTGAGCTAATGTAGAGATACGTTAACATCTGAGGAGAGGAATCTAGATGAAAAGTACATAAGAACCCTTCATATTTTGTAACATTTCTCTAAGTTTAAAATTATTTTATAATAAGTTTAAAAATCTAAGTAATTTCTGAATTTAAAAAGATGAGAAAGCGGATCAAAGAATTTATAGACTTGGTATATAAGGATGCTCTAAGACACATGTACTATTGGCTTGATGTTGTAAATCAACAATCAATACTCAAACACTTATGTTGTTTAAAGTCGCTGGTCTACTGGCAACATGCAGCAATATACATTACAAAAACCATCATCCTTAAACGTTATTAATGTTTCAGTTCAGCTGTCATCAATTATTTAAGGCTCACTTCCCAAGCAGGTTGGTAAGACTAGAAGGCAAGATTCTTCAGAGAGGGAAGGGAGAATTATGGAAAGAAAACCCCAATTTACTTTATCCTAGTAAGAGAAAGCTTTCTGAGCGACCTAGAACCCATGTGTGTGTATATATATAATACATATTATTATTATATATATACAAGGGACTATTTTCATCTGGTGACCTATCCACCAGATAAAGCAAAATAATATCATTGCCCAAAGGAGACAAATCTCCCCCAGGCCACGTATGTCAGTAAAATAAGGGATCAACCTATTGAAATATTGGCCCAGCTAGACTTCCTTCCATTAACAATCAGTTGAGACACATTTTTAAAGCAATAGCTTAAATGAATGGCTGTGTGTCTGTAATAATTCTGACTTAAAATGTCAACTGTATTTGAGATGCTATGTGCATTTAATCAATGTCTCTATATTATAAAATAAATATACTTCAGTGTGACTGCTGTGCCAGCCATAAATCATAATTCACAAAGAACATCTTACCCTCACTATTGATAGTCGTTAATGACAATACTGATTAAAATAGTATCTGCCTGCCATATTACTGTTAAACAGTCTACTAGAATTTCTATTACATCCTATAACCTACCACTATTTCTCTTTATGCTGATACATCTCTTTTGGAATAAAACATGATAGATTTAAAGTTTAACACTGAAAATGCAAAACTTAAGAGCAGAGCTTATCAGCAAGTTTAACCTGTATCTCCAAAATGAAGAGTTACTTCTGTTAGAGATTCCAGTATTCAAAGGATTTGTTTCTCTCTTTCAGCATTACTATTTGAAGTTTTCAAAATGAAAACTTCGGATTAAAAAAAAGAGAAAAGTATCAATTGTCATTTCAAAATTAAGTCAGCCTATGAAAGCCTCTGTTAGTAGAAACTGTTAGTTACTAGTTTTAGAATGGATTTCTTAGAGTCAAGAATTAACTCAGGAACCCATTGTTGAATGCGTATAATGATCTAGGCAATAAGCAATAGCAAAACTGATGTCAGGTATGCCCAATACCCTATGGTCACTGTTTAACTGGGGATTAGATAGAGTCCCACTAACCAGGATAAATAAAAGCTGGATGAATGACACAAAGGCACAGAGGCTGCCTTAGACAGGTCAGCCAACTAGTCTAGAAGTGGTCTATCAAGGCATAGTCCATCAGCAGCACAGGTCATGGTGTTGCAGGGAGGCAGCCAATTCTGACTCCATGCTGCAAACTGTTTCTTTGACTTGCTTTTTGTTGCTTTTATTGTTATAATCATACTCGCTGGCTTGCCTGGAAGAAACTGCCCCTCTGCTTGACTGTAAACTAAAGTGCCTTTGTTCAGCTCTTGGAGAGATAGTTTGTCCCTGCCCACCTGTGAATAGAAGAGGTTTACACACCCCTTCCAAAGGATGGTCGCTCCCTTGGAGATGTTTTGCAAGACTGAAGACCCTTTCACTTCACTTCCTCACTGCCTCTCCCTCTCTACACTGCCTTTTGGCTTTACTGCCTCATTGCTTTTTTCTCCCTGGTCTATAAAAGAACCTGGCATCCAGACCCCAATAAGATGGTTATTTTGAGGCACTAGCCTGCCATCTTCTTGGTCTGCTGGATCCCTGATTAGTCTTTTCCTTGCCTCAACACCTCATCTCTCGGATTCACTGGCCTGTCAAGCAGCGAGCAGAGCGAGCTTGGCATAACAATGGCAGTGAGGAAAGCAAATGACAGATGAAATCGCAAAAGTCAGATAAGATGCCAAAGATTCAAAGAAAAAATATTGTGTAACTAGACCTATGAGGCTGAAGATGGAGCCAGGAGCTAGTGTGGTGGGTGTGACCTGTCAGAGAAACTAAGTTTCATTACACTCGGGATGTCTAAGATGATGGGGTTGGAATCCCATCAGGCCGTGGGCTCTACACAGCACCCAAGGTATGAGGCGGTGCTACCAGCTGACTCCAGAGTAAAAGTTATCTCGGTAGGGAGGTAGCACTTCGTTTAAGAGTCACAGCTACTCAGGGCTCCATAGTTTACTAAGTTCTGTGGTGGGGCTACTGGAAAACCAAAGTGAAAAGCAATTACACAAAGCTGACCAGGGTTGGGGGAGAGACTGCTGATAATCAATCTATTTCTGGGTTTTAATCAGGAGACAAGGACCAGAAGGAACCGGAGAACTGGGTTTCCTTTATGAGAAGACATGAAGGAAAGGCAAAGAGAGGGAGAATGAAGGAAAGGCAGAGGTACAGGGAAAAGAACAATTCTTAAGAGGTGGCTTTCGTGCTCAAGATGATACAAGACCAGTGGAAACTACCAAAATGCTCCAGACCAGTTCAAAGGCAAGTACAGAATAATCGGACGTTTCCACAAAGTATGGCCTGAGCATGTTGAGATTGAAAAGGAGATGGGTGAGCTGGCTCCAGAAGGCTGACCAAAGGAGGCAAACTGTCAGGGGGAGGAGCTGAATCTGCCGAGGAAGTGAGGGCGACCAACTGGGTCCCCACATCTGTATTTGCCGCCGAGGTTCCTTGGCAATCTCGCTAATTTTTAACAATGCAAAAACGATCATCTGTATACACTGAATGCTTGGGTTTATGGATTATGCTTGTAGTGGTGTGAGTTTCTTCCTTTACTTCTCTCCACTCAAGTCATAATATGGGGGAAGAAGTTGCAACTGAAAGTAGTAAAACAAAAGTAAATGGAGAAGGAATAATAAACAGGAAGATATTTGGATAGCGAATTCCAATTAATTTGCTGGAAAGTCTTTACAAAAATGTATCAGTAATCATATCACAGTGGACATTAAATATGCTGGTAGAGTGGGGATAAAAAGGGGATGGCAGAAGCATGGAGGAGATGGGTAGTCTAGGGTAGTGTGTCTTGGTCAAAAATCTAGAATATTGGTCAAAGTCACCGCTTTCATTTTACAGTCCATCTTCATCATAAAACCTCTTCCTTCACATACTCTGAAAATTCCAGGAGGCAAAAAGGAAGGGAGAACAAATCTGTGCTATTGATTTTCTACTACACATTGACTAGAGTTCAAATTTAAAGTGGAAAATTACAGTCCCTGGGGGAGAAGAAACCTATCAATGGGAGGAACTAATACCAAAAGCCCCAGAATTAGGGTTTTTACTGTTCACTGGTGATTTTGTCAGCAATCACAGTTGCAAACCGTTATTTCTGGTCGATGTACCCTCCAGCTTTCTCTTGAGTCTTGAATTACATAATAGTTTAAAGAATTCTTTTGTGGGCACGTGGGGTGCTACTTTTAGTCATTCTCTGCTGAAACATTTCTACTTTGATTTCTGGAGCTATGTGGATTTTTTTCAGATACTAAGAAAGCCTTAGGAGACTAGAGAGAGGCTCAGATATAGTCAAGCACAAAAAAACTAAGACAATGGAAGAGTATACTCAAGCTTTTGCTCTTTTATGTACATATTTGTAGCATAAATATTTCAAATTTGTAGTATTAAAATTACTCTTCAGTTTCGCTTTTCAAAGAACTTTTATGACTATATCAGTTCAGTTCAGTCACTCGGTTGTGTCTGACTTTGTGACCCCATGGACTGCAGCATGCCAGGCCTCCCTGTCCATCACCAACTCCTGGACCTTGCTCAAACTCATGCCCATCGAGTTGGTGATACCATCCAATCTTCTCATCCTCTGTCGTCCCATTCTCCTTCTGCCTTCAGTCTTTCCCAGAATCAGGGTTTTCCCTAAGGAGTCAGTTCTTTATATCAGGTGGCCAAAGCATGGCAGCTTCAGCTTTACCATTAGTCCTTCCAATGAATATTCAGGGTTGATTTTCTTTAGGATTGACTGGTTTGATCTCCTTGCAGTCCAAGGGACTCTTGAGAGTCTTCTCCACCACTACAGTTCAAAAGAATCAATTCTTAAGTGCTCAGCTTTCTGTATGGTCCAACTCTCACTATGTTATATAGTTATGACTACCTAGCGGCATATAAACAAAAGGTGGGGCGGGAAAGTGAGGATTACCAGATCTAATGGGAATGCAAACTAGGGTGATCCACTCACCCAATTTGCTTAAAATGAGGAGATTCCCTGGGATGGGTTACTCAGTGCTCAAACTAGAATGACCTGGATACACCAACACAGACCAAATAACACACTGAGCACGGAAATGTTTAAAGGCCAAATTTCTCTGTTTGCCTCTAATTAGATTTCCTACTTTGGAAAGGTAAAGGTGAACAGTCTTGGGCTATTTCCCCCAATTCACCTGTGAAACTAACTTTTCAGATTTCAATCTTTATCTGTTTAAGTCTACAGACATATATTTTAATCATTTTCAGCCAACAGTCAAGTAGTTGATGATCACAATGATAATTTATACATGTATTGTAAATATATATGAGAAATAGACCCTGATGCTGGGAAAGATTGAAGGCAGGAGGAGAAGGAGACCACAGAGGATGAGATGGTTGGAAGGCATCACTGATTTGATGGGCATGAGTTTGAGCAAGCTCCAGGAAACAGTGAAGAACAGGGAAGCCTGGTATGCTTCAGTCAATGGGGTCACAAAGAGTTGGACGTGACTTAGTGATTGAATGACAACAAAAAGTACATATCTCCCAGGCGGAGAAAAACTTCCATTCAAGAACGCAGTTACACAGCTAAGTTTAAAGACTGGGACATCTCATTTTCAATATTTTTCCTAACTACACTGCAAATGTTTTAACCATAATTTTATGGGGTTCAGGGATGCTCTGGTTATTTAAAAGGAGTTTAGTGAAGTTTATGTCACTTTAATAAAACCCTTACACACTTTAAGGAAAGTGTAGCAAGAGAATATATCTGACTTGTTTACTGGCATTATCTTCAAACTGAAAACAACACTCATTAGACAGTCAATATCCATTGTATGAATGAAAGAAATCTCAGGAAAGAACAAATAACGGACTGGTTGCTTACTTTCAACATGTTTGTTGTGTTCCTTGTTGTTGCTTGGTCAATAGCATTGAAAAAATTATTTCAAAAAAGACTGGGGACTGCTCCACTCAACCTAAAAAATCACTTTGAAAGATATGTTCAAAACTTATTTATTGAAAAAAGGCTTGGATTTGTTTTTTTTAGGAACGGAGAGGTAGACATGGGTTCGAGGGTATACATCTGAATTCAAACCACAACTATGATCCTAGCTTCACAATTTGGCTTTTAATTTTAAATCTTATTTTCATTGCTAGTAATTTCATATTTATGGGTTATCTTAATTAGATAGTAAGTTTAAGTAAAGGGTTCACGTTGTATATCTTTTTCTGAATTTCCCCAGAGTAACATTTAATAGACACTAAAGTAATGAACTGATTGGCTAATTTTTTCATACCATCTTAGATGGATATTCATCTTTCCTACTGTTAGGGAGGTCAATTCCATAACCTATTCAGAAACCTCATTCCAGTGCTTAACGACCATCTTCTTTTTTATCTCTAAGCTCATCTTTTTTCTGATAGTGATTTTGTCTCAATATTTCTAGCCCTGTCCTCAGTGGCGATGGTGAACAGCTGGTTATTATTACCAGTTAACTCATCCTTCCTTTACTTCAAGGAGAAATTTTAAAAAAACAAAAACAAAAACTCCTAATACAGTTTGCCCTCTTTCTTATTTTTGGACCACTTCCACTATTTTCATTATTTTCAATATTATTATCTAGAATGACTAAAGGGCACAACACATTAATATTCAAAAAAGTCTACCCCAATTAGCACATCATATAAGCCAGCCAATCAGCACAAGCTTATTAAAGGCGAACACTGTGAAAAGTATGATGAGAAAGTCCATTTGTTTAAAGGAATTTACAATCCCACTGAGCACATGAGACAAACATATAAAACCCAAACTAAAAGCCGAGTCAGCCTATCAGTTCAGTTCAGTTCAGTCGCTCAGTCACGTCGGACTCTTTGCGACCCCATGAATCAGAGCACGCCAGGCCTCCCTGTCCATCATCAACTCCCGGAGTTCACTCAAACTCATGTCCATCGAGTCGGTGATGCCATCCAGCCATCCCATTCTCTGTCGTCCCCGTCTCCTCCCACCCCCAATCCCTCCCAGCATCAGAGTCTTTTCCAGTGAGTCAGCTCTTCGCATGAGGTGGCCAAAGTATTGGAGTTTCAGCTTCAGCATCAGTCCCTCCAATGAACACCCAGGATTGATCTCCTTTAGAATGGACTGGTTGGATCTCCTTGCAGTCCAAGGGACTCTCAAGAGTCTTCTGCAGCACCACAGTTCAAAAGCATCAGTTCTTCGGCGATCAGCTTTCTTCACAGTCCAACTCTCACATCCATACATGACCACTGGAAAAACCATAGCCTTGACTAGACGGACCTTTGCTGGCAAAGTAATGTCTCTGCTTTTTAATATACTATCTAGGTTGGTCATAACTTTCCTTCCAAGGAGTAAGCGTCTTTTAATTTCATGGCTGCAATCAGCATGAGGAGACACAAACTATAAAAGTATTTATGAGAAAGACACGTAGGTCAAAGAAGGACCATGGAAATGGGGCTGAAGGTGTTTTCAGAGGCCTGGGAGGACTCAGAGAGAAGGAAGAGGGATCAGCTCAAGAGATGGGGGCAACTTAGGGCTCCATAAAGCTTGTTTGAGGGTTATAGTGAGTAATCTGGCTGGAGTGGTGAGTTTGCAGAAAGGAACAAGAAAAATCAATGATAGAAAAATAAACTGGAGGGACATCCTTGGCAGTCCAGTGGTTAAGACTCTGCCCTTCCACTGCAGGGGGGTGCAGGTTCAAACCCTGCTTGGGAAACTAAGAAACTACAGGCCATGCAGGGTGACCAAAAAAATTTTTTTAATAGAAAAATAAAAGAAGAGAAACTGGAATAAGAATATAGAGGCTACTGAATGCAAAACTAATTTTATTTTAATGAGTCAGTAGTTCTCAAATGGAGGTTCCTGGGGTTGGATGCAAAAGAAACATCAGGGAATCCCAGGTCCTAGTCTAGACCTAATGAATCAGAATCTCTGATGATGAAGTCCAGTGATTCATAACTTTAACAAGCTCTGTTGATGACTCTAGAGTACAGCTGGATTTTTGAGAACTACTAGATAATTGGGAATCATCACACAAAGGAGAAAATTGAAGTGCAGAGTGGTTAAGTAGTTGTTGAAAGAAATGGAGCTGGGATTTGAACCGAAACAGAATGATTCTGGAGGCTCTGCTCTTTGCCACTGTTCTATATCACATTTGAGGGCACAAGGTGTTCATTGAATATCTGATAACTGAATGAATGAATGATTGGTGGTCATGCCTGGGATGAACTGGAATGAAGAAAGGAAGAAAGCATGCAAATTGGTTAGGCATCTATGGAAGCAGTCTAGTCATAGAAAACAAACATGGTAATTAGAGTATGGCAGTAGAAATGGAAAAAGAAAAAAAAAGACCCAAATGGAAGAGACAGCATTTTGTAAGTATCAACAGGATTGCTGGATGATGGAAGAATGGGAATAGGAAAAGGGAGGCATCCTGGATGTCATGGATTCCTGGCAGAATTTCAGACAGAATCAAGAGAGTCAGTATGAACTTGTGACTTAGATGTGTGAATGATGAAATAGATTTTAGACATGCTGAAGCTGAGGTGAGGCTGGGCCACAATGCAGAAATGACCGGCAGCTAGCTGCAGAAACAAAATTGGACTGTCTCCAAAATTCTGGTGGATGCTATTTAGCATGGTTAAGATGACAGTTCTTTTCCATGGGGATGGTCTTGGTCCCTGTCTCCTGTACAATGTCACGAACCTCCGTCCAGAGTTCATCAGGCACTCTATCTATCAGATCTAGACCCTTAAATCTATTTCTCACTTCCACTGTACAATCATAAGGGATTTGATTTAGGTCATATCTGAATGGTCTAATGGCTTTCCCTACTTTCTTCAGTGAAGTCTGAATTTGGCAATAAGGAGTTCATGATCTGAGCCACAGTCAGCTCCTGGTCTTGTTTTCACTAACTGTATACAGCTTCTCCATCTTTGGTTGCAAAGAATATAATCAATCTGATTTCGGTGTTGACCATCTGGTGATGTCCATGTGTAGAGTCTTCTCTTGTGTTGTTGGAAGAGGGTGTTTGCTATGACCAGTGCATTCTCTTGGCAAAACTCTATTAGCATTTGCCCTGCTTCATTTCGTGCTCCAAGGCCAAATTTCCCTGTTACTCCAGGGGTTTCTTGACTTCCTACTTTTGCATTCCAGTCCCCTATAATGAAAAGGACATTTTTTTGGGTGTTAGTTCTAAAAGGTCTTGTAGGTCTTCATAGAACTGTTCAACTTTGCCAACCAAGGTCCGTCTAGTCAAGGCTATGGTTTTTCCAGTGGTCATGTATGGATGTGAGAGTTGGACTGTGAAGAAAGCTGATCGCCGAAGAATTGATGCTTTTGAACTGTGGTGCTGCAGAAGACTCTTGAGAGTCCCTTGGACTGCAAGGAGATCCAACCAGTCCATTCTAAAGGAGATCAATCCTGGGTGTTCATTGGAAGGACTGATGCTAAAGCTGAAACTCCAATAGTTTGGCCACCTCATGCGACGAGTTGACTCACTGGAAAAGACTCTGACGCTGGGAGCGATTGGGGGTGGGAGGAGATGGGGATGACAGAGAATGGGATGGCTGGATGGCATCACTGACTCAATGGACATGAGTTTGAGTGAACTCTGGGAGTTGGTGATGGACAGGGAGGCCTGACGTGCTGTGGTTCATGGGGTCCCAAAGAGTCGGACACAACTGAGCGACTGAACTGACTGAATTGAAAGATGATAGTTCTAGATGTGGAACCTAATAATACTTGTATATCTCATGTGCATGAAAGTATACACAGAATTATGGCTGGTGTCAACAAATGTTTAAATGCTAATACAACAGAAGCAGTGATCAAGAGGGGTCTTGGTATTGGTATCAGTTCAAAGTCTGTCTCCAGGTAGGCTGTCTCACTTCTCCAGTCTCATTCTTTACTGCTTGCCACGTTCATCGCCCATACATCTGGAAGATGGATGTTAGCAAATCACATTGAGGTGCTCAGATAAAAGGTGCTAAGTAAAGAACTAATTCCATTTTTCCTCAATGCAAATGATTAAATCTATACATGTCATTCTCTAATAGTATTAAGTAAACATCCTACAAGGACATGACATTGTGCTGGACATGGTACAAAGCAAATGAGCAAACACAGTCTCAACGAGGAACTAACCAGTGTTTATATACATGAATAAAACTGTTGTTAATATGTTTTATTAGTTATTTAATATGAGTATGCAAATGAGTCCATTAGGAAATCCTTTGCATTTTATTAATCCAGCATTTTAAATGATTATATTTCACCTTAAGATGTTAATGAAGTTTATTTATTAATGTGTAGCTTCCACTTTAGTACTTGTGAAAGTTCTTTTTAGCATATCGATTTCTTTAAAAATTAAGCCAATTTTTTTCCACTGGACTTTTGTTCTGATCTGTGAACAAATCTAAACCTCATTATCTAAGAGAAGGACTGAAGTAAACGGCCTCTTCTTCTTCAGTACTCTTTTGCAATTCACATTAACGTTAATGGGAGCTATGCATGCACATTAGGAGGGGAAGGGAACCCTAATTAAACAAGTAGCCTTTCGGTTGACATTCTACGTGATCATTTTTTATTGTGATATGTATGAGAAAATCATCTTGCCTTGGACACCCATAAACAGAACTACCAAGTAATCAAACTTACATAGGGTAGGAGGGGAAGGCGATGAACAGCAATCAGCTTTTAAAATGAGTTTGAAAACAAGCTACCCATGCACTTTTATACTAATGAATTTCATCAATGCCCCTCACTCCTCCACTGAACACATACTCACTCCTTCCCCCAGAAAAAAAGAATGACAAACATTTGCAGACATACTTGACAGTCAAAACAAAAACATTATTAAAGTCAAGACACCGAAAAAACTCTGCACGCTGGGTACCATAGCAGTTCATTTGTCTGAACTGTCTATCAGAGGAGTAGCCTGTCTGTCTCTGGGTCGTCTTTTGGTTAGGAAATAAATGCTGACCAAGCAGTCCTAAATGTGTTTGATCCAAATTTCACCTATACTTTTTAGGTACCATGCTTGCATCTTTTTTCATCATCTTGTATCACTTGCCCTATTCATAAAGACTCCCTCTCCAATTCTTTGTATTCTCCTGTTCACAATCTACTCATGTTATGATGCTAATTTCTCCCTCTGGTGCTTAGTTGCAAACGAACAAAAGCTAGGATGTATGATACATAAATATATAAATATTATCAGCTATCACACCACTGGGTTTAATGGAAGTCAATATCAGTATATTATATCCTCTACTTTGCAATTCCATTATGGGCTCAACACTGCTGGCCGTAAAAAGGAACATTCTGAGTCTACGCCTGTGATAGTAATAATGAAAAAAAAGGGGTCATTGCTCTTCCCAACTTGAATGAAAAATTAAAATTACTGGGGCACTTAGCTCAAAGGAAAACTGGCAAATTAACAAACCAAGAAACATTCATGGTTCACACTGTGGAAGAGAAACTTAAATAATTTAAGATGGATGGTGAGGTGAGAAAATTCAGTTACCAAAGAGGCAAAAAGTGAGCCTAACCACATTCCAATGTGCTTTCAGCTTCTATTTTTTTCCCTCGGCAATCAGCAGAGATAGCGATGGAGGAGATGTTGATATGCAAATTTATTTATTTATTTTTGTCACAGTCCTATATTTCATTTCGATTTAATATATGCAGCCATTTTACCCTGATCTACAAATCTCTGTGTTTTCAATGTATTTCTGTATCCAGCTGGAAGCTGAATTATGAACTGGCTTTCACTTTTCATCTGAAATTTCATGTTTCCAACTGGCCTCTACTTCACGAAACCAAGCACCTTAATGCTAGTCTGTGGTGGGCCTTTTGCGTTTGGGGAAATGACTGTTACAATTTACCTGGCCTGGCTGCATAAGCTAGGTTATTCTTCATACCCATAAAGTTGCAGGGATAACCAGACACTTCACAACCACCATCTGGAAAGAGATAATGACAGGCACGAGTGCATTACAGTTATTGTACACGAGACCTGTAACAGCCATTATGGGATCAAGGTAAGGAGAAGAAAGTATGACAGGTATGTCATGCTCCCTGGAGACTTAAGTATTCAGTCTATCTAACCTAATTTAAAAATCAAGTCAAAATGTATCTTTATGGGTCATGTATTATAAGACAACTTCCAAGGCAGTCCAATGAAATAACTCTGAGCCGAGCATTAAGAATATCAAGTCTGAAACCATCCATACATTCTGGTCTGAAATACTGAACAAAGGAAAAAAAAAGAAAGCAAAACAAAACAAAAAAATTATTCTCCGTCTGAGTTCATTTTCTATTTGTATTTAGCAATAGAATGTTTTGCTGACTTAATTTGATATGAAGTTATTCATCATTAAGAGATGAAATAACCTTTGAAAATAGTTAATGGTTACATTTAGAAGGGGGTGACCCAAAGTTTATAAAATATAAATGAGTGAATGACTTTAGTTTTATCATTACTTAGAGTTTCCTACACAAAACTGTCCAGGCTTAAGACAGCATGTCTGCCTGAAATACACAACAGCAATTAGAGGGAAAGAGAAAAATCAAAGCAAAATTTAGTGGGTTACAAGTGAAAGGCAATATCTGAGGGTTGGCTGTCTGACGTTTGGTCTCTTGATGGAAGGCAAGAAAGGAAATCTACTAGGCCAGGAAACATACTGAGTGTTTTGCTCACAGAAACTGCTGAACTTAAACTTCACAACAATTCAGAGAGTATACATTATTATCCCCAGTTTACTTACGAGTAGACTGAGAATCCAAGAGATTAATGAAGGCCACAGAGCTTGTAACTGGCAGA
This sequence comes from Moschus berezovskii, assembly GCF_049115385.1. Lineage (NCBI taxonomy): Eukaryota > Metazoa > Chordata > Mammalia > Artiodactyla > Moschidae > Moschus > Moschus berezovskii. The sequence continues at coordinate 42,972,672 of NC_142461.1, forward strand.
TTTTCAACTTAGTTAAGAATTAATTTGATGGTGGTGATGTCTGGGTTGTTTGTGGTGGTGGACGAGGGTGTCTGTGTGTTTGTGTGTGTGTGTATATGTGTGTAGGAGTATTCTCTTTATTTATTTATTTTTTATTGGAGGCTAATTATTTTACAATATTATATTGGTTGGTTTTGCCATACATTGACATGAATCCGCCCCGGGTGTATATGAGTTCCCCTTTCTGAACTCCCCTCCCACCTCCCTCCTCCATTTATCCTCCCTCTGGGTCATCCCCGCACACCAGCCTGTAACATGCATCGACCCTGAACTGGTGATTCGTTTCACATATGACAACATACATGTTTCAATGCCATTCTCCCAAATCATCCCACCCTTACCCTCTCCCACAGAGTCCCAAAGACTATTCTATACATCTTTGTCTCTTTTGCTGTCTCGTATACAGGGTTATCATTTGCATCTTTCTAAATTCCATATATAGGCGTTAGTGTATTGTATTGGTGTTTTACTTTCTGGCTTACTTCACTCTGTATAATAGGCTCCAGTTTCATCCACCTCATTAGAACTGATTCAAATGCATTCTTTTTAATGACTGAGTAATACTCCATTGTGTATATGTACCAAAGCTTTCTTATCCATTCATCTGCAGATGGACATCTAGGTTGCTTCCATGTCCTGGCTATTATAAACAGTGCTGCAATGAACATTGGAGTACATGTGTCTCTTTCAGTTCTGGTTTCCTCGGTGTGTATGCCCAGGAGTGAGATTGCTGGATCATATGGCAGTTCTATTTCCAGTTTTTTGAGGAATCTCCACACTGTTCAATGGCTGTACTAGTTTGCATTCCCACCAACAGTGTAAGAGGGTTCCCTTCTCTCCACACCCTCTCCAGCATTTATTGCATGTAGACTTTTGGATAGCAGCCATTCTGACAGGTGTGAAATGGTATCTCATTGTGGTTTTGATTTGCATTTCTCTGATTATGAGGGATGCTGAGCATTTTTTCATGTGTTTGTTAGCCATCTTTATGTCTTCTTTGGAGACATGTCTGTTTAATTTTGGCTGTGCTGAAACTTTGTTGCTGCACAGGCTTTTTCTCTAGTTGCCATATGCGGGCTTCTCACTGCAGTGGCTTCTCTTGTTGCAGAGCATGGGCTCTAGGTGCTAACCTTCAGTAGTTGTGGCTCCCGGGCTCTGGAGCTCAGGCTCAGTGTGTGGGCTTAGATGCTCTGCAGCACGTGGGATCTTCCCAGAACACGGATCGAACCCGTGTCTCCTGAACTGGCAGGTGGATTCCCATCCACTGTACCACCGGGGAAGCCCTTCCTCTTCTATGGAGAACAGTGTGGAGATTCCTCAAAAAACTGGAGTATTCTCTTTTAAATAATTCACATCAGATGTCATAATATTGAGCTTCCCTACTTTCAATAAGATATTTACAGGCAGATATTGTGGGTTTGGTTCCAGATTACGGCAATGATACCACATTAGAACAAGTCACACAACTTTTTTGGCTTCCCAGCGTATATAAAAGTTATGTTTATAGTATCAAAGTGAAAGTAAAATGAAAGTCACTCAGTCGTGTTTGACTCTTCGCGACCCCATGGACTATACAGTCTATGGAATTCTCCAGGCCAGAATACTGGAGTGGGTAACCTTCCCAACCCAGGTCTCCTACACTGTAGGTGGATTCTTTACTAGCTGAGCCACAAGGGAAGCCCAGAAATACTGGAGTGTGTAACCTATCCCTTCTCCAGTGGCTCTTCCTGACCCAGGAATTGAACTGGGGTTTCCTGCATTGCAGGCAGATTCTCTATCAATTGGGCTATCAGGAAAGCCCTGTTTATAGTATATTGTGGTCTATTAAATGTGTAATAGCATTATGTCTAAGAAACAATGCACATCTTAATTAAAATATACTTTATTGGTAAAACAGGCTAACCATCATCAGAGATCACTGATCACAGATCACCACAACAGATAAATAATAAGGAAAAAGCCTGAACTATTGCACGAATGATGAAAATGTGACACAAAGACATGAACTAAGCAAATGCTATTTGAAAAATGGCACCGATAGACTTGCTCAATGCAAGGTTGTCACAAAGCTTCAATTTGTAAAAATTACAGTATCTCCAAAGCAAAATAAGTGAAGTACAATAAAATGAGGCATGCTTATAGTATATTTTGGTATAAAATGGATGAAACAGATGCTTTCTCATTTGTAAAGCTTAGAAATAAAAGTTTTTCCTCTGTGTTCTAAAAAATACCTTTGTCACTAGGGTTCATGATTTTGGTTTTTTGTTGTAGAAACTAAACTAATGTATACCTATACATTAGGACGAAATAATAAAAAAATAACCAACTGGTGGGCTGGGAGAAACAGTTAATATAAACAGCTACAAATCAAGTTCACCATTCAGCTCACAGACCATGTGCCTTCAAAATGTTTATATTAGGTATGAAGTATCATCACCTTCAAAATGATACTTCAGGTATCATATGTACTACAACAGACAATTTGAGTTGTCTCTCTGTTACAGCTTTATGTGAAATTGGTTTAAAAATAATCTTCCCATGCTCATAGGCTACAAAAAATAAAAGAAAGGAAAAAAAGCAGGAATAAACTGGACAGTTGCTGAGGGTGCAGTGATACCATCTCCTCTGATTTTACCTTTTTCTTAGCACCTGCTGCTGCTGCTAAGTCACTTCAGTCATGTCCGACTCTGTGCGACCCCATGGACGGCAGCCCACTAGGCTCCGCCATCCCTGGGATTCTCCAGGCAAGAACACTGGAGTGGGTTGCCATTTCCTTCTCCAACGTGTGAAAGTGAAAAGTGAAAGTGAAGTTGCTCAGTCTTGTCTGACTAGTAGCGACCCCATGGACTGTAGCCCACCAGGCTCCTCTGTCCATGGGATTTTCTAGGCAAGAGTACTGGAGTGGCTTGCCATTGCCTTCTCTGTTCTTAGCACCTACTACAGCCTAAAATAATCTCAGTGATTTTGTTCATTCTTCTCTCCCTCACTGGGATATAAATTCCACAAGAGCCATGGCCTGGAGATCTTGTTCAGCACCATATAAACTGACTGCTGATTCCTTCAAGTTGTATGTATCCTAGGCAAACATCCCATCACTCCCAGGGAAATTCAATGTTATAGGCAGTTCACATGTTGTATGATGTTTTTGTTTGTTTTGAATTAAACTCAGCACAAGAAATTAAAAAGTCTCTGATTCTTTCCTCCCTTGTAAGATTAAAAAAAAGTACCATTAAAGAAGTGATTTATTGCTGTATGCCCAGGGCCTCGAACAGTGCCTGATGCAAGTGAAAGTGTTAGTCGCTCAGTCGTGTCCCATGGACTGTACCCTGCCAGGCTCCTCTGTCCATGGAATTCTCCAGGCAAGAATACTAGAGTGGGTTGCCATTCCCTTCTCCAAGGGATCTTCCTGACACAGGAATCAAACCCAGGTCTCTCGCATTGCAGGTCTCTGTTTGCATCAGGGAAGCCTGATGCAAAGAAGGCCCTTATTAAATGGTGGTTATGTATGTGAAGAGTAATTATGAATGCTTTTGACAAAGAGGAGGCATTCAACATTGTTTTGATCAAACGAATATGGGCAAAATATTAAAAAACAGAAATGAAATTCTTAGTGGCAGGTTTTACTCTTTGTTCTTTGTTAATCCATCAAAAAAGAAGTTTCCTGGGCACACCAACGGTATAGAAGAAGGTACTTGATGGACACTAAACCTTTCCTTTTAGGTCCAGAACAAGCTGATCGTCTGATGGTTTTTAAAGTGAGTGGTCTATAATACCAAGAAGAGCTGATAGTGGCTATGATGTAAAGGAATGGATTTCAAACACAATTAAACTGACAGAATTCATTTTCAAGAATATAAGGATTGACAAGCTTATTAAATAATTAAGAAATCAAGGACTGACTTGGTTTTCACTATAAACAGGGCAAGATTTTCTTAGCCAAAGGATATATATGTGTTTTTAGTGCTTAGAAAATATCTGTTAGACCAGACCCCAGAAAGGTGGAATAGGGCTGATAGCTATGAGGTTGTTTACTGAGGGGTTTTGAACTTCACCCTTTGGTTGCCAGGAACCACTGGTGGTCTTTTCTGCAGGGTAGTGCCATGAAGAATACAAGAAACACAAAATGAAAAAAATGTAAGCACCTTGATCCTCTAAACTTCTCTTTCAACAGCAGGTAAAACAGAGTATAGAGGGAAACTACCAAAATTGGTAGGTTCTTAAGCTGTATATTTTCCTGCAATAAGTCATAGCCTATGTAAGAGCCATAGGTGAATCTGCAAGGAAGTAATTCTGAAATCAACAAAGCATACTGGAGCTGGACAATACATATAAAGGTATGAATTAATGAGATCGCCCATAATTTTTTCAAAATGATAGGAAATAGGTTAAATTAACTGAGCTAAACTGTGCTATCACATGGCATCAACACAAAGAGACCAGAGAATAGCAGAAAAGCACATGGCACTTAACTTTCCACAAGCAAGAGCAAAGCCACCACTACGACAGCTGCACTTCCATGATGTGTGGCGAGGGAAGGGTGGGGATGCAGAAATGTGGTCGCTGCTCATGCCCTTGGCCAAGTACCACTGTACATGGCACAGCTACACAGCCTATACTAAAGCCCTATGTTCAGGAGGGTGTCTGAAGTACAGATACCGAAAAAAATAATACATATTTAAACCACATATCTAACTCCTTGAGATCCTTAGAGCAATCAATTTTTTTTTTTAAATGAGTAACTAAGTCAATAGCATCTGAGCAACAGATGAGAGTTAAAGCAAATTCTGTTGGCTAATGGTAACAGCTTTTGTGTTCTCTGTTGTTGAAAATGTGCATGTAGCAGCATCTCCAATATGCTCACAAACTCGGATGCAAAAGGCTACGGAAAACAGTTGCTATTTTTACACTGGAGATAAAATCAAACACCACCTTTCAGATCTTAATTCTTCTAAAATAGGGCAAGGAAATAAAATCTGAATTGCTAGATGTCTCAAGAATCTAGGACCTGTGATTTCTATCAGAGGAAAACACAGCAAACACTGGACAACGACAGGAAGAGCCAGCTCTGTATTCTGGGCAATGGAGTATGAACCTGCCAAATCACATCATCTGAAATAAAATACAGAGTTAAAGCGTAATTTAGTAATATTCTGGAAAATGGGATATGTGAAGCTATAATAGTTTTTCTATTTACAGACTACTGTACTTAAATCTTTATAGTATTTTTCTTTAGCACTTTAAAGAGGATTTTTTTAACCTTACCAATTAATATTGTAGAAGTATTAATAATTATGATAAGAGCAATATGCTTTTCTACTAATGCTGCAAAAACCGCCATACACTGAGTGGCTTAAACAACAAAAATGGGCCAAAATTAATGGGTTGGCAGCTGTGTTCCCGTCTGGAAGTCCTCCAGAGAGAATCCATTGCTCTGTCCTTCCCACCTTCTAGAGGCTGCCCACAGTCCTTGGCTCACAGTCCCTCCAGCTACATATTGCATTTCTTTGTATCTTTCTTCCACAGTCACATCTTCTTTTAAAAAGTTTTTTATCTGTTTAATTTTGGCTGTGCTGAAACTTTGTTGCTGCACAGGCTTTTTCTCTAGTTGCCATATGAAGGTTCTCATTGCAGTGGCTTCTCTTGTTGCAGAGCATGGGCTCTAGGTGCTGACCTTCAGTAGTTGTGGCTCCGGGGCTCTGGAGCTCAGGCTCAGTGTGTGGGCTTAGATGCTCTGCAGCACGTGGGATCTTCCCAGAACACGGATTGAACCCGTGTCTCCTGAACTGGCAGGTGGATTCTCATCCACTGTACCACCGGGGAATCCCTTCCTCTTCCACTTTTAAGACCTCTTGTTCTTGCCATGCGTCCACATGGGGAAATTCAGGATAATCTCCCTATCCTAAGATCAGCTGAACAGCAAACTCAATTCTACCTGCAACCTCAATTCTCCTTTGCCAGGCAATATAACATGCTCACAGGTACTAGAAATTGGGACATGAACATCTTTAGGGAAGCCATTATTCTACTTACTGTCAAAATGAACATTTACTGAATGTTCGTTACTTGCCAGGCACTGTTCTAAGCAAGTTACATGTAATTAAGCAGCTATAATTCTCAAAATAATAGTAGATTTTATTGTTATTCCCATTTTTTTTAGATGATTCACAGAGATTAAGTAACTTGCTCAACGTTACCTAGAGAGAAAGCACAGAAGCCAGGATTGGCATCAGAGTGACAAATACAGTCTGCATTTTTAATCTCTGAACTCCACAACTGCAAAGGTGATTCTCATCTAAATATACTACAGTTCTGTGTAATCATTATTATCAAGGATGATTATCGAATAGCATTCATGATAGTTACCCAGAATAAGGGCAAGTTTAACATTTTAATTGGTAAATGGATATATAAAACCATAGAAACCATCAGGGAAAACAAGGATTTTTTAGAGATTTTTCTGCTGGTGTCTAGATTACGTGTGTCCCTAAATGTCACTTTGCAGTTTCAAGGTCACATGTACGTACACACACACACACACACACACACACACACACACAGGGAGAGGGAGAGGGAGAGAGAGAATATTCATATATATATATATTCCAGATATGGAATGGAACTTTCTGTTTCACTTTCTGTTTCACTAAAATTTCAGTTGAAGATCCTTAACTGAGAACATCTGATGACAAATACCACTCAGCATTCTTAAGAAAGACATCTCTTAAAGGTTTAATAAGAGATGCCAAACTGGCCTATCAACCATCACCTCCCATGACTCATCTTCAGCCCATGGAACAGAAGGGTAGAGATTGAGAGATTTTCTTTGATGGGAAATTATAGAGGTAAAGGCAGTAATGGAAAGAGGTGCTTCTTCATCAAATTGTGGACATCTTGACAGCATAAACACGGCATATGTGAAGGTAGCTGTTGGAGAAGAAATAAAGTTGTTTTCTGATTGCACCCTGCTGAGCCATGCCTAGTCAATAGACTGGCTGCCTATGACGTGTTGTCTTACAGTCTCACTGAGTTAGACAACAGTGAACAAGTCTTATTCTGAAACTGAGGAAAGCAAGACTCAAGGAGCCTTACTGTGTATGATGGTACTTAACGTGTGTGATGCCCAGCAGTTTGTGTAGGAAGGTGATAGGTTCAGACAAAGGCCCTCTGACTCCAGATGCAATGACCTCTCCACTACACCACAGTGCCTCTGTAGGTGATGGCTGATGTGCCAACAGGCCTGGCCATGGACACACCTGGAATCACTGGGAATGGAATGGGAGTAGGGTATGGTTCATCTACCCTGTCATCTCTAATTCAAAGGTTGTGTTCTAGAGGTCACAGTTAAAGACTCCTTTACCTCTTCCTTTCCCTATGTTGACGAAGAAGCATTTTCTTTACTCAAATAATGTATTAGTACCAAAGGCTCTGGGCACTGCCCATGCCTCCAGCAAGTCTTGACTTGTATTTGACAATTTTATGGCAGCTTCCTGTCATCACCAGTGTCAGAAGCCAATCAAGAAGGCTCCTTCTGCCTTTGCAGAAAAGGAGCAGGCAAAATCACCAGTTAAGATTTTTAAGCATCTACATATGACCCAGCAATCCCATTCCTGGGCATATATCTATTCAAAACTATAATTCAAAAAGATATATGTACCTCTTTGTTCATAGCAGCATTATTCTCAATAGCCAAGAATGAAAACAACCTAAATATCCATTGACAAATGCATGGATAAAGAAGATGTGTTATGTATACACAATGGAATATTACTCAGCCATAAAAAAGAATGAAATGAGGCCATTTGCAGCAACATGGCTAGAACTAAAGATTATCATACTAAGTGGGGTATGTCAGAAAGAGAGAGACAGATATATGATATCATGTATACGTGGAATCTAAAATATGACACAAATGAATTCATCTATGGGACAGAAACAGACTCTTTATTTATAAGAGTCTGTTACTCATATACATCCTTGCTATTGCCAAGGATGAGGAAGGGTGGGAAATAGATGGACTGGGAGTTTGGGGTTAGTGAATACAAACTATTATATAGAGAACAGATAAACAACAATGTCCTACTATATAGCAGAGAGAATAATATTCAATATCCTGTGATAAACCATAGTGGAAAAGAATGTGTGTGTGTGTCTGTGTGTGTGTGTGTGTGTCTGTGTGTGTATATATATATATATATATATAGTCTTCTTTTATAACTGAATCACTTTGTCGTACAGCAGAAATTAGCACAACAATGTAAATCAAGTATACTTCAATTAAAAAAAGATTTTTAGGCATCTAGCTGAAAAGGAAGGAAAGCTTGCATTTTTTTTTTTTTTGAGTGAATACAAATGAGTAGTTTCATCAGGAGAGAAAAAAACAAACCAAAGCAAAGTAACCCAACTTTGCCTTCAAAAGCAGGTCCCTACCTTAGCATGGCACCAAATCCCTTCTTCTTTATTTTCCTTTCTGGATCTTCATTTCCCTCTTTCTGCTTTTTCTCCTTGACTTTTAATTTGCCCTTTCCCTTCTTCTTCTCCTTTTCTTTCGTTTTTTTGACTTTCCTGGCTTTATTTTCTGCATTTTCTAGCTCAGAGTTCCCCTGAGGGGCAGATTCACAATTCAGAGCTCCTTGGCCGGAGTGAGAGCTCCTATCAGACAGACCATCTGTACAAGAGGAAAAAAAAATCAATGCACATAGTCAGGGGCTCTTCTCAGTATTTCAAGAAAAGCTCAAATATAGAAGAACAAATCAAAGCACTCAGGAGTTCTACCTTGCCACATGGCTACATGTGCCCTTTGAAGAGACAACTGCCTAAATCTGGCTACTCAAGGCTTTTGTTGTTGGGAGTGGGGGACACTTGTTGCTTAGTCAGGAGTATAAAAGGTTTGATATGGGCTGAAATGCTGATCTCTCTGAAAGCAGCTTGTTAACCTTGATCAGCTCAGAATGCCAACATGCTGGGAAACAAACAGGATGAGTTTATTTCCTGGAGAAGATTCTGAGTGCAGCTATAACCCGGCTGTTTCAATGCAATTAATGCAGCCAGTCCTTGGGTTGAGGCTGCATCTAATGACTTGAATAAGAATGTCAAGAAATGCATACTTAGTGCTGCTACCCTAAGGGTAAATGACAGTTGGTCCTTGTAGGAAATTGAAGGAGAACAATTCTTCAGTGGCTGCCCTGTAAAATAAATTGCGTATCGCATTATCCAATTCCATGTTCATTAAGCCAAAGGGCAAAACATATCAGGAAAATGAATTACTTTTAATATCAAAAATATAATTGTGATCCTTAAATCATTTTTCCCTGTAGTTAAGTGCCCATTCGTGCCTATGATTCGCTGATAATAACGAGAGGAAGAAACCATTTCAGCAAGCGTGTTGCCCTACCAGCTTCTAACTCTTCAGGTCCATCGTAAGATTTGTCAATGGCTGCTCGGAAGCTCTCGTTGCAGCCCCGGCCGCGGACCATGTGTGGCCGAGGCCGGTGGAAGGGAAGTTCATTCTTCCTGACCTCGGCAACTGCGGTCTGTAGGCTCTCCAAGGAGCTGGACTTTTTCAAGCCCAGAGTTGGACCAAAATCTTTGCTTGGAGAATCTGGAAGAAAAGAAAAAAGGGCAAAAGGTCACCCTTCCCCTAAGGCAGCCTGATGGAGTCGGAAGCCTTGTTGTTCTACCTCAAAAGGCAGGGGTGGGGGTGTGAAGGGGGTGGGACTTGGTGTTAAACCTCAGCTTTGCCACTTTCTGTGATTTTGAGCAAGTACTTGACTTCTTGGTGCCTTAGTTCCTTTTCTATAAAGTTGTGGGAAGATTTAAAATGATAATACACGCTATATACAGAATAAATATGTATATTTACATACACTAATACATGAATTTGAAAAGCTGTAGCGGTCTCTAGAGATTATATGTATGAGAGTGTGTATACACACACTCACATAGCCACACACACACCGAGCACCTAAGTGTTTCACAGTTCTCATTCTAAGCACTCCCATACATTGTAGCTTTTATTATTTCTCAAATTGTTCTTAAAATTATTAAGGAATGTAATATGCACAAAAATCAAACAGCATTGAAGTGATTTTAATTTCTGTCCTTAAACACTTTATCATACTCTAGCACTGTTCCTGTATGGTAAATGCAATTTAGTCAACAGACAAAGCAAAAAAAGGAAAGAAAACAACTTTTCTGTGTCAATGCTTACTGTTCTATATGTATTTCTGTTTGATTATCTAGGAAATGGGGTAATTTTCTTTGCATGATATAATATTCCAAAAAAGCCTAGGTGAAGTTTAATAACTTGTGTTTTGATATGTAATATTTTTCATTTGCACTGTTTGTCTTGCTCTGTTACCTGGCACTTTTCACTCATGCCTTGATCTCCATTCCCACCCACAGTCAGGCTCCCAGTTGTGTGTAACTGGATTAGGCTATATAAATACCAGCAGCACAAGGATTATTTTAAAGATGGAGGGAATTCTAGCAGGGCTCTTTTCCACCAGGACAAAGCTCATGATCCTCTCCAGTTACAAAGATTACTGTCATGAAGGGGCAACACTTGCATTTCTGGAAATAGACTACCTTACAGTTTAGTAGATACAGACTGAGTACATCTTACGGATTGTGAACATAAAGTAGCTACTTCAATGCCTAGTATATAGTAAGGCTCAGTAAACAGCTCTATCATTTCTTACTATGATCACTATTTTTGCTTCTACTAATGCTGCTTTTGAACTGTGGTGCTGGAGAAGACTCTTGAGAGTCCCTTGGACTGCAAGGAGATCCAACAAGTCCATTCTAAAGGAGATCAGTCCTGGGTTTTCATTGGAAGGACTTATGCTAAAGCTGAAACTCCAATACTTTGGCCACCTCATGCGACGAGTTGACTCACTGGAAAAGACTCTGATGCTGGGAGGGATTGGGGGCAGGAGGAGAAGGGGACGACAGAGAATGAGATGGCTGGATGGCATCACCGACTCGATGGACATGAGTTTGAGTGAACTCCGGGAGTTGTTGATACACAGGGAGGCCTGGCGTGCTGTGATTCATGGGGTCGCAAAGAGTTGGACACGACTGAGCAACTGAACTGAATGCTGCTGCCATAAATATTATTACTAGTTGCTTAAGAAAATACTAGGTAGTACAAGGAATAGAAAAGAAGTACAACAAAGGCGTGATGCCTGTATAGACATGCATAGAGTTAAAAAACAAAATACACCATCCCATGTATTGTAACTATGTTAAAAACAGTCAAAATAATGACAATAATGCTAATAGCTAACAATGCAGAGAGTGCTTAGCTCAGTTGTAAGTGCTTTACCTGTACTAACAACATAATCCTTAAAGTTATGCTACTGCCAATATTCTTCCCATTTTACAGATAAGGAAACTCAGGCAGAGGGCAGAGAAATACCTGGACCAAAGATACACACTTAATAAGCATCAGAGCTGGGAACTGTTTTCAGGAAGCCTCACTGTGCCTTTTCTGCTCTGTACTGTCCAAAGTTGTACTTGGCCTCCACCGTCTACTTGACTATGGTGAAGCTACTTCAAATGGTCTCTAGTTTCCTCATCTCTAACTAAGACCATTAGTCTAGATTAGCCCTGAGCCTACTTAAACAGACAAAAATGCAAAAACTGGATGTTGTTTTTCCAACTTCACATTACCTTACAGGAGGCAATTTTGCACTTTAACAATATACATGATGACAATAAACATTCCATTTTATAGGTAACAGTGTATCATTAAGATAAGCAACATAGATGGGATTAAGGAGAAAAAAAACATAAGAAATTTCAGGGATAAATTTCCGGTGCTACTTTGCAAATTGTAAATAGCAAGAATACACTGCTACTAAATCCACAAAGAGGTGTATTTCTTACAGTACTAAGAAGGAAAGTAAGTGGAAGAAACAGAAACTGAATAAGATTGTTTCTGACAAGAAACCAAAAGAAAACAAAAAGCAACAGAGAGGTGTGGGATATTAAAGCAACAGTAAAAGCTTTGGAGTTCGCAGAAAATATTTTACACCATCTCTCCCTAGGGATCTGACATGAAGTTTGGGAAAAACATGAAGATGAAAACTATCTGAGGAAGCCGAGTTACTCTGTCAACAATAGTAACCATCTTTTATTTATTAATTGCCATTCAGGAGATTATATTAGAGCCCAAACTGTAAGTATTCACGTCAACCTTTAGCAATAAATTCTAGGGAACATGAAAGTGAATAAATCATCCAAGATATAAGGCATGTTATCTAAAAGGAGCTCAGCAAGAAGTCATCTTTGAGAAGGAACAAATACACTGTTACTCATTTGAAGCAAACTGAACATTAAGGATTCATGGGTTTTGCAGGATTAATAGAACCAGCAATTAATTCACTTTACATAAATAGAGGTCACAAATTAGAAGTGTCAACTGATGTTGGCCAAAATTATAGCCTAACTCTACTGGACGTGGTAGAAAAAAAAAAAAAAAGCAGAAAGGCTTTTGAGTCTTGGTCGTAAATGTGGACTCAGGGATTTTCAGGCTTGAAAACAACTTTCTTATTTATTTCTAGGGAATAAACAGGATATGGTGGTGGGTTAAAAAAGACTGATGTTAGAGAGGAGAATTTGAAATCAGAAAAGTCCTTACAAGGACTTATAGGTGCACTGAACTGACTGAATTGAATCTCTGAGTGAAAGGATCTTGGCTAGGGTTCTCATTTCCTTTATATGTCCAAGACTTCTAAGGGAAGGTTGAGGTTACTGGTTACGAGGGATTATTATAAGTCAACTAACTGATGGCATCAGCATTAAATGTCAACCAAACACTTGGAATAAAGGTTTTAGCACATAAAGATTATATGTGAGCGCAATAAATTGTCACATTCAGTCCTTCTTTCCCACTCCCATTCTCCACAGTTCCAGCTTAGGTTGCCGTTGCATTGGAAATCCTGTAGCTTTCAAAAGGGGAAGATTTTCTGTGTATTTTTAGCCTAACCATTTATACAAATCATACTGTTTCCCAGGCTCCCACTTAAAGTAGAGGTCTCCTTGAAGGAATGATATCAGGATTGGGGGAGGAGACGGGGACGACAGAGAATGAGAATCAAAATCAATACCTCAATAGTTCCATCCCACTGAAGTCATCTCCAAAGTGAGGACACCTCACATTTTCATCTGTAGCTGATGTGATACTGACTGTGGCTGATTTTAAGCAACTGTTTGAGACAGTGATCTCTGAATACCACATGGTATCAGTCATGAGATGGACTACGTCCAAATTTGAGCATTTACTTGTCCCATTTTGAGTATCTGAATGTAAACTGAATATAATTTTTCAATGATTTCCAGGCCCATTTAGATTAGCTGCAAATGCCAAGAAATAGATCTTTCCCCAAACTTTAGTAGCAAGGCTTTATTTTTTTAAACTTATGACTTCTATGTTCAGTCACCATGTTCTCTAAGATACTGATAAACTTATCTTCCCATCAGAAACATGAACTTGACATTCATAAATTTCTAGAAACATGATACAATGTTTATCAAAGGTACTAAAAGAGGGATCCTGCATGAGAAATGTTATACTTAAAGTAGTATAATAAAAGTATTAAAGGTTCATGTGCCAAATTTTTCCTTCAGTTCAGTTCAGTTCAGTTCAGTCGCTCAGTCGTGTCTGACTCTTCGTTACCCCATGAACCACAGCACTCCAGGCCTCCCTGTCCATCACCAACTCCCGGAGTTCACTCAAACTCATGTCCATCGAGTCGGTGATGCCACCCAGCCATCTCATTCTCTGTCGTCCCCTTCTCCTCCCGCCCACAATCCTTCCCAGCATCAGAGTCTTTAGATGTCTCCAAAAGAATTATCACAGAAAGATTTTTTAAAAGATGCTATAGCTTTTTTGAAGATTTATTTGTTCCAAGTGAAGGATCGGCTTGACTTGAACCTGGAAGCCTTCCTCATATAGAATAGAGAGAAATTTCAGGGCCATGTTTTATGGCTCCATCAATCCTCAGACATATCCCCTGTTCCTCCTCACCATCCAGAAAAAATGGAGTGTTTGAAGAAACTGAACACATACACCAAGTCTAAAGATTTAAAGGAATTCTGCCACCACTTCTCCCAGGGTCAAGAAACAAATGGAGAGAAGGACGTTGGAGAGCTACTGTCCAAGTGGAGAGGTACCTCTTCAAAATAAAGTTAAAACACTGAAACCACTGCCCCAGTCTTCTAAGTAGAAAGTCCCATTTCAACATGTTGTTGTTCTTGTTTAGTTGCTAAGCCATGTCCAATTCGTTTGAGACCCCATGGACTGTAACCTGCCAGGATCCTCTGTCCGTGGGAGTTCCTTGGCAAGAATACTGGAGTGGGACCCAAGGACTGAACCCACATCTCCTGCATTGGCAGGTGGATTCTTTACCACTGAGCCACCTGGGAAGTCCACTCACTTCAACTCACTGTAAAACAAAAAGTCCTTTCTGGAGGACTGTTTGGATAGGTTTCTGCCTCTTCCCTATGGCTGAGAACTGCTGCTGGTTCCCTGCAAGGCAGATGATTAGGATAATAGAGAATAGGGAAATTCCCTGGTGGTCCAGTGGTTAAGAATCCATCTTGCAATGCAGGAGACTCAGGTTCGATCCCTGGTTAGGGAACTGAGATCCCACATGCTGCAGAGTGCTGCAATAGATAATAGAGAATAAAACACTCTAGAGAGTAGTGATCAATGGTGAATGACGAAGTGGAAAGGCAGTGAGACATTCCAATACCCACTCTTCCACTTATTTTTTGAGTTATTAACCTTCCTGTGCCTGCTTCCTAATCTGTAAAATTTGGATAAAATGAGGATGGAAGAGTGCTTGGCACATAACAAGTACACATAAAGCATTGGTGATGATTATTGTCATTGGTGTTCTTACATCAGCTCTAAACATTGAGTAAGTGAAACTCTAGAAAAATTCACTTGGTTCAATCCACCACTGCAGTTTAAAATACAACTATTCCCTCTGCAAGAAGCTGAAAAAGGGCTCCATAAAGAAATACAGTACCATCCTTCCTTTTTTATTCAAAAGTTAAACTAATTTTCCTCCAAACAACTCCTTACAGTTTTTTCTTTTGAAATAAGGTGTGTGTGTGTGTGTATATATATATATATCTCCATCTGTTCATCACATATAGAGGCTATTCTTGGGAAGATTAATAGTGGAGTCTTAGATACCCTTCTCCTTAGGCTATAATAATTTAATTAGTCTGAGATTTCATTGGCAATGTTTGAACTTCCCATTCTATCATTAAAATCTTGCAATAAAAGAATGCCTTAATCCAGAAGACCAGTAATTGGATCTTCCATTATTGATGAAATTGCTTCCAATACATTCTTATTAAAACATAAAGAATTATTTAGGGGAAGGTATTCACTTTCAGATACATGGCAAGTTTTCCTCCATGATAGAGCTTTATAATTAACAGATACTTATGATAGTTAACAATAAATAATGTATTAATCTGCACATTTCAGTAACATCGATAGTCCTCAAGGCCTTTAATGAAAATTAATTACATTAGAGCCCCTTCCCCTAAAACAAAGGAATTGTGCCCTGTAGTAAACTGGGGATCAAAATGATTGCAATGTTATCCAGGGGACTCAGCATGAAACTTGAGAAGGCCATGATCTGTCAAGATAGTTTGCTTTCATTAACAATTTGGCTTTGCTGTCTTATGAACAATGAACTTGGGCAAATACAGTAAAAATGCTTTACTTGCTTCATGGGGAGTTGTGATGTGAAATTAATAGCCTTAAAACTCTTTGAATGAAAAATTATTACAAATTCCAAGAAGGAAGTCACACCACCACTTTATTCTCCAACATATCTCACTTTGTCTTTTTATTTTAGATTAAACTTACTGAAAATTTTGTATGTTTGATTTTTTTTTCAGTAGTTTCCCCTGGAGGCTAAATGCCTTATATGCTTTAATAGATATCATTGCAAATCCATTAGCACAGAAAAAAAATTCCCATAATACATAAATGTATAATTTCCCAAATTATGTTATCTGTGCTGTGTCCATAATGGGCCTAATTATCTTCTTGCCTATCTCAGTATTCCAAATATTGATCATCATTCCAAGCTTATCGCAGTGCCCTGTTTCCTATTCATTACCACAGGGCATAATATAATCTGGTTTATATGTTATCTGCTGTCATTTGGGTCTCAGTTCTTTTACTGGCAATTTCCAAGTTCTCTAGGAGAAGAGTTTATTTTTTATTCTTTTTTCCTTTTAGTCTCATAAATCTTGGGGTCTTATCATTTCCTGAAATTCATGTCAAAATATTCAATAATGAACTTCTCATTAAAAGTTATATATTTGCATAATCTCTCCTACTCTGACTCTAAACACTGTCTATTTTAAAGTGAAAAGATCTAGAGAGAATTATGGGAAGATTAGGTGAACAAATACAACAAATGATTTGATTATAAGTGTGGGCATGGCCCTCCAAGTGACTCCACATCTATGCTAAGTGTTGCTGTATGCTTTAATTTTCTTCACTAAAAAATCCCTCCTTTATTTATAAATGGAAAGTCAAAACCTTTTCCCCTGGACTCAAATTATATCCAACAAATGTAATAAATGGTAAATTTACTACACTGAAAATATTCTATGACAATCTCCTGTCTTTTTATTTTTTTAACTTTGTGGATAAGAAAATGGATTCTGTGGTTCAATTTAGTAGGCAAACTCTTAAAAAAAATACATATATTTAAAACCATATCTGGGGAGATTCTGTTAAGGCAACTGGAGAACTCAGTCAAACCCGCTGCCCACAGACTAGTTTGTTGTAATCTTTTGCTTTCTCTCTCTCTGCCTTGTCAGGACAACTCCACCAGATTAAAAACAACAACAGTACCCCTAAACTGGCATTCAAGATCATAACAAGTTTAAAAATTATATAAATAGCATTGTTGTCTGGAAGGAAATGTGAATAGTTAAAGAAGGAAAAAAAAATAACTTTTATTATTTAAGTGGGAAAAAAAAAAAACTCACTTAAGAGTCAAACTGATTAAAGAGGCCAGCTTTCTTACCTGTGGAATAGGATCAATAGGATCGATGAACGCCACCTACTGTTTTCTGTCTTGTTGATCTTGGTATCCTCAGTGCAGAGAAGTACTGAATAAACATTTGTTGTAGGGATAAAGGAAGGTACAAGTAAAGGGGAGTGAGAGCATGGTGACCACCTTCCACTCCAGTGCTGTGAAGCTAAAGGGAGTTTACCCCATGACACACAGCCTTTTGTTTTTACTAA